>NC_089589.1:105393413-106029439 GCF_019320115.1 Miscanthus floridulus
GCTCCTCGGCGCCCGCCCGAACTCGGCGGCGCCCCCCGCCCGCCGACGGATCGCGCATCCGCTTCACCGTGACGATGAACCCCGACTCCATGACCGCTTTGTACGTGCTGCCCCCTCGCGCGCCCCAGCGTCTCGGCCGACGCGCGCAGCAGCTCCTCCAGGCTGTACATCTCAGCCACGCCGCCGCAGAACACCAGCTTGCCCATTCCCTCGCGCTCCCACGAGAACTCCCGCCCGCCGACGCCGACGCCCACGGCCGCCCCGGCTGTCGTCGCGGCCAGCGCCGCGCCGCCGCTGCCGCGGAGGACGCATGATTATGATGCTGCTGCTGTGCCTGCACGGGCAATTATTATATTAAATTAAATAAAAAACCGAGGCCAACTAACGGCCTGTTCGCTGGTTGGTTTCTGGGCTGGTTTGGGCTGGCTGGTGCTGGTTTATTGTGAGAGAGAAACACTGTTGGCTGGCTGATTTGGGCTGGTTGAAACCAACAAGCGAACAGGCTGTAAAGTCAGTCACTGCTGCAGGTGGACCCAATTCCACGGGCCCACCAGGCAGAGAGACGCTCCCAGTCCCACCTGTGCTGCCTGGTGGTGCTCCTCCGCCGCAGCCGCCACTGCGGCGCCGCCACCCTTGTCAACGTCGCCGGCGACGCGCTTGTTCCTCCCGCGCCGCGACGCCATGAGCGCCGCCGCCACGAGGACGGCGAGCACCACCGCCCCTGCCACCGTGGCTCCGGCCACGACGGCGGCGTTCTTGCCGCGGCGGGTCTTGGTCCGGGGCGGGGGCAGGGCGCGAACGCCGCCGTGGCCGCGCGGCGCGGGGCTCGGACCATCGCCCCCGGGACGCAGCGGACGGCGAGCGGAGCGCCGCAGAGTCCGGCATTGGGGAGGAACGACGAGGCGTTGAACCTGGCGGCGAGCGCGCGCGGGATCTCCCCCGACAGGCGGTTGGCGGAGACGTTGAACGCCCTGAGCGTGGGCTGCCCCAGCGACGGCACGGCGCCGGTGAGCAGGTTGCGGTCGAGGAGCAGCGAGGTGAGGCGGGGCAGGGCGGCGAGGGACGTCGGGATCTGGCCCGTGAGGCGGTTTCCGGAGAGGACGATGACGGTGGCGCGGTGGAGGAGGGCGAGGGTGGCGGGGACGCGGCCCTGTAGGCGGTTGTCGGCGAGGTAGAGCAGCTTGAGGTTGGGGAGCGCGCGCGGGAGGGCGTCCGGGATGGGGCCCGTGAGTGCGTTGGACTTGAGGCTGAGGACCCGCAGCTCGGCGAGCGGGGCGAGGAGCGCGGCGGTGAGGGAGCCCGTGAGGTTGAGGCCCTCGAGGACGAGCTTGGTGACGCGGCCGGCGGGTGCGCACTGGCGCACGCCGGGCCAGGAGGAGCAGAAGGCGGGCGCCGTGTCGGGGCGCCACGGGAGGCGGTCGGAGCGGTCCAGCGAGGACTTGAGGGTGAGCAGGGCGTCGGCGTCGGCGGCATTGGCGGCGAGGTGGAGGTGGAGGTGGAGGTGGGCGACAATGTGGAGCAGGAGGAAGCACGGCCAGGCGGCTCCTGGTCCTGGGCGGCGAGGCATGGTGAGGGTCGCTGGTCGGTCGCCGCAGAGCGCAGACGGCTGGACTGGGTGGGGGTTTAGGTTTTAGCGATCTTAAGCCAATGGGGCGGCGGCGGCATTGCCTTCGCCCTTGCCTTAAGATGGATTGGCGATTGCTGGTGTTGTAGAGGGAGGAGCTCCGGAGCTGGAAAGGAAAGCGAACGAGGCCGGCAACGGCAACGCCCCGCGACCGCGAGCGGACGGTTGGTCTTGGACTCTTGGTTGGGGGGCTAAAGCTAAAAAACAGAGGCAAGAAGGAAAGGAATGGTAGAGGGGAGGGGAGGGGAGGGGAGGACTTTAAATGCTGCTCACGGTCACGGGCTGAGGACGGATAGCCATGACGACCACCGTGACTTGTGAGAGGTAGACGAAGGAAGGCGACTATACTAGCTTTGATTGATTGAGCAACAGCCAGTGCAGCAGCAGCGACCACCCAAGCCCAGTGCAGAGTGGGATAGAAATGGAGGAGTTTGGATCGGCGTCGTCTCTGTCCGCACTCTGCAGATTGCAGAAAGCAGCTCAGCCTCGTCCAGCACCACCAGGGAGCCACCGCCCACCAGCAGATGAGGATTAGCAGGTGTGGTGTGGCTGAGATTAGCATGCACTGCAACCGCAAGCACGCACACAGAGAGATAGGAGAGGGGGGGAGAGATTCGGAATTAGGTGCAGACACTGATGACAGTCATTGGGTAAGACGGTCGTAATGACCTTACTTACCCTCATCGGGACTCTCAAAAGCCTGCGTGCTGCCATTATTTCTTTCTGTGCCTGCCTCGTCCCATACCAGTACTACTGCATGTGGGTTGCTCGCTCCCTTTTTCTTTCCCCAAGACGGCGAGAGGCACACGGAGAGACAAAGGCCTTGTATATTTCTCCATCTGGGCCAGCACCCGCTACTCCCGCAACGGCCCAGCCCAATCTGCCTGTGTTGACTGCAAACAGGTCTATTATATTTATATATATATTATCTTTCATTCACACATGTTTAGCTACTATGTCGTGCTTGCAAAATGATTAGTTGCTTTATTCTTTTTCTTGTTGTTTGCTTATCTGTGTTTTTTATTTAAATTTAGCTGCCCCTTCCTTGTCTGACGCTCCTTCAACCACTACCACATTTGAACATTGTGTTGAAATGTCCAGTTGAGTTCGTGTCCATGTCCTTAACCTCTGTAGCATTAGCATGGAAGGCATTTGTGCCAATGCGGCATTCGTCTAGTTGATCACCAGCAAGGCAGCAACATCATTCACCGAAAGGTCACATATGCGATGCAAGCAACTCGAAACATTTTCCCATCTCTCAATGCAAACAACCCCTTAGGGTTTCAGTAGGATATAAGGAACCGGCTAAAGTGTATGAAGAGATGGTGACCACTAAAAACAAAGACGCTAGGAAAATTAAATGAAAACTGCGAGGAAGCACTGATATACTATTTCCTATGTAGTGGGTTTTTTATCCTAGGGTGACGTGTAATCAACTTAAATATACCCTGCAATTGCAAGGTTGTCTTGGTAACTTGAGCACTTGATCCTTGAGAAGGTTAAACCAAATAACTACTCAATACCCTCTTTTCTGCTACGGTTGTTCGTCGCCTTCTCTATCGGGGTTGAGCAAAAGAGCCCCTAACAATTCTTCTCAGAAGCACCTACACAATCTTCCTTGTAGTGCTTCTACGGAGTTTGCAAGCTCCAACTGTTTAGGAGGCGGCTACCTCCAAGAATAACAAGCAAACCCTCTTGCAAGACGAACACCTAGCTGTCGGTGTTTCGGACCGACGAGCCCTTAACCAACTAGTAAATTTGTACTGTGTGTGTCCCAATCCTGGATGGTGATGCAAAGAGACACAAGGTTTATACTGGTTCGGGTAATGGGTACCCTACGTCCAGTTTGAGAGATCGATCTTGTATTCCTTGCACTGAAATGCTCGTAGTAGGGGGTTTACAAGCATGGTGAGAGAGGGAGCTAGTCCCAGGTCTCTAGGTGGAGCGGCGTGGATTGCTTGAGATGTTGATCTCAAGCAATGGGGGAGCTCGTGTGTTCGTCCGTGTGGGCGCAGGCCTAATCGTTAGTCTCCTCCCCTAGAAACGGCCCTGATCCCTCCCTTTTATAGTTGAAGGGGGGGGACAAGGGTGACACATGCGCTAGCTACACGGCGTCGTGCGAACGGAGGTGGCATGTCCGAGCCCTGTAGCCTATTACTGTGGCAGCGTGGGCGACGGAGTGGTCTCGTCCTTGAAGTACTTGGGGGCGACGCGCTGGTCACATCCGATCTTGTGCGTCGTGGGAGCTCTAGCGTCACCTTGAAGCGGGCGTGGCGGTCGGCGTGCTGGTCACTGTGTGTTGACTGCGTGAGAAGCCGAGGCTCAGTTGGTGCCGAGGCCGAGCCATCGTGGGGGTCTCGCAGACGTGAATCCCGAGAATGCCGAGACCCTGATGTAGATTGCCGAGGCTCGGAGGGAACAGTTGATCTTGTACGCTGATTCCGAGGCTATGATGACCCGCACTAGACTCCCATGCCGCGTTGTCTCCGGGGCAGGGGTTACGTGGCACAGTGTAGTGCAGGCGCTGATCGTGGGCACAGCACCGAAACACAGTGGCCGGTAACCCCAGCCGCGCCCGATCCTGGTCAGTATGGCGTTGATGTGACTTCCTGTCCCATCGGCCATTCTGCGGTGTCAAACCGTCGTCCGACTGAGAATTGCGGAAGTGGTTGATGCATTAATGGGACGTGACGCGCTGTTGGGGAGGCTGGTCGAGGCGGAAGCGACGGGTTGTTGCCGAGCCGGCTTCGAGCGAGACGGAGAACCGTCATCTCGTCTGAGGCTTTACGCGCGGGGCCTCGGGCGGGGCGGAGAATCGGTTCCCCGTCGAGGCCCTCTGTGTAAGGCCCCTGCGTGAGGCGGAGGTTTGGTAGGCCGCCAAGACCTCCCGTGCGAGGCCAGGAGTGAGGCGGAGAGCTAGCGGGCTCGAACGGGGCCGGGGTTTAACAAATGGCTTACCCTTTGGCTTGTTATTGATGGGGTTTAAGTGATTCTTTTGGTGTACGCTTGGGGTACCCCGTTTTATGGTACCCGACAATAGCCCCAAAGCCTCAGGAAGAGAGTGAGCGCTCTTCTTGAGGTTTTGACTTGTGGTAGCTCCTGGCACAATAGTGTTTCGTATTTCGAGGTCTCGATGGGTGCACGCGAGCGCACCCGCCGGGTGTAGCCCCCGAGGCCCTGGGGGAGTGGATTCATTCCTCCAGGGTCTTTCTCTCACGTTGATCGAGGGATGTTATCGTATTTGCTGAGCCCACAAGTGCGAGTTCGGGTCGCAGGGTCTCGGCAAGATCGTAGGAAGAACCCCCGTGCCTCTTCACGGAGTGAGAGGGCGATCAGGAGTCCTCCTGACTTTTTGTGCGACCCTCGCGCTTCCTTTTCGCTCAGAAGGAGGGGTGGAATATGCCAGGCTACCCTCGGTGGGCGCGAGCGGTGACATTTCTAGTGAGCTGTTATCGGGTGAGTCCGAGTGGAGGCTCGTGCCTCGTTCGCTAGGGGTCGGCTAGCGGTCTAGAGATGCACTCCAAGAGTACCAGAGGGTTTCTCTAGTGGGTGCCGAGGCCATTCATTGGGCCCCGGTGGCTCAGTGCCTCCCTATGGTGGGATCCCATTCGGAGACCTCCCTGCCGGTCTCGGACACGACTTAGGGCGTCCCAAGCGTTTTGCTCGCTCGGGCCTTGGCCCTGTACGGGCTCACCCATAGTCATCCCTGACTCTGTTGCCCTGGGGTGGCTGTCGAAACCTTTAGGGGCCCAGCCTTCGAACCCCTAGACCGTAACGGGCTCGATGCCCTTTGTCGCGTTTTCTCATATTTTCAAGTGCGGGCTTGGGTCGCTTGTCTTTGTCTTGGGTGCGGGAGGAGCCCCCGAGCCTCCGCACAGAGCGAGAGGGCGGTCAGGGGTCCCCTTGACTTTTTTGTTCGACCCTCGCACATCCTTTTCGTTTGGACGGAGGGGTTTTTTGCCGAGCCCACTCGTGTGCGAGCCTGGGTCGCTGGGTCTCGGCAAAATTGTAGGGAGAGCCCCCAAGCCTCTGCACGGAGCAGGAGGGCGATCAGGAGTTTCTCTGGCTTTTTATACGCCCCTCGCGTGTGAGGGTTTGTTTGTCGAGCCCCCCTCGGGTGCGAGCCTGGGTCGCGGGGTCTCGGCATATCTGCAGGAAGAGCTCCCTAGCCTCTGCACGGAGCAAGAGGGCCGTCAGGAGTTCCCCTGACTTTTTTTGAATCGACCCTCGCGCATCCTTTTCGCTCGAAAGGAGGGGTTGTTTTGCCGAGCCCCCTTGAATGCGAGCCTGGGTCGCTGGGTCTCGGCAAGGTTGCAGGAGGAGCCCCTTAGCCTCTGCACAGAGCAAGAGGGCCGTCAGGGGTTCTCCTGGCTTTTCATACGACCCTCGCGCTTCCTTTTCGTTCGGAAAGAGGGGTGGAATATGCCGAAACTACCCTCGATGGGCATGAGCGGTGGCATTTTCGGTGAGCTATTATCGGGTGAGTCCGAGTGGAGGCACGTGCCCCGTTCGCTAGGGGTCGGCTAGTGGTCTAGAGACACACTCCAAGAGTACCAGAGGGTTTCTCTAGTGGGTGCCGAGGCCGTTCGCTGGGCCTCGGTGGCTTGGTGCCTCCCTACGGTGGGATCCCATTTGGAGACCTCCCTGCCGGTCTCAGACACGACTTAGGGCGTCCCAAGCGTTTCGCTTGCTTGGGCTTCGGCCCCGTATGGGCTCGCCCACGGTCGTCCCTGACTCTGTTGCCTTGGGGCGGCTGTCGAAACCCTTAGGGGTCTAGCCTTCGAACCCCTAGACCGTAATGGGCTCGGTGCCCAGTTCCTTCATCTGAAAGGAATAGGGTGGGGGGATATCTCCCCCATTGGCTCGACAATGGCTGGCGCGCCTTTTGAGGCGATTTTCTCGGGGAGGCAGAACGACGCCTGCTACTGCTGTGGTCGGACGCGACGTGGTGTCAGTGGATGAGACGTAACTATTCCTGCGATTAATGAGGAAAAGGTGGGCGCGTGGGCGGAAAAAATCGGATCGGGATTAACCGCGTCGGATCTGAGGGAAACTTCCCCAATTTCGTCGCCCGTCCGTTTCGCCTTTATCCTGCATAAATACGCAACGGGCCTCGCCCCTCTCCTCCTTACCTTGCCTGCATTAGCTTTGCCATCTTCGAGCCGTCACTAGAGCAGAGAGCCCCGGGAGGAAGAAGGGAGAGAGGCGAGGCAGGGAGAGAGAGGGAAAGAGGGACTCACCGCCGTAGTCAAACCCTCCACCGCACTCATGGCCGGCGACATTGTTGTCATTGAGGCGGACCCTTGGGGTCCATCCAACGTCACCGTGGAGATGCTTCAATCGCTCGTCGACGGCGGGGTTCTTTGTCCGATTACCAACCCCAACAGGCGGGAGTGGATCGCTCCGTCGGGCGAGCCAGAGCCGAGACCTCGCGACAGTTATGTCGTGAGCTTCGTGTCTTTTCATGAGCGTGGCCTCGGCCTTCTGGCGGACCGGTTCATGCGGGCGCTTCCGCACTACTACGGCATGGAGCTCCACAACTTCAACCCCAATTCCATCGCGTAGGCGGCCATCTTCGTTGCTGTCTGCGAGGGGTATCTAGGGATTGCCCCCCATTGGGAGCTGTGGCTCCACCTCTTCCGGGCGGGGCATACCACCAAGCCGACGGGTACGTCGGGCATGAGGAAGGCCAGTGAGGGCCGGCAGCTACACTCTCCAAGTGCGCCAGGACCGTTAGCACCTCGTACATCCCGGCCCAGCTTCGTCAACCAACACCGATGGTAACGAGCTGGTTCTATCTTCGCAACAATGATGGTGGACTTCCTCCCTACACTGGGCAGATCGTAGGGAGCTGCCCGGAGAGGTGGAGAGTATGGCGTCTCGAGGGAGGATCAGCCTAAACTGTAGCTGCTCCTGGAGGGGCCTGGGGAGGCTGCGAGGACCATGGCCTTATTGCAGCTGTGGTCGTGGCCGCCTTTCCACCGCGGAGGGTGCTGCCGCTGATGGCTCGGTGGCGGCGCCTGTTCGAGATGAGGCCGGATGAGCCAATTGAGGGCATTCGGATGTCTGCCTCCGCCCTTTCCGACGAGAAAATTCTTCGTCGGGTGGGGGAGACAGTGGAGGCGAAGCTGAGGGGTAGTGGCCTAACCCCCTTCGCGATGCGCCCATCGCGGGGGTTCCTCTCACTGGTAAGTCACGTGCCACTGCAGCCCCTGAGGCCTCCCCCATTTCTCATTGTTTCTTGTTCTCTTATCCGTGTTCGTTGTTCCCGTAGGGGACGAGGGACGTGCGAGCCTCCCCGCCGCCCATTCCCGATGACGTGAGGCGGCGGGCGGTCAACCGGGCGCACGCCGAGGCATAGAAAAGGTGGAAGGACGCCAAGGTGGCGAAGCGCACAAAGAAGATCCTTGCGCGCGAGGAACTGGATAAGCGCCACCGGTAGCAAAGGAAGGACGGTCTCCCGTTGGAGGAGTCCCCGTCGTTGTCACTATCGATGAATGCCTTGGACGGAGATGATGAGGGCGAGATGGGGCGAGGTCCCCTGGACCCTCTACCCTAACATTGAGGAGAGAGACGGTGCTTGGGCGGTCGGCAAGCAGCCCGGCGCTCCAGGCGGGGGAGGAGCCACCCCGAGGTCGGCGATTGCCCGCCATCGGGCCGACGGGCCGGACACACCCGAGGAGCGGGCGTTGGGCAAAGCATGCCATCAGCCTGGTGGGCTCCTGGCCGGGCAGCGGTGGAGCGGGGAGATGGGGTGGCGATGGGGAGGCAGACGCAACTGCCCCCACAGAGGACTGAGGGGGCATCGGGGGTCGTCAGAGACTCCCGGCCAGCGCCGACGGATATGGAGGCCATGCCTCTGCCGCCGCCACCACCTTTGCAAACGAGGGTTCGCGGTGCCAAAGCAGTTGAAGCCCCGCTCGAGGGTAAGCATATTTTTGGTGGAGCCGCAGCGGTTTTCCGTTCGTTCTTTTGTATCATGCTGACCCCTTGTACGTGTTTTGTCCTTAGCCGGAAGCGACCCTGCGGAGGTGCCTACCTTGGCGCCCCCTTAAAGTGCTCAAGGTGAACCCCGGCTCCACCGGCCCACTGGGGTGGCGAAGGCGGCAGATCTGCCCTACAATGGTGGCACGGCGTCGGCAAGGGCCGACCCGAAGGAGCTTGTCACCCAAGGAAAGGGGCTGTCGAGGCGGCCCCGACATAGATGGGGGAGGGGAGCACCTCCGCCCCGCGAGGGCGAGGCCCGTGAGTCGGATGGGGCCGAGGTGCCCTCATTTGCCGAGGCCTCCGAGGTCGAGGCCCCTAGGGTCATCCGAGGCCAAGGCGATGGAGGCCGGGGGCGCCATAGGACCGCGCCGAGGCCGTACTGGCGGGCGCCGGAGGCCCCGCGACCACCGAGGCCACGATTGCAGAGGCCGAAGCCCCCGGGACCACCGAGGCCGACGTGATCGCGACGAGGCCGTCGGCCCCCAGAAGTGGAGATGAAGGCGGGCCGAAGGCCTCGGTGGCCCCTTGGTTCAAGGCCCACCATCGTTGCGGTAGAGCGCCCGGGAGGTGGAGTCCATCCGATCTCCTCCGACGATATTTCCCGGGTGCAGGAGGCAGTCGACGCCGAGGTGGCTGGTGTCGTGGAACAGCCGGTTCCGACCCCGGGTGAGGGAAGCTCGGCCCTTGTGCGGGTATGACCCAAGCCCCGAGGGTGGGATCACCCATGTGTCTTGTGGCAGAGCTGGGATTACCCTGAGGGGGAGCCTCTGTTCGCCCTTGAGGACGCGGCCAAGGGTGAGTGCTGGGACACCTTCGAGCAATACCGCCAGCTGGCAGAGCGGTCACTATGGACGGCACTGTCCGTGGTGGCCGATGATCTGCCCAGAGTCGCCCAGGTTCGCGCTTTCTTTTCTCATGCGGTGTTGTCTTTTTCTGAGTTTTCTTATAGTGAATGACCCCTGTTCTGCTTACCCAGGAGCTCGAGACCCAGTCCCTCAGGAAGTTGGTCTTTCTTCGACGGGAGAGGGACGTCTGGGACCAGCTTCAGCAATAGAAGGGCTTGCTTGCCGGTGCCCACGAGCTTCTGGCGACGCGGAGCGTGGAGGTGGAGGACCTCCACCTTTGTTTGTGCCAATGCAAAGGTCGAGGCAGCCATGGCCTAGGAGTAGGTTGCCCCTCTAGCGGTACGGGTCAAGGAGTTGGAGGAGGAGCTGACCCGCGTGGCTGGTGAGCGGGACGCCTTTAGGTCCCGGGCTGGAGAAGCCACGGCCTTGGGCAAGGTCCTTGCTGGGCAGCTAGGGGCAGAGCAGAGTGCGCACCAGCTGACGAAAGGTTGCCTTGGATGAGGCCCTTACGGTGGCTGAGGCCCTCCCAGACAAAGGCTGTGGTCTGGAGGGGAAAGGCCGAGGGTGAGTCCTATCCCCCTCATTTTATTCACTTTTCTTGTATTCGCTCCCTAACTCCCTGGTGTAACGTAGAGCTGGGGAGAGAGGCTTCTAGGGCGGCCAAGGCTGCTCGGGTCGAGGCCTAGTGCCTGAAGGAGAAGGCCGAGGTGTCTTGGGTCGAGGCCCAGCGTTGGAAGGAGAAAGCCGAGGCTTCTCAGGTCGAGGCCAACGCTGGGGCAGAAGGCCGAGGGTGAGTTCTGTAGACTTCCGCCCTTGTTCTAGCTTGTACTCCTTTGCACTCAACCTTGTTCCATTGCATTTGGCGTAGAGCTGGAGAAGGAGGTCACCCAGGCAGCCAAGGCCTCCACCCATAGTTGCAGGCGGAGCTTGAAACCAAGATCAGGGAGCATGATGCTCTGAAGAGCGCCGCCCGTACCACCTACGAGGCCCTAGAAGTTGAGGGGGTCCAGTCAGGAAGCTCTCTCGGGAGTCGCTTGATTGCATTGAGTGACCAAGTGGGCGAGCGACTCCGAGGGGCGCTGCATACGGGCATCAAGCGCGTGCTGGCTGTCACAGAACCGACCAATTTATAAGAGCACAAGTACAAAAACAATCGCTGAAACGATCAAATTCTCGAACTTGAGCCCATATAAACCCGGTAGTCAACCGAAATCTCGAAGGATTTCAAACCAACTTGCATACAACCAAGATCACAGTAATTCAACATAACATATCATACGTTACAACATTTCACAGACGTTCGCAAATAGGTTACATCATCACAGAGTCATCGTTATTACAAAACAAGTCTTGTAAACATGCGGAAGCAATTAGTTTAACTCACACCCCGAGTTCAAATACACATACTGGTTTGCTGATCACGGCCCGCAAAAGCATTCAGATAAGAGAACGGAGATCATGCCCATGATCTAGTCTTCAGCACCCGTCGGGTGGAGACAATACTTATAGAATCCCTGATATAGAAGGTCATCTACAACAAGAGGGAATAAACCTGAGTACGAGAATGTACTCAGCTAGACTTACCCATCAAAACCAAACAAATGACACCAAGGATTATGCAAAGCTTAAGGTAGTAGAGCTAGCTGACACTTTCGTTTTGCAGAAAAGCATAAGTAGTATGATCAACTCTTATCCTGACTAGCAGTGACTTTTTAGCCATTAACCTGTCATCTATATTAGCACCTGTACTAAGCAATCATTTTATTAGGGTGCAGACATTAATAACCATATCAGGTATTCATTGTGGCAACCTTATCATCATCATCTATTTAACCATATCGTTAAATTAATTGAATCTACGTTGCCGCTGCTCAGTCAAGTTCTCACTATCCGGGAGAGACAGCGATTCGAATCGATTCCTATCCAGCTGAAGGGGTATTCCTAAACACAAACCCTGCTTCCCCCGTCAGGGTCGCAAACAAGTCACCTTTGGTACGATTCAGGAGTCGCGAGTCCGAACAGATCGGCATTCTCAGAGAACCACTCTGCCAAGGTTGTTCGGGACTCTAACCCGCCTTGGACTTATGCCAATGGCTCTCCGCACATCCTTACTACCTCCAGAATGCACGCCACTGCTCGCGTCCTCGGCCTGAGTCGAGCTACTAGGTTTCGCGGTCGAAACGACTTATCCGGCCAGCTAAGTGTTAGGCTGCGTTCAACATGACATGAGGACGTACAGCGTATCGGTCCTTAAACGACTCATACGGAGTCACTATGTCCAAACCTACACAAGACCCCGCCCGGTCTTAATTCATTATTCACATGGTTCTTTTCCACGATAGCAAATATAGCCAACTGTGATCCACCTCATCCCTAAGCTCGCAGGTGATAGGAAATCACCTGACTTCTACCGCACTAAGCATGGCTAAGCATTTAACCCGTCCTGAACTTAAATAGGATTCCAGTGCGATATCTGGACAAGGACGAATATATAATGCAGCAATTGGTTTCAACCAATTCCTATACGTAATGCATCATCAACAATAAAAGATACTCAATGTATTTGTAAAAACATGGGAGGCTTAATATGCTCCGGGGCTTGCCTTTTAGGAACGAGGAAGGCTGGTGGTCAGGGCACTCGGGCAATTCCTCCGCGGCGACTGCTTCGTCGGTTTCCTGCACCACGGGTTCCTCCTCCTGGTTGGCTCCCTCGAACTCCAGCAACGTCACTCCCTCCGACAGACCTATTGCATGAATGCGCAAGGTAAATATCATGGATGCACATGAACGAATGTCGGGGATGCTCGGGGAATGCACATGTTCGCTGTAGTTTGCATATTCCAACTTAAGCCCTATTCAAATCACTTTACTTACCACGTTTACACAACCTAATGTATAATTGCTCATCTTCAGTTAATGACCTAGCACCTGTACCTAAGCATATTCTCAAGTTAGGCTAACCCCTAAACAACTAACGAGAATATTGCGCAAACATACACTCAAGCATTTGTATTTCAACCAAATGGAGACTATGTAGCGGTACAGTAAACTAGCCATAACTGGAGATTTATAAATCCAAATGATGTCTAACAAGACAATCTGGAAAGCTTATAAAATTGTCTACAATACATTTTCAGACCTCAAAGCATGATTCACACCTTTACCAGGTCGAAATCATCAATCAATAGAACTCTGTCCTCACAAGGTAGAGAATAAGCAAAAACTGGAGCCTAACTTTAAACAGCTGTAGTTTCTAAACTACTAGGCCAAATGCCCTCAAATTTTGATAGGAGCTAGATACATAAATTATCTACAACTCTTGTATTCATTACAATCACAGAAAACCAAAATATCATGGAGAGCTTTCTAAAGTCCCCAGATCTGTCCAGAGGGACATAATGCAAACGAAATAATTAGTAACTCATGATGTAAACATATAATTGGACAAAACTAAATCTACTCACATGTCACACATATCACAAGAACACCAGAAAGTAGGGTGTTCATTCCCAAAACATTTCCTCTAATACCTTTCTTAATTTATTTATTTAATTAGAGGAAATAGTAAACATATATGAAAACTACACCATTAAATCTACAAAAATTACAGTAGACACTACATGCCCTAAGTAGACTACCATAAAAATTTCACACCATTTTAGTAAGTACAACAGCCTACACAAAATTGATAAGGCAGAATGGCTTAAAATGGCATAATTAGAAACCTTAGTGAAAATGTCAAGCAACAGATTTCATATTTTTCCTAGCATCTATAAGGTACCAAGATACTATCCTACCAAGTTTCATGGCCATAGGATTCATAGATAATTTACAAAAATTCACACAAGTATCTACTAATGATAAAAGGAAAATCTATAACTCAAAAACTACACATGCACTATCTCTCAAATTTTAACCAGAGCTTCTACTAAGCAATACTAGATTACCCATAAAATTTCACAATTTTTGGATCACAGAAACTCAAGATATGATTTAAACAAGTTTGCATGCACTCAAAAACACTTTTCAAGTTCCAATTTAATTCATCCAAAATTTCTACATAAAGTGCTCAAGACATATTTTTCTTAAATACTAGACCTAACTGTGAGTCTAACAAAATTGGAATCACAGTATTTGGATCTACACATTTGAAGATACAAAAATCACAAATCAGCATTCAAACAGGAATTTTTGAACTAACCCTATGAACCACAGTCACTGCCGTGTGGGTCCCGGGTGTCAGCCGACCCCACCCGTCAGCGAGACGAAAACAGAGGAGGCGGCTTCGACAGCGCGGCGACGGTGGAACTCGCCGACGGCGACTCCTCCGGCGAATTGGACAGCACCGGCGTGCTCCCCAAGTTCCCACGCGTCGATTGACCTACAAAACCGAAGCTCTAGCGGTCCTTAAGTGCTCCGGCCACGGAGCTCGGCGGCTCGGCCATGGCGCATGGCGGCGCTCGGCCGTGTCCCGGCACGGCTGGGCCGGCATTGGTGGTAGCCTTTACATCCAAGCATCTACACGTGATGGAGAAGACTAAACGCGAGCTAAGAAAGGAGGAGGGGAACGGTGCCGTGTTGGCCACGGTGAGGTCACCGGCGCGGCCATGGCGCGGCGGTGCGCGGAATGGTCACAGCGACCTTACCCAAGCTCCAATGGCCCAGCTAAGTGGTGGAGAAGGTCGCGAGGAACACAGCGGAGCTATGGTGAAGACGTAGCGCGCGTTTTCGCAGCGGCGCACGAGCTCGGCGACGGCGAAGCAGGAGCAGCAATGGCGGAGCGGCTGCTTGCGGGTTGCGCTTGCTGTGGCGAGCGGAGAAATGAAAATGGGATGGCGAGCAGGTCAGGCAGGCGCGCGGCTTCAAGTGGAGGACACCGGCAGCGGCGTCAGGCCAGCCACGGCGCATGGCCTGCGCGGTCAGGCGACCGGCGACGCGCGTCACCACGCGTCGGCTGATTTCTGAATCGGTGAACACTGTAGATGTCTAAACTTTTCATTTCAGAGCTTAAAGGTGTCGACTGACAGGGCAAGTTTAACACCGATTAGCTCCTGAACCGTGACGAGTTAGAGGAAACAATGAACATGAAAGTTGTAGAGCTATAGTAGGGCTTCAACTTTGATTTAGAAATCAACAGCCAAATCTCCATGGATCAAGAGTTGTATCAATCCAAAGTGGGCTCAATCAAACTGAAATGGCAGTTAAGACTTAGCAAATTTTCCAAGTGTTGACTCCACCTCCAAATCTGACTTGTGGATCCTTTTTGAGCATATTCTGCACATTTTCATGAGATGGTCATAAAACAACTTTTGTTCCTTATATAATTTGCTACAACTTTGTTTTAGGTTGCTCAGACATGCAAACATCCTAAGCTACACTTTTTAAACAGTCAAACACAGGAGCTCTAGGGGTCCAAATTGGTCAAACCATGACTTGGAAACCTAATTAGGCAAAATGATCAACATGAACAATGTTCCAAATGACATCCTAAGTGTAACTAAGGTTCTTAGGAGAATAATTAACCACACCCCACATTGGTCACACAAGAATCAATCATGGTATGCACTGAAACAATAAAAAACACAGGAATTGTTACACTTGTTTCATAGTCATGTTTCACACGTTTCATGATCTTGTTGCATAGTATTAACTAACTTTGTTTCACTAAAGTGAGTAGCACATGTTGCACTTAAGTGTTGCACACTTTACATTTCATAAAAGAAACAACACACATGAAATATACAACATGTTGCAATATTTCGAAATCATGTTTCATGTGATATAAGTTCACGAAGGGATGCATGATGCTCATGTTTATGAAATGCAGTGCAAATGTGGAAGCTAAACACCTGGGGTGTTACACTAGCAGCCAAGGTTCCACTACAGCCACAACCTCCATCGATCGCATACGGGAACCAACTAGTTGCACCTTGGTGTTTCTCAGCGGCCGGCAGAACACTGTGATGGAGGTGGCAACAGGTGTGGCACATCCTCCCGGTGGCTTACACCACAATAATAAGATACCACCGGACTACACTAGGGTCGAGGTGCATACAGTAAAGCCCGAGTTCATGTAGTAGAGGATAGACTACGCAACTCTCGAGGGGCTGGTGTTACTCGAAGACGTTATGGGGCAGTTCATCCTCTGGCACAAATAGAACATTATATTGACTACTTCTTCGCCGCCTCCCCCTCTCCCAAATTTAGAGCGAGTTGTTGAGGTCGGAGAGATATTTTCACCATCTCGTGACCACCACATTCCTGAGATGCCACATTCTTCCCCGCCTCCTAGCGAGCATGTGCCTGATGAGATGCCACAACCTTCTCCAGCTCGTACCGTGCAAGTGCATGATGAGATGCCACAGTCTTCTCAACAAGCACAGCCGATACATGAACAATGAGTGCCTCCTAAAGAAGGCCATGCACAAGAAGATGAGGACATGCCTGAATGGAAACTTTGAAAGAAGCATCCAATCATCATAAGGCCAGTTTATGTTCCGATGAAAGACATTTCGTCAGTGTCCAAGTGGTATTCCCATGACCAGTTCAAGCCTGAGAACCAAGTTAAAAAAATCCCATCACGGGATTCTGAGGAGGCCATCACTAGCAAACTCCACCAAATTACAAAGCAGTATCTAAATGTTGATGCCATCAAATGGTCAAAGGATTGCCTAAAAACATATGAAAGAGGCAAGCCCTTCCTACCAAATCAGGACATCCAGCACCTACCACTTGGAATGAGAAGGTTCCATGATTGGTACTTGCGTGTTCTCCCAATGAGCATAGATCTCATACAAGCATGCTTCCCCACCGGCACATTTGGAAGCCCAGCCAGGAAAATTGTCTTTGACTTCAATGACATGCACACATGCTTTCACCTAGGAGAAATGGAGATGAATCTAATTCGCACGTGGTGCCTATAAGTCCTTGTCCTCCCGATATGATATGAATGTAATCTTTGAATTTTGTTGTAACTAACCCACGCCGTGATTTGTAGAATGCAAGTGCACATTGTCAAACAAATGCCAAGTATGAAAGCCGGGTATCTAGACCTCAAGCTATAGCCCAAACAAATTTTAATTACCCTAAATAGTGGACACTAGATGCCAAAGAGCTAGCTGCTGCAAAGACTCTTCACGAGAAATAGCGCATCCGTACGGCGAAACTAAGGGAAGAGTCCCTTAAGGTTGCAGCATATATTGCCCTGGCTTTCAAAAATCTCCAACAACACTCTACTATATGGCTACCATACAACTTCGAGTAAGTTCAACTCTATACTTAAAGCTTTGTTCGATATATTTTATTCGATGCAAAAGAGCTTATCTAATTCTATGATTAAATCCATGCAGCAACCACTAGATTTGTATAGCCGTCGATGTCGGGAGGAGCATGGCATGGGTCTTTGATTCAATAGATAGGGACCCGGTGACATACAAAGACTTCATATCGATTCTCAAGACGTATACATATCGACAATCCTCATTAGCTTATATGTTTGTATACGTACTTGTAACGTTCACTTTTAGATTCTAACAAGTTGTATTTGCTAAAATAATTTGAACAGGGCATTTAGGTTCTATGTCACTAATCATCACGGAAGGCATGATCCAGCAAGGAAGAAAAAGCTGGCTATAAAAACACTATGTGCGGTAAGTATAACTTACTTCTTCAGTACTCCGTTATATGACTGTCAAAAGCATTACTTAATAATTTCATATGCAAAACACACAGTGGCCCAAGCACAAGCTTGGGAGTGTACATTGTGGATACTATATATGTTCTATGATAAATAACACCGGTGCCTACAGGTAGGGATGAAAACGGTATGGATATTTTCCGACCGTATTCGAAACCGAATCCGTTTAGAGGGGTTGAGATCTATCCGTATCCGAGTCCGGGTATCCAACATCCGATACCGTATCCGTATCCGAATACTCAAATCGCATATTTATGATGTTGATATCCAATCGTATCCTATCTGACATAGTTGACACTATCCGTATTCGAATCCGAATCTGGACAGAAATATGAAAACAAATGTAATATCGATGATATCCGTCCGTATCCGATCCGTTTTCATCCCTAGCTACAGGAGCCACCCCTTAAGGGTAAGTTTGAACCTCTTCACCCGTAGTATGAAAACTTCATACATGGTATGAAATACTAAACCGAAACTTGTTCTCTTGAAGTGGAGATAAGAGAAATGAATGAAAAGAGACCCATACAAGGATGACCAACTCTTAGAGCTCGTCGGCGACCTTTGCAACTTCATATTGGACCAGATTATACACGTCAAAGGCGCCTACCATGACCGAGAGTCTGAGTTAGGTACAAATCCTCAGTACCAACACCTTTGTGAGACTGAAAGGCTAATCTAGGACATTGATAACAATGTGTATGAAATTTGTATATTTAATGATAGATTGTATATATTCTTATGAATTAGACTTGTAATTATAGTTTATATAATACTCTTATGCTTGTAGTCGCAGTCGCGGGGCATTCGGCAATACGAACACCGCCCCTACCATACCGTCTCTGCAAATCATGCATTTATAGGGGCGGTTCCCAAACCGCCCCTACAAATCGATTTGTAGAGGCGGCTGGTGTTATCAACCGCCCCTACAAATCGATTTGTAGGGGCGGCTACCGTACCAGCCACCCCTACAAATCGATTTGTAGAACGCTCCTACAGTGCATTTTTTCGCAAAAAAAAAATCAAATTACCAACACATGCTCCCCCAAATCAGATCAAAACTCATTACATTTTTAAAATACAATGACAATGTACATACAGCTTTCCTACAGCTTTTATAAGAATAGAAAAGAGAGATAGATCAACACCACTTGGAAGTAAAGTAGCTTCAGCCAACAGTATAGCAGCTGACATACAGCCAAGGATAACAGCAAATGCTTTTTGAAGCTGCTTTCTCAGTATACAGCGCCAAATGAACTCTAGAAATGCAACAAAGTATCCTTGAGTCAGCTCCATCAAATGTTAACCACATGTAATAAATTTACCAAGAAAGTAAGAATATAACCTAACTAAGAGTTTTCCAAGCAGTTACTAAGAATAGAATTGATGTCTGTGAAGTTCTTCAGGTTGACAAGCACAAGCATCAATAGCAATTGGACAATTCACCAATATTCAAGTATTCTTGGTTAGCAGTATTGCTTGCAGTATAAAACTTTTGTAGAATGTAGAACTGTTAAGAGTACAGGCAGCACACAATTTGCTCTTTTTTTTTGTAATTTACTAATCTACACGTTAAGTCTTCCCTCATGATGATCATATATCACTTGGCATAATTTATTTGACAGATGCAGCACTAAGATACAAAAGGGAAAAAAACAAACTCCCAAAAGGTATCATCATGTTAATATAATCAAATGGGACAAATAATATTCCTATAAGATTGAAATGCTACTTGCAAACAATATTTTTAAGGCAACGAGATTACACTGCAAACATAAGATCAATAAACTCACCATCCATTAGCATCACGGCGTTCATAATTTTTTATCGTGTCTTCTAGCTTGAGGGCTTCCATGACACAAGTCATATACTCACTGCACAATGACAGCATACAAACTTAGTGGTTAAATAGGGCAGCACCAGTTACACTTTTAATGTTATTATCTGTTCTATACTCTAGTATTTACTGCTTACGAGCTTTTCACAAACCTGCATGTGTCATATTTACATGCAGTTTATCTTTTATCCACCAGTGTCTAATCAAAATCACAAAGCTGCCATAAAATAAGTGATATATGTACTAAGCCACAACTCATGTAAAATGAGCTGTGGACAGCACTATGCTCAAAAGGGGGACCAACAGAACAAAGCTTCTCTCTCTGTGTGTCTCTCTCTCTCTCTCTCGCGACTTACCAACAGAACAAAGCTATGCCAGTAAACTTGTTTGAAACTGTTTGCGCATCGAAATTACCTCTTCTATTGAGTGAACATGAGACTTGTGAGTTCCATTCAACTGCTTTGCATCTTTGTCGTAGTCTCCAAGGAGCAGATGAGAACCAGCTCCACTAGGTCCTGCACAGGAAAAGTTGTTAAATGCATATTAGAATTAAAAATACAAAAAAAGAGGAGTTGCACATAGCACTAGTCAGTACCATTCTTAGAACACATCTTTTGCAGACACAACAATGGTGCGCTCGAGGAGGTTTACAATGGGAACATTTCTGGCAGTATCTCAAGTCACCACCCTGCAATGTTCTGGAGTAAGTTAGCACACAGACCCCTGTACTAGTCTGATTTAGTCACAAAGACTCCTTTTTAACATTCCTCACAAAATAAAATTACTACACTAGGATGACACTGCCCAAGATGAGATGGAGGATAACCAGGGATATGCAACCCGCTGAGATGCTGGCAAAGTGGCAAACTCATATGCTAGTTTATAAGTAGTCAGAGGGAACTATTCTTCTAGTCCCACTGAATGACGCTTTTGTGCGGTCTGTTTGGGAGTCCTATACTTTGAGTTCAGCTAAGCTATTTGTCTAAAATGTTGTCAGGTAATTGCTTTGACATTCTGTTTCTGATTGTAATACTAATGGACCATGGCCCCCCTAGAACTCTAAAAAAAACTAGAAAATGCATGTGAATGTGAATCTAAAAAGAATGTACTCTTAGTTCTCCTTTCGCGCCCAGATTTTTTTTGCAGAATGGTGTGTAATCAATTCAAGGGCAACTGCAGTACACAAATTCCAGGACCAGAATACAACTTGATGGTATATTAGAGTTAAGTAGCATACTAGCAATATAACTACAGCCACTATAGGAAGTACAAGAAAACGTGCACTCTATTATTTTCCATGTGCACTCAATTAATACGACAGTGCTTATTCAAGGAATGAGATCATGTGACAGGCTTAATAGGCAATATTGATATGAATTCCTGAGAGTCCTGGGAACAGTTGGAGTATCAAGATTCTGAATTGACCTAGATTTATTTTATTTCTTTTAGAAGCTTAACTGATTGGTATGATGTTTTTTTCCCAAGCAATTGGAGTATGTCATTTCTTCTTGTAAGTCTACATATAGGATGGTACCAGGTACAGAGCCCTGATGCTTAGATCTAGACCATAATACCAAAGCTATGCACACGAACAAGAGTAGATTCCCAGTTCCCACTTGGTGTAATTTGGAAACCAGTGTCACTCAATCCGAGTACCGACGATGAGTGGACAGTGCAAGGATTCAGAGCAAAGATGTTAACGCGCACCTATACACAGTTCCTGGCTCACCAAAAAATCACAACACCGAGGCGCTCGGCGCGCCAATAGGTATAGGACCATTCCCGTGATCCCGACTAAGAATCCAAATCTCACGCGCGGAACTACGAACTCGCCGGACGTCCCGGACCTTGCTTGGAGGTAATGCCTGCTCGAAATCTAATCCCAAGATCTGAACTCGTAACGAAGTTTCTGATTCTACACGTATGACTACCATCCCAGTACGTAGATCTAAACTTCACAGCACGCGGCAGGGGCCTCCGCGAGATCTGGAGTGGTCCATGGCCCAGACGGAGGGAGGCAGGGGGCGTGAATAGAGTACCTTGCGCTTGATCTCGTGGATGGGGCTCCCGGCGTCCTCGACGTCGGGCACGAAGGACGCCGGCACGCGGCCTGGGTCACGCGATACGGCGATGGCGTAGGTAGCGACGCAGGCGGCGGCGAGCGCGGTGAAGACCGCGGCGTTGGATCTAACAGCACCGACAGCCAAACCGGCGGAGCCCGGCGCCGACGATGGCCGGAATCTGGGGCGGTGGATGAAGAAGTGGGGGAGGGACGCGGCAAGGAGCGGGCGAGGGGGGCGCTGCCGCGCCGCGCGGGCAGGCGAGGAGTTGCAGCCATCCAAGCGAGGGCGAGAGAGAGAGGGGGAGGGGAATGGAAGACTCGAGACGGAGAGAGAGAGGGGAGGATAAGGATGGCAACGGGGACCGATACCCGATACCATCCATTAGGGTATGGGAATAGAATCATATCTTTATCCGCGGGTATTTAAATGGACAAGAATCCATACCCGATGGGTATAGCGGGTATGGGAACGTTCTCTGTTTACCCGTCTCCGTTAACCGTTGGGGAACCCAACTATTTAAGCTGTCATGCGAGGATTAAGCCCAAAGAAGCTCAACATAGATATTTTGATCCAAAACTGAGCAGTCATATATATTTTTGGGTGGGACGTACGTGGGGTATTTGTAGGGGCGGCTCAATCACCCGCCACTCCTACAAATAGAAACACCGGAGGCGGCTGGTGATTGAGTCGCCCCTACAAATCAGACTCATTTGTAGGGGCGGCTCGTATTACTAGCCGCCACTGCTATTCTATTTGTAGAAGCGGCTGGTCTCTGGCCTCCCGAGCACGCTATTGTAGAGGCGGCTCCATCACCAGCCGCCCCTATAAAAAATTTATGACATTGCTACAAACCTTTTTTTCATGTAGTGTATATTTTTTTGTAAGATTGACTAAACTTTAGACATCATTTTAGATCACTTATTTAGAAGCTCAAGAGCTAAAGTGGTCTAAAAGTTAAGCGTTTGGTTCACCTAATGTAACGTAACTGCATTGCGGAGAGGAAAGAGATATCGCGTTTGTTTCAGCCTGGCCGTAGGAGTGTAATGGGATACGGCGCTATTCAAATCTTCTCCTTAGCTGTAATCACATCCCCTTTCCAGCTGTAATTGGATTACTTTACGTTTGCATATTCAGTGCTCGTACGGAACACTGTGTTAGTGGCTAAATTTTAAACCATAGATCAAATCATCCAAATAGGACCTAAAAGTTATATGCTACTGCACTCTAGGACATAAATGGCCGTACATGGCCCAGTTAAGAAGGTGGACAATACCAGGGAAAATTCCTGGGCACGTATGTGCATGGCCGTGGCCGAGTTAAGAAGGTGGACAACGGACTGAGCACGTATTGAGAAAAATTACTATTTGACATCGGAAATAATGGTCCTCTGCTATTTGACACCGAAACTAAAATTCATTTCTATATGTCTTCCACTCGAGTTTTTCTTTCCTATTTAACATTTTCGTTAGTTTAGACCATGGGCTGGAACCGGAAGGCCTCAAGAATAAATAAAAAGGGCCAATCCCATGAAAAAAAGAGGTGGGCTAAAAAAGGAAAATGAAATAAGAAGACTTATGACATGTGGCCTAGCTAAAACATATGACTGTAGGACCAATCCTAACAGGTGGGCCATTTTTGTCATGTTATAGTATTTTTTTTAAATGATGAATCATTATTGTCATTATTTTGTGCGTTTGACATTTGGCATGCTATAACGAATTACAATTCATCATGGTGCATTGCTCTAGTTTATGACAGTTTCTACTAGGTCTTAGTGATGAACACATAGTTTTCAACACTAAGTCGTATTGCCTGCTACAAAACGTCATAAAATAGAATGGCTTAGTGACAAATTAATCCATTGTCACAAGAAAATCTTCTTAGATTTCCACATTTATTGTAATGATGCCCATAATTTCTAGCTAGGGAACTTAATCCCAACCTAAAGCCCCTGCTCGGAAATTAAATTTGTAGCCCTCAAACGTTAGGGCTCCAAATTTCTAGCACTAATTGGAATTTTCGGCCATTAGCAGTTGTGACACTTAGGGTTAGGATTCAGTTTTTTCCTATGGTCTTGTTAGATATGTTTAAGCATGTGGACACCTGCAAGTCACTTAGCATCAATGCCCCTTGATAATATGGCACTCCTAGACACAAAAAGAGGATAAAAAAGATCAAAAGGAACTTATTTATTTTTATTCCTATCACTTTATTGCTTATAGTCGTGCTCATCATTTCTTTATAACAAATAAGATCCAAAAAGCTCCAAATAGATCACCAACATATAGACAACATTTTTAGCATGACATTTCATATTTTTCTTATAATAAGATAAATTTATTTATTTAAAAAATAAACTGTTTTTTATTATTTTTTGCAAAATAGAAAAACACCCTTAAAATCAGCCATAGGTCTAAAATGTCCTGCTTCCATAGCTGAAGGCCTTCCGTCATCCATTTTCGTACCATAAGATTGAAAATCAATTCAAACTGCCGTTTAAATTGGAGATCAAAATTGATGTAAAATGAAGATTGAAAATTGGACTTTACCTTTAGAAAGAAAACTAGACTGTGACCTAAGCCTACCGACAGGCGACAGCGACCCTGCGTCCCAGCACCGACGGCACCGGCAGCAGCAGTGCACGGTCCTCTGCTTGGCCTTGGCACTTGGCAGAGGAGATGATGAAGTACGTTGCATGCACAATCCCAAGTTCTGGTCCGAAACCCATCGCCCACGATCCCAAGTTCTAACTTCAACAATGCGCGGCGTGCCGGCGTCATGTCAGCCACTCCATCCACCACGCACACTCTGACAAATTTGCCTACTATTTTTAGGCCAACAAAAATGACAGTTGTGGCCCAAATAAATGCATGCACAATTTTAACACTATGACGCAGGCGTCCGAAACTAGTGCACACATCTTAGAGCATCTCCACCAAATATCATATCTAATCTCCTATATCTAAAAAAAATATTCTCTCCGAATTATAAGATGTTTGACTTTTTCAGATCCATTACATTTACTATATATCACTACTGGAAACAGAGCCTTTGCCAAGTGCAAAATGCTTTGCCGAGTGTCAAAAATCGGACACTCGGCAAAGACCTTCTTTGCCGAGTGCAGCACTCGGCAAAGAGTTCTTTGCCGAGTGTCGGGCACTCGGTAAAAAAGGGCACTCGGCAAAGAACTTCTTTGCCGAGTGCCAGACTCTCGGCAAAAGCGCGGCACTCGGCATAGGCTGTCCCGCGGAATGGAGTTCGGCCACGTCCTTCTTTGTCGAGTGCCTGTTGTTAGGCACTCGGCAAAGATTTAATTTTTTTTTTAAAAAAATTCTTTGCCGAGTGTCCCAGATCTGGCACTCGGCAAAGATTTAATTTTTTTTTTGAAATTTCTTTGCCGAGTGTCCCAGATCTGGCACTCGGCAAAGTTTTTTTTTTAAAAAAAAATACTTTGCCGAGTGCCCCTGACACGGCACTCGGCAAAGATTTAATTTTTTTTAAAAAAAATGTCTTTGCCGAGTGCCCCTGTGCAGGCACTCGGCAAAGAGAAATTTTTTAAAAAAAATCAAAACCCTCTTTGCCGAGTGCCTTATTCTTGGCACTCGGCAAAGACCCCCTTTGCCGAGTGCCATGACCCGGCACTCGGCAAAGTTTTTTTGTTTTTTTTTATTTTTTTCTCTAAATTTTTTGTGCAGCCCTTTTAAAGTACCAGGAACTCCTAGTTAGAATTTAGGGATTTTTTGTGGCTTTTTGATATATTTAGTTACTTTATTTCGTTTACTTGAATTTTTTCGAAAAATATAAATTTGGATTGCACGTGGTACGAATAATGGAATTTATTGATTCAAAAAATGATAGCCATGTTACTGAGTGTAGTGTGAGGCCGTATCCAGGAACGGACTCGAAATTTCGGACATCTTGTTCACGAAACATAACCGCGAACTTGCGTGCGAAGTGTTTTTAAATTCTATAAAAAGCAAACGAAGTTCGAAAATCATGAAACTTGTTGAAATGTCGTGATATCGTATGTGGAGGCTATGATAAAAATTTCAGAAGATTTCGTGCACGTTATCACGTACGATGCTTACAAACCAGGACATCTCTACATGTATCACCAGATATCACATGTAGAGATGTCCTGGTTTGTAAGCATCGTACGTGACAACGTGCACAAAATCTTCTGAAATTTTTATCATAGCCTCCACATATGATATCACAACATCTCAACAAGTTTTATGATTTTTGGACTTCGTTTGTTTTAAAAACACTTCACACGCAAGTTCGCGGTCATGTTTCGTGAACAAGATGTTCGAAATTTCGGGTCCGTTCCTAGATACGGCCTCACACTACACTCAATAACATGGCTATCATTTTTTGAATCATTAAATTCCATTATTCGTACCACGTGCAGTTAAAATTTATATTTTTCGAAAAAATTCAAGTAAACGAAATAAAGTAACTAAATATATCAAAAAGCCAAAAAAAATCTCCAAATTCTGATGAGAAGTTCCTGGTACTTTATAAGGGCTGCACAAAAAAATTAGAGACAAAAAAAAACTTTACCGAACGCCGTGGCATGACACTCGGCAAATGGGTCTTTGCCGAGTGTTAAGAGTAAGACGCTCGGCAAAGAGAATTTTTGAATTTTTTTTAAAAAAAATTTACCGACCGGCACCGGTAAAGCCTCCTTTACCGAGCGCCTCTGATCCGACGCTCGGCAAAGAGGCGGGTGGAGGCACTTAAGCGATTTCGGCCCGGCAGTCCCCACACAGACAGACAGCCCCGCGCCGCCGCTCCCGACCGTCCCCGCGCCGCCGCCCGCCAAAGGCAGCCAGCCCCCGCGCCGCGCGCCGCCCTCCCCTCCCCGTGCGCCGCGCCTGCGGCCGCCCCCGCGCCCGCCAGCCACCGGGCCGCCGCCGCCCGCCGCAGCCCCTCCCCGCGACCGTGACTTCCCTCGCCTCGCTCCGCTCCTAATCGCGGTTACCGCACGCCCTCGGGCGAACCCACGCCCCCTGCCGGGGCGTCTCCCACCCGCCCCGACGGTTCCAGCCGCCGTCGCCCCTGCCCTCTCCCCTCCACGCCGAGGACGTCTTGGCCGAGGGCGGATCCAACGATGAGGCATCTCGTCCGGTGAGCATACTGTCGGCCGTCGCCCTTCGGCGGATCCAGCGACGAGGCGGAGCAGCTAGGGTGGAGGCGCTGGCCCTTGGTGGATCCGGCGAGGTGGCATCTTGACCCAGGTTGATTTTGACATGTTGCTTTGCTTGAGATCTACTACTAACCTTAAGTACTTGTGTGACGCCCAAGCCGTTCCACTACAACGACGTTGCCGCCCAACTACGTGGCCGTCGGCAGCTCGCTGCGGTTCAAGGTCGTCGACTTCGGCTTCGGACGGCCCGAGCGCGTCCGTAGCGGCGGGAACAGGAAGCTCGACGTCATGGTGTACCTGTACCCTGGCCACGGCGGCAGCAACATCCATCTGGCGCTGCAGCTGGAGCCCATGTACAGGGTGGACTGGTGGAGAAGGACGTTCACTTCTTCCTGGACCAGGCGGCAGCCTACTGCGTAATTGTACTACTGCTGCTCTCTCTGTCACTGCCCACTCCATGCATCCAGTTCGTTGATCATGATTTATTAACATTATGTGTTGCTTGCTTATATATTGCTTAGTTCCTTGATTGTACAAGCTAGCCTGCTAGGCGTGTTGGATTGTACTATCTGTATTTGCTGGACTTGAGCGGAATAAGGAATTAAGGATGGATTGTATCTGCTGCACTAGCCTACTCAATGCACGGTATGCAGGTAAGCCGTTTGATGAAATGCCCCTTAAACTCAATCTAAGCAGTTCTGTACTGGTTGTTGCATTGACCCTCGCTGATGAGATGAATCAGTGCTCCAGTGATTCAAAATATCTTATCTTGGCTGGCATTTATATGGAAGAACCGTCGTTAACATGATGCTCTATATCTGCTCCTTTCCTTTTGAAGAACATGTCATTATTTTATTAGTTTGTTGCATGGTGCAGAAAAAAATACCTTATTTGGGATGTGCATTCTCTTCTGTTAATGCAGAATTCTGAGCACTCCAAATGAAGGAACTTGGCCACCTGTTGCTTCATTACTTGATAACAAGTCAACTTTTCCGAAGTGGCCACCCGTGGTAAGTAATAAACAAGTTCGTTTTATTATTGCAAATAGTGGGATGAGGATTTGAGTTGTGGGTGTGGATGAAAACTTTCAGTGTTTTGCGCTGTTATAGATAAGTTTGAGATCTCCTTTTTGAAAACTTTCAGTGATTTGGTAATTCAACATTGCAGTGATTACCATTTTTTACTCTAACATGAGGTTCATGCTGTAGGATGTTGCAACAGTGGTCCCAACACTTGAACCTCCGGGACTCATTATTGTAGGATCTAAACAACTTCAAACCATACCGTAACCATTTTTTTTTTTCTGATTTATCAACCGAATACCTGCTGCAACTCTAACTAAAACAGTAAACTCAACTTTTAGATAGGGTGTCATATTAACATTCATGGTACTGCCATGTAGGATAGAGGATTTTTCATGTTTAGATGAGTTTTGGTGTGGGGAATCAGTGGAGGGAATGGGGTTTCCCTTCCTTTCAGTTTTCAGCAAGTTGTGTTCACAGACCTTTGCTGTTACATCTGACAGTTTGTACTAAACCTTTCGTTAGATGCCTTTAAGGACCTCAAATTATTTTTTGGTTGCCTAGAGAGTTATAGGTTTTTTCTTAAGCTTTCTAGATTGGCAAACTAGATCTTTAGAGGAGCTCTGGAATCCTGATACGAATTTGTTTTTAGGGGTAGAAATCTGTGCTCAGGTGATTTCAGCTAAGTTGAGACGATGTTTACCCCCTCTGGTTTTACCGGATAAGAATGACTTCAAATCAGAAACCATTAGTTCACAGAGCTGTAGGTTTGGACGCCATAGTATGCTCACAAAATTTCAGAATTTTTGGAATGAAGGTTTGACGTAGTTAGCATTTCTGACAATTAAGAGCATCTCCAATCATTATGCATTTGGGCTTGGCATTTACCAAAATGCATAAAACTCCAAAAAAAACCCCTCCAATCGTTATGCATTTGGACTTTGCATTTTACATAGCTATGCATTTGGAGGGGGAAACTTGGCATATATGCCAAAGTAGTCCGGCTATGCAAATAGACATCCCGGGCTTCTCGGTTCCTCCTCGCGGGCTTTTTTCTTTCCCTTCGCGCGGCTCCCTTCGCGCCGCCACCAGATATCGCGATTTCAACAGCAGCTCGCGACGCCAAGGATCGCGTACTCCTTCGCCAGGTTCGCGCGCTCGATACGATCGCGTCCTCCTTCGCCAGGTTCTTCGATAGGACGAAGCAGCCGGTCAGGTACGCCTACTTCATCTCAACGCAATATCTAGGGTTTTCCTGTTGGCGGCTTGGGGGTTGGGATGCTGTTGGCGCGGCTTGGGGATTGGATCATGAGATTGGGTATTGCAGTTGTTGGGTACTGCTCTTGGCGGCTTGGGGGTTGGATCATGGCAGCCATGTTCCTAGGGCAACTGATCAATATACGATGATTTGGCGTTCAGAAACAAAAAAAGGCACAGCACTGCACAACATAGGCATAGCTCGGGCTCTTGTTCTGTTCAATCTGTGTTCAGAAACTCATGTAGTTTCACTATTAGCCAACTGAACTTTGATTGATTCCAGTAGCTTAGCCAAAAAAGATTTATGTAGTATATTCATTGTCTGATATGTCTTGACGACTCCATTTATTTTATCCTATTTTGTAGATTCGTTCAAATGGATGACCTTGAACTCTATACAGGCATACTCGCAGCTGATTCTGAACATATTCCTGGCTTAAACGAATTGCCCTTTACACTAACTCCACAAAGCCAGGCAAATAGTAATGCTATGCCTCATGAATCTCAAGAAGATGTTTCCCTAGTGGATCCAACCGAAGTAGGTGCTACCCGTAGTGCTCGGAAAAATCTGTCACATAGGTCTAAAAAATTTGATCAAGAGGAAGACAAAATAATATGCGTAGCTTGGTGTAAGGTAAGCAAGGATCCTATTCATGGGGCAAATCAAAGGCAAGCAACATTCTGGGGTCGAGTTCGTGCATACTTTGATGAACATAAAAAAACTGAAGCTGCTAGGACAGAAAATTCAATTATGCATAGGTGGGGGACTATTCAGAAGGAAGTGAACAAGTTCTGTTCAGCCTATGACAAGATTCTTCGTAGGAAT
The DNA here is from genome assembly GCF_019320115.1 of Miscanthus floridulus. Classification (NCBI taxonomy): domain Eukaryota; kingdom Viridiplantae; phylum Streptophyta; class Magnoliopsida; order Poales; family Poaceae; genus Miscanthus; species Miscanthus floridulus. Next base: position 105,422,720 of record NC_089589.1, read on the forward strand.
GCTAGTGGAAAGACTATCCAAGACATGGTACGCTTTCAGAGTTGGTTATTTTGTACTTGTTAAATATTTGGTTAAGTTCACACATTCAAACATTTTTCTTATTTTCAATTGTGCAGATTAATGATGCTTTGGAGACCTACACGGCAGACGACGATGAGCATAAGTCGTTTGCTTTTATGCATTGCTGGTACAAGCTCAAGGATGAAGACAAGTGGAAGTCATGGAGGCTTGAACAAGGTACGAAGCAGAAACAAGCCCCTAAGAGAAAACAGAAGAGTTCCAAGGACTCCACGCCGAGCACAGGGGACGAAAAGAACAATGCTGAAGGACTAGAGGTTCCAGACGCAGGTTCCGCAGAACGTAAGAGGCCACCGGGTCAGAAGGAGGCAAAAAAAGCTAAGTGGGGAGGCAACGACGCTAGTATTGTAGCGTTGAACAAGATGATGGAGAAGGAGGCACGGGACAAGGAAAGAGAAAAGGCGAGAGAGGCTACAGCACAGGTAGACAAGGATTCAATTGAGGCGGAGAAGAAACTTGCTGAAGCAACCCTAATGAAGGAGGAGAAAGACATAATGCTTGCGGACACGAGCTCCCTCGACGACCAACAGTTGCAGTGGATTCAGATTATGAGGAAGAAGATCCTTGCGCGACACGCGGAAAATTAGATTTAGCGTAGTGCCTGCTGTCGAGATGCTTGTGCAGTTATAAATTATTTGGTACTGCTGCTCATCATTGATGATGTGAGATTTGGCGCAAACTAGTACACTCCATAGCAAGAATTCATACTAATTATTTGGTACTGCTGCTCATCATTGATGATGTGAGATTTGGCGCAAACTAGTACACTCCACAGCAAGAATTCATACTAATAATTCATCATGAAATATGTTCGTTACACTTCACTGAAAACACTAATAAAAATGTTTATTACACTTGAATTAAAACACTATGGCAAATAATATTATGGTGATTACAAATCATGATGCCGGTTCCATGGGGTATAAATCAGGATGACGATTCCAAAGGTGCTCGATGAGGTCTTCTTTCAACTGAAAATGTGTTGGCTTGTCTCTAATCTTTTTACTGGCTTCAATAAATTCAGCCAGTGTGCGAGTGGGCGTCCCATGGGAAGGTTGCACATTATCATTTGGGGCATCCGGGAACCGCTCATCAGGGTCCAGAACTCTTTCATCTTCAACAATCATATTGTGCATGATAACACAAGCCCTCACGATCAAAGCTAGTGTCTCTCTGTCCCAAATGCGACCTGGATGTGCTATAATGGCAAACCTAGACTGAAATACACCAAAAAATCTTTCGACATCCTTCCTCACAGCTTCTTGTGCTCTTGCAAAATATTTGGCCTTGTTCCCCATAGGATTGGAGATGGTCTTCACTAAAGTCGCCCAGTGGGGGTAAATACCATCGGCGAGGAAATACCCCATCTTGTACTCATGGCCATTAATGGTATAGTTCACCTCCGGAGCTTTTCCTTCAGTCAGGTTGTCAAACAGTGGAGACCGGTGAAGAACGTTGATATCATTATGAGAACCAGGCATCCCATAAAATGCATGCCAACACCAAAGGTCATGAGATGCAACAGCTTCTAAAATGATAGTTGGCCTGTTCGCATGACCCTTGTACTGCCCCTGTGATTGCATTGGACAATTCTTCCATTCCCAATGCATACAATCGATCGACCCTAACATGCCTGGGAAACCTCTTTTCTCATTGACTGCCAGCAAGCGTGCTACGTCAGCCTCAGTGGGGTGTCTCAAGTATTCAGCTTCAAATATTTCAACAATTGTAGCAACAAACTTACGCAGGCTCTCAAGGGCAGTGCTCTCACCAATACGGATATACTCATCTGTAGAATCAGCAGAGACTCCATATGTGAGCATACGAAGAGCGGCAGTCACTTTCTGGAAGCAACTCAGACCGAGCACACCACAGGCATCTCTTTTCTGCACAAAGTAATTATCATGTGCTTCAACTGCATCCATGATGCGACGGAAAAGTGTCTTGCTCATTCTGAATCTGAAGAATACAAAACAAAAAGGTCAGCACATTGACATAACAAAAGAAATACTATGAATTAGTGTAATGTCCAAAACATCAACCTCCGACGGAATAAATCATGACCGTACGTCGGATTCGGCGCCAAGTAATCTTGATACATCCTCCGGTGGCCTCCTTCTCTATCGCGAAAAATCATAGCGTGGCCAGGGACCGAACCACCATGGCTTCGTTTCTCTGGAAAAAATGAGCGCACAATACAAGCAGCTGTGACCATGTCGTACGCCTCGTCGTCCGAAGAATCGTCAAGCAATTGGTTTCGGCGACGTGATCTGGAAGCCTTCAACTGATAATAATTGCGCAGCTAATAAGAACATGGAACAAACAACACATGAATTGGATCAAGATATTCGGCTACGAAGTGCAAACCTTGGCGATGCGCTGTGCAATACGGCTTGGTCCATTCTCCGGTACCCTGGATCCCATGTTGGCTTCAAGAAATTCGCCAGTACCTTGCCTTGACGACGAACTGGCGGCGATCGCGAGCTGATGGTGAAGGGGAAGGGACGTACGGCGATGGTGTGACGTACGGCGAAGTGACGAACTGGCACAATACAAGCAGCTGTGACCTGGAAGTGACGTACGGCGATGGTGTTGATCGCACTTCGTACGCGACGGCGGCGACACGAGCTGGTTCAACGCGACCTGAATGGAATCACCTCATCGCGACCTGGTTCAACGCGACGGCGGCGACACGACCTCCTTCGACGATGTTTGGCGCGGGAATGGGGCGTTGTTTGGCGCGGAAAAAATTTGCGGCGCGGGAATGATTGCCGAGAAAAAGATATTTCCGGAAAAAAAACACATGTTGGACTATGCATTTTGCATAACGGTTGGAGAACACCCGAATATAGCCTTGCCATTTTCATTTGGGGGTGCTCCAATTGCCCAAAATGCATAGCTCCAAATGCATAACGATTGGAGATGCTCTAAGTTGTTGTTTTCTGTCTTCTTTCACAAATTTAGTTAGACATTCAAGATTTTGTTCCCCCAAATCTATGTCAAAAGAGGGCTCTTGAGGTGATTTTGTTAGTCATCATGGATCTGCAAGCCCCAGTATTTGGTTTTGCTTAATGTCATATCAGTTTGCTGTTAGTTTCTTGGAAATTCTTTCCACGTTGCATTTTGGTTTGATTAGGATTAAATCAGGCCTTACAGTTTGCAATGACATTTTTATTTTCCATTAATGCAGAGCTCACAGAGGAGCAGAAGGCCGCCCTCGTGGTGTGGTTAAAGGTATTTTGTCTTATATCTACCTCTTCTAGCCTCCAGGTGATGCCGATTTCACTGTAGTCTTTTGTATGATTCTACTCTTATGCAAAACAAACTGAAGGGGTTGGTCACCCGCAGCACTCAGCTATGCTCGACAGCCTCCCTCTCAAGGTCAATAAATGCGTGGAGGTGCTCAGAGATATTTAGGTAATTCAAAAGCTAATCTTGTAACTTGTCCCATGGCGATGGTGCCATGGTGGTGTTTGCACAATGGTCTTTTCACTCTACTCTGTTTTGGGCATTGGAGTCAGTGGCCACATCTTAGCGTTGGAGTCAGTAGCCACAGTATTATTAATCTGACTGCTCTCTGTTGCCGTGTGCATGGTGCTCTCTATCCTATTGGATCCCAAAAAAGTTCAGATCCTTGTGATAGAATCATTTGCTGCAGTAATGGCTAGCACGGAGGGGAGGAAGAGCATGCTTAAGCTGGCTGAAAGGATGGCGATGAGATTTTATGGTGGCGTCAAACACCCAATGACCCAAAGGCAGATTGGGGTGGGAACCGTGTTGTGTCTTCTAGATTTGGTATCTCATTCAATTTTGTAGTGTTAGCTGGCAAAGTTCTAGGTTTGATATGTTATTGTATCGATAAAATATTTTGCAGATCTTACAAGGACCTACCACAACAGATGCATGTACTATTTTTTCTCTCTAGAAACATGTCTGAGACCATAGATATCAAAGATGTGTGCTTTTTAGAAACAAAAATTCCAGCGTATATGCCTTAATGTGATGTTGATGGTTATTATTGTTCAATGATGCATCCCATCTATCTGTTATATTTTAAAAGTAGGTGACATAATCTTTGACCATTTTGTTTGATCCTATTAATTATATTCTAATCATTAGATCCCGTAGCAACGCACGGGCATATATGTGATGCTGGTGATGTTTGTTATATATATCTTCTGTTTGTTTGGATGGGATGTAAAAAACAAATAAAAAGGTTGTTTTCAGTCACTTTGCCGAGTGCCATGGTCATAGCACTCGGCAAAGCTGGAAAAATGGGTGCTCGGAAAACCATTTTTCCAGCTTTGCCGAGTGCCATGACTATGGCACTCGGCAAAGAATTTTTTTTTTAAAAAAAATTCAAACTTTGCCGAGTGCCGGACAGAGAGCACTCGGCAAAGAATTTTTTTTAAAAAAAATTCAAACTTTGCCGAGTGTCGGTCAGAGGGCACTCGGCAAAGAAATTAAAAAAAAATAAAAAATCTTTGCCGAGTGCCTGAAGGGTCGGCACTCGGCAAAGAAATTTTGTAAAAAAAATAAAAACTCTTTGCCGAGTGCCTGCAGGGTTGGCACTCGGCAAAGAAATTTTTTTTAAAAAAATAAAAAATCTTTGCCGAGTGCCTGCAGGGTTGGCACTCGGCAAAGAATTTTTTTAAAAAAATAAAATAAAAAATCTTTGCCGAGTGCCTGCAGGGTTGGCACTCGGCAAAGTGACCGTCAACGGAACCGGCGCCGTGACGGTCGCTTTTCTTTGCCGAGTGTCCCCGGGGCACTCGGCAAAGCCTTTGCCGAGTGCCCGATAAAAGACACTCGGCAAAGAGGGCTTTGTGGATCAATTTTTTGCCGTGTGTTCTTTGCCGAGTGCCGCACTCGGCAAAGGCTTTGCCGAGTGCAATTTAACCTTTGCCGAGTGCCTCAGGCACTCGGCAAAGAACTTGAATCCAGTAGTGTATGTACCATAGACATAAGGATATCTCTAAGTGTATAACAAAAGTTATGTATTAAAAAACTCAAAACATCTTATAACTTGAAATGATGGGGTAGTATTTTAGTAGATGGAGGTGCCGGAGCAAATCTCCTGTATCTATAATTTTTAACAGATCTCCTAAAAGAAACATTATCTTCCCTAAATAATGGAGACAACCCCCTCTCCCTGGTCTCCCTACACAATATATGAGACAAATTTTAGGCAATCTAATGCAGTTGTACTCACCTATATTCAAATTTGATTTTAGGGTACTCTCTTAAAGCAACTTATAGGAGACACAATAGTGGAGGTGCTCTTAGCACAAATCATATCAGCTTTTGGCACCTTGCTCCCCGAAGCTTGAAAGAATCTAGATTGACTAGAGGGGACAGGGGTGAATAGCCTACAAAAACTTCTTTATAAACTCAGAAGAACTAGGGCAAAGTTGTTAGTACAAAATGAGAATGTAATAGCACCTACTTTGCCTAGACAAATTCACCCAATGCACCTCCAAAACAAATCTACTAGCGAGCTAAACACAACTACTAGAGCACTCAACAAGCAAAAAGGCTAACACTACTATAGTTGAGCTTAAACTAGTGAAGCAAGTTCTTAGCTTGTTTCTAGCTAGCTAAAAATTAGCCAAATTAATTAGTTCTATTATATCCAGACAGGAGAGCTACTAGATGGACTAATTTTTTATAGACAAGTCGTCTTTCACTAGTTGTTAGCCAACCATAACTTATTTGAGCCAATTTTTAGCCCCAGGTAGTAACTAGTCATGTGTACCCAAACAAGCCCTAAACTAGCTACTTGTACCAACTAAACTATAACTACAACCGGAGAGCTACACTAACAAGCAACTACCACACAAGAAAGTATGGAAGTAAAGGCTAGTTTAGATATTTCAAACCAAGAGATGACACAATATTTATCCAAGAAGTTCGGCGTTGCTTGCTGACAATCTACATCCTCGTTGAAGCGAGTCTCTAGGTGATCGATTCACGCACTATATATCAAGTTGCTCAAGCTTGACCCTCAACTTGTGTGTCGAAAGAGCCAATCAACCAAGAGCACTTCAACTAGCCATGAGCATTCCACTGGACGGAGTTGCTCTTCGCGATCTCCCAACAATCACTAATAGAAGGCTTCTTGTTGATAGCTATCTCATTATAATTGGCTCAGAAAAATCCAAGTGACTACGCAATAAGTTGTGTGTCTCGTTGCAATGCATTGGCATGTTTGCTAGTTAAACTAAAATATTAAAAGGAGCACACCTGAACTAAAATTTCTGGAAACTATCCCTTTGAGTCATGCAAGAGATCATGACATGACTAGCAACTACGGTCGTGGCACATGCATTAACGTGACTAAATAAACACACTAGTGTCGCCTTAAACACATTCCACATATGCCACAAATGTGGTGGTTGAGTCATGTCATCCATGTTCGCGTGGCTCTACGCTTAATCACGGCATCATGGTTGACGTGATTCACTTTGTGTATCTTTTTTGTTGATGCAAAATGAATGATCTAATGACCTTTAAAAATCCTGTAATTTTACGTACATAATATATTTGTATCAAGATGAGTACGTTGTGTCGCATATGTATGTCTATTAGTTGTTGAAGTATAAATGAATTGTCCACCTTTTCTCATCAGCATAAGTTTTTAGGAACTTAATAGGGTAGCAGGGCTAGAGAGGTCTTAAGCTTGAATCCGGACATGTGCGATCAAACAAAATAATTGCAGCCCACTTCTATTTCAACAAAATAATTGCACATGAGGGCGGGTGTTCAAGTTGAAGTATAAGTAAATTGTCTAGAGCTCTTTTACAGTGGTTGGAGGTACTTGTTGGTTCCTCTCGGTTCCTAAGCAAATTATTAGCTCTAATTATTTTTATGCGTTGAAGGTTAGGATGGTAATTGCGCCACCGTCCACGTCCACGTCCTCGGCTGCACTGTCACCGCCAACCAGGCCAACGTCGAGTACATGCTCAAGACCAACTTCGACTACTTCCCCAAGGCCAAGACCTTCGCCGCGCTCCTCGGCGACCTCCTCGGCGGCGTCATCTTCAACTTCAACGGCGACGCCTGGCACCACCAGCGCAAGATGGCCAGCCTCGAGCTCGGCAGCGTCGCCGTATGCTCCTACGCCTACAAGATCATCGCCAGGAGGTGGAGGCCTGCCTCATGCCGGTCCTCGCTGACGCCGCCGATAGGGGCGCCGTCGTCGACCTCCAGGACGTGTTCCGGCGCTTCGCCTTTGACACCATCTGCAAGATCTCCTTCGGCCTCGACCCGGGATGCCTCGAGCGCGAAATGCCCATGTCCAAGCTCGCTGGCGCGTTCGACACGGCTACGCGGCTTTGCGCCATGCACGGCGCGGCGGCGTCGCCGCTGCTGTGGAGGATGAAGCGCCTGCTCAATATCGGGTCCGAGAGGGAGCTCAAGAAGGCCATCAAGGTCGTCGACGAGCTGGCGGCGGCGATGATCCGGGAGCACCGGAAGCTTGGCTTCACCAACAGCCACGACCTCCTGTCCCGGTTCATGGCCTCCGCCGGCGACGCGCACGCCGTCGACGACAAATACCTCCGCGACATCGTGGTCAGCTTCCTCCTCGCCGGGCGCGACACGGTGTCCTCCGCGCTCACCACGCTCTTCATGCTCCTGTCCAAGAACCTCGACGTGGCGGCGGCCATGCGCGCGGAGGCCGGCGACGACTCGACGCCGGTCACCTACGAGCACCTCAAGGGCCTGCACTACACCCACGCGGTGCTCCACGAGAACATGCGCATGTTCCCGCCGGTGCAGTTCGACTCCAAGTTCTGCGCCGCCGCCGACGTGCTCCCCGACGGCACCTACGTGTCCAGCGGCGCGCGCGTCATGTACCACGCCTACGCCATGGGCCGCATGCCGCGCATCTGGGGAGCCAACCACGGCGAGTTCCGCCTGGACCGGTGGCTCACCGGCGCCGGCGGGTCCTTCGTGCCGGAGAGCCTGTACAAGTACCCGGTGTTCCAGGCGGGCCTCCGCGTATGCCTCGGCAAGGAGCTCGCCATCACCGAGATGAAGGCGGTCTCCGTGGCGGTGGTGAGGGCGTTCGACGTTGAGGTGGTCGGGGAGAGTGGCAGCGGAGCCTGCGTGCCAAAGTTCGTGTCTGGGCTAAATTTACTATTCTACCCTTAATTACATAAAACAATTTCGAAAATAGAATTATCCCATCTTTTTTTAAGGGCTCATCCCACCAATTTTTAGTATACACTTGGTGCGTATGGTCCCACCATTTAGTACGCACTCGGTGCCTATCCAATTGATTCCTCTTGGTTCCTCTGCCTTTTTAGCCGTCGGATCGGCCCTCGTGAGCCGTCCATTTTCCGACAACCATTGTAAAAATTCTCAATTGTCTAATACCATTTCCTGTCCAGGGCATGTTGTGATGCTCATCATTCTATGGCTTCACCACAGGGACAAACTACAAAGCACATGCTGACTGTGTATAAAAATATCACTCAAACAAAACAACTTACACGACTTGTTACATTATATAGACTGGGACTGTGATACATTTTCACCTTTATTTACTTATATACTGGGTACAGTGGCAGACAATGTCACCAAGAGTCATGAACTTGTTGAATCTGCAGTCGCCTTTCTGGCCAGTCCTAGCCAATTGGCTTATTAATGTGTATCTGTCTTTTGGACCAAGCTTGCCCACTTAACAACAACAAAAACATATAATTTGTTATATGCGTTGTCAAAGAGGCGGAAATAAGCAATCCTCCAGGATTTCTTGAATAAAATGACACAGAATACCACCCAGAGACCAACAACAAAACCTGAGCCAACTCCAAAAGGAAATGACATTAGCTTAGAATCATGTTCCTCTGTCTTACGATCACCATGCTTTTGTTCTTCAGAGCAATTCTTGTGAAGAGGATCTCCACAAAGACCGCTATTTCCATCGTACATAAATGGATTCTGTGAGTAGAGGGTGTCGAGCTGCCCACCTGATGGTATCCTTCCACTGAAATTGTTGTATGACAAGTCCAGGTAGCTTAAGTATGTTAGATTTGACAGGCTTTGTGGGAGTTCTCCATAAAGCTTGTTCTCCGAGAGGTCGAGTGATTCCAATGCCTGCATGATCCCAATGTTGCTTGGAATTTTTCCACTCAAGCGATTATGTGATAAATTCAAATTATGAACTGCATCAAGAGAAGTTATTTCTTCTGGAATTCCACCTGTTAAGAAGTTTGCAGATAAGTCAATAACCACCATATTAAAAATTTGACCTTCTTCATAATAACGTGCATCCCCCTTGGTGGTGACAGACAGATTTAAAACCGGCACGTAGTGTCCAAAGGTTGTGGGACTACGCCGTGTTGTCATACGGTCATACCACTTAAATTTGATAGATTCCGTGGAAGAAAACCTGATATGCCATTGTCTGCCAGATCTAGATGAAGAAGTTTTGTAAGGTTGGTAATTGTTGGTGGAATATTTCCAGAGAAATTATTGTGCCCCAGTCGTAGTATTTCTAAGTTCGCCAAGTTCCCGATCCACATGGGCAGTCCTCCAGAAAAGTTATTCCATGACAGATCCAAGATATATAAGTTGGTGAATCTTTGCAAACGAGGTGGGAACTTTCCAGAAAACCGATTGTTACTCAAAAATAGCATGGTAAAGAAAAAATTCTGTGGCTCAAAGCATTCTGGAAATTCACCCTCTAAAAAGTTGTCGGCTAAGTCTAAGATGCCCAGGTATTGCAATTGACATATTGACTGTGGAACATGACCGGCAATACGATTGGAGAAGAGCCGCAGATCACCGATGCCTGGAGCTCCAAAGTTCGATGGCAGAGGTCCGGATAAAAAGTTTCTCGAGATGTCCAGTACGCTGAGACTTTGCGGCAATTTTGGTATTGGACCTGTCAGGTGGTTTGAGCTGAAATAAAGTTTTCTCAATGATTCCATAGCCTCCATGTTTGTTGGTAATGTACCACTGACTCCGTTGTAGGAAATGTTCATCCACGAAGCATTTGAAAAGGTAGAAACAAACCAGCCAGGAAGACTATCAAATATTCCGGCACATGATATATCTAGCGCAACAATTTCGATTTGTGATTGCAGCCAGGTGGGAAATTGAGGGCCCATCTCACAAGAAGCAAAATATGCATACTGAAGGATAAAGGGTGGCAACCAATTGGCATCCACCGCAATCTTTAAGGAATTGCTTGACAGGTCTATCCACCTCAAGCTTGTAAGGCCAGCAAGGATTTCCTGGGTGATAACACCACTGAGGTTGTTCCAGCCTAATATCAGGGAAGTTAAATTATTGAGCTTGCTGATCTCCGAAGGCACCAGTCCAGTAATCTGGTTGTTGGAGAGGTCGAGAGTGAGTAAACTGGTAAGAGTACCAATCTCAGAAGGAACAGATCCATTGATTTGGTTGTTGGAGAGATCAAGAATGACTAAGCTGGCCCATCGCCCTATCCAATTTGGTATCACTCCAGTGAAATCATTGTTGTCCAGATGCAGTTCCTCCAATCTTGGGGAACATTGTGGTAAGTGTTCAAAGAACTCTGTTATGTCGCCATTCATGTCACTGGAACTGAGGATTAGGATTTGCAGGTTGCATACACTACTGGAAAACTGGACTTTGCCGAGTGCCTGAGACTTTGCCGAGTGTTTTTTATCGGGGCACTCGGCAAAGCAATATTTTGCCGAGTGCCGCACTCGGCAAAATAAAGCACTCGGCAAAGGTGGATTTGCCGAGTGCCAGGCACTCGGTAAACCCTGGCTCTCGGCAAAACTAGGCTTTGCCGAGTGCCGCGGCACTCGGCAAAGATCCCACTCGGCAAAAGGTGGCCGGCCCATGACGGCGGCCACCTGCCATCAGATTTTGCCGAGTGCCTAACGACTGGCACTCGGCAAAAAAAAAATTATTTTTAAAAACTTATTTTGCCGAGTGCCAGCCCCAGGCACTCGGCAAAATTTTTTTTATTTTTAAAAACTTATTTTGCCGAGTGCTAGCCCCAGGCACTCGGCAATTTTTAAAAAAATATATATATTTTGCCGAGTGCCCCGCATGGCACTCGGAAAAAAAAAATTATTTTGGGCCTAAATTTTTTTCTGGGGCCTTGTGATAGTATTTCAAACTCTATTTTAAAATTTGGGTCAATTTTGACTTCTTTTGATATATTTCATTAGTTTATTTCGTTTCGTCGAATTTTTCGGGATATTTCAAATTTGAACTGCAGGTACATGGAATAATGGACTTTGGTCATCCAAAAATTGATACTCATGATATTTAGGGTATGTTTAGGCCATATCCAGGAACTCACGTGAAATCTCGAGCATCTCGTTGACGTAACATGTCGAGGTACTTGTCGGAAATGTGATTTTAAATTATATAAAATGCAAACGAAGTCCGAAAATCATGAAACTTATCGAGGCGTCGTGTTATCGCATGTGGAGGCTGTGGTAAAAATTGAGAAGGTTTCGGGCAAGTTGTGACACTGGATGCCAAAAACCTAGACATCGAGAGGTGGCCCAGAGGCCCCCCTCGCCTCGGCCACGGCCCGGCCCCCCTCGCCTCAGCCGCCCAGAGGTGGCTGGCTGGTGTCGGCGGGCCATTTCCGGCAGCGGCGGCCGTGTCCCGGCCGTCCCTTCCCTGGCCGCGCCGCCCGTAGGAGCAGGGGAGGTAGGAGGAGCAGGGGAGGAGGGAGAGAAGGGAAGGGGAGAAGAGGAGGAAGAGAAGAGGAGGAAGAAGGGAGAAGGGAGGAGGAAGAAGGAAGAAGGAAGAAGGGAGGGAGGAGAGGAGAAGGGAGGAGGAAGAAGGAGAAGGGAGGTGGAGAGGTCAAGGGAGGAGGAAGAAGGGAGGAGGAGCCCCGGCCGCTGTCCACGCCTCGTTAGCGGCGGTGCCATGCCCTCGGCACCCCGCTCCCGACTCCGCCCACCGTCGACGAGCACACTAGGTTCGCCCTTCCCTTTCTATTCAAACCGTGCAATGGATGTCGGCCATCGAGCCCTTGTTAGTAGTAATAGTTGTTGTATGTGGTTTTCGGCCATCAAGCCGTTGTTTGTGGATGTTGGCCTTCGTGATGATCTTTTTTGCAGGTTTTTGAAACCTCCCCGTGCAGGGGAGGTTCTGCCGAAATTTTTAGTTGTCACTAATGTATTGCCTTTTTATGTAGGAGGAGGCCCCGGCGGAGGGACCTCGGTGACCCCGATTGTCTTCGTCAGCGTTGCGGGTATGCCTGCACCCCGATTGTACTAACGCTTGTTGTTCATTCTTTGTACATTGCAGGTGACGTAACAAAGATGGTGGGCAACCATTCACCGAGGCAGGTGCTCTCGGTGTACCAGAGGCTACGCCCTCCTGATGGAGGCGAGGGGACGTCTTCGCCCCCAGCGGCTAGAGCAGGCCCGGGTCGCCCCAGCACGGGGAGGGGGAGGGGGAGGGGGAGGGGCCGGGGTCACCCCAGAAGGGACCCACCTCCTCCCCCGGCTCTCGACCAGCCGGAGGACCCGTCTCCTACCCCGGAGGACCACGTGGCGGCCACAGGCAAGACCACAGACACTCCGTCGGGGGACGAGGGGACTCAGCAGACAGAGGACAGTTCTGCTCAGTCGACTCCCTACCTGCGAGGTCCCACAAGCCTTCCTCCGGTTCCGCTTCCTGACCGACGCCCACTGGTTCGTCCTGTGGGAAGAAGGTAAGTAACTATAGATGTTATCACTAGTACTTCATATGATACGTTGAAAATCAAAAGAGAAACTGATAATTTTTCTTAATCACTTATGCAGGGGCTGGCTAGTTCTGTCGGGTGCTCTTGACCCCCCACGCACCCCCGCTACCGTCCTGGGATGTCTGTGCAGGAAACACTTCCCCGGCCTTGTGGACTTGAAAGAGGGGAGGCGGGAGCTGGCCTGGTCGTGGGACAGGTACAAGCTCGGCTCGGATGACAAGCAGGACAACAAGCAGGAGCGGGTTTTGGCAGACTTTTGGGTAAGTGTCTCACAACATAGCTCAATACAACTCCTCCATTGGTTAAGTCTTTTATTGAAATAATGAACGGATACATCGTGTTTGTATGCAGAGGTACTTCAAGGCCGAAGAAGGTCGAGAGACCCTGGCGGATCAGACGGCACACAGAGCCTGTAAGAAGTACGTCGGCGACATGATTCACAAGGCGCGACTCCAGGCCCACGTCAACTACTACAGGTCCATCAAGAAAGAGCCCCTCAACAAAACCGGCGCAAGAAATGTGGCGCTGACCAAGGAGCAGTACCTTCAGGTAGGTGAATAATATTGATTCGTTTTGAGATTTAGTAGGTCCAGAATTGATCTTCTTATATGTCAAACACTTGATGATGTGTAGGTGCCGGCCTCGTGGTGCATGTCGCATAGATCGGCATGGTCGAGGATCGTGGACAGGTACCTTGACCCGGCGTACATCGCAAAGCACGAGCAAGGCAAGCGGAAGCGGGCACTGAGGACCGGTCCAACTCACCACCAAGGCAGCCGCAACCTCCCCGCATTCAAGTGGGCACTTGTACGAGATGTCATTTATCTATTATAACACTCAATTTTGCTTGATTTCTAATCATCTTGCCGTCTTTCTCGCAGGAGGTGGCACACCCGGACGTGCGGTGTCAGAGTTTGGGGCATGGGCTGTGTCCCACATGGGCCCGGTGAAATCCAGTGTCGTCTTCAACCCGGATGCCACTGCCCAGGCTTACTCTGACCCGAGCGTCCACGCTAAGGTCAGAGACTACGCAGAGGTGGTTAGGGCGCTCCGTGGCTCAGATCACAATCTGAGCACTGAGCCCCTTGAGACAGAGGTGATCGTGAGGCTGGGGCAAGGCAGGAAGCACGGGCGGTTGTGGATTGCAGACGGCGCCGACTCCTCGAGCTCTGCACCCTCTCTCTCCGACGTGAGGGCACGGAGCACGGCCAGAAGCCTTCCCATACGTGCACGGCCTACTCCAACACTGTCGTGGGTCGACGAAGTTCAGGTAATTCCGGTTTCACTCGTCGTACATTGAACGTTACACACATTGATCAGATTTACAATACAGAAACATGTGATTGAAATACTGCAGGCCGAGCTGGCAGAGACAAGGGAGACGCAAGCGCACCTGACCGCAGAGCTGGAGGCCACGAAGAAGCAGATGGCGGACATGTACCAGATCATGCAAACCATCGGGCAAGCATCGGGTGTCCAAGTGCAGTTGCCAGCTCCAGCTCCGGTTCGACACTTCACTCCTGTGAGTATGAAAGTTTAATGCGTTCGTGCCGTTGGGATTGTCGGCCTTCGTGCCGTTGTGATTTTCGGCCTTCGTGCCGTTGGGATTGTCGGCCTTCGTGCCGTCGTGATTGTCGGCCTTCGTGCCGTTGTTTCTTGCAGGTTGGAAACCTCCCCGTGCAGGGGAGGTGCTGCCGAAATTTTCAATTTTGAGTCTAACACATGCAATCTCTTCTCTTTTGTGTAGCCTCCGTCGGCGGGTTCAAACAATCCTGCTACCGTGTCACCGGCGGCTGATCGCGTCAACCCTTCACCGCAGTTCGTTTCTTCACCGCAGTCCGGGGGGCCACACCTGCAGTCTCCGTCGCCGCAGTAGGGATGTTGAACTTTGTGATGTTGAACTTGTAATAATAAACTTGTGATGTTGAACTTTGGTGCATTTGTGATGGATTTTCGATGGATTTATTAAATATGTGTGTGCTTGTGATATATAATGCATGTTGGTGATATAGATGTGATGATTGATGTATATGTATATATATATATATATATATATATATATATATATATATATATATTGTCTGTTACAATGGAATGTAAAAAAATTGTAATTCTCCGGGTCTTTGCCGAGTGCCATGGGCAAGGCACTCGGCAAAGATTTTTCAAAAAAAAATATAAAATTTCTTTGCCGAGTGCCTTGCTGCAGCACTCGGCAAAGTATTTTTTTTAAAAAAAATTCAGAAATTCTTTGCCGAGTGCCTAAACAGGGGCACTTGGCAAAGAAATTATTAAAAAAAAAAACTTTGCCGAGTGCCTGGGCAGGGGCACTCGGCAAAGTAATTTTTAAAAAAAATAAAAAAAACTTTGCCGAGTGCCTGGGCAGGGACACTCGGCAAAGTACTTTTTAAAAAAAAATAAAAATAAAAAAAATTTGCCGAGTGCCTGGGCTGGGGCACTCGGCAAAGTAATTTTAAAAAAATAAAAAAAATTTACCGAGTGCTGGGTTGGCCACTCGGCAAAATAACCGTTAATGGCCGGCGCCGCAACGGCCGAAAATATTTTGCCGAGTGCCGCCCCAAGCACTCGGCAAAAAAAATTTTATTTTGCCGAGTGCCCGGATAAAAAGCACTCGGCAAAGACCCATTGCCGAGAAAAATTTTGCCGAGCAGACTTTGCCGAGTGCTACACTCAGCAAAGCCTTTGCCGAGTGCAAAGGGCTCTTTGCCGAGTGTAAAAACACTCGGCAAAGCCGCGGCCTCCAGTAGTGATAGATTTGTCATGTTGGCGGTCATGATGTCTAATCGTCCATCAGTTATATATGGGTCATTGGTTCCACTACTAACAAAAAAATCCAGGACTTGGAGGGATGTCATACCTCCAAATGCATGGTGAAATTTACCATATAAATTAGTGCCTCCAAGTCCTAGATACGTTAGGCTTGTCAGGTTCCAAAACCAGCATGATGCAACTGGGTGATTGAAATAATTAAAGGAGAGATCAAGCCTCTCAACTTGTGTGAGGTTAAGATGTGGGAGTGATTGGTTTGCACTTGCAAGGCTGCAGTCAGAAAGATCAAGGACCCTTAAAGAAGGGACCATACTCACCGCATGAGCCCAGTCAAGCGCCATGCTGAGGTTTACAGAACGCATGTTGAGGTACTGTAGAGAAGGCAGCCGAGTTAACCATGAGGTATCTGTGGAGTACATCTTGTAATCAAAATCGTAAGTTCTGAGTGAGAGGTCAAGATATTGCAGCTTTGTCAGGTTTCCAAGCTGAGGCGGTATGCTACCGTAAAATGGTATGGCAGATAGGTTGAGATATCTCAAGTTTTTCAAGGAGCCCAGAAACTCTGGGAAAAGACGTGTCGGACCTTCGAGATTATTCAGGCTCAGGTCAAGGTGCTTTAGACGCTGCAAGGAAAGGAGTGAAGGGCTTATCTGTCCGACCAGGGCAGTCTCGTCGCCGGAGTTAACAGTAGATGGATCGACAGCCACGTTGCGGAGATGAAGCCCGACGACATGGCCGGTCCGCTTGCTGCACCTGACGCCTCTCCACTGGCAGCAGTCTTGATCTCCGCCGGACTGCCGCCACGAGGAGAGGAATCCAGCAGGGTCGCTTGTGATGCCTTGTTTGAACTCCAGCAGGGCGATCCTCTCGTGTGCCAAGCAGCCGATGGCGGTGGTGCCCGAGCTGGCATTGCGCAGCGACAGCCCATGGCCGGTCGGGGGTAAGGACGATGAGATGATGGCTGTTATTACTACGACGAGGATGAACGAGAGCGCAGTGGTGGTTCTGTAGCTCATAGTCCTCATAGCTGGCTGGTGTTCTTGATCAGCTGGATAGAACGTTTTGCCAGCCGCAGCAAGTACCGCTGAGTTATATAGCGCTGGAACCTACCAAGGGCAAGGATGATTCGAGTGGCTAAGGCGCGTGCCGTGAGCAGCGCAGCGCCCGGTTTCCAAGGATGATTCGAGTGGCTGATGCGCATGCGGCGTGCTGGCCGGCCGTGAGCAGCACGGCGCGCGCGCGGCCGGTCTCGGTTAATTGCCTGCCGCGGCTGACACATGGACGTCCGTGTGGATGGTAAACTCTGTCGGTAGTGGGACTTTCCAAGGATGATTCGAGTGGCTGAGGCGCATGCGGCGTGCTGGCCGGCCGTGAGCAGCACGGCGCGCGCGCGGCCGGTCTCGGTTGCATGCCGCGGCTAACAAAATCCACGCCGGTAGTCCAACATCCCATGTCATACCCATAGGCTATACCACGGCCCAAAATGAACGTGTCATAGAGAGTCGCCAAAAATACCAAAATAATTGACGCTGAAAGATCGGCCTTAAAGATAGTAATGTTTGGTTGGTTGTTATTTCTCATTTTTGGAACATATTGTCAGTCGATATTTTTATTTTGCTTTACCGTTCGATGGTCTGTCGTTATATCCAAATTTTCACAACTGACCAATTGTCGGTATATAGGCTACACTCATGCGCTCTCAGCTGGCCCAATTCCCGCCTAATTTTTATGTGAACCCACCTGTCAGATAAAAAAAATTCATAGCACGCCTTCACAGCCCGCCAACAGCATTAGGTCACCTGACAGACAAAAATGTTATGTGCATGTAGACATGAATTGGAGAACACTAGGACATTCATTAAAAATCAAATGATTTTGGGTTCATATTCTACCACTATTTCTTATATGTTTGATTACTTCTAGTGGTATCATATGAGTATATGACTCGTTCATGAGAATGTGACCCCAAGTGTTTGAATTGTGTATATGAGCTATATAGAAGTGACAAATTCAGCCTCAACAAGATAACCGCTCAAATGTGTGTGAACAATCTTAAAGAGGGTTCAAACCGATTTTGAGGCTTATGTAAATCAAATAAGTTCAAGCCAAAGAGAAAGAAGCTCATGAAACATTCTAAGAAGGTTCAAGTGATCATCTACATCAAGTGTGGTGTCTTCCCAAGGTCCCAAGTGGTGTCTACCCTGACATTTCAAGCTTATATATAAAGTGGTGTCATCTTTTGTGGAAACTAGAATCATGCCTTGCGCGTTGCCGCGGGATTTTCTTAAAAATAAATCTTATATATATATTATTACTATATTGTATTTCTCTATACTGTGTATGTATATATGAATTTGACTTGTATATTATTTTATTATATCAAATCTGGTAAAAAATCGGTAAGCTAATAGAAGAAAACCAATAGAATATTTGATCACATTATAGAAGATATTTTTTTTGAGAGAAACATTATAGAAGATAGGTGATAAAACAAATAGCATATGTAGATGACTTTACATTAGTAGGTTAAAGATTAAAGGTATTGCATATAATTGAGATGGTGTGGACATTTTTTTGTAATTAACAAGGGATGACATGGATCGCTTGCATGAAAGGATTATGAGTTAGTGGGACACTTAGTGGGAAATGATATGGACATCTTGCATGAAGAGAGAACATCTAGTGGGGTTTAGCTTTACAAGAGTATAAGATTGATGACAAATTAGGAGAGATTGGCACAAAGACAGAAGGAGAATAAACAAGAAGCCTTCTGTTGGTGATGGGTGCCTCTGATCAGTTGATTTGGAATGGGCTCTTGTGCTCATCCCTGTTGGAGATCGCGAAGTGCAACTCTAGTGGAATGCTCAAGACTAGTTGGTGTGCTCTCTTGGTTGATTGGATTCTTGTGACACACTAGTTGAGGGTAAAGCTTGAGCGGCTTGATAGTGTGTGATCGATCATCTAGAGACTCGCCTCAACCTGGACGTATGTTGCCAGCAAGCAACCGAACTTCTAGCTAGGATAAATATTGTGTCATCTCCCTTGCCCTGATTGGTTTGAAATCTCTATACTTGTACTTTACTTTCATACTTTCTGTGGTAGTTGCTTGCTAGTGTAGCTCTCTAGTTGTAGGTATAGTTTAGTTGGTGAAGTAGCTAGTTTAGGGCATGTTTGGGTATATAAGGCTAGTTACTAGCTGGGGCTAAAAATTAGCCCAAATTAGTTATGGTTGGCTAGCTAGTTAGCTAACAACTACTAGAAGACTTGTTTGAAAACTTAACCCAACTAGTATCTCTCCTAATGGATACAACAGAGCTATTTTGGCTAACTTTTAGCTAGCTAGCAATTAGCCCTTATCCAAACAGATCCTTACTTGCTTCACTAGTTTGGCTCAACTAGAGTAATGTTAGCCTCTTTGCTTGTTGAGTGCTCTAGTAGTTGTGTTTAGCTCGCAACTAAATTTGTTTAGCAGGCTTGCATTGTGTGAATTGGGTTAGATAAAGTAGTTGCTATTAGGTTCTCATTATGTACTAAACACTTTATCTAGTGCTTATGAATTCATAGAGAAATTTTTATAGGCTATTTAACCCTCCCTCCCCCTTTATCCATCTAGATCCTTTCCAGGTTGGGGAGAGCAAGGTCCCAACAACTTATATGACTTCTACTAAGAGCATCTCCACTAGATTATATTGCATCTCTGTCGGTGCGGGACCCACGGGGTACCCCGCAAGGAAGGGAGAAGAACTAGCCTGACTATGATTCTTCCCCTGAAATCTTAGTAGTAGTATTATCCTGTAATTCTACTAGGAACTCTCACTGTAAACCGACTAGGACTCTGGCCTCCTGACTATATAAAGGAGGGCAGGGCTCCTTGAATCGGTGGAAGACAACAATTGTACAACACAACACTTTACAATCAATCCAACACAAAGGCTAAACGCCGACTGGACGTAGGGCTATTACTCGATCAAAGATTGAGGGTCCAAACCAGGATAAATCGACTGCCTCTTGTATTAACCGTCGAGTTCTGCATACGCTGAAGCCCGAACATACTGCCCCGGGTACCCCCGTGGCAGGCTATCGGTGATCAAACATCGACAGCTGGCGCGCCAGGTACGGGCTTTCGACGACTTTGCATCCGAGAGCTCGATGGACCTCGACAACATGATCTTCTCGAAGGGATCGACCTTCATCTTCGGTTCATGGATCTGCGAGGAAGGCGACGATGGCAAGCTCCAAGGCCGTCTCCTCAAAGATTCAGGTCATCATCAGGACTTTTCCATTTCGGCGACAACAACAGATCAGCTGACCGAAAGATTCGCACAGCTCGTAATATCCAATCCGACTCAGATTTCGTGACTTCACGCATCCGATTCAAACTCAAGTTCCGCTTCCGAAACGAAGTCTTATCCGAGTTCTTTCAGAAAACCGAGTTCTTTTTTGACAAAGCTCTGGAACATGACGTCAACCTGTCAAGAATACTACTCGGAGTACACCTAGAGAACTTCAAAGAAGTCGGATCTTCCGTTCGGACTCCACAACATGGCAACATCTTATGAGACATGGCCCGAAGGATCCACTTATCCCATGCTTAGAATGCTGCTGAAGGGAGCCCAGGAAGGTCTCGTTTTAACCATAACATCTCAAGACTGCATCATTCACTGGCCAGGTACCATTCCTGAGGATGATGGCACCCAACTAGTCGACGATACGACAACAGCAATTCTACCCTACCAAGAAGGAGATTCGATCTATGACTTTGAAACCTCTACTGAAGTTGTCAATAGCTCTGGCAGTACGAAAATCAATGACGATGGCAGAACAACTCACGCTAGAGAAGTATTCATGATTCGCCGTCCTCGATCACCATTGATCCCCCCAGAAGCACCCGACGTAAGGTCTTCAGATGAGTCCGAATCCAACATATCACCATTTATCCAGGGGCACGATGGTGAGACTGAGAGTCAGAGGCAAGCGAGAGAAAGAAAGAACAAATTGAAACAAGGACGTCAACGCCGTGCTAAACAGCGAAGGGACACTTGGATCAAATATGAATCAGACCTAGCTGAGTACAAAAGAAGGAAATCAGAACGAGAGGTCGAAGAAGGACGAGCAGCGAATACACCCTATGATAAGATCCGAGAAGCACTAGAAGAACTCAAGGCGACCTCATATCCCAATGAAAAACAAGAACAGCTCTGAGATTTTCTCCGATCAACAGTCTTTAGAACAAACGACGGAAGGGCAACATCTCATGAACAGGAAGATCAAAATCAAAGGAAGTCCGCTTTCGAAAGACTTGGACCAAGTGGAAGTCACAATGAAGAGAGCCGAAGAAATCACAGTCAAAACAACCGAGTCGAGCAACCAAGAAAGGCTAGAAGCAGAGTACCTACTCAGACAGCCACACAGAACTACTCTCACCAAGACGACAGTTGGCAAGAAGGGGGCGCAGAATCAGAATATACAGAAGCCAGAACGCACGATAGATTCCCCTGTTTTGCAAACAGACTTGCTTCAATATGACTACCTCACAAGTTCAAGCCGTCCAACCACTCCAAGTACGATGGCAAGACCGAACCAAAGCAATGGCTCAGGATTTACACACAATCGATTAAATTAGCCAGGGGAGATGATGACATCAAAACCTTGTTCTTTCCCAGGGCCCTAGAAACCATGCCACTTCAATGGTTTGACAAATTGAATTCAGGATCAATCAGAAATTGGGAAGACTTGCAAAGAGCTTTCTGTGAAAATTTTGTGGGAATTATTACACATCCAATCACCCACGCAGAATTAAAAGGACTCAAGCAGAAAGGAGGTGAAAGTCTCAAAAATTACTATCGACGATTTGGCGAACTACGAGCTCAAGTACATGACATCACAAAACGAGAAGTAATCGAAGCTTTCTCTCACAGAATCGAGGCTAGGTGGCAATTTCAAGACTTCTGCAAAGAAAACCCAAGAAATAATGAAGAATTCAGAAGAACAGTAGAAAAGATGATTACTGCAGAGGAAAAAACAAGAGAAAGATTCCCGGATAGAAACAACAGAGACAACCTGAACAGGCAAAATCCTCGAAACAACAGACATCGGGAGAGAAAGCGAGGTCCAGACAACACAATAGCAATGGCTGACAAATCAAAGAAATCTACCAAACCCAGAAGATATGATGACATTGAGAACATACGTTGCCCCTTGCACCCCAATGGAAAACACACCATCGGAAATTGCTACACCTTCAATGAAAGATACACTAGAAAAGATAGCAAGGGAAACAATAAATAAGACAATCACAAAAAAGAAGGAGACAACCATGAAGACAAGGGATTCCAAAAATCCAGAGGGACAGTGGCAGTAATCTTTGCCGGGTTCCAGACTTCAGAAGCAAACATCAAGAAAAACTAGTATTACGAACCATCATGGCAGCAGAACCTGCTACACCAAGATATCTCAACTGGTCAGAGTATCCAATCCAATTTTCAAGAGAAGACCAATGGACCAGCGTAGGAAACGTAGGCCATTACCCATTGGTTCTAGATCCAACCATTGCCAGTATGACTGTTACAAAAGTACTAATCGACGGAGGAGCCGGACTCAACATCATTTTTTCAAAAACTCTAAGGAAGATAGGACTACAACTCGCCGAGATGATCACACCAACAAGCACACCTTTTTATGGCATAGTACCCGGCAAGGCAGCAATGCCACTTGGATAAATCACTGTACCGGTTACTTTTGGGACTCCCTCAAACTACCGCACAGAGTTCATCAAGTTTGAAGTCGCAGATTTCGATTCATCATATCACGCAATCCTTGGGCGCCCAGCACTAGAAAAATTCATGGCAATACCGCATTATCCGTACCTGTTGCTTAAGATGCCAGGGCCTAACGGTGTTCTTTCTCTTCAGAGTGATTTAAAGCGCGCATTTGACTGTGATGTACAGGCAATCCAAATTGCAGCAAAGGCACATGCAAACGATAGAAGAAAAGAAATAGCCACTATCGCCGCAGAAATAAGCCAAGAAGAACTAGAGATACCGGCTAAAAGACCAAGCATCCTAGCACCACCAAAAGAAGTCGACGTCAAGCAAATCGACTTAGGCACCGGTGATCCCTCAAAAACAGCAACCATCAGTGCCCACCTATCAGCAAAATAGGAACTCACGCTCACCAACTTTCTTCGGGACAACAAGGATATCTTCGCTTGGAAGCCGGCCGACATGCTAGGGGTCCCAAGAGAGTTGGCTGAGCACGGAATTGATGTCAATGAGGGCTCCAAGCCTGTGAAGCAACGACTACGACGATTCTCTCCTGACAAGAAGGCAACAATTAAAAAGAAATTACAAAACTAATGGCAGCTGGGTTCATTAGGGAAATTCTCCATCCAGATTGGCTAGCAAATTTAGTTCTGGTACAGAAAAAGAACACGGACGAGTGGCGCATGTGTGTTGACTACACAGATCTCAACAAACACTGCCCAAAGGATCCATTTGGGCTACCACGCATTGATCAGATAGTTGATTCAACAGCAGGATCTTCCCTATTATCCTTTCTTGATTGCTATTCCGGATATCACCAGATCGCATTAAAAGAACAGGACCAAAGCAAGACATCTTTCATCACTCCGTTCAGCGCCTACTGCTATAGGACCATGTCGTTTGGACTTAAGAATGCTGGAGCCACTTACCAAAGAACCATCCAAACATGCCTTGGTGATCAGATTAGCGAAAACGTAGAAGCATATGTGGATGACGTGGTTGTAAAAACAAAGAACCCGGATACACTGATTGAAGACTTAAAACAAACCTTTGAGAATCTGAAAAGGTGGAGGTGGAAATTGAACCCAAACAAGTGTATATTCGGAGTTCCTTCAGGACAACTACTCGGATTCTTGGTCAGTCATCGCGGAATCAAAGCAAGCGCCAAGCAAATTCGAGGCATAACAGAGATGGGCCCTCCTCAAAATGTCAAAGATGTACAAAAACTAACAGGCTGCATGGCAGCACTCAACCATTTCATATCAAGACTCGACGAAAAAGGGTTGCCTTTCTTTAAACTACTAAAGAAGATAGACAAATTCGAGTGGATGGAAGAAGCCAATGAAGCTTTCAAGAAACTTAAAGCATACCTCACCTCCTCACCAGTCCTCACACCTCCAAAAAAAAGATGAAGACATGATGCTATACATTGCAGCAACTTCTACTGTAGTCAGCACGGCGATAGTAGTAGAAAGGGAAGAAGAAGGGCGCATGTATAAAGTACGACGCCCAGTATACTACATCAGCGAAGTACTGTCAGAATCAAAAATCCAGTACCCGCATGTGCAAAAACTACTCTACGCCCTACTGATCACTTCACTCAAGCTTCGTCACTATTTTGAAAGCCACAAGATTACCGTAGTGATAGATTTCCCACTAGGAGACATCTTACACAACAAAGACGCAACAGGACGCATATCCAAGTGGGCGGTTGAACTCGGTGCTCTCAACATTGATTTCACCCCACGGAAAGCAATTAAATCTCAAGCCCTTGTTGATTTTGTTGTCGAATGGACAGAAATTCAACAACCCATGTCAAGCGCCATCCTTGATCATTGGAAAATGTACTTTGATGAATCACTCAAGCTAGGCGGAGCCGGTGCAAGCATCCTCCTAATTTCTCCGAACGGAAAACAACTAAAGTATGTCCTTCAGATATTATGGCAAGCTACCAATAATGAAGCAGAATACGAAGCTCTCATACACGGGATAAGAGTGGCTATTACCCTCGGAATCAAGCGATTACTCGTATACGGCGACTCGGCAGTAGTCATCAACCAAGTCAACAAAGATTGGGATTGCACCAAAGAGAACATGGGTGCTTACTGTGCTGAAATCCAAAAACTCAAAAAACATTTCCAAGGATTAGAAATTCTACATGTCCTGCGGGATTCCAACATTGCAGCAGATATCCTTGCCAAGCTTGGATCAGACAGGGCAAAGGTCCCACCAGGTGTTTTTATAGAGGAGTTATCAGCCCCCTCTATCAAACAACCCGGAGAAATAACCCCTCAAATCTCAGCAAAAGGCACCCAGATCTTGGTAATCACCACTTCATGGACCCAGGTTTTTATTGATTACATCAAAGAGAATAAGTTGCCAGCAGAAAAACAGGAAGCCACATGAGTCATTCGCAGAAGCAAGAATTACGTCCTAGTAGGAGACAAGCTATACAGAAGAGCCGCATCATCAGGAGTACTCCTAAAATGCGTCTCATTTGAAGAAGGCAAACAAATCCTAGACGAAATATACTCAGGTTGCTGTGGAAATCATGCCGCTTCAAGAACACTAGTCGGCAAAGCATTTCACACTGGTTTCTACTGGCCAACCGCTTTGAAAGACGCAGAAGAACTCATCAGAAGATGCAAAAGTTGTCAGATGTTCGCAAGACAGGCTCATGTGCCAGCCCACAACCTCATCTGCATCCCACCCGCTTGGCCTTTCTCCTGCTGGGGGCTGGATCAAGTAGGACTCTCAAGAAAGCAAAGGGCGGTTTCGAGTACATCTTTGTAGCAATTGACAAGTTCACCAAGTGGATCGAATACAAACCACTCGCAAAATACAGCGTAGCCAAAGCAGTCGAGTTCATCCAAGACATTATGCACCGCTTCGGCATGCCCAATTGAATCATCACAGATTTGGGTTCTCCCTTCACAGCTACAGAATTCAAAAGTTGGGCACATGATTGTGGCTTCGGCATAGATTACGCATCAGTCGCACATCCAAAAGCCAACGGACAGGTAGAAAGGGCTAATGGACTCATACTAGCCGGATTGAAACCAAGACTATACGAAGAACTAGTAGACTATGGATCAAAATGGATTGAAGAATTACCCAAGGTTGTATGGGGGCTATGGACTCAAATAAGCAGAGCCACCAGATACTCACCTTTCTTCCTGGTATACGGATCAGAAGCCGTACTACCCGCAGACTTGATCTGGACGTCACCAAGGATAAAGCAATACGACGAAGGAGAAGCATAACACACCTGAAGATTAGAACTCGACAGTACTGAAGAAGTCAGAGTAAACGCTACCCTGCAATCAGCAAGATACCTCCAAGGACTAAGGCGCCATTACAACAAGAATACCCAGTCTCGATCATTACAAATCGGAGACCTAGTACTAAGAAGAGTACAAAAAACCGACGGACGCCACAAACTACTCAGTCCATGGGAAGGTCCTTTTATAGTCAAAAAAGTCATCAGACCAGGCACATACAAGCTTATAACTGAAGACATAAAGGAAGTCAACAATACATGGCACATCAGTCAGCTACGAAGATTCTACGCATAAAAACAACTCAAGGGAAAATATGTATACAGGACACAAGAGATCAACGTTCATGATCAACAAAGATAGCGCTATGTATCATTGTAACACATCAATATTCATGATCAATAAAGATGATTATCTCTCGACAAACATATGTCTCATGGCTCCCTCCGAGTTGTTTCTTAAATGCAAAATAGCTGAAAAGACGCCTGAGCATCCCGGCTGAGAGCAAAATAGTTGAAAAGACACTTGAGCCCGCCGATGAGGGTAGCTAACAAGCTAACACCCGAAATAAAAAGCAAAATGGCTGAAAAGACGCCTGAGCATCCTGGCCAAGAGCAAAATAGTTGAAAAGACACTTGAGCCCGCCGATGAGGGTAGCTAACAAGCTAACACCCGAAATAAAATGCAAAATGGCTGAAAAGACGCCTGAGCATCCCGGCCAAGAGCAAAATAGCTAAAAAGACGCTTGAGCCCGCCGATGAGGGTAGCTAACAAGCTAACACCCGAAATAAAATGCAAAATGGCTGAAAATACGCCTGAGCATCCCGGCCGAGAGCAAAATAGCTGAAAAGACGCTTGAGCCCGCCGATGAGGGTAGCTAACAAGCTAAAACCCGAAATAAAAGCAAAACGACTGAAACTAAGCCTGGGCATAGACCAAAGCAATTTCAAGACAAGACCCTCTAGCTACTTGTTTCAAATAGCAAGAGGCTCGGGGGCTACACTGGAGATACCCAAGAACACAAAGACCTACATATAACGAGTTGTTTACATGGCGCAGAAGAAGGCCAGACAAGCACTCGACAGATCAGGAAAGGTTGTCAGCACAGAGATCTATATATATAATGAGTTGTTTACATGGGACAGAAAAGTACTCGACAAATCAAGAAAGTTTGTCAAAATAGTGTGCAGAGTTGTTTACAAGGCAAAGACGAAAGCGAGACAAAGTACTCGGCAAGTCAAGTAACTCTGACCAATTGGACAAATCATCCAAGGAATAAACAAGGCATCCAGGCAGAGAAGACATCAACAAAAATCTTCATTCAAAAGAAGCATAATGTCATATTACAAGGCACGGGCATAAAGGTCAAATACATCAAGCCTCATCATCAAGAGAAGGGAGAACAATGTTAAGATTATCTACTATTCTACTAGCTAAGTCTTCAACTTCAGGCTCCACCCTCTCAACGGCATCAATGTATTCTTGACTATCCGCTTCCTCTGCTATCTTGGACAAAGGAGCCACTGGAGCAAGAACCTGGACCTAGGCCAGGACATTCTTGGTACATAGTTGAGCGCACCTCTTCACAAACTCTTGGAAACGAGTCGGAATTCGAGGAATCAACTGAGCCCAAGATTGCCCATCATCCGCTAGAGTTCGGAGAACGTTGGCTACTGAACGAAAGGATTTCCACAAAGCTTTCCAGTTTTCAGTAGCCGTCGCCAACTTGATAGACAAATCTTCAATAGTTTTTTGGGCCTGCACAAGATCTCTATCAGCTCCACGCCTAATCAACTTAGCAAGCGCAAGTTCCTCCTCAGCATGAGTAATTACCTCCTCAGCCTTGTTGTGACTCGTACGAACAAGAGTCTTCATTTCATCAACGTCCTCCGAGAGTTTCTGCTTTTCAACCTGGAGAGCTGGACAAGGCAACAAACAACAAGTCAGCAGAAAGGAGAATTTGAATGCCGAAGGAAACAAAAAGAACCTGCAATACCGTTGCACTCCTTCACGGCCTCCAAGTTCTTCATGGCCTCCAAATTCTTCTGAGCCTCCTGAAAAGCGGCATCCCTCTGCTTTTTGGTCTCAACAACCCGAGCACGAAGAGATTTTTCCTCCTCCTGATACGTTTGATGCTCAGCCTCCATCTCGGCCCGGAGGAGGTCAAGATCAGCTTTAAGAGGGCTCACTTCGGAAGACAACTTTTTCTCGTTTTCAGACGAGAAAAAGAAGTCGGTATGATCATGAGAGAAGGACTGAGTAGAAAGAGACAAAGAAAAACAAAGCATAAGGACAGAAGAAAAGCAAACATCCAAAGAAGGAACAGCGGAAAAACTTACCTGGAGCTTTTCTCCAAAAGAAGTCGCAAGGGTTGATAAGCTTCCCCAGGCAGCAGTTAACTCCGATAGTCGATGAGTGGCATCAAACTGCTGCACCACATCGTCAGCGAAAGACGGACCACCGGAGGCAAGAGAAGGAGAAGGAGAGGCCGACCGAGGCGAAGAAGGCACGACCAGAGCGACCTCCCAGGAAGCCAAGGCCAATCCCTCAGAAGGACACGCTGCAATGGCCATGGTCACCTCCGGGGCAACCAAGTCTGCAGCAGCACCGTCGCTAGAAAGCTTCGTCACCCCCACAACCACTTCACCAACAGTACGCTGCGAGTCCTGAGGCTCAGTACTCGGTGGCACAACGAAGGGCTGAGAAGAAGTCGACGGAGAAACGAGAGAAGACGAAGGACTAAAAGTTGATAAAAGAAATCGCCAATGAGAACCAGAGAAAAGGAGAACGGAAGCAAAGAGACGAAGCCAGAATCCACTCACCCAGCCACCTTCTTCTTCGCAAAACAAAAAGAGACCTCGCAGGGGGGACCATGGCGGCAAAAACGTCCCCGCCACTTGGCGACAGGAGCGGTTATAGCCGGTACCGGAGCCCCAGAAGAAACCGGAACCGGAGCCCTAGAAGAAGACGATACCGGAGCCTCGGAAGAACTCGGCACCGGAGCTACCGAAGAACTCAACACTGGAGCTACAGAAGAAACCGGCGCAGGAGCCTCAGAAGAACCCATACCCGACGTCTGATTACTACAAAAAGATCAAGACTAAAAGTCAAGACAAAGAGGAGGATTTCAACGGCGGGAGAATATGAAAACAACTCACCGTCGCATGATAAGGGGTACTTCATCATCCTCTTCCCCCTCGGTCTCGACCAAGGCCACTAGGGCACCCGCTGAAAAAAGAACAAAAGTACTCATTTCAAGATAAAAACAAGAAAGCAAAGGGACAGAGAGTATTAATATGCTCACCTAAGAGCATGCTAGCTACAACTGGAGTACCTAGATGAGTACTTGGCTTGCGAGACTTCTTGGAAGCAGGCAGGCCAGATGAAGGAACGAAGCCCACATCACAAGACTTCCTCCAACTACCGCCACGTACATCCTGGTACAATGCTGCTGCGGGATTAGCCTACCTCTAATCCCTATCACAAGACTTCCACCAGCTACGACAAGACACACAGGAACTACAAAACACGCACAGGGGCTGCTCTACTTCACTAACTATCATGTTCATGACCACGAAGGTTTCAACGGAATGTTCAATGGATGAAAACAAGCACTCCGGGAGGGTATTTATAGATCAAAGGAGCGGTGCACATGGACTAGGAGTACCAACGAAATAAGCCTAACAAAGGACGCAGTGAAAAGACAGGACTCAATAATAGAAGACTCAGGCGAGAGGGAACAGTACTCGAAGACGAGCATATTCGGAAGAATATACCAACACAGTACAACCCATGAACAAAAGGCATTTACACTCAACCACCACCATACAACTACATCTGACAACAGCAGACTACCAGAGAATACGCCAAGACTCTGCATCCGAGTTCTTCCTGAACAAAACAACCCGAATATATGCTCGGGGGCTGCAAAAGGAGAGGTATACAGTTCTATCGAACAACTCAGATTCAAGACCCTCCAACTTTTTGTTCCAAATAGCAAGAGGCTCGGGGGCTACACTCAGTGAGTGCATTTTTTTCTTCAAAAAAGCGCACGTCACTTAGAACACTTTTTCAAGACATACGACTTCAAAGCCACAAGATAAAAAGAACCCGGACATAGCTATATCCGAGCTCTTTCTGACAAAAAGAACTCGAACACAGCTAAATCAGAGCTCTTTTCAACAAGGAAGCCGGGGAACCTTTCAACGTTGAATCAGGAAGATTTCAAGAAAAGAACCTCAAGCTCCTTGTGCCAAACAGCAAGAGGCTCGGAGGCTACATCCAAATGGGGGTACTTTTTTCTTCAAAAAGGTACACACCACGCAAAGATCTCACGAAGCGCTACACGGTTTCGCTCAAGAAAGCACTCGGACGACGCTTGTTCCTGCTCGACGAGACTTGAAGAAACAAGACGAGGCTTACAGAACTCAACCATGAAGTGCTCGGGGGCTTGTCGGTGCGGGACCCACGGGGTACCCCGCAAGGAAGGGAGAAGAACTAGCCTGACTAGGATTCTTCCCCTGAAATCTTAGTAGTAGTATTATCATGTAATCCTACTAGGAACTCTCACTGTAAACCGACTAGGACTCTGGTCTTCTGACTATATAAAGGAGGGCAGGGCTCCTTGAATCGGTGGAAGACAACAATTGTACAACACAACACTTTACAATCAATCCAATGCAAAGGCTAAACGCCGACTGGACGTAGGGCTATTACTCGATCGAAGATCGAGGGTCCGAACCAGGATAAATCGACTGTCTCTTACGTTAACCGTCGAGTTCTGCATACGCTGAAGCCCGAACATACTGCCCCAGGTACCTCCGTGGCAGGCTATCGGTGGTCAAACATCGACAATCTCCTATATGTTTCTTTTAGGAGATCTGTTAAAAACTATAGTTATAGGAGATGAGTTAGGAGATTTACTCGAGCACCTCCATCTCCTAAAATACTACCCCATCAATTTCAAATTATAAGATATTTTAGGTTTTTTATAGATACATAATTTTTTATATACGCTTAGATATATCACTATGTCTACGTACATAGTAAATGTAATATATCTAAAAAAGTCAAAACATCTTATAATTTGGACATAGTATTTTTAGACATAGGAGATTGAATTTGATATCCGGTGGAGATGCTCTAAGCGCATTTCCAACCGTACGAGCTAGCACTAGCTCTAAGCTAATAAATATACAGGAGAGAGACTGCTCTGAACATCGTGTTGTGAGAGAGGAATACATTGTAAGGTGTACTTAACTATCTCTTGAGTCCACGCTAGTCTCTTGTCTTTTGCACTATTTATAACGACTAAAAATTTCATGTGCTTAGCTCCAAGCTAGATCATCGGAGACGTCCTAAGATCTATGATGCACTAGTTCCGGACCCGTGTGTAGTGTTAAAGCTGTGCATCACACGTTCAATTCCTGGCCTAAAAATAGTAGGCAAATTTGTCTGAGTGCCTGGTGGATGGAGCGGCTGACACGACGCCGCACATTGTTGAAGTTTAGCGATCGGATTCGGACCAGCGCTCACGCCGCGATTGAGCATCACACGTTCGTGCAACGACGTTGACGTGCTTTGGCCGTTGTATTGTACGTACGTGTGACTTGGGTAACCAATTCTCCGTCAAGAGGGAATTAGCTCCATGCAACGTAGGTCGCCATCACCATACGACGCTTCTCCACCGGCACCAGTCCTGCTCGTGTTCACCATGGCTCGGCACCAACGAATGGAGACGATGCCTCGCTTGGACTCCTCTATCTCCTCTGCCAATTACTCTACCAAGGAGAGGACCGTGCACTGCCGGAGCAGTTGGTGCTGGGACGCAGGGTCGCTGTCGGTAGGCTTAGGTCACAGTCTTGTTTACTTTTCTTCCTAAAAAGTCCAATTTTCAATCTTCAATTTACGTACATCAATTTTTAATCTCCAATTTGAACGGTAGTTTGATTTTCAATCTTATGCTATGGATATGGATTACGGAAGCCCTTCAACTATGGAAACAAAACATTTTTAGACCTCTGGCTGATCTAAAAATTAATGTTGGTGATCTATTTGGAGATTTTTGGATCTTATTTGTTGTAAAGAAATGATGAGCACGACTATAAGCAATAAAGCGATAGGAATTAAAAAAAAGTTCCTTTTGATCTTTTTTATCGTCTTTTTGTGTCTAGGAGTGCCAAATTATCAAGGGGGATTGATGACAACGTGACTTCCAGGTGTCCACATGCTTAAAAATATCTAACCAAACCATAGGAAAAACTGAATCCTAACCCTAAGTGTATCGACTGCCCAATGGCCAGAAATTTTGGCTAGGGCTAGAAATTATGAGCCCTTCATTTGAGAGCCAACAATTTCGAATTTCCAAGCAGGAGCTTCAGGTTGAATTGAATTCCCCTAGCTACAGATTATTGGCATCACTACGATAAATGTGGGGATCTATGAAGATTTTCTCATGACACTAGATTAATTCATCACTAAGTCATTGTGTTTTATGACATTTTTGTAGTAGGCAATACGACATAGTGTTGAAAACTACTATGTGTTCATCACTAAGACCTAGTAGAAATCGCCTTAAACTGTCATCATATTTTTCTAAAAAAAAAGACTATAACATGACAAGCGTGGCCCACCTGTTAGGACTGGTCCCACAGCCATATGTTTTAGCGAGGCCACACATATTGTAAGTTTTTTTCCTTTTTTCAGCCCACCTCTTTTTTTCATGCGATTGGCCCGTTTTATTTATTCTCGAGGCCTTCTTGTTCCGGCCCATGTTGCAACCTACATTAATACTATTGTCCACCTTCTTAATTGGGCCACGGAGGTGGTATTTTGGGACGGAGGGAGTACGTGATACACAACTGCAGCCTTTTCAAGCTTGATGCACCGATCCGATGCTATTGCTACGTACTACTATATCAGATTCGTATCCAATATACGCCTTATTCGCTCGGCTTATAAGCCGTACTTTTTTAACCAACGGCAACAAATCAGCAACGGTACTTTTAGCCATGGTTTATCAGCCAAGCGAACAGAGCGATAATCAGAATCCAAATGCATTTATTTCCACGAAATGAAACAATTAAATATTTTTTTAACAAATCGGCACGGATCTACTTTCTATTAATGTAGCAGAAAATACAAATATATATATATCCATATGGTCAATTGCGTAATATAATTTTGGAAACAAAGACAATTCAGCAGGACAATTTTACATTTGAATATAAATTAAAAAAATATAGCAGCCGTCTTTAATATAATTGGAGTTCTAATCTTGGCAATCCACGAACTCATAGTCGACGACGAGGTCGCCGCCGGCTGCACCTGTCGCCGCGTTCGTCACCTTTATGAAAAGACACGAATGCATGCAGGTCGTCCATCCTTGTCAGTTTTCTTCGATCATGCGCGCACATCATATGCACGGGACGAGACACACACGGAAGTACGGACGTACCAGGAGGCAGCGGCCGCAGGAGGCCTTGCCGTGGGCGCCGGCGGGGCCGCAGAACGCCGTCCAGCCGTAGCGCTGCCGCCAGGCGAGCGGCATTTCGGCGTCCCACGTCGCGCAGAAGGCGCCCGCCGCGCCGAGGTCCCAGTCCACCTGCGCCGGGTTGGACTGGGGAGCCACCGCGACCTGCCTCCCGCGTCCCTGCCAAAACCTCGCTTGCTTGTCCACGACCCGGTGCGCCCACGCCGGCACAGGTGGCCGAGCCGATGTAGCCCTCCGCCGGAGCCCTCCCCAGTCCAGCCCTCTGCGGCCTACGCAGGCGGCACCGGCGGCACAGTCGGCCCCGGAGGAGAAACCATTGCGCCGGCCCCGTCTCGGCTGGCCCGGTTCGCAGCGAGTGCCCTTCCTCCTCCGCTCTGCCGGCGACTCCGTCGTGACTTCTTCGCGTTGTTCCTCCTTCCTGTGGACGGTGAGCACTTGAAGACCTATTTTCTGTATTTTCTGTGCCCTTCGTGTGTTGTGCGTTTCAGGTGCTCCATACAATGCCTAGCCCTTCATGTGCTGTGCATTTTAGGTGCTCGATAAAATGCTGAACCAAGAAAAAAAAAACTGCCCACGCAGGACCCACTAGCTTTGTCAGGTGCTCTGCATTTCAGCTGATCCATGTAATTGCTTGAGATTATTAGGTCCCGCGGATGCACTTTTGTTGTGCCATGTCAAGAAACATAATGATGCATGCTCTAGATTTGTTGAGTGACGAGCAGTTGTGTGGTTGTGCCCTCCGGTCATATTTTCTTTCTTCTGTCTATACTTTAAGTATGCCAGGTATGGTAGCATCATGAATTAATTACTAATTGTTTCTTTCAAAAAAAAGGTGGTATAGTTGGTGATATCCCACCACGAGGCTTCGGTCCTGTGTCAGAGGTGTTTTTTTTCCCAACCTGAACGATTAGCGTGTGCATATGAAATTGTTTTTTTTAAAGACGTGTGCATATGAAATTGTCACAGTACGCAAGGATATCATAATTATCTTCAAGTGCCCGTTTCTAAAAGAATACATGAATTGCCATAGTTGTTCTTTTCATCCTCTGCAAACTTTAAGGAGACATGACTTCCACTCTGTTGTGAAGATTGTTCAGTAGTGAGGGTTGCCTTTGTGTACAGTAGCTGCTGTATGCAACTTCAGAGTGCTTACCGTTCCTTTTTGTTTATGCGGATTGAACAATACAATCTTATTTTATGCAAAGCAGCAGATTCTATATGTCTCTTTTTTTTTCTTTCCTTAATTTCAGTGCCCCTTCAATTAAATTGTTAAATGTCCTATGCATGTGCAGGTTGGTACTGTTCCTGACATTCAGGATCCTCGAAACAGAAGACCGAAACATTGACGTCAACAGGCAACACATCATCGTCTTTGGGTAAGAACCGTTGCTTCTGATCAGATGATCTTTTCCAGTTTTATTTCATTGTCAGTGCGCAGGAATCTTTCACGTGAATACTCTACTTGCAAGTCTCTATGTGCTTGATTGTGTCTACAACATCACCATTAATTCGCTTACCTGCTTGCTTCAAAATAATAAACCTCATACATTGATACTTTGTTGTATGATCCATTTATTCAGGTACTCTAACGGGTTGTTTATCACACTGTCCTTTGCCCTCCAACTGTCTGCGTAGTAGGTTCTTTCATTATGGATAGAGGCCACAAACGCAAACCTACTCATGTAGATTAGCCACATGCATACAGGTAATGTTCTCATCATCAGCACCGGTGTTTTGATTTATTTTTGTTGTTCAAGTAGTTCCCTTCAGTACGCGTGCACATAATCATTCATTGCCTTTTCCTTTCTGATACAGCCAGCGGTGCCGGTGCGCAGATACGTAGTGTTGCTTCATGTGCATCGCCTTCAGGTTTACGAATGGCCGCCTCAGAACCCCGGCTGGTCTGGCGACGGCTAGGTGATTCCATATTCAGATAGCTCTTCCCCTGTGAAGCTGCCGACTGCTATGTATACTATATCTAATAATTTTCCTTTCTGTCATGCAAAATATCAAATTGAACTATTCATGCAACATTTGTTATTGTTAACCAAAGTAAGCTTCTACCTCCATCCAATGATACGACAAAATATGCTCTTTAAAATCCATTCATCTATGTCTGCCCAAACTATGTAACACCTACTTTTTGCTATGATCAGTAAAATATTCTTCCTATAGTCAGCATGATGCTTTTCCCCTATGATCAGTAAGATCCATCTATCTATGCCTGCCCAGACTATGTATGTCATCATACTGAGCATTCTTTGTTCTTTGTTTGCAACAGATATGCCACACCCGGGGTCGTCCATCACCACTGAAAGTCGCAAGCGGCGTACGTTCGTCATAGCTTCTGGAGCTGAAAAGGGTATGTGCTCATATTTTTTCCAACCAAACTACCAACAAGGGGCTCTCATTTAGTAGTATTTCTTTACACATACCTATTACTTGCAGAGAATACTGCGCCCTTACTGTATAATGGACACCGTCGTAAGCACCTAACTTCCTACTGTTACTCCCATCTTTCCATCGGTTGTTGACTTCACCTACATGACATACCTAACATTCTAAAACCATAATTGAATCCCTGCATGGTCATGCCGTTTTCTCATTCTGTTCCTCTATTTGGCACGTGCCCCCACTGCGGTGCTAGCTTCTGGCTAGAAGAGCTGGTGTGTGGGCGCCGCATGGCAAATCCTGTATACAATAGGTGCTGCAGAGGAGGGAGCATTGTCCTGCCTTCATATACGTGTCCACCACAGCCTTTGCTTCGTCTCTTAACAAGAGAAGACCCTTCACTATCAAGGCATTACTTTGATAACATAAGACGGTACAACTCTATGTTTGCCATGACTTCTATGGGGGTCAAGGTCATAAATGCCATTAATGATGGCCATGGTCCTTACGTGTTCAAAATTAGCGGCCAGTTATGCCACCGAATAGGATCACTAATTCCTGCCCGTGGTAAAAGACCAGAATACTGTCAGCTATACATCTTTGACACTGGTAATGAAATCAAAAATCGGATGACTGTTGCAGAAGCCCAACATGCAGACTTCCACCCGAATGAAGCTCTGCTTGCTGCCTTCATAGACATGTTTGATACCCACAATCCCATTGTGAAAACATTTAGGACTGCCCGTGACAGGCTGGCTGCAACCAAGGTTTTCATTATCGGAAATAAAAATTTATCGGAGGTCATGGATAAATAGGATAAGCAAGATATATCGAAAATATCGGACCAAATTCAAAAAAAAATTCAAATTGTTTTAAAAAAATTCCGTAGAATTTGACTTGAAACTATTCCTAAGCTATTAAACATGACTTGTTCACAGATAAAAACAAGAATAAAACATTATAGTGTGGGATTGTCGCACGGCTGAATTTGGGTTGTCTGTGTGGAAGCAGGAAAGAAGGGAAAAATTTGACCAATATCAAATTTTATCGGACCCTGTGGATAGAAAGGAAATTTCGGAAATTTCCGTGAATTTCGGCCGATAAAAAAACCTTGGGCTGCAACCACCCTGTCTGACCGTCTTGAAGACCACTATGCTGTAAAGCTATTCTCTGCTCCAAAACAACATGGCAACATCTACAGTGACCCAGTTGCATCAGAGGTGGTTGGCTTGGTCGTAAATGATTTAGGCAATACTGACGAGGGGCGTGACTTAGTAATGCAGCAGCACTCATCTCAGCTCCAAAGAGTACAAGAGACACATTGCGAGTTTATGGCGATGCAGTATCCGCTGTTGTTTCCCTATGGAGAAGATGGCTTCCATGAGAACCTTTACTACATGACATGTCCACGCTCCAACAAGATGAAGCGACAAAAAATCACGATGGCAGAGTATTATTCATATAGGCTGCATGACAGAGCTGGCGATTTCAACACCCCCTTGTGCTGCAGCAGGCTAACCCAAGCGTATCAGGTTGATGCATACTGTTGTGTTGAAGATGAACGGCTCCGACATTATAGAAAGGAATCTTTTCAGAAAAAATACAGGTCCAGCCCTTACAACGCCTTAGTTCAAGCTGTCCGGAATGGCATCATTGAAGCTTCATCTGTAGAACAAATAACCATCTTACCAGGATCATTCATAGGAAGTCCACGCTACTACTACCAGAACTACCAAGATTGTGTTGCGATATGTCGTAGGTTTGGATGCCCAGACATATTCATCACCTTCACATGCAATGCTTTATGGCCAGAAATTGAAGACGCCTTATCATTCATACCAGGATAGCATGCTTCTGATAGATCTGATATTGTTGACCGAGTTTTTTAGATAAAGCTCAAACTTCTTATGGATGACATCGGAAAGTATGATTTTTTTGGACCTATACTTGGAGGTATTGTTCTCGCTGTCCTATCATCTTTGTTTTTCCATCGCCCCAACATCACCTTGCTATTATTTAGAGAGAATTCCTTATTTGACACTGGGAAAATGAGTCGTTTCTTTCTTGACCCTGAAATTTTCTTCGTTCCCTATTTGACACTCACTTCAACTTTCATCCCTAATTTGACACTACCGTCAAATCCGTTAGCTAACGGTGTTAACTGGCTGTTAAAAAGACGTTTTTGCCCCTAGAAAAAAAAGCGGCGAAGTAAATTTGAGAGGAAAAAAACCTGCGCCCGCCTCTGATGCATGCGCCCAGCTGCAAAAAAAAAGGTGCAGGTTTTTTTTTCCTCTCAAATTTGCTTCGCCGCTTTTTTTCTAGGGGCAAAAACGTCTTTTTAACAGCCAGTTAACACCGTTAGCTAACGGATTTGACGGTAGTGTCAAATTATGGATGAAAGTTGAAGTGAGTGTCAAATAGGGAACGAAGAAAATTTCAGGGCCAAGAAAGGAACGACTCATTTTCCCAGTGTCAAATAAGGAATTCTCTCTATTATTTACCTATTACACCTAGGACGTCCTACCTTCCTACCATGCAATGCAATTCACTACCATTCATACTCTCAGGCACACTAAGTTTTGCTATCCGTTCTTTTTCGCAGTTGTCTACACAATTGAGTTTCAAAAGCGAGGTCTTCCACATGTCCACCTTATACTCTGGCTCAAAAAAGATAAACCTCTTGATGCCACTCAAATAGATGCCTTCATATCAGCACAGTTGCCAGATCCATCTATTGACCCTACAGGTTTCGAAGCAGTATCAAAGTTTATGATTCATGGCCCCTGCGGACCTCTACGCACATCTTCTCCTTGCATGACTAATGGAAAATGCGACTGAGTTCTACCCAAAAAAAAATTGTGACCACACTATAGTGCTACCCAACAGCCATGTCACATACGCCCGCCCAGACAATGGTATTACTGCTGAAAAGAATGGAGTTAAGGTTGATAACACATTTGTGGTGCCGCATAATGTAGACCTATTGGTCAAGTATCGCAGATATCAATGTTGAAAGTGTCAATCGTAATGGAATGGAGAGAGATCTATTTAAGTATACAAACAAAGGTCCTGACTGTGCTAAAGCTACAATTCAAAGAAAAAGAAGCAATCCAGATGCTACCACTGGGACGTTTAATGAAATAAATGAATACTTGGACTGTAGATGTGTAACTCCTAATGACGCAGCGTGGCGGTTATTCCAGTTTGATATACACTACACGAATCCATCTGTTGAACGACTTCCTATCCATCTCCTTTTACAAAATGGTGTCCTATATACTGAAGATGACCATCTAGATCAAGTGATTGAGGATCCATCTAAACTCATAACCAAGCTAACAGCAAGGTTTGACGCGAACCAGCAATACCCACTTGCTTGAGAACACACTTATGTAGATTTCCCTGAACACTGGACATGGCATACTGATGGGAAATTTTGGAAGGAGCGCCAGAACAATCGACCAAAGGTTGGACGGCTAGCTAATGTTGCTCCTAATCAAGGAGAGACATTTTACCTACGAATGTTGCTGCATATAGTCAAAGGATCACAAAGCTATTCTGATATACGCACCATCGCTGGACAGCAGCACCCGACATTTCGTGCAGCATGTGACGCATTGGGTTTACTCGGTGACGACCAGGAGTGGTTCCATGCTATGACTGATGCAGCACATTGGGCATTTCCATATCAGCTAAGGCAGCTATTTGTCACTTTACTACTTTTCTGCGAACTCAAAGACCCCCTAAAATTATTTGAAGAATATGTAAAGGTAATGGGGGAGGACATGGCCTACCGTGCAAAGCAGCTAGCTCCAGAAGCCCCAGATGTAATCATACAGCAACACATCATATCCTATGTCCTACAGGTGCTACAGGAACTCCTCAGAGATGCTGGATATAGCCTAGAGCACTTCAATTTGCCACAGCCAGACAAAAGTTCTACCGAGGTACTCATAAATAGATTGATAATGGAGGAGCTTTCCTATGCTTCAAATGATACGACCGCTGAAGTAAAGGAAAAAGTCTACTTAACCCCCCACCTTTCATACTTGGTCTACTTCACCCCCCAACTATGAAACCGTCTGTTTTACCCCCTGAACTATCCAAAACCGTCTATTTTACTCCCTGGGCGGTTTTCAACGGCGGTTTTGCTACAGACAAAATTGAATTTTCCAATTAATCTAAAGCTACAAAAAAAATTGTACTAAAGCATACCGTATTATATATTCACTGTGTAGATCTACTCATGTGGAGTCCAATAAAATTAGATTTTTTATTTTATGATTTTTCTATGATTTACTATGATTTTTAAAAAATTCACCGAAAATAAATAAAAAAAAAGAAAATTCAAAACCACCGGCACTGTAGCAAACCCACCGTTACTTTAGCAAACCCGCTGTTACTGTAGCAAACCCGCCGCTGAAAACCGCCCAGGGGGTAAAATAGACGGTTTTGGATAGTTCAGGGGGTAAAACAGACGGTTCATAATTGGGGGGGTGAAGTAGACCAAGTATGAAAGGCGGGGAGGTTAAGTGGACTTTTTCCCTGAAGTAAACCAGCTGATCACTCAGCTCAATTCAGAGCAGAGGCATATCTACGATATTATAGAGCATTCAATCTCAAATGAATCTGGGTATACCTTCTTCATTTATGGATATGGTGGCACTGGTAAGACATTTCTATGGAACACTTTGCTCAGCAGTGTCAGAAATAAAGGCAAGATAGCATTAGCGGTGGCATCTTCTGGCATAGCAGCTTTGTTACTCCCAGGAGGTCAAACACCACACTCACGTTTCAACCTTCCTTTAGACATCCAAGAACACTCCGTGTGTGCCATCAAGAAAAACACTGATAGGATTGCGGATCCTACCAGCTATGGTTCGGAGGTTGTAGGGATGGTTGATCGGAGGACGGAAACAGGAACGCCGCTGGGGCACCGTGTTCACGATCTAGAGGGAGGAGGAGGAGGCTAGGGCTGTTATGAAGTCTCCCGGCTCCCTAAGGGAAGCCGAGCAGATTGATTGCTCTTGCTTAATTGTTTCAATTCCTTACAATAGCTATATATAGCAAATAATGAAAATACTAATGGGCCTTGCGCCCCCCCCCCCCCCCCTAATTCCTCCTGCGCCTAACTAGCCACTAGTGGGCTTCTGCCTTCGTGCATATGACCGACCGGTCATAACATCTCTCCCCGCCTGCTGAAACAGCTCGTCCTCGAGCTGGAAGTCTGGAAACTGCTCACGGAATTCCTGGAGAGGCTCCCAAGTTGCGTCGTCTGCGGGCAACCCACGCCACTCAATGAGGACACGCCAGATGCCCCGGCGCTGTTCAGCCCGGAGGGCACGCGCCGGCGCTGGGAGCAGACGCCCATCGAGGACTGGAGGGAGTGATGCTGATGTCGTTGGAGTATCGCCGCGGTGACGCTTGAGCAACCCCACATGAAAGACGTCGTGGATGCGGGCGCCCTCTGGAAGCTGTAGACGATAGGCGACACGGCCGATGCGCTCCTGCACCTGGAACGGCCCTGCATAGCGTGGTCCCAACTTGTGCTTCACCCGTGGATCAAGAGACTGAGCAGTCCTGTGCAACAGATGCAGCCACACCCAGTCGCCCACCGCGAACTCCACGTCACGGTGGCCGGCGTCGTAGTATTTCTTGGACAGCTGCTGGGCTTGAAGTAGACGCTGACGAACCTCGGCGAGAATCTCATCACGGCTGCGTAGAAGAGTGTCAGCCGCAACCGTCCGGGCCGTCCCGGGCTTGTATGGCAGGATTGGCAGCGGAAGACGGCCGTAGACGACCTCGAACGGGGTGGCACGCAGGGCGGTATGGAACGCAATGTTGTAACAGTATTCCGCCCAAGCGAGCCAATCGACCCATGCCCGAGGCCGATCCCCGGTGACGCACCGCAGGTACATGGCGATGACCTTGTTCACCACCTCGGATTGGCCATCAGTCTGCGGTGAAAAGCCGTACTCATGCGTAGCTTGACGCCCGCCATCCGGAACAAGTCGCGCCACACGTTTCCAGTAAACACGAGGTCCCGGTCACTGACGATGGACGCCAAAAACTCGTGCAATCGAACGATGTTGTCAAAGAAGGCCCATGCGACGGAGGCGGCGGTGTAGGCGTGGCCGAGCGCTATAAAATGCGCGTACTTGGAGAAGCGGTCGACCACCGTGAGAATGACCGACTTGCCGCCCACCTTTGGGAGGCCCTCGATGAAATCCATGGAGATATCCGCCCACACCTGGGACGGCACCTCCAGCGGCTGCAGCAGACCCGCCGACTGCAATGTCTCCGTCTTGTTGCGCTGGCACGTCGTACAATTGCGCACCCAGTCTTGGACAAGCGCGCGGTCTCCTGGAATGTAGAAGTCGGCGCGTAGACGATGGAGGGTCTTCTGGACACCCTCGTGGCCCGTCGAGTGAGCCAGGGAGGGCGCCTGGCGACGCAGGTCGTCGTGGCCAGGGACGTACAGCCGGCTGCCATGGAGCAGCAGGCCCTCCTCCATGCGCCAGGGACCTGGCAGGTCGCCGGCCTCCAGTCGCGCGCAAAACTGCTGCGCGTCCGCTGCTGTGATGGTGGCGCGGCGGATGTCGTCGACGAAGGCAAACGAGGGTCCCGAGCGAGCACAAAAGGCTGCGCCAGCCTCGCTGTCCGAATCAGCGTCGCGGCGAGAGAGAGCGTCGGCGACGGTGTTGAGGCGACCCGGCCTGTATTCGACGGTGAAGTCAAAGCCGAACAACTTGCTGATCCGCTGGTGCTGGGGAACGGTGGAGAGACGCTGATCCAAAAGATACTTCAAACTGCAATGGTTAGTGCGAATAAGAAAATGACGCCCCCATAAATATGGACGCCAGTGGCGCACCGCCTGCACAAGACCGATTAGCTCCCGCTCATAGGCCGCCAGCTTGAGATGTCGTGCGGCGAACGGTCGGCTGAAGAAAGCGATGGGGCCGGCGGCCTGGTGCAGGACGGCGCCGAAACCCACGCCTGATGCGTCGCAGTCCACCATGAATAATTTGTCGAAATCAGGCATCTGGAGGACGGGCCCCGTGGTGAGGGCGTGCTTGAGCGCCTGGAAGGCCTCGTCGGCCTCGGCGTCCCAGGTGAACACGTCTCGCCGCAAGAGACGCGTTAGGGGCGCGGCGATGAGGCCAAATTCCCTAATGAATTTTCGGTAATAGCCTGCCAGGCCCAGAAAGCCCCGAAGGCCCCTGACAGAGCGCGGTGCCGGCCAGGCTGCGACGGCCGCCACCTTGTCGGCGTCCATGGCGACGCCGTCCATGGAAATCACGTGGCCCAAGTAAGCCACAGACGTCGCCCCAAACAAGCACTTGGAGCGCTTAAGGTGGAGATGATGCGCCCGAAGCTCGCTGAGGACGATGGCGATGTGCTGAAGGTGTTCCGCCCAGGACGAACTGTAGATCAGAATGTCGTCAAAAAAGACCAGCACAAACCGCCGTAGATATGGGCGAAGGACGTCGTTCATCAGCGCCTAGAATGTGGCCGGTGCGTTGGAGAGGCCGAACGGCATCACCAGGAACTCGTAGTGGCCGTGGTGGGTGCGGAACGCCGTCTTGGCGATGTCGTCGGCGTGCATCCGCACCTGGTGGCAGCCCGAGCGCAAATCGAGCTTGGTGAAGAAGCGAGCCCCGTGTAGCTCGTCCAGCAACTCATCCACCACCGGGATGGGGAACTTGTCCTTCGAGGTCTTGGCGTTGAGGGCGCGGTAGTCGATGCAAAAGCACCAGGACTTGTCCGCCTTGCGGACGAGGAGCACTGGGGCCAAAAATGGTGAAGTGCTCGGACGGATGATGCCTTGGGCGAGCATGGCCTCGCACTGACGTTCCAGCTCATCCTTCTGGAGCTGGGGGTAGCGGTACGATCGGACGGCCACCGGCGCCGTGTCGGGTAGCAGGTGAATGCGGTGGTCGTACGGCCGGGCCGGTGGAAGACCGCGCGGCTCGTCAAAGATGGCGCTGTGCTGCTGTAGGAGGCGGTCCAACAGCGGCTGTTGATTGTCATTGGAGACAGCCGCTACCTGGACAGTCCCATCAGGCCCGCCCATGCCTGTCCAGAGGATACGGCGGTCGTGGCGGGAGAACGACATCGTCTTGGCCGCCAAGTCCCACAAGATAGGACCGAGCGTCTTCAGGTAGTCGTAGCCGAGGATGAGGTCGAAACCGCCAAGGTCGAGGCCGACGCAGGTGGTGAGGAAGTCCTCGCCCTCAATGCGAATGGGGACCTCGTGGGCGATCCCTTCGCATCGTAGGCGGTCGCCGTTGGCCACCGTAACCCACAACTGGTCGCCGCCCATAGGAGAGAGACCCAAGCGGCGCATAGCATTGCCCCGGAGGAAGTTATGGGTAGAGCCAGTGTCGAGAAGGGCCACCAGGCGCTCCCCTTTCACCTCCACCGGCAGTAACATCGTGTTCTCCGTCGTGATACCTGCCAAGGCATGCAAGGAGACGACGAAGGCGTTAGCATCTAGCTGCTCCTGGGCGGCCGGCTCGTCCGCCTGTACCGCAGCAACCGCGGCACCGTCCTCGACCGACGCCGCCTCGTCCACGATGCAGTCGTCGGCGGCGATGTAGAGGAGTCGGTGGCATACGTGACCGGGGGCATAGGCCTCGTCATAGTTGAAGCAGAGCCCCCGGCGTCGGCGCTCCGCCTGCTCTGCTGGTGTCAGGCGGCGGAACACGCGACCCTCGGGCGACGCGTTGGCCGCAGCGGCCCCTTGGCCTCCCGGCGTT
Organism: Miscanthus floridulus; assembly: GCF_019320115.1. Taxonomy (NCBI): domain Eukaryota; kingdom Viridiplantae; phylum Streptophyta; class Magnoliopsida; order Poales; family Poaceae; genus Miscanthus; species Miscanthus floridulus. Next base: position 105,466,981 of record NC_089589.1, read on the forward strand.
GGAAGACCTGCGGCGGCGCAGCCAGGTGGTACTGGTCGCGGGGGCGGCCATGCACCGCGCGCAGGGGGCAGCGCCTGCATGGCTGCTGCCCGTCGCTCGAACGCCCGCGCATAGTGCATGGCCGTTTGGAGGTCTTGGGGCTCTCGCATCTCCACGTCGGCCCGGATATGCTCCGGAAGGCCGCCCACGAAGAGCTCGGCACGCTGTAGTGTAGAGACTCCCAGGGCGTGGCATGCCAAGGCCTGGAAGCACGCGGCGAAGTCCTGCACCGTCGAAGTGAAGGGCAGCCGGCCTAGCTCAGCCAAGCGGCTACCCCGTAGTGGTGGTCCGAAGCGCAGGCGACAGAGGTCCCGAAAATGCTCCCACGGCGGCATCCCTTCATCTTGCTCCAGGGCGTGGTACCAGGTCTGCGCCTCGCCCTTCAAGTGATAGGAGGCGAGCCAGGTACGGTCAGATGCTAGCGTACGCTGGCCCCTGAAGAATTGCTCACACTGGGTGAGCCAATTCAGGGGATCCACGGAACCGTCGTACGTGTGGAATTCCAGCTTATAGAACTTGGGCGGCGCTGGCGGAGGTCCGTCATCAGAGGATCCCCCTGCAGGAGCTGCTGGCACCGTGGCCGACGTCGCCGACGACTGCAGGGTACCCCCATGGAATAGGGTGCCGTCGGCGCCCCCGTACAGGACGCCGAACGCCGGAACGCCCCCATGCGTGACGCCCAAGCCCGTGTAGAGCAGGGGCGGCACGGAGGGCTGGGAACGCGTTGTAGTGTAGACGGGTGACACCGATGCCTCTGACATGCCCGTGATCCAACTCGGCAGCTGCGACGGCGACCGGGGAAATGCGATCTGTGTGATCGGTACTCCAGTGGACGGGGGCGGATGCACGGCCTGGTGTGTCGAGGAAGCCGACCCGTCATAGGGCATGCCGTACTGGTAGGAGACGGCAGCTGTAGCGGCCGCCGGCTGCGGTGGCGGAGGCGGCACCGGCAGGGCCTGCTGGTACGTTGGCTGCGGCGCCGGCAGGACCGGCTGTACCTACTGGTACGGCTGGTAGTAGTAGGGCAGAGGCTGCGGCTGGGGCGCGTACGGCCCCACGAGGAACGAGCGGATGCCCGCAATGGCCTGGCCGATCTCGAGAACGGCCGCCGTCAGTTCTTCGGGCGTCATGACGAGGCCCTGCGGTGTCGCAGATGGGGCGACCGCCCCCGAGGTGACCATGATCGCGGACGTCGTCGAGGGCGGCGGCTGCGTGGTGGAGGGAAGGGGCTGCGTCACGGGAAGTGGCGGCTGCGGGGGTGCCCCCGTCCCTGTGGATGGGGGCAGCGGCGGCGGCATGGTGGAGGCTGATGGGGGTCCCGACATCGCACCTGCGATCTCTGATACCAAATTGATAGGATTGCGGATCCTACCAGCTATGGTTCGGAGGTTGTAGGGATGGTTGATCGGATGACGGAAACAGGAACGACGCTGGGGCGCTGTGTTCATGATCTAGAGGAAGGAGGAGGAGGCTAGGGCTGTTATGAAGTCTCCCGGCTACCTAAGGGAAGCCGAGCAGATTGATTGCTCTTGCTTAATTGTTTCAATTCCTTACAATAGCTATATATAGCAAATAATGAAAATACCAATGGGCCTTGCGCCCCCCCCCCCCTAATTCCTCGTGCGCCTAACTAGCCACTAGTGGGCTTCTGCCTTCGTGCATATGACCAACCGGTCATAACAAACACACAGTTGGCTGAGCTGATACAACACACATCGCTAATTATATGGAACGAGGCACCTGTCAACCACAAACATTGTTTCCAAGCACTTGACCGCATGCTTAGAGATATCATGTCATCTATCAACAGCAACATTTTAAATCGCAAGCTATCAATTTTAGCGTGAGGCTGTCCTGGGCGCTATTGGTGCTATAGCGAACGCTATAGCGGCGCTATGGCTCCGCTATAGCGGTAGCTAAATGCAGTAGCGTCAACTGACTGCTCACGCTATAGCGCTGCTATTTGCACGCTATAGCGCGCTATTTGTTTACAATTCCAGAAAACATAAAAATCTGTCAATCACTCAATCCTCAATCTGATAACTCATAACTCATAAGTCATAAGTGATAACTGATAACATCCACCATAATAATCATAAGAGCAAAGTAGCAGATAGCCAAACAGGCAACATAACCACATGAGGTTCATACATGCAAAGCCAAACAATCATAAAGGGATTAAACTTTAAAGTTTAAATGCATAAAGCCATAAACTCATGAAGTACACACTTTGCATTCCACATCCATAGCACAGGCAGAGCAATAGCGGCGCTATGGCGCTAAACGCACTTAGCAGCGCTTTAGCGCGCAATAGCGGCAATAGCGCGCATAGCGCAAAAATGAGCAATTGCGTCGCGCCAGTTCCTGTGGGCCGCTATAGCGTCGAAATAGCGCGCTATTTTTTTCGTGGATCAACAGTGACTCAGCATACAAACAATTTGGTGGTATAACAGTTGTTCTTGGTGGTGATTTCAGGCAGACTCTGCCAATTATCCCAAAGGGCAAAAAAGCACAAGTTTTGGATGCTTCAATCACGAGATCTTATTTATGGCGTAATTGTAGAGTGCTTAGCTTAACTGAAAACATGAGACTTAAATGCCCACAACTCTTAGAATCTGAAAGGAATGAACTGGACAAATTCGCTCAGTGGCTCCTCTCTATTGGTGATGGCACAACTCCTGACAGCATGCCTACTGACCAACCTGACACGTCATGGGTTCAAATTCCGGACAACCTCCTACTACCACCTGACCAAAGGAAACTTGAGAGTTTAATTTCTTTTGTGTATGGCACACCTCCAGAACTATCACAACTAGCAGATTATCTATGCGAACGAGCAATATTAGCCCCAACAAATGAGGTGGCTGCTGCTATAAATGTAGAAATCATTGGTAAGATAACTACCGACGAAATGTCATACTACAGCTCTGACTCCATTGATGATCCGACATCCAACTATTGTACTCTAGAATCCCTTTACCCTCAAGAGTTCCTCAACACCATTAACATGGTGGCCTTCCAGATCATCATTTGCAGCTCAAGATTGGGGTTCCTATAATGTTACTAAGAAATTTCAGTCCCTCAAAAGGTTTGTGCAATGGAACCAGACTCATAGTGACACAACTCACACATCGCATCATCGAAGCTCAAATAATTACAGGAAAGGCTAAGGGAACTAAAGCTTACATTCCAAGAGTAATATCCACCTCAGCTGATCCTAAATGGCCCTTTAAGATAAAATAGCGACAGTTCCTGGTCCGTGTATCATATGCGATGATAATTAACAAAAGCCAAGGACAGACACTTAGCAAAGTTGGTGTCTACTTACCAAGCCCGGTGTTCTCTCATGGGCAACTTTATGTTGCATTCTCACGAGTTACATCACCCACAGGCCTGCGTGTGCTTATTGAAAACAACTCTTCTGAACATGAAAATCAAACACACAATGTTGTCTACACTGAGATTTTTAGTGATATATCAACAGCTGCTTACTAAATGCAGGTAATACTACTTCTCCCTCATTAATCAAATCATATCAGGCTCCTTTCTTTGAACTAAACTTTAGAATCCCAATCACGTCATTTACTCTTACTTATGTACTCTAATGTTAGATGTATTCCAATTCTACAAGGTTCTATTGTTACCTCTTTCAATTTTTTGAGGAACTACAATCTGATGTACTGCACTGCAGGTTATGTTCATGCGATACATTATCAAAGCAATAGATAAAATATGGGCAATGGTGTAGAATCTGTAATGATGGGCCATGACAAGGTTGACAAAAGTGGCAAATTATTGATAAATTGGTGTGAATCAAGCATCAAGTAGGGATGCCACGGTTCACAAATAAACTGATAACACCTCCTACCTCTATGTTTTCTCCACTCAGTGTCGTTACAATTGCAAAATAAAAAAAAAGAAGCATAAGCATGAAAAGTTGAATACAGGTATCACAACACAACAACACTAAACACCAAAACTAATCTGTATGCATGGTTGAAATCATTAGCTTTTTTCAATGCCTTTTTATTACTCCGTTTACCATGATGGGAATTTCATACAGTCGTACAGATGGTCAGTAACAATATTCATCCCCTTACCATCATATTCATGCAGTAATTTATTTACAGCCCAAAACCTTTGTATTGTTCTTGCGTGCAGCTATGACCACCTGATTCATTTATCTAATTATATAAACCGTTACCACCTAGGACTGCAAGAAAATTGGGAGGTATACAAGTTGCACACACCAATCATCTCTGTGACAAAGCAGCAGTGTTTTTGCGGACAAAGAAAACGAAGACAAATGGATGCAAGGATCACCTTCTTACTTTTGAATACCTACATCAGAGTTTTAAGCTTACTTTTGTGTAGCAAAACTGTTATCAGCAGATCATGCCATATTCAATAAAATTGCAAAGTTTAACCTTTGCCAATGTGAATGTTTATAGGCATGTCAAGTACTATCAACAGCATCTTTGCTGCTCTATTAGTTTTCCCTTTGACATGGTCTGTACCAATTTATTGTATGTCCTGACATGAAACAATTGCGATGTCAAGCTCAAATTTGATTGCGTTGTAAGGCCGAATATGTATGTTCTGTAAATCTTCCAAAACCTGACATTTGTCAGGTCCATTTCCTACTCAGTGCTTATTATTCATCATTGTATGCAGTATGCTTACCATTGTTTGTGCCTTCTCGTGTTTTTTATGCCTTCTACCCCGCGCAGCTCTCATGTTTTTTATACCTTCTACCCCGCGCAACTGCGCGGGGTTCCCGCTAGTTAGCCTATAACAAGTGTTACTATTTATTACAGTTGCGCGGGGTTCCCGCTAGTTAGCCTATAACAAGTGTTACTATTTATTACAGTACTATTGTTTTTTTGCTCCGTGGCATGCTTCCAAATGGGATGATTCTAAAACAGAACATGTTTAAGTATAACGTAGTAGGATCTACACAGCTAGACGGAATATCCAATCTATAGGAACAACCTGCTGATGATATAAGATAGGCATTTAATATCCAAAGTCCAGGGCATCTCAATGATGCCAAATGAATAGCTCTCGTTCGCCCCACTACTGCTACATTTGTTTACTGACGTGGTTAGAAAAAAAAATGTATCTCTGCCTCCAAAAATACCCCATGTTTATTAGGGCACTTTACCCATTTGTGATTTGTACAACGGCGAAAGCACGTCAACGTCATTGCAGGTTCCCTAGGTCTCAAATGTTGAAATAGAAGTGGGCTGCAATTATATTTTGTTTGATCACACATGTCAGGATTTAAGATTGAGACCTCTGGCCCTCCTACCGTATGAAGTTCCCAAAAACTTGTGCTGATATAAAAAAAAAGTGAACAACTAGTAGACATGCATATGCGACACACACGTACCCACCTTGATACAAAGATATTATGTACATAAAAATTACAAGATTTTAAAGGTCATTAGATCATTCCTTTTACATCAACAAAAAAGATACACAAAGTGAATCACATCAACCATGATGTCGTGACTAACCGTAGAGCCACACCAACTTGGATGACATGACCGAACCGCCACATCAGTGGCATACGTGAAAATTGTTTTTGAGGGGACACCAGTGTGTTTATTATTTAGTGTAGTCAATGCATTCCAGAAATTTACTTTAGGTGTGCTCCTTTTAATTTTTTTAGTTTAACTAGTAAACATGCCCATGCATTGCTATGAAACATACAACTTATTGCGTAGTCACTTGGATTTGTCCGAGCCAATCTTTTACTATACGAATCTTGCACCAAGAAGCGGGCTACCAAATCAAGCCATGTCGCCCGTTAACCCGGTTGTCGCGGGGTCGAAACCATGGCAGGCATGTTGTTCGAGTCAGTGTCAGAGTACAGGTCTCCGGTGGCTCAGGTAGACTCAGGAATACAAGAATCACGCAGAGAAGACGCAATGGTTTATCCTGGTTCAGGCCAATTCGGTTCCTACGTCCAGCAGCTGATGATCCTTATACTTAAGAGCACCCAAAATCGGGGGTTACAACAGAGTATAAAGGAAGAAGATTTGGTAGGAGGGTTAGCTCGGTGCTAATCCTAAGGTTGCCTCGTCGCCGATGGAGCCTTCCCCTTATCGGAGAGGAGGAAGATGACGGGATGCGGTGGAGGGGAGGCTCTCGGCACCCCTCTTCAGGTTGCCTTCTCTCTGTCCAGAGCGGAGGCCGATGGAATGGAGTGTCCGGAGTACAGGAGGGTCTTCCAGCGGTGCGCCGTGGACCGTGGTGGTGTCTTGGAGCCGAAGAAGCCTTGGGCATTGTCTGGCTGCTTTGTTCTGACACTCTACGTGTCAGGCGGCGTCAGCTTGGACAGGACTCCCCGGGTGAGACCTTCTGGAGTCTTCTTGGTGGCGGAAGAGGTCGGCTCTAGGGGCTGACGCGCGGGCCTGGGAGCTTGCAAGCCCCCGGAGGCCGTGGGAAGCTTTGTCTTCTTGTGTCACGCCCCGGACATAACCCTGTCGGAGGAGTAGTTGGTAGGGCCGCGCCTAGGGAGCGGCGCCGAGGAGCCCCCGAGCATTGGTAGCTCGGGGCCCGTCTTCTTGTGCTCGAGCCTTGGCTGACGTCGTGAGCCGGGCAGGAGCCAAGGACCGGGCTTGGTCGTGCCGTAGATTGGGAGCCCAAGGCTCGGGGAAGCCCCTGAGCCCTAGGTGGAGGTTACGGTCGAGTCAAGCTCGGCCAAATCACTTTGCCAGAGGGTGCGCGCGAGCGTGCCCGATGGGCATAGCCCCCGAGCCCCTGACGATTCTGATGGGGTCGGTCGGGGGTCTTCTTCCTTCGGGAACCATTGGACCTAAGGCTTAAAATATCTGTATGTTAGGATCTCGTCACCCGTCAACCATCGGATTGAGTCAGCTCACGACGTGGACCGTTAGATTGCGGATCGGTTTCTCTCCACCCGCTCCTTCAGGGACCCGATATCTCCCTGCCTTTCTCGAATCATCGGCCTGTGGTGGTCACCTCGACGCGAGCGCGGCGCAGCACGAGTTCGGGCCACCTCGTCGATACCGCCGCAGCAAAACCGACGTCCGCCTGGGCACCACATCCACCCCGGCACCGCCGCGTGCCGCCATGGCCATCGCCACCTTCTTCTTCGCAGGCATGGCCGCGGGGACCCGAGCGTGGCCAGACTGAGTGATATGGTACTTTGATACCCTCGCAAAAAAAGTATGGTACTCTGATCCTTTCTCTCATTTGTTTTGATTTAAAAGCTATAGCACTTGCTCACCTTGCAGCACCATCCACCATTGTATTCACGGCTGTAGTTGAAAAAGATCTGCCAAAGGCCATAACTAGATACTTCGAAAACTACAATTTCCCCCTAAAGCTACGTGAGTAGCTGTAGAAGTCCTTTTACCAAGTAAGAACCGTAAGTCTGCCACACTACTGCATATTATAACTTCTACACAAATGCAGTGAAATAAACATTGTGGTTTACTTTAGCATAGACAACACGTACAATGTTTGGCTTCTCGATTAGCTGGATTTTTAAGATATAACCGTGTGAGCAAATATGAATCTTCATATCTTCTGTCATAATCATTAGTAGACAAACCAATCATTTGATTATGGGTCCACAAAAAAGTCATGAAACTCGATATTTTACTATATCAACGCATAAATAGTATGAAAATATCTCGGTACTTTGGAACGGAACAAAAAATCTATCAAGATTATGTTTTAAATTTGATACAAACTTAATAAGGTATTTTCATATTATTGTCAAAATTAGCTTATATTATGGAATGTTACCATCATCATAAAATAGATTATAGCTTTTAAATTTTGTAGAAATGGTAAACCATAAATAGATATGTACCATTCACGTTGTTGTTTTCATGAATATTTAATAGTTTTTTTTTCTTCCGTTGCAATGAACAGATGTATCTGTGCTAGTTATATATATTTGTTGATGTCTTTTAGGTAATAAAATCACACAATACATAATTGGAATAAAATATTTTGATTCACCGATTCATCTAGATACAGTAGGGAATACTCACACAGCAATTACAAATGCCAACCCAAACTGGACATATCCAATTAGGATTCTTCTCAGCTTGCAACACATTCTCACCGTACCTGCATCGGTTACAAAGTGAAACAACTAGCATAGTACTTGTAGAGTTGTAGTAAAAAAAACTATAGTACAGACGAGAAAAGAAAGCGGAGCTCAATTCCGGTTCGGATGCAAGGCATGTAGCCTTTCAACATTTTCCAACTAAGAGCATGGGAACACTTTTAATTGACACAGACCTGTAACATCGTTTCATCCCAAGCATAATTCTGGAATTGCAATTGTTGAATGGAGCAACTGACATAGTCTTCATCGGCCTTCAAAGGTTATAGGCTCTCTGTTGAGTGTTGTCCCACCAGTACCACCCAAGTACTGCCAGCCCAGTACACGGATTCTTTGTGCGACAGCGTGTGGGACAGGAAAAGTTGACGGATCGGCGGAGACATAGCTAGCGTTTGGTGACACGGGTGTGATAGTAGCCGACGTAGCTAGCGTTTGGTGGCGACGACAACAATGGCTGTGATAGTGGCCTAGTGGGGGGCACAGATGGCGATGGATGGCAGTGGCAAGGCAGAGCATGCAGGGGGTTAGGCATGGGTAAGACGTGGCTGCACTGGCATGGCTTGCGGGTGGTACAACTCGGCAGAGGCCGAGTGGCGGTGACAACAGTGATGATGGTGGTGCTTAGGGCGGAAAGGGTGCTGGCTTTGGCGGTGGTGCGTAGGGCCAACATGGCCTCGCCGATAAGGTCGGCTAGAACGGAGGCCAACGCAAGATGAAGTAACTCTCATAAGCCCTTTGCCCCGCCGCGTCCCTTGTCATCTTCGCACAGCTCTTGCACCTATCGCCCTTGCCCCTGCTAACGACCAGCGCAGACGCCATCACATGTCCCCTAGACGACAACACCGCTCGCACCATCTCCCCCTTCCTGAATGGCCAACGAGCAGCATGGGCCAACCAACCATGGCCATGAAATGAGGTGGGAGAGAAGAGATGGAGGTGACTTGTATGTCAAGTCTCTATGTCGATCAGCATCCTCTTAGCGTGCCACATCGGTGTGTGGGCATGTGCCTAGACCTGTTTGAATGACCACCGAGACCAAACATAGATTAAGGGCTGAAAAGATGCAATTTGTGAGTAAGAGAGTCAGAATGACACACTCAAACAAGTTTGGAGACCGAAACCACACAATTTGTGAGTACAAGGACCAGATCTGAGCGCGGCCGGGAAAGTATAAATATGCATACTAATTAACAAGTAACTACATTGGATCCAGTCCATTGTTTAGCTTCTTCCTGTTTTCTACTATATAAATTACTTACAATAGCAACAAAGCCTCTAGTCACAACCACCTCTCCCAGCCACCCTCCCTCTCCCCCTCCCCCCTCTAGCCCTAGCGCCGCTGCCGCCGAAGGTCCGAGTGGCGGCTAGGAGGGCGGCCGCGAGGCCTATTTGCCAAAGTGCCGATGGTGGGGAGTTGAGGGCGGCCACATCTGAGCGCGGCTGGGGCCCGGTCAGGCGTGGCCTGCCTGCCCACGGTGGCAGTGACCAGGCCCGTGGCTGCTCACGGTGGCATCCGCTGGGCCTATGCCTACACGTGTGGTGGTGGCCAGTTGTGGTCTGCCCGCGGCGGCCAGCTAGGGCCTAGTGCCCGCACCTGGGGCAGTCGGTGGTGGATGCTAGGGCCAGCCAGGGCCCGCGCAATGGTGGTCGGGTGACACCCTGCTTGGGACGGCCCCGATCTGTGGTCGCTTGCCCGTCTTCAGGACAGTGGTCGCCGATCTGCACGGAGGAGGAGGTAGCGACGAGGCGTGTGCGGCGTCATCCCTTTGGGCAGCAGCGGGTGTGGCGGAGGATGGTGGCAGTCTAAGCGTCGACGACCTGTCCTCGGCAAGGAGAAGGCGGATCCAGTGAAGGTGGTTTCGTAGGAAACTATGTCCTAGGAGCGGCGACAACCTGGGAGTCTGATCGACCTCCTCGCTCGGTGGCTGCTACAACCCTAGGGGCGGTGGCGGTCTGAGCATTGGTGAAGATCTCGGCGAGGAGGAGGTAGATTCCGTTGGTAGCGGCGGCCCTAGGGGCGGTGGAGGCCTGGGAGTTCGGGTGGAAGAGGACATTCTCGGTAGCAACGACAAAGGACTCCAGCAGAGGTGACGACCATGATCCCAATGACAGCGGCTGCCCTATGGCCGGCGGAGGCCTTGGAATCCAGCGAAGCGGAAGCGGATCTTATCGGCTTGCGTTTGATTGTCTGGTTCTAACTAGACCACGATGAATGAAGGTGGGCTAACCGGTGATAGATGGCGTCACCTCAATTGAAGCGGACGAAGATGGCACCAGCGGAGATTCGCAACGTTGGCGACTAGGGGCGTTGGCGATTTGACGACTTCCACTCACCGAATCTGGCTGTTTTAGGAGATGATGTCGGGAATCAGGGATGTGCCGAGGTCGTAGTTTTTCCTTTTTTTTTTTGGTCGTTTGTTATCCTCTTTATTGAGGTCTGAGTCTACGTACTCTTGTATCCTTTCAGCTGTATATATCCTTCGTGGATATAGAGGCCAGATTGATAAATCAATTGTCTAAAAAATACAGAAGCCATAGGCTACAAACAAAACCTAACAAGAGATGCGTGTTCCAAAATTAGAAGGAGAAAATTATCAATACATGAATTCTAAATTATACTAGAAGCATATCCCGCTCGTTGCTGTGGAGATCGTGAATAATTTTTAGTGAATTGTGTGATATTGTGACGTGGACAAATAAATGCATATTAGTGGCTCAGGTGGCTTACTGGCTTGGATAGCTCGCATGAATAGAAATGTATCATAATTGCGTATGCTACTAGCTGCTGATGTGGGTGACTTACATATCGTGATTGACTTCTAATAGGTTCAGCTTGTTCGGCTTCTTTTTTCAGCTAGAACCGTGTTTTTTTCTCACAACATTTCAGCCAGAACAGTGTCTTTCAGCCAAGTTTCAGACAAAGCGATCGGAGCCTTTAAGAGATATATATAGATTCCCACTTTAACTGGCAAGTCCGTGCCTTTGAATATAAATAAAAAGGGAATATTGTGCCATTATATATGCCTTCCTATTCGCAGAACCACTAGGGAACCATCCTTTCTTATTTCTACATATACATATTGCAATTACAAATGCCACAGCAAACTGGACATATCCAGTTGGGATTCATTTCAGCTTGTTACACATTCTCACCGTACCTGCATCGGTTATAAAGTGAAACAACATGCTGTCCACTACACACACGCAGAGAGAAAATAAGAAAACAGAGCTCAATTCCCATTCAGATGCGTGTAGCCTTTCAATATTTTTCTACTATATACTAAGATAAGAGTAAGGGATTCTGGATGCTTTTTAATTGGCACATACCTGCAACTTCGTTTAATCGCAAGTATGATTCTGCAATTGCAATTGTTGAATGGAGCGACTACTGGCACGGTCTTCATCGGCCTTCAAAGCCCTCCCTGTTGAGTGTTGTCCCACCACCCCAGCACTGGCAGTGGCAGTACACGGATGCAATAAGTAGGGTCTTTGTGCAACAGTGTGTGGGGCAGGACGACGTTGACGGACCGGCGGCGACGACTGGACGACGACCGTGACGTGGCCGCAGACTGAAGCAGCTATCTAGCTTATATAATCACGATCGATCAGATGGAGATGGCCACACCAGCGCATCCACGTCTCGTTTCGATCTCACAGAGTACTCCTCATGTGTCTATTTCAACGATAACAAACCAATAATCATCAACTGATCGAATTGAAGCCCATGCCCATGCATCCCTCCGTCGTCTTGCTTCTCCTTCTCGCAGCCACCGCGGCCACCTCGCAGTCGCAAGCACTGCGACTTCCGCCAGCTGCTGCTGGTCGACATGACACTGGTGCCGCCTGCATACCCAGCGAGAGGGACGCCCTGCTGGCTTTCAAGCGAGGCATCACCGGCGACCCGGCTGGGCGCCTTGCCTCATGGAACCAAGGTGACGAAGACTGCTGCAGCTGGAGAGGCGTCCCGTGCAGCAACCGGACCGGCCATGTCATCAGCCTCCGTCTTGGCAACGACATGTACACTGATGATGATCAACGGCTTCATCCTGTTAGATTGATCTCTAATCTTAAACTGGGTCCAATGACTTAGTTGAGTCTTTTAATCCGTGCCCTAATCGGGGGTGCTCAGCCCACTATGGCTAGAGGGCCCCTATCACACTGCGCAATAAATAGAGGTGAGGGCCGGTGGCTCTGGACATGATGTTCGCCGAGCTACAGTTCCCCACCGAAATCCAAGGCGGCCGAAGGTTTGCACCCTTCACATCTCTCTTTCTCTCGTTCTATCTACTACTACTGCACTAGTAGATGTTCTAGGACTCATGGTTTTATTCAAAATCAAGTAGGCATGCTAGTTCTATGCCTAGAAATCCTGCTTTAGGTCTAACAATGGTATCAGAGTCTAACTAGGTGTAGATCTAGCCTATCGGAACCCTCTGTCTAGATGTAGATCATGTCAGGGGTAAGAAAGAGATCAGATCCGTTCGGATCTGAGAAGAGAAGAGGGTCACCGAACCCTAACCCTAATCGGGTGAAGAAACGAGTAAAACAGAGGGCTCGGGTTTTAGAAAAGAACTCGAATCTGAGCCCAAACCCATGAAGAATAGCACGGGGAAGATAAACAGTGAAATCCTAACACTAATCCCAATCGGTGAAACCCAAGAAGAGGAACAAGATCTAGAAGGGGAAGAAGGGGAAGGGAAAGAGGCTTACCATGCCGCTACCGTCACCGCCGTCATGCGGGAAACACCGCTTCACCGGTGCGCGAAAAGAAAGCGCCGCTGCCGCTCAGGCATGACCTCCACGAGCGCGGTAGGGCACCGCCGCTAGGCCGCTCGACGGCGGCGCGCTCACCTGCTGGGGAGCGCGCACGCCAGCGAGGGGGCTGGCGACGGCGTCATGGCTCTGCCATCATCGCTCGCTCTCGCTCGGTGTCGACGTGGCGCTGAGAGAGCGAAGAGAGAGAGGCAGAGAGTGAAGAATGAGTTAGGGTTTTGGGGGAGGGCGCCGTGTCGCCGTTTTGATCGGTCGAATTCACCGCGCAGTCGTCGAATCGAAACGGACGGCGTCGATCGACTGGACCGAAGGCCGGCCCAGGCGCATGCGCGTGGCCGCGCGGCTTTGCCGGCCCAGGCCCAGGTTGCAGCCTGGGTGCGGGCAGCGCGCGTGCAAAGGAGCTGGGCCGGGCCGATTTCTTGGTCGGGCCGAAGGAACAGTAAAGAAATGAGTCAGTTTTTCTTTTTCTTTTTCCAGTAAATGTTTATTTTCTGGAAAATGGATAGATGGCTTAAAGTAAATAGAAAAGAGAATTATCATGTGGGTAAAATTCATTAAATTAAATTATTTTTTCCGCTGCAATGTTAAAGTCAATGATCTTCTAATTAAATTCGAACCAACGGGAGAATTTAATTTAAAGAGTAGTCAATTTTAATCAGTAAATTATAATATTGTTATTTTTCTGATCAACGTTGATAGTAGCAATATTGTAAGGTTTAATTATAAGTTTTCCATGCATTAATTCTATTTCTGCCCAACGGTGATGTAGAATTAGTGTATAAGAACAGTTGTATGTTTTGATTTTGACCAACATTAGAATCAAGGCATGCAATTGTTGTTATTATTTATGTTCTCACTCTATATGAATTGTGTTTTTAGACAGATACAACTTGATGGGTTATATCAAAAAGATCTTCACTCTCAAAGGTGACAACTACATGGAGTGGAAGAAAAATATTGACCTGACCTTCATCTTGGCTGAGGTGAACTGGGTAGTCACCTCACCGTGTCCCACTGAGCCTGTGGCACCGGTGAGGGAGACAAATGAGGTCGATGCCGCTTGGCAACTAGAGAGAGGGATTTTGCATCCCAAAAGATGTCATATGACCTTGAGCATAAGAAGTGGGTCACTGCCAACAAGAAATGTTTGGCTGTGATAAAAAACACGATTGAGACTGTAATTGTGGGCTCAATCCTAGAGTGTGACACGACCACCGAGTACCTCGATAGAATAAAGAGTTAGTTCGCTGGCTCTTAAAAGACATATGCTACCCAGCTGATAAAGCAGCTGGTGACAGAGAAGTACTCTGGAAATGGTGGCACAAGAGAGCACATACTAAGGATGAGCAATTTGGCATCCAAGCTAAAACCAATGGATCTGGCTCTCAAGAAAGAGTTCCTTATCCATCTGATTTTTTCTTCCTTGCCAAAGGAATTTGACACTTTTGTTGTCAATTACAACATACAGCCCGAGAAGTGGGACTTAGAGAGGCTCATGGCTATGTGTGTGCAAGGGGAGGAGAGAATAAAAGCTGCCAATGGTGGCACTATCAATTATGTGAAAGACAACAAGAAAAAGAATAATAATGCTAACTCCTCAAAGTCAAAGGGAAAGGGTTCCATACTGCATTAGCCTCAGCAGAACAAGTTCACAGTAGAGAAAGACTAGTGTCTCTATTGCAAGAAGACGGGACATTATAAGAAAGATTGTCCCGATTACTTAAAGATGATCATGGCAAAGAAAGGTGAGAACATTATTACGTTCATAAATGAATCTCTGTATGTACAGTATTCGAAATCTACTTGGTGGATTGACTCAGGTGCAACTGTTCATGTTGCTAATTCTTTACAGGGATTCCGTTCGATGAGGACTACGCAAAGAAGTGAAAGACACGTTAAAGTTGCAAATGGAGTCCGAGCAGATGTTGAAGCCGTTGGCGATCTTTCTCTAGAGCTTGCTGATGGTTTCACACTTTTACTTAGAGATGTACTTTATGTTCCCTCTTTACAGAGAAACTTGATTAGTGTTTCATGCTTGGACAATGATGGATATGATTGCCATTTTGGAAATGACAAATGTAAGATAACATTTAATAATGCATGTGTTGGTCATGCTATCTTACAAAATGAGCTTTATTTGTTATCACTACGTAATGATGTGAATGTTGTATGCGATGATGAGAACATTGCGTGCCACAATGAGAATGTATCCTCGTCTGTGGATGTAAACAGAAAACGAAAGAGAGCTCACGATGCATCGTCGAAATTATGGCACTGTCGTTTAGGCCATATTTCGAGGGAGAGAATAGAAAGACTAGTTAAGAATGATATTCTTCCTCCATTAGAGCTCTCAGATTTAGAACAATGCAGAGAATGCATAAAAGGAAAGTATGTAAAGAAAATTAAGAAAGATGTCAAACGAAGCGTAGGAATTTTACAGATTATTCACACAGACATCTGTGGTCCTTTTCCTGTAAAAAGTGTGGATGGTTATGATTTATTCATAACATTCATAGATGATTACTCCCATTATGGCTACATTTATCCAATCAAAGAAAGAACAGAAGCATTGGATAAATTTAAGATATTTAAGGTAGAAGTTGAAAATCAACACAATTTAAAGATTAAGATAGCCAGGTCCGATCGTGGGGGGAGTACTACGGTCGGCATACCCCATATGGCCAAGTTCCTGGACCTTTTGCAAGGTTCTTACAGGAGAATAGCATAGTAGCCTAGTATTCTACACCAGGCAAACCTCAGCAGAATGGAGTAGCTGAAAGACGCAATCGTACCCTGATGGATATGATGCGTAGTATGATAAGTTACTCCACCTTACCGTTGAGCCTGTGGATGGAGGCGTTAAAAACCGCCATTCATATTCTCAATAGAGTACCAAGTAAGTCGATGCCCAAAACACCGTATGAGTTGTGGACAGGAAGAGTACCCTCACTAAACTACTTACGTGTGTGGGGGAGTCCTGCTGAGGCTAAAGTATTTAACCCAAACATTGGGAAGCTAGATCCCAAAACTATGAGTTGCCATTTCATTGGCTACCTAGAAAAGTCAAAAGGTTTTCGTTTCTACTGTCCAGATAGACATACAAAGTTTATGGAAACGAGACACGCTGTCTTCCTAGAGGATGAAATGATGAGGGGGGCATGGTAGCTCGAGAAATTGACCTTGAAGAGAAGCGGGTGTATGCGCCCACTCCGATGATTCATGAGCCATTTTTCTCACTACCTGCTGTCGCTGCACCGATAGCGCAAGATACTGTGGTGCCAGCACCTGTTGTTATTCCGCCTGTGGCAACAATGAATGATGATGAGGAACCTGTTCTTCAGGATCCCGTAGAACCTATTTCCACACATGAGGGGGAGCAACAACAGCCTCAAACAGAAGATATGCCAAATGTGGACGCCCCTAGAAGGTCTCAAAGAGTTAGAAAATCAACTATTCCTGTTGACTATGAAGTATACAACACAGAGGAATTTCAAATGGAGGATGATCCCACCTCATTTGAAAAAGCTATGAGAAGTGATCATTCATCAAAGTGGCTTGAGGCCATGGAAGATGAAATGAAATCTATGAATGCCAATAAAGTTTAGGACATGGAAATAATTCCTAAAATGGGTCTACAAAACAGTAGGTTGTAAATGGGTCTACAAAACAGTAGGTTGTAAATGGGTCTACAAAACAAAACTTGACTCTCAAGGGAATATAGAGATATATAAAGCGCGACTTGTGGCAAAAGGCTTTACGCAAAGAGAAGGGATTGATTACAATGAGACCTTTTCTCCAGTCTCATGTAAGGATTCCTTCAGAATCATAATGGCATTAGTGGCACATTGCGATTTAGAATTACATCAAATGGATATAAAGACGACATTTCTCAAATGGGACTTGGAGGAAAATGTTTACATGGCACAACCGAAAGATTTTGTCATGGAAAGAAAAGAATGAATGGGATGCTGCCTAAAGAAATTCATTTATGGATTAAAACAAGCTTCAAGACAGTGGTACTTGAAGTTTGATCAGACAATAAGGAATTTTGGGTTTAAAGAGAATGTAGAGGACAATTGTGTCTGCAAAGTTTAAGAATAGGAAGTTTATCTTCCTTGTCCTGTATGTGGATGATATCTTACTTACTAGTAGTGATGTCAGTCTACTACTGGAGACAGAAGTTTTTGTCCTCAAAATTTGATATGAAAGATCTTGGTGAAGCTTTGTTCATTCTAGGGATCGAGATTCACCGAGATAGAAATAAAGGGGTAATAGGACTGTCACAAAAGGCATATATAGAAAAGATCTCAAAGAAATTCAGTATGCACAAATGTTGTCCCTTACCTGCTCCTATAGTCAAGGGTGAAAGATATGGGGATTTTCAATGCCCCAGGAACCAGTATGAGATCGATCAAATGAAAATGGTTCCATATGCTTCAGCTGTCGAAAGCTTGCAATATGCTCAAGTATGTACGCGCCTTGACTTGGCATTTGTTACCGGGTTACTTGGCAGATTCTAGAGCAATCCTAAAATAGAACACTAGAAATTAGTAAAGAAAGTCTTACGTTATTTGCAAGGAACAAAAAGCCTCATGATGACGTATAGAAACTAAGATTCACTCCATATAGTGGGATATTCAGATTCTGATTATGCGGGAGATGATAGAAAATCCACGTCTGGATATGTATTCACTCTTGCGGGGGGAGCTATTTCATGGAAAAGCTCAAAGCAAACCATCACTATATCGTCCACAATGTATGCCGAGTTTGTAGCATGTTATGAGGCAACGGGGCAGGTAAACTGGCTAAAGAAGTTCATACCCGGTTTGAAGGTGGTTGACGACATCTATAGATCACTTAAGTTATACTACGATAATAATCCGGCAGTATAGTATGCTCACAACAATAAGTCAAGTAGTGCTGCCAAACACATTGACATAAAGTATTATGTTGTGAAAGATAAAGTCTAGGATCATGTCATAAGTCTTGAGTATATAAGTACTGAAAAGATGCTCACGGATCCGCTTACAAAAGGCTTACCACCCAACGTGTTCAGAGAATATGTAGCTGGCATAGGTTTAAGGGAAAGCCTATAATTTCTAGACAAAATAAGGCCCAAAGTTAAGTATCTATTTTAGAACAGACTGGTGTGTTGTAGTTGTTAAATCTATCGACAATTGACAGTGATGATGAAACATACTCTATGCGCTAATCTGTAATGGAATGAACAAAAGTAAATGATATGAAATTAAAAGATGAAAGGAGATCAAGGGGGATTGTTAGATTGATCTCTAATCCCAAACTAGGCCCAATGGCCTAGTTGGGCCTTTTGATCCACGCCCTGATCGGGGGCGCCCAACCCACTATGGCTAGGGGGCCTCTGTCACACTGTGTAATAAATAGTGGTGGGGGCCGACGGCTCTGGACACAAGGTTCGTCGAGCTACAGTTCACCACCAAAATCCCTAATCTGATCTAGAGGGGCGCAGCCAATGATGGGAAACCACCAGCCGCGCCGCCACCGCCTCTGCATCTACACCGAGGGGTTGCTACGTTGTCGGGCTGCCCTGCAACCGCTACTGCACCGCCATCCTTCAACTCGACACCGCCACTGGGTTATCGCTAAGCACTACGATGGCGATCCCATCTTCATCCCAGGCGGCCGAAGGTTTGCACCCTTCACCTCTCTCTTTCTCTCGTTCTATCTACTACTACTACACTAGTAGATGTTCTAGGACTCACAATTTTATTCAAAAGCAAGTAGATATGCTAGTTCTATGCCTAGAGATCCTACTTTAGGTCTAACACATCCCAACCGCATGGTTTTGTCGGGCCAGATAAGTCCCTCCTTGCTCTCCTTGCATCATCTTCAGAGCCTTGATCTCAGTGGAAACAACTTTTCTGGGCCAGCCGGACGTCTGTCGGAGTTCTTGGCCTTTTTAACAACTTGAGATATCTGAACCTCTCTGGCATGCCCTTGGCTGGGAGGGTGCCACCACAGCTCGGCAATCTCTCAAACTTACACTACCTTGACCTCTCAACTAATACTTATTATGTCTTCCCATGGGGTATTCCAGAATTGTACTCCATGGATATCTCTTGGTTATCAAATTTGCCTCTGATATACCTCAACATGGGCGCTATAAATCTCAGCAGGATAGCTGATTCGGCTCACGTGGTCAACACGATTCCATCTTTGAAGGTGCTTAGTCTTTCTGATTGTTCACTTACAAGTGCAAACCAATCTCTCTTGCTTCTTAATCTTACAGACCTTATGGAGCTCAGTCTCTCTGCAAACCATTTTGATCACCCAGTTGCATCATGTTGGCTCTAGAATTTGGCAAGCCTCAAGCATCTTGAGCTTGCAACAACTTCTTTATACTATCAAATTCATGATGCATTGGGTGATATGACATCGCTCCTGTTAGCCCCTTGATCTTCGGCACAGAGATATCCGACCACTCACTAGTGTTGCCGAGCACACACTAGCGATGCCGACCATGAACTGTCGTTGGCTACCACACACTATGGTTAGAGGTAGAAGACAGGACGGAGAACAGAGCACACACACCCAGCACAAGCACCAGCATTGGCCGGACTGAGTTGCAGTGGTGAACTATATATACAACTATATCCATCTAATCCTAGTACAGCTGACATGCTGCTATAGTGACTAGATGTGACAGCAGGGTTGACTTTGGCGTCTGCCCCTGTTGTGGCTACAGTGCGGAAGGAGAGCCGTTCGGCGCCTGCCTTGGTAGTGCTATAGTGTCACCGCAGGGAGCCTTTTCGATGACGCCTTCCCCTGCTGCGTGTTCACACAAGGGAGCAACAGATTACTTAACAATTCTTCCCCTAATCCTGCTGCTAACCCTAGAACTCCCTCCATGCCGATCATCTTCTTTAGCTCCATGAGTTGAAGGTGGCCGAGCGGCTTGGTGAGGACATCCGCGAGTTGCCGACCGGTTTCGACGAACTCGATGATGATCTACCCTCCATCGACATAGTCCCTGAGGAAGTGGAACTTGACGTCGATGTGCTTGCTCCGGTCATGGAGAACCGGATTCTTCGCAAGGGCGATGGTGGGTTGGTTGTCCACCATCAGTGCTAGTGGATGAGCTTCCACAATGGTCAGCTCACCCATCAGCCGACACAGTCATATAGCTTGGCATGCCGCTATGGCCACCGCCACGTACTCTACTTCACACGTGGATAGCGCTACCACCTTCTATTTTAGTGATAGCCATGAGATTGGAGCCGACCCAAGGAAGACGAGCACGTTAGAGGTGCTCTGCCGTCCGTTGATGTCCCCCGCCATGTCTACATCGCTGAACATAGTGAGCTACAGCCTACTCCCTCCGGTCTTGGGGAAGACGATCCCCTGATCCACCGTCCCCTTGACGTAGTGTAGCAGCCGCTTCACCACAACCCAGTGATCCTCTCTGGGATCCTCCAAGAAGCGGCTGACGTAGCCCACGACGAACGCAATGTCCGGCCTCATGTGGACTAGGTAGCGCAGACCGCCGACGATGCTCCGGTAGAGTGTTGTATCTACCTTCGCCGCAGTACTGGCCTTCGTCAGCTTTAGCCGCTCCTCCATCGGAGTCACGCACGACTTGCACTTAGCCATGTCGCTCCGCTCCAATAGCTTCGAGGCATACATGCTCTGACCGAGTGTGAGCGCCTCCTTCCCCTGTCTCACCTCAATGCCGAGGTAGTAGGAGAGCGCACCGAGATCGCTCATTCGAAAACGAGCTGCCATCTCATGCTTGAAGCTGTCGATGTCCTCTGCACGCGCGCCGGTGACGATCAAGTCATCTACATACACACCGACGACGACCTCCTCCTTCCCCCATCACCGCGTGTAGAGCGCGTGCTTGGTTGAGCACCGCTTGAACCCAAGCTCGCCCAACGTGGCGTCAAGCTTGGCGTTCCACGCTCGCGGAGCCTGCCACAGCCCATAGAGCGCCTTGCGCAGTTGGAGCACCCTACGCTCCGCTCTCTTGACGGTGAAACCTAGAGGTTGCCTGACGAAGACCGTCTCCGCCAGCTCACCATTGAGGAAGGCTGATTTTATGTCCAGGTGATGGACGCACCAGTCCTTTGATGCTGCCAAAGCCAGAAGCAGTCGGACAGACTCCATGCGCGCTACTGGCGTAAAGACTTCCTGGAAGTCGATGCCCTCGCACTGGACAAAGCCTTGAGCGACGAGGCGTGCCTTGTGCTTGACAATGGCATCGTGCTCGTCCCGCTTGACCTTGTATACCCACTTCAGGGCGATCGAACGGCATCCTGGAGGTGGATCGACGAGCTCCCAAGTCTTGTTTTTCTCGATCGCCTTCATCTCCTCTAGCATCGCCCGTCGCCAGTTTGTATCGCGCTTGGCCAATGTGAACGTGGGTGGTTCCTCTGCACTAATGAGAAGCAGCTCTAGGACATTGAGCAGCCGACCCGCTAGGCCTGAGGGCCCTGTGCCACCGACGATGTCGTCCAGCTTGTGGAACCGCACCTCACCGTCGTGGAAGGCATCCACAAACTCAGTGATGTCGCTTCGAGGTGAGGCGAACTCAATCGGCGTCGATGGAGTTCCTTATTCTACCAGAGTGCTCTGCATGGCACCTAGAGTGCTCGGCACCCTGGCTGTAGTGCTCGGCACTACTCCTGGACCGCTCATCACCACTCCTGGAGTGATCGGCACTACTGTAGGAGTGCTCAGCCCTAGTCTTGGAGTGGTCGGCACCACTGCAAGACTTCTCAGCTCTGCTACGGGAGTGTTTGGCACCCGTCCTAGAGTGCTCAGTGACCTCCTGGAGTGCTCGACATTGCTGAAAGGGTCGAGATGGCGACTAGAGGGGGGGTGAATAGTCTTTTCTAAAATTAATCGCGTCGGCTAACTGAAACAAGTGCGGAATTAAGACTATCGGTCTAGCCAAGACTACACCCCTTTATCTATGTTCACTAGCACCTTCCAAAGATACTAATTAATCAACAAAGGTGGCGGGCTAGCTAGAGCTCTCCTAACCAATTCTAGAAGCAAGGTCACACAAACCTATGCCACTAGTACTTTAAGCGACAAGGGAGCTCCTACACATGCTAGTGAGCAAAAACACAAAGCCAACTAAGCTCACTAGCAATACTCAATAACAAGGCAACCAATGCCAAATTAGAGAGCGCAATTACTTAGCTACACAAACTAAGCAATGTGACTAACAAGGTTACACAAACCAAATTAGCCACGCAAGGGAGCTACTTCTATACTACACAAGCAAGAAGGTAACTAGTAAGCTACACAAGCTAACTAATTACAAGAGCAACAACACAAGCTTAATGTATATGAAAATAATCGCAAGTTTGTGTAACGGGGATGCAAACCAACAGGAACAACAAGGTTGACACAATGATTTTTCTCCCGAGGTTCATGTGCTTGCCAACACGCTAGTCCCCGTTGTGTCGACCGCTCACTTGGTGGTTCGGCGGCTAATTAGCATCACCCGCTAAGCCCGCACGTCGGGCGCCACAAGAACCTACCCCTTGAGTGAGGGTAGCTCAATGACACGCTTTACTAGAGTTGCTCTTCGTGGCTCCCGCGGGGCGAGCACAATGCCCCTCATAAGCTCTTCTCTGGAGCGCCGCACAAGCTTCTTACGGGCTTCGACGGAGACCACCACCAAGCCATCTAGGAGGTGGCAACCTCCAAGAGTAACAAGCACCGCCGGCTTGCAACTCGATCACCTAGTGCCACTCAATGCAACCTCACGATGCAATCGCACTAGAATCGCTCACTCACACAATCGGATGATCACTATTAAGTATGTGTGAGATGGAGGGCTCCTAAGCACTCTCAAGCATGAACACAAAGTCCCCCAAGGTGCTCAGCACCAGCCATGGCCGAAGGCCACTTCTATTTATAGCCCCAAGGGCTAAACTAGCCGTTACCCCTTCACTGGGCAAAAATCGGGCCGACCGGACGCTCCGGTCGTGTTGACCGGACGCTGGACCTCAGCGTCCGGTCGCCCACAGACGGCCATGTGTCCCGATTCCAACAGTCACTTGACCTGACCAGACACAGCAGCTTCAACTGACCGAACGCTGGACCCCAGCGTCCGGTCGTTTCTAGTAAGGTACCCGAGGCGTATTTCTTCGACCGGACGCGTCCGGGCGCACGTGATCGGACGCAGCCCAGCGTCCGGTCACACTCCAGCTTCTGCGTCACCATACGTCAGCCTGACCTGACGCACCCTGCCAGCGTCTGGTGCTTTCAGACCCAGCGTTCGGTCAGTTGACCGACGCTAGCGTCTTCACGATCAACTCGTTTTCACTTCTAACTTCTTCACCCTTGCTCCAATGTGCCAACCACAAGAATTTGCATCCGGCGCAATAGAGAATAGGCATTCCATTTTCCCGAAAGCGACCCAAACCCATCTCAACCCTGGAAACACCACCTCCTTTGTAAATGTGCCAACACCACCAAGTGTACACCACCATATGTATGTGTGTTAGCTTTTCACAATCATTTCCCAAAGGATGTTAGCCACTCAACTTGCCACGCCACTTGATCCTAGCGACGATGAAAAGTTAGATCACTCGAGTGGCACTAGATGACCGATATGCAAACAAGTTTACCCCTCTTGATAGTATGGCCATCTATCCTAAATCCGGTCATAAACTTCTCTGCACACCTATGACCGGTGAAATGAAATGCCCTAGGTTATACCTTTGCCTTGCGCATTTCCATTCCATCTCCTTCAACATCGATGCAACATATGCACCAACACGATCAACAATGATATGATCCACTTCATATCATCATGTGATCATATTGGTTCATCGATCTTGACTTTACTTGCTCTTCACCGTTGCCATCGTCCATCGGCGCCAAGTCTTGCTCAAGCTTCACCGCCACGCGGTCCATCACTCCAAAGCCTTCGACTTGCCCTTCACGCTTGCAACCGGTCCATCAAGCCAAGTCTTGTCTTGATCTTCACCACCTTGATCACATGACTCAATGTCATGTCTCATGTTCAATAAGCTCCTTCATCATCACATGTGTGAGCTTTGTAACATCTCCAAGCCATTTTCACCTTCATGGCATATGTTGCTCACACACATGTACCTGTGGACTAATCACCTGTGTATCTCACATAAACACAATTAGTCCACCTAAGTTGTCACTCAATTACCAAAACCAAACAAGGACCTTTCAACTGCCCCAGAAGTGCTCGGCTCTATTGCTGGAGTGGTCGGCACCTCTTCTCCAGCATCTCCACCACCGTGGATGACCAAGTGCTCAACGACGAAGATGTTGGTGAAGCCAACAGCTTCCCCCATGCCCGGACTATTCCAGTCCTAGGCCACCTTCTCGTTGAACACGACATCACGCGAGACAAGCACCATGCCTCTACGTGGGTCATAGAGCCAGTACGCCTTGGTACCTTTCACGTAGCCCAGAAGCACCATCGGTGTGCTCCTGTCCTCCAGCTTGGTGGGGACCGACTTCGTCTTCTTAACATGGCTGATGCAGCCGAATGTGCGGAGGAAGGACATGCTCGGCTTGCACCCATACCAAGCTTCGAATGGCGTCTTGCCCTTTAGGGCCTTGGTGGGCGCGCGGTTGAGGATAAACACCGCCGTGGTCATCGCCTCACCCTAGAACCTTGCCGACATGCCCTTTACCTTCATCATGGATCAAGCCATGCCGACCACCGTCTGGTACCATCGCTCCACCACGCTATTCTGTTGTGGTGAGTATGGTGCGGTGTGGTGTCGCACCACACCCTGATCCACGCAGTACGTAGCGAACTCCACCGAAGTGAATTCGCCGCCGCGATCAGTCCTCAGCACGCGCAACTTCTTGCCGCTCTCCGCCTCTGCGCGCGCCTTGAACTTCTTGATTGCTGCCACTGCCTCGTCCTTGCTCGTCAGGAGTTGCAGCCACATATAGCGACTGCAATCATCCACGAGCAGGAGGAAGTACCGCCAACCACCATTTGTGGCTGGTGTGATTGGCCCATAGAGGTCGTCGTGGACAACCTTGAGAGCGTTCGTCATGCGATACTTGGCTGCCTTTGGGAACGGCAGCGTCCTCTGCTTCCTTGCTAGGTAGCTGTCACATAACTCGCCTGCATGCTTGATGTGAGGTAACCCTCGGACCATCTTCTCCAGCCGACCTAGCGCGTCGAAGCTGAGATGTCCGAACTGGGCATGCCACAGCCACGGCTCCTCAGTGTGTCGTGCTGTCAGGCACATCGGCTGCTCCACCTTCAAGTCAAGCAGGTACAGCCGGTTCTAGGATCTCTTCACCTTGGCAAGAAGGCGATGCTCCCAGTCCCTGATCCTGAGGACACCGTCCTTAATTAGTACCTCGCTACAGCGCTCATCCAGCTGGCCAATGCTGATGATGTTTGAACATAGCTATGGGATGTAATATACATCCGTTAGCGCATGGTGCTCGCCGTTCTGGCACCTGAAGATGATGGTGCCGCGCCCTCAAATTGCCACCCTTGAGCCATCACCGAACTTCACCGTGCCGGTCACGTTATCGTCGAGCTCAGAGAAGGCTTCCTTGGAGCCCATCATGTGGTTGCTGGCGCCGGAGTCCAGGTACCAACGCTGCTCCTATCCGCTGCCCACACGTCTGAGGTGGACTTGGGTGTGTGGTTCGTCGAGGTGGGCAACCTTCAGAGCCTTGTCGGGCCCTTCCACCACCGTCACCTCTCCCTTCTCCTTGGCCTCAACGTCGTGCAGTGCACATAACATTGCCATCAGGAGAGTGGCCTCATCCTCATCATCAGCCTGCGCCAGATTAGCCTTAGCCTTCTTCTCCTACTTGCGATTTGGGCACTCCTTTGCCCAATGGCCCGTTTTTCTGCAGCGTCGGCAGGCGTTGGGGTCAACCTTCTTCTTTTTCAAAGAAGCCTTGCCACGGCGGTTGCCATCGCCACACCGGCTGGAGGAGGCTTCCCCAGAGTTCCTCCGGGCAGCCCACTCCTCCTCTATCAGCAGCAGTTTCCCGTTGTCCTTCGTTGTTGTGGCTTGCTCCATGTGCTCGTCCACCGCCCGCAGACGGCCTGTCACATCCTCAACGGTGAGGGTGGACAAGTTCAGCATCATCTCTATAGAAAGAGCGATCTGGATGTACTTCATCGGCATGGAGTGGAGGTACTTGGAGACCGCCTCTTCTTCATCGATGGTGACGCCATGGCTCTTCAGCCTGCTCATGAGCGTCTGTAGGCGGAGGGAGAAGTCCTCCACAGATTCACCATCCTTGAACTTGAGGTTGGCGTACTCCTGCTTCAAAAGCTATACCATCGCCTTCTTTGCGTGGTCGGAACCGACGCGCATCACCGCAATGGCCTCCCACGCCTCTTTAGCAGAGCTCTTCGCCCCTAGCGGCTCCCTGTACTCTGCCGGTACAGCTGCGAGGATAGCCTCCAACGCTGACATATCGTCTTCTTCGTTGTTGATGTCCTTGTCAACATCATTCTAGAGCCGTCGGGCTCTGAGCTTGACCTTCATGGTCACCGACCACTTGCCATAGTTGGTGCGAGTTAGCATCGGCCAACTGGTGCCGCTGACCTCCCGCACCGTGCGCACAACGACCTCCTATCGTGGCTGAGCAGCCACAGTAGCACCGCTGCTGTCGCACATCTCCAAACCGTGCGTCATCACCGGCGGTTAGTCCGGCGACGGCGCTTGTACGGCTTTGATACCACTTGTTAGCCCCTTGATCTCCAGCACGGAGATATCCGACCACTCACTAGTGTTGCCGAGCACACACTAGCGATGCCGACCACAAACTGTCGTTGGCTACCACACACTATGGTTAGAGGTAGAGGGAGAACAGAGCACACACACCCAGCACAAGCACCAATGTTGGCCGGAGCTTTACAGAGTAGATGGTAAAACTGAACTCGCCCTTTACTGAGTTGCAGTGGCGAACTATATATACAACTCTACCCATCTAATCCTAGTACAGCTGCCATGCTGCTACAGTGACTAAATATGACAGAAGGACTGACTTTGGCGCATGCCTCTGCTGTGGCTACAGTGCGCCAGGAGAGCCGTTCGACGTCTGCCCCTACAGTGCTACAGTGTCACCGCAGGGAGCCTTTTTGGCGCCTTCCCCTGTTGCTCGTTCACACAAGGGAACGATAGATTACTTAACAGCTCAAGCCCTTGATTTTAGTTATAACGAAGGAAACATAGATGTCGTGACAGCAAACATGACAAATCTATGCAAACTGGAAAGCATAGACGTGACGTACAATTTTTGTTACGGCAACATAAGAGATTTCTTCCAAAGGTTGCCACAATGTTACCCAAGCAAGCTGAAGGAACTGTATCTAGGGTTCAACAATTTCAGTGGAGTACTACCAAATTGGATAGGGAGATGGACCACCTTACGCATTCTTGATCTCTCTGGTAACAATCTCAGTGGACCTGTGCCTTCTGAGCTCGGTGCACTCAATAATTTGGAGTCCCTGGACCTCAGCGACAATAATCTCGATGGTGTAATCACCCAACAACATTTTGCTGGCCTAAAAAAATTGAAGCATATTGACTTGTCACTTAACTCGTTGAAAATCGCAGTGGGCCCTGAGTGGCTACCTCCCTTCAGACTCGATAGTGCATATTTTGCATCTTGCCAGATGGGTCCTCTATTCCCAACCTGGTTACAGTCTCAGGTTAATATTCTTGAGCTAGACATGTCCAACACATCTATATTTGGCAGGCTTCCTGACTAGTTTGCTACAACCTTTTCAAAGGCAACATCATTGTACTTTTCGAACAATGGAATCAATGGCACATTGCCAACAAATTTGGAAAATATAATATCATTACGGTATCTCAAGTTGGATTCAAACAAGCTAACAGGTCCAATACCTCTGTTGCCTATAGATCTCAAAGTATTGGATATCTCCATGAACCATTTGTCAGGGCAACTACCATCAAACATTTGCGATCTGAATGTAGACGAATTGAATTTAGCCAACAATCATTTGGAGGGAAAATTGATGGTGTGTAATCAGCAAAGGAGAGCCAGCACACTAATATTAGGTAACAATATGCTATCTGGAAAGCTACAACTGATTTTAGAAACATACACAGAACTGCAGGTCCTTGATCTACAATGGAACAATTTCACAGGAAACATTCCAGCCACTATTACCAGTCTTGGAGGCTTAATTCATCTTAATTTGGCAGGCAATAGTATATCAGGTACCTTACCCCATGATTTGTCAAATTTAAGGGGGATGAAAACAGGGTATCCTACACCTGACGATAACTATGCAACAGTTATTAACATGTCTATGACCATGAAGGGGCAAGAACGTTACTACTATAGTTCAGCATTTTATGACACGGCGTTCATTGACTTGTCATCAAATCAATTGACCGGTGGAATTCCAGAACAAATAGCCTCTCTATATGCAGTTGTAAATTTGAATCTATTAAGGAATAATTTGACTGGAAAAATTCCAGAAAGGATTGGGGTTATGCAATCACTACAATCGCTCGACCTCTCAAGAAACAATCTTTATGGAGAAATCCCACAAAGTCTGTCAAATATAGCATATTTAAGCTCCATGGACTTGTTGCACAACAATCTCACGGGAAGAATCCCATCAGGGGCGCAGCTTGACACCCTTTACGCACAGAATCCTCTTATATATGATGGCAACGTTGGTCTTTGTGGATATCCTCTTCACAAGAATTGCACCTACGACAACAGAGAACCAAAGCATGGTGATCAACTACACATTAAGCTAATTGGTAAGATTGGGCAAAGCGACCACATATAGACTACAAATAAAGGTGTCCAGTCTTGTGTTTGGTTGTATATTGTTTCTTTGAAGTATCTTGAATGTTTTCCAATTCCTGTTATGTATGTGTGTACTGGCCATGCAAAGGAAATGATTGCTGTCAATATGACCAGGTTTAATTTCAACTAGTCTGTCAATGTGACCATATTTAGTAGGGGCTCTTATTTAATATGATGAGCAATTGGCTACTTCCTCACGATGTATAAAATAATGATTTTGCAATGTGACCTATTTCAACTAGTCTGTAATACAAGATATTGGCTCACCTCAGCAGCTCGGACAACTCTGATCTGCTCCAATGGCAGTTATGCTATGAGAAAGTTAAGGGTTTAGCATAAAAATCAGCTGAAAATGAACATCTTCACTCCAATAACATGAATTGTACATTAAACTGCAGGCTACCGCAACACCTCACATCAGAGAGACTAGCACAACAAATCCACAATCAACTATTGGCACTAATGCCACAAATACAGCCGATTTCATTAGGGGTCCCATTTCATTACACATGGCTGCAGACAGTTCTTAGGCTCTAACATAGCCCTGCAAAAGACTCCTGCCGAATCTGAACATCTTCAGTGAAAAGAGCCAGAACTTCGTCACAAAAGGGGCTGAGCCTACAGTAGGGCACCAGGTATTTCTAGGTTTAAACCAGAAAAAAATCAGCTGAAAATGAACATCTTCACTCCAATAACATGAATTGTACATTAAACTGCAGGCTACCGCAACACCTCACAGAGAGACTAGCACAACAAATCCACAATCAACTATTGGCACTAATGCCACAAATACAGCCGATTTCATTAGGGGTCCCATTTCATTACACATGGCTGCAGACATAGTTCTTAGGCTCTAACATAGCCCTGCAAAAGACTGATCACCTGCCAAATCTGAACATCTTCAGTGAAAAGAGCCAGAACTTCGTCACAAAAGGGGCTGAGCCTACAGTAGGGCACCAAAAGAGATCCATGATCCTGATCACTGTTCGTGGGATCATGGCATGTTGAGCCGAGACCGCAGCCTGCTTGCGATGCAGTCAGGGCTTCTTCGTTCAGCGTACTTCCTCTTCCTTGACATTGGCTTAGAAGATGGAGTGACACACCCAGCATCCTTGTTGGCTTGATCATCCTGGCAATCAGATGTCACCACGGACTCACTTCTGCTATCATCTTTGTCACCATGAGAACTCTTCTTCACTTGGCGGCGAGTTGCTTTGTTCAGCTTAGCTCTGCTGCTCGTTTCTCCATCCTCTGGGATCTCATTGGCATCCAGGCCATCATGATCAGAAATGCATGAGGTTTCAGATTTAGCAGACAGCAACTCCTTTTTGTCAGCTGAGCTTGAATCCTCTGAGTTAACTGATGAGGCTCGATGTGTTGCAATTAAAAAGTGTGCCACAGATTTGTACCCAAGTCCCACCACCTGCATGAAGGAAGATGCAGGATTGTCAGAATTATTGAATCATTGACAGATTGGTATATGCATACTACCAACATTAGATCCAAATATGCATACAAACTACATTGGATCCAGTCCATTACCTAGCTTTTTCCTAACATAAATTAACTACAATAACAACAAAGTCTCTAGCCACAACCAAGTAGGTTAGACATAGACTACACACAGAACCTAACAAGAGACACATGATCCAGAAACAAAGGAGATATTATTTTAAGTTGTTTCCGCTTCAGTTAGCAGTTTGTGCATTTCAAAGGTAATAGGGAATATTGCTATTAAATATACCTTCCTATACGCAGCACCAGTAGGGAACCATCCTTTCTTAGTTCTGCATATACTGCAATTACAGATGCCACGGCAAACTGGACATATCCAGTTAGGATTCTTTTTAACTTCTAGCACATTCTCACCATACCTGCATCAGCAACAAAGTGTCAACCAGAAACAAACTAACTATCCTTGCATGGAGAAAAGAAAACAAAGCGCAATTTGCATTCAGATGCATGTAGTGTTTCAACATTTTTCAACTAAGTGTAGGGAACACATGGATTGCTTTTAATTAGCACAGAACTGCAGCTGAAAATTTCTCGCAAAATTAAGTCAGTTAAGTACTTTCTATATATATTGCAACCCAAATCCTAGAGAGGTGTGTAAAAAAAAATCAAAGAAAAAACGTACAGCTTCAGCATTAGTAAATTTGTTTTAATTTGTGAACCGTAAATTGGAAAGTCTCTGTTATATTTTTGTAAGCACAAATAAGTCCATCTAGGTTTGTCCTAAATCAGAAAAAAAAAATAACTTACTAACAATGTCTATTAACATATAGCTTCTCAAATGAAAAGAGTTAAGATATGTAGTTTTTATTGTAAGTCTAAATAACGTCAGTCTTGTGTGGGCAATCTATATAAAACATTAGATATCAATTGTCCAAGTAAAAAGGGTTTGACTTAAGATAAACCTAGATAGATTTAAATTTGTAAGCGAAAGAAGTATACTGCTAAACTTCTATAGCAAAAATTATCCTTTTGTTTTCAGGTGTCTATGCCATATGCAGAACAGGGAATTCATTGCAAGTCACAAATTGTGTCTAACACATCCTTAATAAGAAAATGACAGAGATGACACAGCTCATGAATGTACAATTGATAATTCTATGCTTAATTTTGTCTAGCAGCAGAGCAGGTCAACATTTAACCATAATAATGAGAAATTACTATTACTATAAAGAAATGCTCACCTCATGTACAAACAATCTCCACAAAACTGCCCTTGGACAATCTGGCATTTACAGCAGCTTGTATGATGACCAAGAGTTTTCTGTCTGTAACATGGAAGCATTATGCCATTATACCAAAGGTGAAGAAAATTAATACAGAAAATATGCTACAAGATTATACACATCAGGCATCCTCCAGATCATTAACCATAAAAACCTCTGAACAAGGAAATTAACTTGCCATTTATACCAACATAGAAAAACGAACTTGAGCATATATTAAAATTCGCTTCTACACTTCAGTGTGCACATTGATGTTTATATAACATTCACAAACAACATCATATTAGAAAAGAGGTAGTAAAAAAATATTTAACAGTGCACTAGCAGAAGATTGTCATTGTATTAAGACCACCACCACCACCCTCTCTCCCATGTCAAAATATGGGAACTGCATTATTGTTACTGTTATTAAAGTTGTAAATGTTTTGTTCATTAGAACATATGGCAAAGGCAACTGATTCAAACATAGAGAATTCCCAAATAGTTATTCCAGTAGAGACTTACCGGCACTGATGACAGGTTTGACCCCTCACTTGATCATAGATGCGCTTTCCATCCTTGCCATAGCCATCGACAAAGAGAGTCCAAGGAGTGCTGCATGTACCCAAGAGCTTGTCGTGCTCTTCAGTATATATTTCTTCCTTGGCTCCTATCTCTATTACTGCTGTTTTGCCATCTGCAGAGTGTTTCTCTTTCTTTGGCTCAGTTTCACAATAGATTACTGGTTCCACGTCCTTCAACCTTAAAAAACAAAAAAAAAGGTTTTAAGAAGATTACTGCTAAGATCCAATGAGATACGATTGCAGGACATCTACATCCAGTGTTTATTAAACCTATTTTATTTATTTAACATGTGGCAAACAAATTTGGAGCAGAAAACATAACTGATAATTTTGTACTGCCTCGTGGAAAGGCATTAGGAGTTAACGCCATTAGGACAAGATTGCGCACATGTTATTGACATGACAGTATCTTTATGGGAAAAAAGAAAGGACAGCCACATCCATTCAGATCCATACACACTGAAACTACAATACAAGCACGAGATGAAATAGACAGCGATACTTATACTGAAACGTGTTGAGCTAAGGTGTAAAGGGGTGGAAAGAATAGTAAAACATTCCATAAACAGGGACTGCAGGTAGATCCGTTCAGATGACGAAAAATAAACGACTGTCAATCATCGCTATACTAGATTCATGAAGACACAGGACGCGCTGAATAAAAAGAACAGATGTTTGCACATTCCACAGACTCGCGACCCCAGCCGTTCCGGAGGCAAGAACCCGCAGGCATCCCAAGAAATTAATAATCAGGACACGCATCCACCACCGCAAAGAAGACGATTCGGTCCGTACCTGAGCGACCTCCGCGAGGGCGGCGGCGGCGCGGGCTTCACCCTGGCCGCGTCAACGGACCCTGGCTCGACGGGCTTCCGGCGCCGCCGCCCATTGCCCGAGGCGGCGGCAGACTGGCTGAGGGTGTGCGCGAGGTCGAGGATGCCGAGCTTCTGCATCCGCTCCATGTTCTCCCGGATCCTCGCGGCCCTCTCGCGCTCGTAGTCCCCCATCACCTCCTCCGGCTCGGCCGGCGCGGCCAGCGGGGACGCCGGGTCGGCGGGGGCCGGGTTCTTCGGCGGCCGGCCCCGCCGTCTCGGGGCCATCGCCGGCGACAGGTCCGCGGGGCCGGAAACGGCGGCGGCCATGGCTCTCCGGGAACGGCGGGAGGCGAGGAACGGGGATTGGGATTGGGGGATTTCTCCGGTGCGGGCCGTGCGGCGGGGTTTATAGGGAAGGGAACCGCGCCGGCGCGCCTAATAGGAAGGAGGCGGAGGGGAGGGGAACCGGCAAGCACAACGGTCACATGGGGGGCGGCCGTGCGGGGGGCGTGGTGGGTTTATGGGCGGGCTGCGGCGAGTCGACCGCCGCGCTTCATCCCGTGCGGCTGACTCGTGGGACCAGGGGCACCGACGTCCGCCGGGGCCACTTGTCGGTGGAAGGGAGTAGGACGCTCGTGACCGCGTCGGGGTGCACGTGGCGGCGGGTACGGGGGCGTCGGGGCGCGCGCTGTGACGGGACGGGAGCGCGGGATCGACCAGCGGGTTTCCCGCGCAATTCTTCCGTCACTGACAGGAGCGTGCCTGGGTTCTGGGTAGGTCAATGACTGGTGGGGTCGGCGCGGAGTGGCTGTAGGAAGGGTGGTGGTCGTGCGAGGCGGGAACTGGGGACAGAGAGCGCGCGCTCGGCGCTCGAGAGTACCAGACCTGCTGTTCGTCACGCCACGGCCCAACGGGCTACAGCCTACAGAGAAGAGAGGGAGTGGCCTAGCTGGGCTAGCTGGCTGCAGCTGAGTAGGAGCAGTAGGCTGCGGCATGTCTTTTTTTTTTTTTTGAAATCGTCGATTGGATTGTGACGGCCATAAATCCCGTGAAATCGAAAGCGAAGGCCCAGTTTAGGTTGGGGTTAGGAATTAGTATTTGGCACTGTAGCATTTTTGTTTGTATTTGACAATTATTGTCCAATTATGGTTTAACTAGGCTCAAAAGATTCGTCTCGTAATTTACAATCAAACTGTGTAATTAGTTATTTTTTTATCTACATTTAATACTCCATGCATGTGTCCAAAGATTTGAGGTAATGGAGAGAGTGAAAAAGCTTGCAATCTAAACGAGGCCTGACTTATGGACGGGCAAAGAGAGCCGTTGAATTCGAACGTTTGAATTTCGATTTCGAATGAGAAGATTGCTTCTTCAACGTTTCCGTTTGTGTTGGTGGCCTCGAATCGTGGTTGGGATTTTGGGAACTTGGGGGATGTTCGATGGAATTGCAATTGCAATGTCACATCATCGTTACAAAGTGCTGAGATGGATAATCATATATTGGTCCTGCTCGTTTTGCTCAAATCTGGCTTATGCTTATGTTTATACTGATTTGTTATAAGAGAAGAAAAATATTGTTCGTTCACTGAAAAGTACTGCTGGTACTGTAGAATAGGGCGATTTAGTTCATTTTATGTACTGTGTGCACGTAGGTACTCCCTATTCTCGTACACTCTAATTTCTATGTATCAAATCGAGTTTTCGCGTTGCATATTTGTTTGCTCCTACTGAGGGGCGAATCTATAGAGGCCTCGAGTGAGGGTCGAGAGACCATCACTCAATTTCAAAGTCTAGTTCTATATTCTGGTTTTTTACTTTCCCTTCGGACGTGGTTCATCCTCATCCACCCATCAGCGGACCTAGGCCCGCTCTGCGTTGTGCGCCCCTGCTCGCGGGACAGAATCCGCCGACGCCACCCCTGCTCGGACTTGCGCTTCCTGTCGCGGCCACGCTCCATCCGCATGCTGCGGCCACCGCCGAGGTCCGTGTGGAAGGTCCTAATGGCTAGAGGAGGTGAATAGCCTGTTAAAAATTTCTACCACAACACTTAACAAACCGGTTAGACAAATATGAGACGAAACGAGTGTTGCGCTAGCCTACTAAAAAGTAAGACACCTACCATAATTCTAGTTCTATAGTCTCTATCCATACAATGGTTATGTCACTACACTAAGTTTGTGTGCTCTCAAAGGCTAACTAAAGAGACACACTAACCAAACTAACAAGCTCTCACGACTAGCTACACTAAAGAGCTTGACAACTAGTTTGCGGTAAATATAAAGAGAGAGAGCAAGATAGTTATATCCATCGAGTCGAGGAATGAACCAATCAATCATAAGAATAAATACCAATGAAGACCAATCTCCTCGAAATCAAATGATGACACAATGATTTTTTTACCGAGGTTCACTTGCTTACCGTCAAGCTAGTTCTCGTTGTGACGATTCACTCACTTATAGGTTCACGCGCTAATTAGCATCACACGCCAAGCCCTCAATAGGGTGCCGCACAACCAACACGAAATGAGAATCACACAAGCCACCAGCAATTTACTAGAGTACATTTTGGCTCTCCATCGGGGAAAGGTCAAGAACCCCTCACAATTATCACAATCGGAGCCGAAGACAATCACCAACCTCCGCTCGACGATCCTCACTACTCCAGGGCGTCTAGGTGGCGGCAACCACCAAGAGTAATAAGGGAATCCCGCAGCGAAACATGAACACCAAGTGCCTCTAGATGCAATCACTCAAGCAATGCATTTAGATTCACTCCTAATCTCACAAAGATGATGAATCAATGATGAAGATGAGTGGGAGGGCTTTGGCTAAACTCATAAGGTTACTATGTCAATGCAAATAGTCAAGAGAGTGAGCTTGAGCCGGCCATGGGCCTTAAATAGAGAGTCCCCATGAATACAGTCGTTGGCTCTCTGTTCCTTGAAAAGTCGAGGCAACCGAACGCACCCGGTCCAGCGTTCGATCAACGGATGCACGCCACTCATCGCCTCCGTTAAAACTCAGGCGCTTGATTTCAACGGTCGATTATCGTGCGCCAATGGGCAAGTGATGACCGGACGTAGTACAATGAGGATGACCGTACACTGCTACGCCTGAGTCCAGTCATTTCCAAAGAGCTCCCCAAGCCTCTGTTTTACGACCGGACGTAGACCAGCTAGAGTCCGGTCGTTTACAGAGAGCTCCCCGAGCCTTTATTTTGCAACTGGACGCGTCAGGTTGGTCACGATCGGACGCAACACCTGAGTCTGATCCTTCACCGCCTACCATGTGTCACTGCTGCTCCTCGCACCAAGATATCAGCATACGTCACTAGGTGACCGGACGCACCCACTGTGCGTTTGGTCCCTCATTCTTCTCAGCGTCCGATCAAAGGACCGAGGGTGGCCTTCACTGTGCACCTCTGGCCGGACGCAGGGTCAGAGTCCGGTCACTGCCCAAGATAGAGTCATGTCAATATGAAATAGCTCCTTTTGACCCTAAACTTCACCACTCTTGGTCAAACGTGTTAACCACCAAATGTATCACTTTATGCACATGTATTAGCATATTTTCATAAATGTTTTCAAGGGTGTTAGCACAACACTAGATCCTAAATGCATATGCAATGAGTTAGAGCATCTAGTGGCACTTTGATAACTGTATTTCGATACGAGTTTTACCCCTCTTAATAGTACGACTATCGATCCTAAATATGATCACACTCGCTAAGTGTCTCGATAACTTAAACCGAAAAGCTCCTATCAATTTCACCTTTGCCTTGAATTTTTTGTTTTGCTTTCTTCTTTTCTAAGTCCAAGTATTTGATCATCACCATGCCATCATCATCATGTCATGATCTTTATTTGCTTCATTACTTGGAGTAGTGCCACCTATCTCAAAATCACTTTGATAAACTATGTTAGCACTAGAACTTTCACCGTGGCGCCGACGTGATCCACACCGACGACCTCCATGCACTACGTGGCATCGAGCCCCGCCCCAGCGTCGAGCTCCACAACAACAAGCTCTATTCATCCAAGCAGAAAGGTGACATTGCGCGGAAAAAAATATTGCAAGCGTACATTTTAAGTGTTTTAGGTGTTTCAGAGGTATGTTGCAAATGTTTTATATGGATGTTGCAAAAGTAGAATATGATGTTGCACATGCTGCGATGGTTGTGCATGGATGTTGCATTTCATCTGTTTTTCAGGTGTATGTTGCAAGTGTGTTTATCTGGATGTTGCATATGTTTTACACATATGTTGCAAGTGTTTTATCTAGATGTTGCTTATGTGTTGCAATGGTTTTTAAGTATTTCATATATTTTTTGCAAGTGTTTGAGACACATATTTTAAGTATTTCATCTGTCTTCAGACCTATGTTACAAGTGTTGTGTCTGAATATTTCAAAAGTAGATCTGGTATTGCATTTTCCTCCTCACCTTCTGCTGCCTTGCCTTGGTGTCTCCTTTTCGCCTTCTACTACCTTGCATCCTTCTTAGACAGCGGCAGGGCCTGATGGAGGGGGCGCATCGAGGGATGGTAGCGTGGACGCGAGCGCATGCTCTCCCCTTCTATTACACGAGCAACTTTTGTTATGCGGACAGGTAGCGCTTCGGTCCCTTTAGTTTTTCTATTACGCGAGATGCTGAGATGGTACTGTCCTATTGGTGGGCCGTGACGGTAGCCCGTGGTTCGGTTGGCTGAGCTACGTTTGGACGCGTTGCTGGCGCCGGATGTCCAAGCGCTAGTGCCTCTTTTACTACTAGTGCCACAATCAGCCCAACTAAAAATAAATTTAAGCTGGTTTTATATTTTTATGATCTAAAATAAATTTTCTACAATTTTTCTAAGATTAGACCATATTTTGGATTTTAGCTTCATATTTTTTAAAGAAAATTAGGTAGTTTTCTTGGAAATTTATTTCCATATTTTTTTGGTAAAGTCTATTTGATCCGACTATCAACGTAGTTTGTTTCATCTCCCTCTTGGCTGACGAGCCGCCTTATAGGTATTGTTCTCCTAAACAATTATTTAGCATGTTTACACACCGTTTTGATGCTATATTGTGATACACTGTTTTCATTTAATTGGTCAATTTGTCAATTTAAATGGCTCTGATCGTTTCATCATCCACATGTGTTAGCATATTTTCATAAATGTTTTCAAGGGTGTTAGCACTCCACTAGATCCTAAATGCATATACAATGAGTTAGAGCATCTAGTGGTACTTTGGTAATCGCATTTTGATACGAGTTTCACCCCTCTTAATAGTATGACTATCGATCCTAAATGTGATCACACTCGCTAAGTGTCTCGATCACTTAAAACAAAAAGCTCCTATCAATTTCACATTTGCCTTGAGTTTTTTGTTTTTCTTTCTTCTTTTCCA
The DNA here is from genome assembly GCF_019320115.1 of Miscanthus floridulus. Lineage (NCBI taxonomy): Eukaryota > Viridiplantae > Streptophyta > Magnoliopsida > Poales > Poaceae > Miscanthus > Miscanthus floridulus. The sequence continues at coordinate 105,505,231 of NC_089589.1, forward strand.
AGTCCAAGCATTTGATCATCACCATGCCATCGTCATCATGTAATGATCTTCATTTGCTTCATCACTTGGAGTAGTACCACCTATCTCATAATCACTTTGATAAACTAGGTTAGCACTTAGGGTTTTATTAATTCACCAAAACCAAACTAGAACTTTCACCGTGGCACCGACATGCTCCACACCGATGACCTCCATGCACTATGTGGCATCGAGCCCCGCCCTAACGTCGAGCTCCACAACAACAAGCTCCATTCGTCCAAGCAGAAAGGTGACATTGCGCGGAAAAAATATTGCAAGTGTACGTTTCAAGTGTTTTAGGTGTTTCAGAGGTATGTTGCAAATATTTCATATGGATGTTGCAAAAGTAGAATATGATGTTGCACATGCTGCAATGGTTGTGCATGGATGTTGCATTTCATCTGTTTTTCAGGCGTATGTTGCAAGTGTGTTTACCTGGATGTTGCATATGTTTTACACATATGTTGCAAGTGTTTTATCTAGATGTTGCTTATGTGTTGCAATGGTTTTCAAGTATTTCATTTGTTTTTTGCAAGTGTTTGAGACACATATTTCAAGTATTTCATCTGTCTTCAGACCTATGTTACAAGTGTTGTGTCTAAATGTTTCAAAAGTAGATCTGGTATTGCATCTTCCTCCTCGCCTTCTGCTGCCTTGCCTTGGTGTCTCCTTTTCGCCTTCTGCTACCTTGCATCCTTCTTAGACAGCGGCAGGGCCTGATGGAGGGGGCGCATCGAGGGATGGCAGCGTGGACGCGAGCGCATGCTCTCCCCTTCTATTACACGGGCAACTTTTGTTACACGGACAGGTAGCGCTTCGGTCCCTTTAGTTTTTCTATTACGCGGGATGCTGAGATGGTACTGTCCTATTGGTGGGCCGTGACGGCAGCCCGTGGTTCGGTTGGCTGAGCTACGTTCGGACGCGTTGCTAGCGTCGGATGTCCAAGCGCTAGTGCCTCTTTTACTACTAGTGCCACAATCAGCCCAACTAAAAATAAATTTAAGCTGGTTTTATATTTTTATGATCTAAAATAAATTTTCTACAATTTTTCTATGATTAAACCATATTTTGGATTTTAGCTTCATATTTTTTAAAGAAAATTAGGTAGTTTTCTTGGAAATTTATTTCCATATTTTTTTTGGTAAAGTCTATTTGATCCGACTATCAATGTAGTTTGTTTCATCTCCCTCTTGGCTGACGAGCCGCCTTATAGGTATTGTTCTCCTAAACAATTATTTAGCATGTTTACACACCGTTTTGATGCTATATTGTGATACACTGTTTTCATTTAATTGGTCAATTTGTCAATTTAAATGGCTCTGCTCGTTTCATCATCCGTTTTGTTCAAATAATGGCTAAATGATAAGTAACCGACTTTTTACGGTTTAGTGCTCGTAAAACTTCTGACATCATGCCATATTTAGTTTACGCCGCCTTGAAAACCATTTAAGGAGGAAAAAACAACTAGTTTCAATAGTTATTAAGAGTCAAAACAATGACTTTCCTGGTCTGCGGAGGTAAATTGGACCACAACCATAATCAACGGAGGTTAATATTTTTTCTCGTATATGGATGTTTGGCAATTGACATAGGCCTGCTGTTATTAACTGCTGGGCTTATTTTTGTTTGTTGGGCCGTCAGCTATGAATCAAAGGCTCAGAGCTAACCTTCTTAACAGCCCAGTCTACCTCAAGTGGCCCAACACGAAGCCACCTTCGACGGTTCGACCTCTTCCGCACTTCCCCATCCCACCCGCGACGGCCGCCGACGACCGCCCGAGTCCTTCCGCCGTTCCGCGCCGCCTAGGCGTGTCCCGCCACTTGAAGGAGTTCTTCTCCTCCGACTCTGCCTCAGGGCTTCCCTCTCCATCCCCGAGCTTGGATCGCTGCTTCTTTCCCTGGTAAGCAAGCCGTTGGTTGGATCGATTGCCTTGACAGTGAGCGAGTTCCGTTCTATAGGATCTATTTCGCTACCCCGAGCACCCAAACTGTGATCTTTTTTTTTCCTGAGCTGTCCATCCATGATCTAGCTTGTTACGGATTTGTGTGCTGCGGCCGTATTAGTGTAGCAGTTTATTTTCAAATTTTTTTCGGCGGCTCAACTGACCCCGTCCCCGACTTAGGTTGGGTATATTCGGCGGCTACAGTTAGATTTTCTTCTTTCAACTGTTGCTAATTTTTTCAGCGCTTCAATAGTGTAGCAATTTTGCCACCAGCCGAATCCTCATATCTTATGTCCTATGCCTTGTCCAACTAGCATGAAGGGAACTACTGAAGGTGAATTATAAGGGTAAATTGTGCTCTTCTTTTTTTCGGTGTGATCTTACCATCAGCAAGAGGCAAAGGTTAACGTATTGAATCCCATGTTTCCTTCTTACTGAAACCATTCTGAAAAAAAAAAATCAGGGGTCTATACACTTGTTTCTTGCTGTAAGTCTGAAACCATTCTTTGGGGGCCCCTATATTTCTTTCTTACTGAACAACCATGCTGAGAAATCTGCGTGCCCAAATTAACTATTGACATGTCCCACTTGCATCTAGAATCCCGTATTGAGGTGACACTAATTCTTGTGTTTGGGAGGAAACATCTTTTTATCCAAATCATCGTGTGTTGCATCACAAGTAACGCAGAATGATGCTAGTAGATGGTAGGCTATTGAATGGCTCTGCTATGCAAGTTCTTTCTCTCTTTGCCAGTTGGTTATAGTATTTTCCTTACTATTTTCATTATCTATTTATTTGCTCACTTAACTTGAAATATGTTATTCTATTTCTGGGATCTGCTGAACTCATTAAATGTTGATGTTAGTGAACTTTCCTTTCCGGTATGTTATTCTTTTCATCATTTCCATGAGAGTAAGGAGCATGAAGTCTGCGTTTGCAATAATTCATATACCGTTATAGTCATAAAAAGGATGACAGCTTGGATGTGCATCGCTAACTAATACCATATTCCTCCTTAGAGTCTTAAATAAAGCTGTCTACTTACTCAGTGAATAGGCAAGACTATATTTAATTCGCATGGCCAAATATAGCTTACGAGAAATCAGGCAAATCGTGATATTATGAGATGTACGTAAGAAAGATTACTCAGTAGTTCATGAGTTAATTTGCCTTGGAACCTGGTGTCGCACACATTAATTCGGGCAGCATAGCGCACAAAAGCTATAGACACCCCCCCCTGGGGCTCATTTTTGCTTTTGTTTACTGCTTGTTTGACCATATTGATTGCTGGGTAATGTGTATTTAGTCTCACAGAAATGTGTTTCTCTGTGTCGATATGTTTACCTTTGCAATGTAACATTATATCTTCGTCTTTTCTTTATTTAGTTCTCTTCATACTCTTTAATGCTATAGGAGCTCGTTTATTGTGTGTCTCAGATGCTGTGATGAACTCTGGGCTGGTGCCCTGTGGTTAAAAGATGTCTTTTCTCTGAGCAGGTTCTTGTTATTCGTGATTTCATACAACAGTTATCTGCATTGCACGGGAAATGGCAAGCAAAGCAGGTGGTGATGGCAAAGAAGCCATAAACGAGCAAGTAATTGCCAACACTTATGCCAACATGCGTACCGAAATGAACCAGCTCTACACCAAGATCACAGAGCTGGAGATGGAGGTCAGCGAGCACTCCCTTGTGATCGGCGCGATCGAGCCACTGGACCCCTCGAGGCGCTGCTACAGGATGATTGGCGGCGTCCTGGTCGAAAGGACCATCAAGGAGGTCCTGCCTGCTGTGAAGCGCAACAAGGAAGGCCTCGAAGAGGTGATTGCTCGCATGCACGAGGCACTGGAGAGGAAGAAGAAGGAGATCACCGAGTTCGAGCTCAAGTACAAGATCAGGATCCGGAAGGCTGACAATGACGCCGAGGACGAAGGCGGCAAGAAGGAAGGCACTGCGCAGGGAGTCCTTGTTGGTCCTGCCTGACAGTAAAACTTAATTAGAGTGACCTGCATGGTACTACTGCTTTATGGTGCCCAGGCTGCTCTTTGCTAGATGTGTGTGTTTTGGGGCGACATGCTTCTGTAGAACCAGCAATTTTGTGTAAAAGATGAGGACCAATGTGAATGTGAACTGAAATAGTTTGGCAAGTTGAGTCATGGTTTGTTTCTTTATCTGTTCTTCGGGTGCTGTGGTAATCCAAGTATTTCTGTTTGTTGATGACTCATCGCAAATTTCCCAGGATCACAAGTTCTGTCCGGGACTCCTTTTATTATCTTCTCAAGATAATTGTGGATTAGTAATCTGTTTGACTTCATTTCAACTGATGCTGAAATATTACTGATAATTGAGCTGTTTCAATGGTATACCAGCTTGTTGTTACTTGAGACGGCCCTGTTCGCTTGAACTTATCACCCTGGAATCATCAAAAACTGATTTAAATCTACTCTGTTTTCAAATTTGAAACTGGCCCAAAAATTCTTGTAATTTGTTTAGCAGCAGGAGCAATTTCCCCCTGACCTATGATCCGACGGTGGCGATTTAGCTCGGCCAACCTCGGCCCCTGCCACAACGGCCTCACTTCACCTGTTCACCAGCTGCCCTTCCCCGCGGCGCCGCCGCAATCCCCACGGGCCCCAAAACCCTACGGTCTCCTAGCCATTCCCCAACGAAACCCCAGACCACGAGATGGCCCCCGGTGGCGAGGGTAAGCCAAACACGGGCGGCGGCAGCGGTGGCGCCAAGGGTGGTGGGAGGAAGCGCAAGTTCCTTCCCCACGGCAAGCCGGTGCGGAAGGGGGCCTACCCGCTGCGCCCCGGCGTGCAGGGCTTCTTCATCACCTGCGACGGCGGCCGCGAGCGCCAGGCCACCCGCGAGACGCTCTCCCTCCTTGACTCCGTAAGCTGCTCCTCACTAGTCCTCTTCTGTCTTCTCCGTGCGTGTCATTGGCCCGCGTGTAGAGTGTACTAGTGCGGCCTTTCGTTGCGACGCTCGCTCGCTAGGTGTTCGTTAAATTCCCCGCGCCTGCCTGGTCTGGTTGAGGGCGGTGTGCCGGTGTGAATCACAGCGGACTCGTCGCAAGTTTAGCTGGTGATTTTCCTGCTGATGAGTTCGCGCTGTCGCTTAATCCCATTGCTTGTCATCAGGTGTGTGTGGGCGTAATCGCTGTGCTGTGCTTGGTGTTCCTGTGGCTGCACATATTGCATGTTTTGTTGTGCACCTTTTCGATTAACTGGCCAAAAGCCTAAAATGTGGAAAGCAGCTAATATTGTAGATTGGTACTCTTAGCTCCCTGAATTTTAGATTGTGTGTTGGTTGCAATTGGATACCTGGTCGTGGCATTAGTAGGGTTTTATGTGCACAAGTCCACAAAGACGATTATACCTGGTTTATACAACAGTTGTAAGTTGTGCAATGTGATGGAACCGCTGGCCATTATGCCTTGTTATTGCAAGTTTACTTACCATGCTTTCTGTCCAGGGAAATGATGTTATTTTGCTTGTTGCTTTACTTTGTACGATCAATCTTGCTAATATGCTTTTGGCTCATTATGATGTGTACTGCGTTCTTGTTTCTGAAGTTCTACGAAGACCTAGTGGATGGGAAAGGATCGGATGAGAAGCCTAAAAACATTCCAGACAAGACACTGAACAAAAAGATAAAGTTTGAGGACTCTGATTCCTCAGATGATGAAGATGAAGACCACTCTGGCGAGGAAGCTGACAATGGGAATGGGAATGACGTGGAGAAAGGTGAAACCACTCCATCCGAGAAGCAACAGAGGGTGCTTGATGCCTCTGATACTGCGAGCAAGGACAATACCGCTCCGTCTGAGAAGCAACAGGAGGTGATTGATACCACTGATACCACGAGCAAGGATAATGAGGAACAAGCAGTCACTGCTGATGAACCAAGAGAAAAGAAGCAACGTGTCGAAGACCCTCCAGTTTCTGAGCAGACTGTACAAAAAGAGACTGCTGATGAACCAAAGGAGTCCACTAATAAACCAAAAGAGTCCAGTGAAAAAAATATTGACGATTTGATTGACGAAGACCTGAAAGAAATAGGGGACAGGAAAAAGGTATGTTTGCTTTCTGGTGTAGTTATACAGCAAGATATCTGCTACAGTGCTCCTCTCTGTTATGGTATAGTGCATATAATTTATACCAAATAATAAACTGAAGTTTCTAGCATTTTCTGTAGGAAGAAGACAAGAAATACTCCATAGTTGAGGATTGATCAGTGCCATTTATCTTCTCTAAATTTTGTTCTTATTATGCAGGGGCTTTAGCATAGGAACCTAGGCATGCTCTTAAATTAGTGTAGACTTGTCCACATCCTTTTACTGTTATCATACAAATTTATACTGTAGATCGAACTCCCATAGTGACCCTTAGAATACTGCAATCATATATTCTCCTGCTTAATAATCTTTTCTGGCTCAGATTCAAAATTTTAATTTAGGTTGTACAGGATAATTTTTTTCAGGCATGAACTAACTTTGGAGGTGGATTATTGTTATATATAACTAATCACTTGATAGTTGATACTGGATTTAATCTTGTTGCAACATCGCTGGGTGTTCATGTTAAGTAGTTCAGTACACTTACGCTTAAACAATTTGTTGTGGGATGAAGTCCCATGAAGATCATGTAGGAAATCTTGACTAATGAAGTGGTGAAAATTGGTATTATATGCACCTTTTTAGCAACTGTTTGTTTGAACCCTGAGCTGAGGCATCATCCCAGGTCTTATCTGCTTGTGCATTTCATTTGTTCAGTTCTATTGGAAAATTTTCTGGCAACCGCTTTATATTATATGCAAAAACAACACATATTGACTAAGCTATGTATCTGTTTTCTTAAAAAAAATCCACTATGGTTTATGGCATTATACTCTAACTTATACGACTTTTTGTATTATGAACAGAGGCTCTTTGCAAGCCTTGAGTCTGGCTGCAATGGATGCATATTCATTCAAATGCATAAAAGAGCAGGAGACCCTGGTCCAGTTGAGATTGTACAAAACATGATGTCATCTGCTGCTTCGACTCGCAAACATATGTCAAGGTTCAGATTTGGTGCTATTGCAGCCCATCTTCCCTTGTCATCGTTAATTCTCATTTTTAAAGATGCAGTTTTTCTTTGCTGATACAGATTATTGAGATGCTTTTGCACTTATAAACTCCCCATCTGAATGCATACTAGATTTATTCTGCGAGTTTTGCCTGCTGAGGTGGCATGCTATGCATCCGAAGAGGAAATAACAAAGGCAATTAGTCCCCTTGTTGAAAAATACTTCCCAAAAGAATGCCCTTCAGGCCATAAGGCAAGTTGCCTACCTCATCGCTTCATCATTTTTCTTGTAATCCTTTTGTTAGGGACGAATGGTCTGGTGACAGCTGAAACATTTGCTGACTGAGTTTTTCCTACAGCGCCTCACAGTCAGTGTCTTTATTACTTTGTTGAAGTCCTAGAATTAATATAGGAATAGGAGCATTATTTCAAATGCCATTATCGTTTTAGTCAGAAGTTTTTGTCTCTCTACTTGAAAATGATGTCTAATATTTTTGTTTCATGTCCTACCATTAAATGTTCTGTTCATTGTATTAAAAAGATCGTAGGGTTTTTTCGGGTAGGCTAAGATGGATTTGGACTTTGAATGATATATAGTTTATCCCATGGTAGCCAGGTCTGAAGTTTGCAAAAAAGACTATTTTACTTTTCTTGGTACTGACTATTAATTTTTGTGGAGGTTGTGTGTTAGATCATATATGTTCGTGTTATGAATGGATTAGGTACAGTTTTGATTTTGCGATGACAGTGCTACTCTTAGATAAGTTTGATTTAGGTCAGTGAATCAGTTTATAAGTGTCATGCTCCTTAATATGAATCACCCGGCAATTATACTCCTGTGTTTTCTCATCCAAGGAAGTGTGTGAAACATAACCAGACAAACTATAACGTCCATACATATATTCTGAACAAGTATTTTGTTCTCTTTGTTCATTACCTGGAATTGGACATGGTTTCTAACTCGGAACTTTAATCATACAGTTTGCAGTGTTATATGAAGCAAGGTCAAACACAGGAATTGATAGAATGAAAATCATAAATGCAGTAGCAAAATCTGTACCACAACCTCATAAAGTTGACCTGAGCAACCCAGACAAGACTATTGTTGTCCAGATTGCAAAGGTAAATGCTTTTATTTGTAATATGCTTGTGGACTGATACATTGTGCCTTTTTTCTAGTTATACCTGCTGTGGTGATGTGCATGTGGTAATAGAGGGAATAATGACTGAACATTTATTAAATAAAGAGAGAACATGTCAAACTCTGCAGTTACTTATTTTACTTCATGTTTCCTAATTAATTTTTGAATTTCAAATATTGCCTTCATATCCTTGTATAGCATAGTTTCTGTTAGAATAGGCGCCCTAATGGGCTGGCCTTGGGCCTGGCGCCTAGCCTGTTAGGTTGGTTGCCTTAGGGGTTAAGATAGATAGATTACATTAATAAGGCAAGGATCACCGTTGATTGGGTGTTTCTATAAACACTATTGATCCTTGCCTATATACTGTACCCTGTACTGCTGCTAATCTATCAATCAATTTCCGAGACCTATTCGCTGTACCTAGTTACTCTAACATCCCCGCTATTCCTAGTTACTATTCCTAGTTACTCTAACACCCTCTAGTAACTAGGAATAGTACCACATTGTCTAACTACGTGAGGTGTTAGTCCTATGTACTCTATGTAATCAGCCCATGAGGCCCAATGCAATAGAACACAATCTCCATCAATTATATTCTTACATGGTATCGGAGCAAGGTTCTAACCCTAGGCTTCCGGCTTCCGCTGCCCTCGCGCTGCCCCCGGGGAGATCGATCTCCACCGGGGGCAGCGCCCTCGTAGGATGCGCGACCGATCCTTCTGATCCGCCGCGCCGTCGTGGTCAACCAACAACAGAAGGACCTACCTCCCCCATCTCACTACCCCCCTGCTGCTCGGCCGCTGGACGGCCGGTTCCTCCTGTCCCTGATTTCTATTCCCCTTTGTCCGTGTTGAACTGGGAAGAGATAAGGGCGATGGGGCACTGCTAGGGGCATCCGAGATTGTACCCCAAGGTTCGTCTTGCTGCTGCTGTTTTTTTTCTTTTTCCCGATCAGAGATCGGGTTGCGTCGCCCTGCCGTTCGTCATCGCCGAAGATGAGGTTGTCGTTGTGCCCTTCAGGCTGCTGCGGCAACGCTCGTGATCCAGCCATCCTCACCGGCGACGCCGCCTTTTCAGGCGGTGGCGCCACCCATGCTGCTGGTCCTCGTCACGCTGGCCCTCGGTCCAAGTTTGCGCCTATTGCCGCACGCTCGCGGACACCGCCGCCGATATTGTTGAAGGAAGATGCAGTTGCGCTCTTTAGCTGCACCATCTACCATCGCAGTCGCCCTATCGTCCTGCTGACCCTGTCGGCAAGAAGCTGCTGATTTTGTGTATTCGGGCGCCTTCGCTGACGCTTCGGACCCGCGCCCTCCTCCACGGCTTCGATCACGTCCACCTCGACCTCGGCTACTTCGGCACTAAGGGGCTACCATCTGCTTGCAGAGGCTACTTGGCTCCGCCAGCTACTTCTGGAGCTGCATGCCCCTCTATGACGCGCCACACTGGTGTATTGTGACAACATCAGTGCCGTCTACATGACCAACCCGGTTCAGCATCAGCGCACCAAGCATATTGAGATCGATCTTCACTTCGTCCGGGAGCGAGTCGCCGTTGGTGATCTACGTGTTCTGCATGTTCCCACCTCTTCGCAATATGCAGATATCTTCACCAAAGGGCTGCCTACTTCAGTCTTCACGGAGTTTAGGTCCAGTCTAAACGTGCAGAGTGGCTGACGATTCGACTGCGGGGGCGTGTTAGAATAGGCGCCCTAATGGGCTGGCCTTGGGCCTGGCGCCTAGCCTGTTAGGCTGGCTGCCTTAGGGGTTAAGATAGATAGATTACATTGATAAGGCAAGGATCACCGTTGATTGGGTGTTTCTATAAACCCTATTGATCCTTGCCTATATATTGTACCCTGTACTGCTGCTAATCTATCAATCAATTCCCGAGACCTATTCGCTCTCAGTTTCTACAGCTCAGGTTTTATTTGAGTTTTGAAATTATTCTCTTGAAATAACTAATTCCATTATATTATTTGGGGTTTACAAACTCCCAAGGTATTTTTCCTGGTGCCCTTGTTTTATCTTTATATGTTGGTGGCATGGTGTTCAGAGTTAAGATCCTACTTGCCATTTCTACTCTATTCATATAAATTAGTCAATAATAGCAGGCTAAAGGGTTTAGTGATGAGCTTTTCCATTCAGCAGATTATTAAAAGACAAAAGAAAAGAGCATCTTGCTTCCTGGCTGCTGCACACGCACATGACCATACCCACCGCAAAGTTGCTATCGCCTTGCAATTACTCTCCAGTGCAGCAAGCTCTGGCAGCCATGTAGGCTGAGACTCGCATTGTGCTCCTCCAAAAACCGTCCAAAACTGCTGGTAGCGATCATGCACATGTGCCCCAGCATCGATGCGTGCCCATGTCCTAGAGGTACCCGCTGGGCACGACGTCCTGTTCTGCATCGCTGAGTTTGCACTGCACGGGCAGTGCGGAGCCCTTGCACTGCTGGGCCTGTGTGTGACTGGGCACATCATGCTCCATGAGCTGGCGCTGGTGCATGGCTGCAGGTTCATGTGAGGAGCTTGTCGAGCAGAGAGCCAACGACGAGGCAGCGCTTGCCTGTGTCTGGAGGACCAGATTAGTGCTGCTAAAATAACATTGCTGCTAAGCTGATTAGCGCCGCAATTGCCTGCAATATCAGTAGTAGCTGCATTAGCGTCAATATACTGCATATCCTAGTGGCAACCCTCTAGAAACGCTATAGTGGTGCTATGGCCCGCTATTTGAAACCTTGAAATTAGTGAGTGAACTTTGTCCTTTTAGACTTGAGTTCAAAGGCATGATAAGCTCCAACCATTTTTCTCCAAATTTACATGACAGTTAAAGCTTTGGGACCAACACTATTACACTTTTGAATTAGTTGCTATGTCACGTCTTATTTAGTTGTAGTGGCAACTAATTTTGGTCCCACATAGATCCCATTTAATGCACCCGCGTTGATCTGATTTAATTGATAGCACAATCTGTTGTGCATGTGGCAACCATTCCTGTGGTATTTACAATGCCTAGTAGATAGGGGAACTCATCCTCTACCTTATGTTCCTTTTCTCCTCATGGTTGCTTTAGAATTGCCACATTAGTGTGATGTGTACCCATTCTTACTTGAAATGTTGACTCGCAGGATGCTTTAGTTTGTCATTTAGAAATGACCAAATGTTGCTCCTGGATGTTTATGCAGGCAGCAATTTGCACTGTCACTTATATAGCGCATTTGTAGGTGCTGGACATGTGTGCCTCTGGCAAGTAAAAATGATAGATGCATCACTACAAGCAAATGATCAAATTTTAATACAGATTGACTAACTTGTATGTTCCTAAGTGTCCCAAGATCACTTGGTACATCATGCTTTTATGTTTTATCCCATTATTAGTATTTTCCTGCTTTCTGTTCTGTGTGTTTCATCCTGTCATATCATTATGTTAGCATGAATTTTCATAAAGCTGAGTGCAAGTTCTGATGGGCTATCATTGTTTGACACTCGAGCAGGCCATATGCATGATTGGAGTCGTGGAAAGGTACAAAGAGCTCTCAAAGTTCAACCTAAGGCAGCTGACTTCACCGGAGTCGGAGAAGTAGCCTTTGGGCCGGTGACGAAGTCTTCCAGGCTACACGTGGACCAACTTAAATCAGCTGCAGCGACTTTAGGTGGTTAGGCGCTAGCGAATTAAGTTATGACCAGCTGAACCTCACTGTCTGAAAGATTCAGATGTACCAATTTTTAATGCTTCATTCATATAGGTCAAGATATATGGAGGCATACGATGATGCGTTTGCCACCACTAGTGGTTAGTGGTTGGTTGCTAGTCGATTCATCTTCATGCTTCCCTGGTTAGAGTTATGAAATTTTTGAGGCTATATAGAAATATCAGACTATCTTCGTGCTTGCCTGAACAATTTTATAGCTTGAATAAATTTGTGTGCAAGGTTCTCTAGTCTCTATGCATGGGACCTGGAATTCAAGGAAAATGAGGATCTGTCATTTTCTTTGATCCGAACTTAGGAAGAAGTTTCTGCTATTTCTTTTATCTGTTTGTGACAGAAAAAATGTCAATCCTTTCGGTGGGCTTTTGTTCTTGTTTCCTCAAAAAAAATCAAGGATTGACAGGTCGACGGATGATCGTGCTGCCGCCGGATGGAATTGGCCCGCACGGAGAGTCAAAGCGTCAAGAAGCTCCGACCCGCCAGCTGAGGCCTCGTTTAGTTCGCGAAATTTGGATTTTGGGACTACTGTAGCACCTTCGTTTTTATTTGGTAAATAGTGTCCAAATATTGACTAATTAGGCTTAAAACGTTCGTCTCGCAATTTCCCACCAAACTGTGCAATTAGTTTTTCTTTTCGTCTACATTTAATGCTCCATGCACGGGCCGCAAACATTCGATGTGACAGGTACTGTAGCAACTTTTTGGATTTTGGGGTGGAACTAAACCAGGCCTGAAACCTACCACCTGTAATGGCGGCTGCCGGCTGGGATGGGATTGATGGCCGGCTGATGTTCTGGTCCAAGTGGTTGTTAATTAGGCAACCAGCAACGTCGCCGTGTTCGTTTGGCTTATAAGTCATACCTTTTCAGCCAATAAACAATATTTTTTTCTCATAATAAATTAGCCAGCGGTACTTTCGCTTGCTGGGTCCATTTGCTTCCTTCGAGGCTTCCAGCGTTGCAAAGGTCAGCCGGCGCGGCACGCCGAGATTGGTTGGCAAGAGCAGAACGCGTGATTCATTAAGTGAAAGACTCTAACCGAATAGTTAGAGATGCCACAAGTAAAGATCATAGAGCCTAATTGGCTGCAAGTTGAATAAGCAGAGCTTGAGAACAAAGGATGGATGGATGAATCTCCTCTGCGTCGTGGAGGCGGTCGTTTACCTGGGCTCAAAGTCAGACTTCACAAACAACAGGCCCGACCGCCCGAAATAATAAACTGGATTGGATGCAGCTAATAGTGTTTCATTCAAGGACAATTAAGGCGTATTTTATTTACAACAAGACATCAAAATTTTGTATGTTTTGATCAAATACTTAGCGGCAACTATTGACGTGGGAAGGCTGAGAGATATATTGTTTGGTCTCCAAACATGCCAATTCGTAGCGTTGCCACTTGCCAATAGGCAATAGGGAAATGGTAGCTTATTTGGACGGGAATTAGGCCCGTTCGGCTTACTCCATATTCGGCTTGTTTGACTTTTTTTTTAGTCAGAACAGTGTTTTTCTCTCATAACAATTCAGCCAGAACAATGTTTTTCAGCCAGTTTCAGCTAAAATTCAGCCAGCCGAATGGGGCCTTAAGTTCGCGATGAGAAAAAAAACAGGAACACCACACGGGTGTTTTAGCACATATAAACACATGATTTTTTCCGTCTCTGACATGAGGCTCCGACCGACTCCTCCCCTCCGCGCTCCCGTCCTCCCCTCTGCGTGCTCTCTCTCTCTCTCTCTCACCGGCGATGGGACCGGCGAGCTCCTCCCGGTGCCCGCGCCTCCTCGCGCCCAAGCGACGGCGCCGCGCGCAGCCCCCGGCCGGACCGGACCTCCGCCGCCGCCCTCAGGCTGGACCTCCGCTGCCGCCTCCGCCGCCCCAAGCCGGACCTCCGCCGCCGCCCCCGCGGCACGGTCGTGCTGTGCCCGCTTTGCCGCGATTTGTTGCTTGTGATCTGTGCCGACACAGCCGCGATGTGTCCTTGTCCTTTCATAGAAAAAAAAATTGTTTCATGTTATCTGTGCCAACGAAAAAGATAAATAGTGCCGCTGGCGGCGCGACGGGCAGCTGAAGGTAGAAGATGAACAGTGTGCAGTGCCGGCTGAAGGTAGAAGATGAACAATGCACGTGGGCTGCTGGAGGTAGAAGATGAATAGTGCCTGAAAAATTCAAGTGTGGAGTTGGGGTAAAACACCCCAGTGTCAAATAGACAGACTCAAAAGGAAAGAAAGAATAAAATGAAGTCGAACTCATACCATCATCTAGTATTGATGATGGAGTCAGCTAATGAAGTTGAACTACTACAACCCTGATCATATAGCTTGTTAAGATTACTTAGAGCCTTCTTTTTATAGCTTGTGTTGGCTTCAGCTTCTCATTTTGTGGCACTGTAGCAATAGCTTCCACGAGCAATGATGCTACAATACATAAATAAACAGTGCGTGCCAATATTCAGAGAAGTCGATCCTACTGTGATGTGAACTGTGCCAAAGAGAGCCTTGTTGACAGGAATACAATACAACGACGTATGTAACGCTATCGGTAGTCCTCAAAATAATTGACCCATCATCAGTTGGTGGGACCGGGAATCCCCGTCATCTCTCTTGATAGTCGTCTAGCGTATCCTTTTGATTTCGACGTGAGCTCGCGAGACTAGGCAAAGCATCCTCCCACCCAGCCAACCCCCAGCGTGAATTGTACCTCAATCAGCAAGCAACGAAACCGGGGTGCCATACAAAAACGTAGACAACACTAGTGGCACTGGCATATATTATATACTTATATAGCATAATAAAACAAACCAAAGGAAAAACATGTTTGGTACGTAGGACTTCATTAGGTCGTCTCTGCTATGGGAACGGAGGAGATAGATGCAGGCCCGGTCCAGTCAAATCGGTGACCTGGAGCGGAGCTATAAAGATGGGCCCTCTAATATAGCTATAATATAGACCGTCTCTACCATTGTATCAACTCTTCTATGCATTTCTTCATTTCTCTTCGCTCACTGCCAAATGTTTGCTTTCAAGAAACATGAGGCCTAGCTGAGAAATTGAGATAACAATTATTCACTAAATAGTGTAAGGTCACACACTGCCCTAGCTGCAGCGTGTGCACAAGCGTCTCAAATCTTGTGTTCCAAAGAATAGAAATTGAAGGAAAAAGCAAATTAAACATTGATTAAATATATGAAATTGAGATCAACAAAAGGATTAGGAGCGATTGGGCAAACATACGTACCTGAATGGAAAGTCTGAAACACCTCACGTATGGACTCGTCACTCGCGTCGTCCGGAATCACATGGCTGCGGCCGGCTGTCAGCGAGGTCAGCTGTCAGCGAGGTGGCGACTCGCGACGAGGCCGCATGGAGCGGCAAGGTTGCGGCGACGGCGAGGGCGCAACGATGCGGCTTCACGGACACTGGATGTAGCGGACGGCTTCAGGCTTCCCTTCTCAGGCTTCCCTTCTCACGCACGGAGTTGGCCCCTTTGGTTCGAGGGCCCAGTGCAGGGGCACAGCTCGAACCCCCCAGGGGCCGGGCTTGGATAGATGCCCTGTTCGTTTGGCTGATAAGACATGACTGAAAGTACTGTTGATTGATTTGTTGTGAGAGAAAAATAATGTTCGTTGGCTGAAAAAGTACGGCTTATAAGACGAGGCAACAGGGCGAGAGCCAGAGAAAAAGCTCGTGAAGTTAAAATAGTGGATCTATCGATTGATTTTGATTTGAGACAAACATAGCTACAGTGTACGGAGAAGCCAAAGCTTAGCTAAATAGGACCTAAGTATTATTATTATATATATTGCTGTTTATTTGGTACGGTTGATTTTCTCTGTCATGGTACTTCTAGTTCTGGTTTTCTTTCTAAAGAAATTCTCTCCGCACTATTAGCCCTTGCTCTAGGGTAGTGTTTAGTTGGCGAAATTTTTGGTGGAATGGTACTATAGCATTTTCGTTGTTATTTGGCAATTAGTGTCCAATCATAGTCTAATTAGACTTAAAAGATTCGTCTCGTGAATTTCGTCTAAACTGTGTAATTATTTTTATTTTTTATTTATATTTAATGCTTCATGCATACGTCCAAAGATTCAATGTGACGGGGAATCTTGAAAAATTTTGCAAAATGAAGTGCAACTAAATATGGCCTAGGTTTTTACAAATAGCATGTTCGCTTGTTGGTTTCAGCCAGCCCAAACCAGCCAGCCAACAGTATTTTTCTCTCACAATAAACCAGCACCAGCCAACCCAAACCAGCTCAGAAACCAACCAGCGAACAGGCCGAAAAAGTGAAGCAAAACTAGCCAGGAAGCTAGGCGGGGACAACAATGTTACGTGTAGGGATAAAAATGGACAGAAAACCCCTCTCCTATTTCTGTTTTCATATTTTTTGATCGACGGAAACGGGATCGGATTCGGAATAGCCAGGATCTGAAACGGAATCGGTACGTGGACATTAGAAAACAGAGAAATACGGACAGAGAGCCAGAAAATTAAATTAGAATCACATAATCTAATATTCTCAAGTACTCCCTCCGGTTCTCTAAAGCATGTCGTTTTGAGGTTGTCTTAAGTCAAACATTTTAAACTTTGACTACAAATAACTTCTTTTGGGTTGTGTTTGAAAATATGAAAGTGATGTAAGTAGATTCGTCTTGAAATGTAGTTTCATAAAAGTATATATTGACTATATTTTATAAATATTTTATAACAAAAAGTTGTAGTTAAAGTCGTTTCTTAAAGACCGTGTCGATGTCCAAAATGACTTGCTTTAGAAAACCGGAGAGAGTATGCATGTATAAAGTCACAATAAATATATATATATATATATATATATATATATATATATATATATATATATATATATATATATATTGTTCCGACTGAGTGTTACTAGAAAAAAATATTATTCTATCTGAAAACACTGTTGATATAAACAGCAGCCGAACACCCTGGTAAAGTGCCGTCGGGTCCGGTGGGGATTGACGAATGCCGCGTGCCGCCGCCGCGGCAGCCGGCTGCTGCTGTCCGGCAAAGTGCTGTTTTCCACTGGTCATCGATCCGGCCCCTTCCAACGATTTTGTTTTCTTGTTACTAAAAATCAAACTCTAAATTTGTACGCAGGCTCCACGTTGTAACTATCTACTGCTCACATCGGTGAAACCAAATGCTCCCTCCGTATGTATATTCTACGAAAACTGAGTGTACATATATAGAATTGCTTATTTTGTAGCCGGACCAAGTTTTACCGCACCAGACAGACCCATCCGTGCCAACCGGCGCAAGCGCGCGAGCATTTACCGGATCGGGAGTTACTGCTGGGTAGATGCCCGGCGTGATTTTGGATCTGGCGAGCTGCCGTGTGCATGCATGCAAGAAATATAGTGGAATGAATGGTTACGAGAATACATGAATTACCATACCGAGAGCATACAAGTGAATTAGCGTATGCATGCACACCGTGCAATAAACTATTGTATATGGACTATGGTAAATAGATAAGATATTCAGGTAGTTACCAGAATACCGTATGCAAAATATTCTTGTTACGAGAATACAACATACCTTAAAATAGTAAGGTTACGAGAATACTACTGTCCGCGAAAAATAGTAAAGAATATATTCTAGTAAATAGGAATGGGTTACGAAAATACTCTACATGCATGCTATGGGCTAACTGAAGAGTAGTATACAAGTTGAACTAATGTAATTGTTCATGTGTTACGAGAATTTGAGAACAGTGACTAAACCAATTTTGTCATAAGCCGATTAAAATAATTTGAATGTCTCGGACAAAATTAGCATTAAGAAAAGATTTACCATAATTTCATGGACAAGTTACTATAATACTGCATATTTACAAAAATTATGTTTACAACAATACTAATACTATTTACAAGAATTTGCACTAATAATATTTACGAGAATTGCTACTCGAGAGCGATTGGATGCGTGCTTCAATTTCACGAGAAAGAAACAGGACGTCGTCTCACAGGATCTTGCCACCATAGAAGATAGAACCTCTGGCCGCCGCCGCCTACATCAGTCATCAGAGCGCTACTGCTTGAGCCCGACATCAGGGAGTCACCGGTGAAGGTGCAGACGGGCTTGTCAACGAAGCAACGCCGCCGGAACAAAAGGACAGGCGCCTGGCTGTTGGGTACACCCCGCCGAGACCTGCCGCCGATGAGGACCCACCGCCGCCACTAGGTTGTACACCATCGGTTGCTGCTGGATGTGCAGAACTGCAGGCGACATCCCGAGGTGTGCCTGGCGCACGCCATCGCACTCGCCTCCCGGCCGCACCACCGGGGGCCGCCATCTCCACTGGACGTGCCGCGCCATCACCAGGGCGTGCCATGCGCGCGAGTTGAGGGTGCGCTGCAACCACCACCACCAGGGCGTGCCATGCGCGGCGAGTCGAGGGTGCGGTGCCACCGCCGGGGCGCGTCGTGCACGCGGATCGAGGATGCGCCACCACCGCCGGAGCGCGTCGTGCGGCGACTGCCGGAGCGCGTCGTTCGCACGGATCGAGGGTGCGCCTCCGGCTAAGTGTCACCGGCAAGGGAGAGCAGTTCGTGCTCGACGGCAACCACCGCACCTCCCCTGCTCCTCATGCTTGAGGCGGAGCCTGGTGTACCGGTTGGTCGGCTGCCGCTGCGCCAGCGCCCGCCGCAGGAACGCGTCGCTGCCGCCCACCTCCTGCCCTCGTCGCTCCCACGGCGCACTGCCCCAGCGTCCCGTCGCACCAACAGCGCACTGCCCCGCAGCGCCCCGAGGTCCGTCGGCCCGGCGCCGGCGGAGGCCAGTGTCGCTGACGACACAGCGCAGTAGAGGAGGCAGGCCGCGAGGGCCACGATCTGCGATGGTGCGGACGTATCTGAACAGGACCCAATCTAGACTTTTCTCTGGAGAGATGGAAATAAGCGTAATTTTTGGGTTAATTAATGGACTAGTATTTATTGTCTTTACTAGTGCCGTGGGTGAATGGACGGAGCTGGGTGACGCTCGGGCTCGAGATCTGACTCAGATACAGAGTACGTTATTCTGCAGTATATATATATATATATATATATATATATATATATATATATATATATATATATATATATATATATATATATATATATATATATATTCAGTAGCCAGCTACAAAATAAGTTATTTTATAGCCACCTTCATTTACGATAGTTTTATATACTAGTTTACGATAATGTCAATACATATTTACGATAGTTGGGTTACTATAACACATGGGGATATTTATCATAACGTATAGTAAACCACTTAGCAAGAAATTAACATAGTAATTATCGTAACTCAAAGTGGCTGCATAATAAGTTATTTTGTAGCCATATATATATATATATATATATATATTGTTTGAGTGGACAACTGGACATTATTTGGTACTAGTACATCAAAGAGCCAGCTGATTGATTATTAAAGAACGAGACATTGATTACTACTAGATCTCAATACAGCCCGGACGTCACCGGCTCAGTCGGCTTGTGTTGTTACGTCTGCGCCAAGAACGGAGAGGAACACCACGGAACTGAAACAAACCGAACCAGGCGTCCTGCTACTAGCACACAGCAAATCGCCAACTCCTGTAGTCCTGTGTTGTCAAAAAAAAAAAACTCCTGTAGTCCTGTAGCCGAGTATACTCCATTTCGACACCATTCCCGTCGGTGGTCGGCCGGCACGGTGAACTGAACACACGAGAGCACGGCTGTCCTTTTTTTTTCTTCTTCTTCTCTGCCGCGGCTGCGACGGTTGCGGCATCTCCGTTCGCCTGCTATTTTAAGGTGAGTGATGATACAATATTTTTCTCCTCTAATTCATTAGCCGTACAAATCAAAACACCAGCCGATCCGAGTACACCCCACGGGGCACGCGGGCCCCACGCGAGCAGCCGATCAGCATCAACAACAGACTAGTCCTCCCTCCCTCCCCCGCCGTCTTATTCTACTGCTACTACTTGTCTCATCTCTCGGTCAATCCTCCCCCGTCGCTCGTCTCCGGTTGGTCAGCCAGCCAGCCAGTCTCTCGCGCCGGCTTCCTCCTGCATCCCCGCCTGCGGTGAGCGACTCCCGCCCTCGCCCAACTCACTGCAGATCTTTCGGCCGGCCGGCCGGCCGAAATACCCCCGTTCTTGAGCGCCGCTCTCTTCTCCCCTGCTCTGTTCTGCATCTGAGCTGAGCCCTGCCTCTACTTCCCTTCCGCGCGGATTGCTTCTTTTTTTTTTTTGAAGGTCGAGCGGATTGCTTCTCTCTTTTTCTTCCGCCGCGGCCTGCGCGCGTCCGGTCAGACGTGGTTAGATTCTTCCGGGCTAAGATTCTCCAGGCTCCACGGCCGCCTTTCCTCCCCGGAGGCGGAGGATCATACGCGTACGCGTACACGCACGAGCATCAGCATAAAGCTCGCGTTTTCTTTCGTATCCGGGACCCCGAAATCCCGAACCTTTTTTTTTTCGGCGGGGAACAAAACAAAGGGGGGAGGGCGGGGCATTAGTTTCTGCGCCTCACATGCTCGATCGATCGATCTGGCGATTTCAATTTCTTTGTTCTTCCGAGAAGTTCCTCGTCTTCATACAGTCGTGGCCTCGTGGGCGTGCTAGGTGGGTGGGCGGAGGAGGAGGAGGTGGAGGTTCCTGGTAGCGCACGCCCGCCCGCCGGCCATGGAGAAGAGGAAGCGGGTCCTGGAGCTGCGGGACCGGCTGGACCGGACGCTGGCGATGCCCGACCTCGCGGAGGAGGCCTCGCTCAGGGCGCTGGTCAAGAAGCAGATCCTGGCGTCGTCCCTGTCCGGCTCCGATCAAGGTGCTTGCTTTGCTCTGCTTACTTCATCTCTGCTCTGCTCACGTGGTTGATCTATTTCTGAGTGAACATGAGTCCATCCTAGTACTACTACTACTAGAGAAGGTGTTAAAAAGGGGTTGCTACCTGAAGGCTTTGATTGTGGTAGCATATTTGCTGGCCCTATATGTACACGGATGAATGCCTGCTCGCTGTTTCTTGACTAGTGCTTTTTGTGTGTCCTCTTTTAGGCGACATCGATCTCATTGCTGAAACGCGGGCCAGAGAAGTCTCAGAGTTTCTTGAAATGCTGAATACTTCGAGGGATGGGCGATCTTCAAAGGTTCGTGGGGTGCCACAGAAGGAGTGGAAGGTATGCCCCACCGTTTCCCATAATGCAACATTTCACTTCTGTTTGTGATTTCTATCCCTGAGGCCATGTTTAGTTCATCCAAAATCCCAATTTTGACACTATGCAAAAAGAAGATTCCCCGTCACATCAAACTTGCGGTACATGTATGGAGTACTAAATGTTGACGAAATAAAAAACTAACTACACAGTTTGGTTGTACTTTGCGAGACGAACGTTTTGAGCCTAATTAGTCAACGATTGGACAATTATTACCAAATAAAAATAAAACGCTACAGTGCGCTACAGTGTACCAAAATCAGCCGGCGCCGAATCCGACCGGAACTAAACGCGGCCTTAGATGGTATGTTGCTTCAAAATTGTCTAGCCTGTTCCTCTCCAATTTTGGGGATTGATTAGTTCCTCTTTTAGGTTTCTAAGTAAATGCTTATGAGTGACTGCAGTGATCTTTAACTACTTTTTGTTGGCAGGTGAAGCAAGATACAGACCAATTAAGAGTTATGTACCGTGAGGGTCCAGATGGGACCCCGTTTCACACCCTGCTTGCTGAAGGCTTTGCTGATGGACCTATTGACGTTTGTAAGTAATTTTAACCGTCAGCCAGTCAGATACTACAGGTTCACATACTCGCACTAAAGCACACTTTTTTTTTTCATAGGTACATGTGTGTCGTGGGAATCAGCTCTATACAAAAAATGGTGAGCACAATGTTTTCCTCAAGTTTTGTTAAAAAATTCACATTCTCAGAAAACTACACATGGTATTCTCTAATTATGTTCAACTTTATGTTGCAGAATTAACGTTTGTACATTAAAACATATAGTTTTTTTGTTAATTATGGCATTTAGGAAACAAACCATCTAAATGTTGTAGTTCCAGACATAGATTTATCATTTTTAGTAGACTCTCTAAGCACAAAGTGAACTCACAGGCTTAACCTTTTTCCCCTCACTGTAGCCACATGGTCCACACCACCATACGTCCATACCCACTTCTAGTTAGGACCTGAAGGTGTACTGGTACAGCATCTATTTATAGTATTCGATAAAGAGAGCCTAAAGTTCTCTGTTGCCAATAATTATGGACTGAGGTTGATCCCCAACTGACTAAATTTGGGAAAAAATTGAGGGGTCATGCTAGGGCTTATTAGCTATGCTATTGTTATGACAGTTCCAGTCTCCAACCGTTTCCTTATATGTTTAGGCATCTTGATTCCTTTTCTGATATTCAACATGCACCTGTGTCGTAATTAAGTATTTTGAGTCAACCTGGGAAAAATAACACAAAAATATAGTCTTTCATGTACTGATGAGGTTGTTTTTCTCCAGGTTTCCACAATACAACCTTCCAACTTTTAGAATTGATCAGTCAGGCTGCTTGAAAAAGGTCCGAATTGGTGAAGAGATTTGTATGGTCAGGTTGGTTGCAGACTACTTGCTTGTTACAGTTTTACTTATACTTAGGAACTAAGCCCAGCTTAGTTGGTGGAGGGCATAGATGTTTTCCCAGACCACCTAAGTTCAAGTCATTGAGGCAAATTTGGGTGCCCATTTCTTCTTCTTAATTCTTAATGAAAAGCCACCAAATTCCTCCTCGGTTGGTCAAGTCTTTTTAGAGTTTTACTTATACTTCAATTTATGGTGGTTGTAGCTAATATGTTTATTCGGTATTTGGAAGAAAGGGTGAAGGTTCCATGGCCAGTTTCAGAGAGAGAGGCTCTTCTACACTATTTTGAATTGGAATATCTTAAAGAAGATGTTGTCATTGTGATAATGAAAACTGTGCGTACATTTTCTTCTGCATTTTTAAGTTCTTTTCTGGGAAACTCTCCCTACAACCTTGATGAATTGTTGCTATATGCCCTAGTTTATTGAGTGCTTATTGACTTGTTTGCAGTTATCAGACTTGGATGGCATAGATGTACGAACTCATGGATTTAGTAGGGATGGAATTCCTGAAGCTGGTGACACGGTTCGAATAGATGTGTTTGGAGGCTTTGTATTGCAAAGGATTACAAAAGAAAGAAGCTTTTTCAGGTGAAGCATATTATAGACCACTCCCTTGGCTATGGAAGGAACCATGCATCTTTAGCTTGAGTATAATTTTACTAGCTTAAGTGAAGTAATAGTAATCAAATGCAATTATTTTGTTTATCAATTTGTTTTTATAAGCCATCTAATTTCACCTTACTGCTTGAACACTATTCACTAAAATTTTCTTTTAGGAATATACTGGTAATGCATTTTTTAAGTATTTCTTTTTTCATTCTAGCATTATTCATTTCTCAGCTTTAAAAATATACTGTGTTCATTTTTCTTTAATTAAATCCTTTATCAGGGCAATAGCTAATATGGATATTAAGCTAGATTTTGTTCCACCATGGTTGATCAACTTCATATCAAGGCAACTAATTGGCAGTGGGCATAAGCTGTATCAGAAGGTTAGTGGCTGGTAATATTTTGCACATTTCATGCTATGTTCTCTACATAGATTCCCCTGGACCACAGTGTGTGGTGGGGTGGTAAATCAGGGCATAGGGAAATATTGCATGCTAATTGATGAGCATGACGGCATGAGATTCTAAATAAACACTAATAACCTGCTGAAGCACTTCTATTGGAATGTCATGCAGGCAGTCAGTACTGTGGCCACTCATGATGATGACTACAGGAAAGCTTTGAGAGGCCCACTCTATGTCAGGATCCGTGAATACCAGGATTCTGATGACAAGGCAAAGGTGACCGCAGCAGAGGAAAATGCTACTGAGGTGCCCCCTGCTAATGCCACTATACAAAATCATTTGTCACTAACAAATACCATATCGAATAGTGAGATTGTTGAGGAGGAGACTGAACAGAACACATCCATCAATGTGGATAATCTTCCTACTAGCCATCCATATGAACCAGTTGAGCAAGCACAACAGGTCGAAAATAAACCTTATATCAGTCCTGAGGTAGAGCGTGCATTGTGCATATTGGACACTGCTATTGCAGTTCTCAAAGGCAATAAGGCTGGAAATGTTACCACGCTACAAAATTTGCTCAGTTATGATGCAACTTTGGAAGAGAGTACTGCTGGTTTGAGAACTTCACAAACAAACATTCTTAATGCAGACAATCTTCTGAACGGCCATCCTATTACCACAGTGCCACAAGACTCCAGGTCAGCATGAAAGATTATTGATTTCTTTTGTGGTACATTTACATTTCAGTTAGTGGACCATTTGTGATCCAACCTATGTTTTCCTTGATGCAGAGATACCCGACAAGCACATTCATTGGCCAGTGAGAAAATTAGCAATAGTGCAGAAGACGCCATCGACAAAAATTCTCTGAAAAATTCGACAGCTTCTACGGTAACAAAGACTATGTCAATGACATTGCGAAGTGCAATAAGGGTGCATGGTGAAGAGAGCCTAGACACTAATGGCTTCCATCAGAATGGTTCCGGCAACAACAAAGAGTCAAAAACAGCAAGGAAGACCAAGAGATGGCTCTGCTGCTTAACCCCTACCACCATTGGATGATGGGACCCATCATAAGACTTCGTTCAAAGCTAAGTTGCTGATTTTTTAGTGTACAATAAATTATAGAAATTTAGCGCTTCATCGGTTACACGATGTGGGTTCAGATGACAAGTCAGGAGGCTGCTTCTTGCTGTCGTAGCTCGTAGATAATATCTTGATAAATGTAAAGTTGTATTGTTGTAAACAATATGTAATTTTTTTCATGAGGGCCCTGATTTGGGTTCCGGGTATGTAAGTACAGATACTACTATCGACACGCAGGGTAAGATTAGTTTCTTCCAGTTAGAGAAGGAATTGCAGTGACATTCAGTGAACTCTCGGAGATGTGCATCATAATTTTCCAGCCAACATTGTGAGTTTGTGGTATTTGTCGTGGGCAGTAGTCTCTATGGTGATTCGAAAAAAAAAGTCTCTACAGTACCAAGCCAATGTGTTTGGATGTTGATGTCAGGCAAATTAAGTAAACCTGCAGTTTTTTTAGTAGTAACTAAGACAGTTGGCTAGAAAGGCTACTTCAAATGTTTGGTTTGGTAGGTACTGCAATTCTCCAAACAAGTTCATATATGCTACTTTCATATACTCAATACTAATAGCACAATTTGGGTCCTGTTCTAATACCGAAATGGTCATTTTAAGTACTTATACCAGAATGATCTTTAAAATGCAAAATTGACCATCAGTGTACCCTGCAACATCAACAACATTTCGAGTGTTGCGAGCGCGGCGGTGGCTCCGTTGCGGGCCTGTTCGCTTGGAGGAATTCTGGAGGAATTTGG
The DNA here is from genome assembly GCF_019320115.1 of Miscanthus floridulus. Classification (NCBI taxonomy): domain Eukaryota; kingdom Viridiplantae; phylum Streptophyta; class Magnoliopsida; order Poales; family Poaceae; genus Miscanthus; species Miscanthus floridulus. Next base: position 105,530,579 of record NC_089589.1, read on the forward strand.
ATGGTTTGGAGGAATGCTGGAGGAATTTATGAGAGAAAAACACTGTTCCGGAAGGGTTTAAGGGCACGCGACAACTCTGAAGCCATTGGGTCCCGTGGTTCCTGGTGAAGGTGAGGGGAGATGCCAGGAATGGTGAGCACATTACTCAATACAACGGTTTCCAAAGAATACTTTGTTCCCAGCGGAGACCACTGCTGTAAGAGCAAGGTCAATAATAGAGGCAAGTGCTTGGCTATAAGTAAGTTACAAGAGCTAAGTTATACAATAGGTGTCTCATATTTGTCTTTTAAAAAAAATTCTCTTTCCTATTCCTCCTCACAACACTTGCTACTTGGACCCACTAATGCATATACTTCCGTGTCTAGCTTGGTGCTTGCATGAGAGCTAAGCTCTCATCTCTCTTCTCTCCTCCACGTCAGCATTAGCTTCGCTATAAGCCCATTATTGTACTTGCTCTAAGGTGTTCTCTGTGCCTGAATACTTTGTGTAGAATTTGTGACAGCAACCTTGAAGCGTTCTCTGACGATTCCATCTAACCACGAGGTCTCGAAAGTAAGGGGCTAAAAATTAGCCCATCAAAATGGAATTAACATGGGCTAATTATGGGCTAATGGACTCCAAACCACCAATTAACCACCATTAGCTCTTATTAGCTTAGAATTAGCACTCATTTAGCCTTTCTATTTGGTATTAAAAATATGGGCTAATTGTTAGCCCCTTGAACCCAAACATGCCCTAACACTAATGCAGAATCACGGCCAGACTGACTGATTCTAGTTTTGTGGTACCATAGTTTTCAGAAAATGTCATCTAAACGTGCCCTAGGGAGGGGGGGAGGGGGGCTAACAATGAGCCCTTGTTTTTAGATACCAATTAGAAAGGCTAAATGTGGGCTAATTTTGGAATAATAAATTGGTGGCTAGAGTCCATTAGCTCTTCCTAGCCTAAAATTAGCCCATGTTTAATCTACTTTTACAAAATGAGCTAATTTTTTATTGCCAACTTTTTTTTGAGAGACTATTTATTGCCAACTGCATGGGTGACAGGAATTTATTGTGTCACCACTTCCTCCTGACTTTGTTATGTATTGCTTTTATTTTGTTGGCCCAACGACAGGCCCATGATGAAAAACTAGTGAAGGAAAAAGTCTATTCTACCTTTGTTAACTAGTGACGTGGTTTGGTTTTCTTTCTTAAACTTGAACTAGATATCTCACCCCTTAAACTCCTAAAACCATATTCAAGTTACCTCACGGTCCCAGTTCGAAGGTGGTTTCGTCCTTTTTAGTTAAAAAAATCTAATAAGTACTTGATAAGGTTTTAAAATCATGGAAAATGTCTATATGATCCTAAAAGTTTGATAAAAAGTTCTAGATATAGATTGAGATACAAAAATCCAAATAAAATATTTGGAGCTCATGAAAATATTTCTAGAGGCTTTAGAAAATAGATTTAGCTCTAGAAAAATAAGAAAAATGTTAAAAAAGTTTAAGGAAGTCCCCAAAACATTATAATTGATTTCTAAATGGGTTTTGAAAACTCTCAATAATAAAAAACATAAAGCACAACCAACACACATGCAACATAATTAAGAAAGTGTTTTTTGAATTTATGACAAAACATAAAACATTTGTTCCAAAAAACCAAAAACATAAAACACACCCAGTATGAATGCAACATACTTAAGAAAAACATAAGGCACAACCAAATTTTAGAAAAACAAATTTGGGCCTTTTTTGGTCTCTTGTTTTGCCTATATTTTCATGATGATTTTCCCCAAAAAGATGCATGTTATAACTTCAGAAAGTGGTTTTCAAATTTATGATAAACTATCCCAACTAAATATATTCATAATCATCAGTACTAAACAAAATATGTTTGAGATTAAAAAAATGTTGTAGCATTTACTATAAATAAAAATGTTCTAGCCTAATGGGAAAAATTTCTATCTTGACAAGAAAAATATTCATCTTAATGTTTTTTTAAATCAAATTTAGGACTTATGAGGAAATATTTCATCTTACTACGTAAAAAACTTCTAGCTTCTGAAAATTGTAGCTTAAGTAAATTTTTTCTAGAAATATATCTATTCTGTTGGATAAATGTGAAAGATCGATGTTCCCTCGATAAGATTAAATGGTTGTAGGCTTGTAGCTTCAAGGCATAAGGCCGGGTTATTCTGACCTGGGTCAACGTAATCCCAGTCCACAGCTTCCCTAAAGCTAAATGGGCCAACCCCATTAGTAGAAGTCATCAAACATGTACTGGCTTTCCTCAAAAAACAAAAAATCAAACATGTACTGGCCACTAGAGTAGAATTGCTTTCCTTCCACGGCAACATGTTTGTTTGTTTCTTTGGAGCAAAATTCATCGTCGGTCCCTGAATTTGGCCGGGCATGTCATTCAGGTCTCTAAACTTCTAAAGTGATATCTGTGGTCCGTAAACTTGGTAGACGGTGTCACTTAGGTCTATAAACTTTTAGGATGATCACCGCAGGTTTCTAGCTAAACTTGGCTGGCGGTGTCATCCCGGTCTATGAATTTTCAATGTGATCACCGTAGGTCCCTAAACTTGATAAGCGGTATCATACATGTCCAAATGTGGTCTAACCTACTCTATGAGTTGGCGTGGCATGCTAACTGTACGTTAGACGTGGATCCAACATATGCCAATTAATCAATCATTATTTATATAATATTTATCATGAAAATATAAATTATATAAAATAATTTACATAAGCCAAAAATAAATTAAAGTATTAAAATAATTTACAACAACAAATATATTAGGTTTAAACTAAAATAGAAAAATACTAAAATTAATTTAGTATTTATGTATCATTAATAGTATTAAAATAATATTAAAATTCCTATAGTATTAAAAGTTACTTCTAATTTTAGTATTATTTTAAAAGTTTTAATAATATATTATAAAAGTAACTTTTCTATGTTGTTAATACTATAATACTATTACTTTTAATCGTAGTATTATAGTATTAGAACTTTTAATAATAGTATTATAGTATTAAAAGTTTAATAATAATGTTATAGTATTAATAACCGAGACAAGTTACTTCTATAATATTACTATTAGAACTTTTAAAATAATACTAAAATTAGAAGTAACATTTAATAGAGAAAACTTTTAATACTATAGGTAACTTTTAATATTATTATATTTGGAGAGGGATGACACCGCTTATCAAGTTTAGGGACCTACGGTGATCACCTTGAAAGTTCAGGAACCGGGATGACATCGCCATCCAAGTTTGGAGACCTGCGGTGATCACCTTAAAAGTTTAGGGACCTGGACGACATCGTCTGTCAAGTTTAGGAACCCACAGATATCACTTTAGAAGTTGAGGGACCTAGATGACACCGCCGGCCAAGTTCAGGGACCGGCGGTGAATTTTGCTCTTTCATTTGGATAAAAGTTTAGTCCTATCACATCAAATCTTTGATATTAATTTGGAGTATTAAATATAGACTAATTACAAAACTAATAACATAGTTTGAGATTAATTTACGAGATGAATCTATTAAACCTAATTAGTCCATAATAATTTGACAGTGTGGTGCTACATTAAACATATGCTAATCATAGATTAGTTAGGCTTAATAGATTTATCTTGCTAATTAGTCCACTCTTGTACGATTAGTTTTATAATTAGCTCATGTTTTGTCGGTGCAGAAAGTGACCAACTAGTAAATATTTATAGTTTTACTGTACGTTGTGATCGGAGGTGGCCTAGCACTCAATGACATAGGATTTATACTGGTTTAGGCAACATGCCCTACGTCCAGTTGGGGTCGGTCGGTGACTTTATTCCTGAGCCCAGGTGCTCGAAGTCTGTAGTGGGGTTACAAACGAGAAGGAGAAAGGAGAGGGTATACAAGAGGTTCGAAAGGCACCGACCGGAAGGGTTGCGGTTGGAACTTGGTGGTACTGCGGTTGTAAGGGGTTGGTGTCGATCTAGTGAGTCTGAGCTTGAAGAAGTCGATCTCCCTTGGTTGGAGGGAGCGCATCCCCTTTTATAGATGAAGGGGATGTCTCTTTACAGGTGAGAGGGAGAGAGTATAGATATTTCTAAGCCTTGCTGCCTACGGTGATGAAAACTAGATAATGGTTGAAGCCTCCCAATACTGTCGATGTCGCTGTAGGATGTCAGATGTGCACGGGGGGTCGAGATATCTTCTTCAGGAAGGACGGACATCGGTACCTGCAAATACTTCTGGATGCCTGGTGGCATGTGAGGAGCCGCGCTATGTTCACTCGGTATGGCAGATCCTAGAGCCCATACTGCGATTGATGTCCAGAGACACGTGGGGGGCTTACCGTATGGGAGTTTCTAGCAGCCCTTACAATACTTTGTGTTAGGGTGGCTGTAGAGCACTATTTTGCGTAGGGTATGGTCCCTGGTACAGTGGTTTTGACTTGTGAGCCATGCCTTGCCTTTCTCCGCATGTCTTTTGGTTCCTTCCGAACGGGGAGCCCCCGGTCGGATGGCTCTAGTCGGCCCTTAGTGCGCCGGTCGGAGAAGAGCGGTGAGCAGGCTTCCTATGAGCCCCGGTCGTGGGGTCGGAGTCACGGGGTCGGAGTCGCAGGGTCGGAGTAGGAAGCAGCATTTTGGGCCAAGCTTTCCGATTGGAGAGACTGCTTGGAGATGACTGTTGCTTAAAGCGAGTGCTCCGGTCGGAGAGGTGGGCCGAAGAAGCTGACGAGCGGGTGCCTGTTCTTACGGGTAGACCTTCTGGTCGACGATCGGACTGCCCTTCTGGCCTGCTGTGTTTTAGTTTTTTGGGCCGTCCCATGAAGTATATGTTTGTTTTCCTGGGCCAAGCCCGAGCGTGGAAGCCGGTCCTCGAGGGACCTCGGGTTTATGAACCCAACAGGAGCCCCTGAGCCCCCAGGCGATTTGAGCCGAATCATTCGGGGGATTTTTGTCTTGCTGGCGGGTGCGCGCGAGCGCATCCGCGGGTGTAGCCCCCGAGCCCCCGGGTGGTTCAGGCGGAACCGACTGGGGGGTTCTTTGTGTTGTGTCTGTGGGTGCGCGTGTTTTGAGTTTTAAGACGTGATTTTGTTTAACCATGGTGTCGTTGTGCAGCCGAGGTGTTTTTAAGCGCGGGGATTGGATTGAGACAGAACTTATTGATCCCAGCATCGGTGCGCGCCGGGGATCAGGCGAGGAAGTCTTGTTTTGGATGTAACAGAGTTTGATCTTTGGCGTCGGTGCGCGCCATGGGATCGAGTAAGGTGGAGTTGCGAGTAGACCCAGGCGTCGGTGCTCGCCGTGGATCGAGAGAGTTAGTTTTAGTTAGTGAAGCCGTTACGTGGTCCCAAGAGCCGTAGCCGGATGTCGCCGATCCTGTCGACGCGAGTTAAGGAGTCATGGTCCCAAGCCATAGCCAGATGTCGCCTATCCCGTCGACATGAGTTAAGGAGTCACAGTCCCAAGGGGTAGCCGGATGTCGCCTATCCCGTCGACGTGAATTTGGAGTCGCGGTCCCATGGCGTTTAAACTCCCGAGCCCTGTCGAGCCTTCATGGGGGTTGTGAGTCATTTTTGCGCTACCCCATCTGGTTCCTCACAACTAGAGGGGCTAAGTTTCGTCGCCTGTCCTGATCGCTCGGGCTCGAAGACTAGCTCGGTGAGCTCGCTAACGGGTGTGGTCGAGTGGAATCCGGGTCCGTCGTTCGTGATGGGGTCGGCATAGCCCTCTTGTGGCATTCCACTACTCCTTTACCTGTAGCCCGACAGATGCCTAGGTCATTCCATAGTCTGACCCGGGTGGCCTGACGGCCTCCCCTCGATGGAGATTCTGTGGGCTTGGCGAGAGGTTCAGGATCGAACGAAAAGGTTGAGATGACCCGGTTTGCTAGACCGGGCGAAGGCCGCATGGTGCTCATCTATGGTTTTCTCTCCTGGCTCTGTTTGGTTGCTCATGTCGAATGAGGCAAGCCACCGCTTCGTGGTGCAACATGGAGTGTTTTGGTGCATTTCGCTGCACGTGCGATGCTTAGTTCCTGAGCCCCCGGGCGGTTCATGCCCTAACCGTTCGGGGGGTTCAGGCGTATGAGATGAATGCGCATATGGATGTATGAATGATTTGTAATGAAATAGAGGGGCTTTGATGGTGTTTTACCTTGAAGACTGGAGCGACGGGGTTTGAAGAGCTCTAGTCGGAAACGCCCGTCCGAGACTTGCGCTTTGTTAATCGTGGGTTAGCTCTCGTGTGAACAGTTTTGTATTTAATGAACACATGCTTACCTTGATGACCTGAGAGACGGGGTTTGGAGAGCTTCAGTCAGAAATGTCCGACCGGGACCCGTGTTCGTCATTCGAGACGGAGTCGGCATGGCCCGCATGGGGTGCCCCTTCGCTTCCTACCTGTATCTTAGGTGCTTATCCTGAGTGAATTGATCGACTCAGGAGGCCGGTTGATCTCTCCTGGGTGACTCGATCGACTTAAGGAGGTCTGGTGGTCTCTTCTGGTGGAGATTCCTCGCTCTTCCTTCCTTCTTCTTTCTCACCGAGAGTGCCTGTACGCTGCGGCGGTTCCTAAGTGAGAGGAAGAGTGAGCGAGGGGGAGGACTTATGGATCCTTTTGCAAACCTGGAGCATGATGTCGGATTGGAGGTGAATGTCACCCCGGTCTTGGCCGAGCCGGATGCCGCGTCGTCGGGAAGTGAGCAGCTCGAGCCTTCGTCGGTTGCATTGTCGGTTGCATCGTCGTCGGATGTCGTCGGGTCGGCCCAGTAGCATGTAAAAATATAATAGTAGTTAGCAAATGTAGGAAGTTTTAAGTTCGTGGGGAAGCCCCCGTGTAAGACGTTTCATGGTGTGTTTTAATGACTATAATTGGTTTTTGTTCTTGTGATGGAGTTGCTCCGTTCGGGGAAGCTTGTTCCCTTTCGTTCCTTAGTTTTCCCTTAGCATAATTTTGTTTTTTAAATTTCTTTCTATCTCGTACCTGCCCGTTTGTTCCGTAGGTCACAACTTTGCGAGCCCGAGGCATGGCCCGCGAGGCTCGGCCGGTCGTAGCCGTAGGAAAAGACGGGGTGCGATCAGTCGAAATGTTCTAAAGCAAAGTTACGTAAGGTAAAACAAAGGAATGAACTACCCTTTTGTTCAGGTAGGAAGGAGTTTCTTCATACAACAGTAAACAAAATAGAGAGGTAGTACTCAATATTTGTATATTTATGGAGCCCCCGAGTGACCCGGGTTGAAGGCGTTCGGGCGGGGGCGCTCTTACAGGAGCATGTGCTTTAATCGAAGGTGTTTAGACCGGTTTCTAAGGGAAAAAACGACGTAGCTGTTCAATGTTCCAAGTGTTGTTGAGAACATTGCCGTTGTTGTCCTCCAGTCGGTAGATGCCTGGTCGGATTACTTCGGTTACCTTTGTTGTCCTTCCTAGGGTGGAGAGAGCTTGTGTTTTTCCTTTGTTGATTGGGTCCTTCGTAGCACGAGATCACCGACTTTGAGAATCCTTCCTCTGATCTTCCTTTTGTGGTACCTGCGGAGGGTCTATTGATAGCGAGCGGAGCGGATGACGGTTGTCTCACATGCCTCTTCGAGCAGGTCGACTGCGTCTTGTTGAGCTGCCGTGGCTCGGTCGTGGTCGAAAGCTTTTACTCTCGGTGCGCCGTGGTCGAGGTCGAAGGGCAACATAGCTTCTGCTCCGTAGGCCAGGAAGAAAGGTGTGAATCGCGTGGATTGGTTTGGGGTTGTTCTTAGGCTCCAGAGGATTGATGGGACCTCTGCAACCCACCACCCGGCGTGTTTGTTGAGTCGGTCGAAGATGCGTGTTTTGAGTCCTTGGAGGACCATGCTGTTGGCGCGTTCGACCTGACCGTTAGTTCGTGGATGTCCGACCGAAGCCCAATCGATTCTGATGCCGTATCCATTGCTGAAGTCTTGGAACTTCTTCCCAGTGAAGTTAGTCCCGTGGTCAGTGATAATACAGTTAGGAATGCCGAATCGATAGATGATGTCAAGGAAGAATTTGACCGCTTCTTCCGAGCGGAGATTGGTGATGGGCTTGGCCTCTATCCATTTGGTAAACTTGTCGACAGCTATGAGTAGGTGAGTAAAACCGCCTGGACCTTTCTTGAGAGGTCCTACCATGTCGAGGCCCCAGACCGCGAATGGCCAGGTGATTGGGATGGTTTGGAGCTCTTGTGCTGGCAAATGGGTTTGCCGAGCGTAGAACTGGCATCCTTCGCACCTGCGGACGACCTCCTCTGCATCTCGTAGTGCGGTGGGCTAGTAAAAACCTTGGCGAAAGGTTTTTCTGACCAGGGATCTTGGGGCCACATGATGCCCGCAGATCCCAGAATGGACCTCGAGGAGGATCTATTTCCCCGGCTGGCGGGGACGCACTTCATGAGCACTCCTGACGGACTCCGTTTGTAGAGTTCGTTACCGAGCATGACAAAGGTCTTGGCGCATCGAGCGATTCGTCGAGCTTCGGTTCTTTCAGGTGGGAGAACCTCCTCGAGGAGGTAGGCGAGTAGCGGTGCTCGCCAATTGGTTTGATCGAGTGCCAATACAGCGACGTCCGCGGGGTGACGTCGTTATAGAGGTACTGGGGTTAGAGCCCCTGAGCGCCGGCTAGCTATCGGGGTCTATCTGGGTTGGACCTTCTAGGATGCGGGCGGACAGCTCGTGGGCGTCATTGATGAAGACTCCACTCGGGGACGGATCTCGCCTGGTGGCCAGTTTTGCGAGGAAATCGGCGGCGTCATTGTCCCTTTGAGGGACGTGATGCAGTTCAATTCCCTGGAATTTGTCCTCGAGCTTACGCACCTCTTGGTAGTATGCTATCATGAGGGGACTTTTGTAGGAGGATTCCTTCATGACCTGATCAATGACTAGTTCTGAGTCACCGCGGACGTAGAGTCGCGTAGCGCCGAGCTCGATGGCGATGCGTAGTCTGTTGATATGGGCCTCGTATTCCATGGCGTTGTTTGAAGCTGAAAAGTGGACGCGGATGGTGTAGCGGAGCCTACTCCCATCTGGGGAGATCAGAACCACTCTAGCCCCCGAGCGGGGCGCCATTACGAACCCATCGAAGTACATTGTCCAGTATTCGTAGGAGACGTCTTGGGCTGGTAGCTGGACCTCTGTCCATTCAGCGACAAAGTCCGTAAGAGCCTGAGACTTAATTGCGGTGCGGGGGGTATACCTGATGTCATGGCCCACTTAGAGATTCATCCCGCGGCGTCACGATTGCGGATGATGTCTCCGAGTGGGTATGAAGTGACGACTGTGACTTCGTGGTCGGTGAAGTAGTGTAGGAGCTTCCTGGTGGCCATTAGCACGACGTACAGGAGTTTCTGCACCTGGGGGTACCAGACCTTGGGGTCGATAAGTACTTCCCCGATGAAGTACATGGGTCGCTGTACCTTGAGCTGGCGTCCCGGTTCCTCCCTTTCAACGACCAGGGCGGCACTCACCACATGGTTACTTGCCGCGACGTAAAGGAGGAGGGGTTCTCCCTATTCGGGAGCGACGAGGATCGTGGTTGACGTCAGGGATGTTTTGAGGCTTTCGAGAGCCTGCTGGGCTTCCTCGGTCCAGACGAAGGTGTCCGTCTTTTTGAGGAGCTTGTAAAGTGGCAGCCCCCGTTCGCCGAGCCAGGAGATGAAGCGACTAAGGGCGGCCAGGCAGCCAGTGAGCCTTTGTACGCCTTTCACGTTGCGTATGGGACCCATGTTGGAGATGGCTGTGATTTTTTCGGGGTTGGCTTCGATGCCGCGCTCGGATACGATGTATCCAAGCAGCTTTCCCCTTAGAACCCCGAAAACACATTTTTCGGGATTTAGCTTGATGCTGAACCTTCAGAGGTTTGCGAACGTTATGGTCAAGTTTGCGATCAGGTCGCAAGCTCGAGCCGTTTTGACCACTATGTCATTAACATAGACGGCGATTGTTGGTTTCAACCGTTCAGCTTGGTCAGGCTGATTAGGCAGGTCGATTTGGTCGGCGAAGCATCGCTGCATGCACCTTTGGTAGGTGGTGCCCGCGTTCTTCAGACCGAAAGGCATGGCTATGTAGCAGTACAAACCATACGGAGTGATGAATGAGGTTGCGAGCTGATCGGTGTCTTTCATCATGATCTGGTGATAGCCTGAGTAGGCATCCAGAAAGGAGAGGATCTCGCAACCCGAAGTGGAGTCAATTATCTGGTCTATGCGTGGTAAAGGAAAGTGGTCCTTCGGACACGCTTTATTAAGTCTGGTGTAATTGACGCACATTCTCCACTTCCTAGTCTTCTTTTTGACTAGGACGGGATTGGCGAGCCAGTCGAAGTGGAAAACCTCCCTGATGAATCCGGCCGCCAGGATCTTGGCGATCTCTTCGCTTATGGCGCTGCACCTCTCGTCGTTGAAATGATGCAGGCATTGCTTGGCGGGCCTTGAGCCTAGGATAAGGCGTAGCGCGTGCTCGGCGACTTCGCGTGGTATCCCTGGCATATTAGAAGGCTGCCATGCGAAGACATCGTGATTGTCGCGCAGGAAGTCGACGAGCTCGCATTCCTATTGGGTTGGGAGCTGTGTCCCGATTCGCACCATCTTGGCTGGGTTGGTGGGGTCGATACCCACCGTCTTAGTTTCCTCAAGCGGGCGGAATGTCATCGAGGAGGTTGGTTTGTTGCAGTCTGGGACTGCAGGGGTTGACGACTCCCTGAGCTACAGGAGCTCGGACGAGTTGACGACTGTGGTGGCGAGCTCGTAGTGCTCGCGGTCACACTCGAAGGCATGTGAAAAGGTGCTACTCACTGTGATGATACCGTTTGGTCCCGACATCTTCAGCTTGAGGTAGGTGTAGTTGGGGATTGCCATGAATCTTGCGTGGCATGGCCGCCCCAAAATGGCGTGGTAGGACCCTGGAAAGTCTACCACTTCGAAGGTGAGGACCTTCGAGCGGAAGTTGGCTCGGCTGCCGAACGTGACAGGCAGATCGATCTATCCGTGCGAGTATGCCTGTGCTCCTGGGATTACCCCATGGAAGGGGGAGCCCGCCGGGCAGAGCTCTGATCGGGGGATGCGCATGGCATCGAGGGTGTCGACGTATAGGATGTTGAGACCGCTGCCCCCATCCATTAGCACCTTAGTGAGACGCTTCTTGCGGACAATGGGGTCAACGACGAGCGGGTAGCGTCCTGGTCTCGCAACGTAGGAGGGATGGTCCCTCTGATCAAAGGTGATTGGGGATTCCAACCAGCTAAGAAAAGAGGGGATGGCCATTTCGGTGGTGCACGCCTCCCTGTAGCGTACCTTGTGCTGGCGTTTGGACCAGATGGCGTCGGATCCACCAAAGATCATGGTGCACTCCTCGGGTTTAGGGAAACTGTCCCCGTCCTTGCCTGCCACACCGCCCCTCCTGACTGCTGGCTCCTTGCCATCCCCCTCCTTTGGCGCGCCGGCCTATCGGAGGAAACATTTGAGAAGCTCGCACTCCTTGTAGAGGTGTTTGATGGGATAGGCGTGATTGGGGCACGGACCATCCATGAGTTTGTTGAAGTGGTTAGGCAGTCCTTGTTGGGGCTGCCTGGGTGTGTGATCAGCTGCGGCGATCAACGTGGTGTCGTCCGTCCGGCGCCGATCCTTCCTGTTCTTTTTGCCCCTCTGAGTGGAGGGGCCTTCGTCTGGATCCGCACGCTTGGGCTTGCCTTTGTCCCGGCCTCCGCTGAAGACTGCTCCGACTGCCTCCTCGCCAGAGGCGTGGTTGGTGGCAACGTCGAGTAGATCGCGGGTGGTGCAGGGTTTTAGGTAGCCAAGCTTGTGGATCAGGGACTCGCAGTTTGTCCCAGAGAGGAAAGCGCTGATGACGTCTACGTCGACGACATCAAGGGAGGGAGTTACAACGTTGGGAAAACCTGCGGATGTAATCCCGCAGGGATTCGCTGGGCTCCTACTGGCAGCTCTTGAGGTCCCAGGAGTTTCCTAGGCTTACGTACGTCCCCTGGAAATTCCCGACGAAGACCCTCTTGAGGTCTGTCCAGTCGCGGACACTGTCGTGTGGAAGGAATTCGAGCCATGCCCGAACATGCTCCCCTATGCAAATGGGAAGATATTGGATGATGAAAAAGTCATCATCCACTCCTCCGACTCGACAGGTGAGCCAAAAGTCTTCAAGCCAAATGCCTGGGTTTGTCTCCCTGGTGTATTTGGTGATGTTGGTGGGAGGCCAAAAATGCTGCGGAAACGGCGCTCTCCAGATGCGCCGGCTGAAGCCCCGTGGCCTCGGGCCCTCAGGGCTGGGGCTCTGGTCATCTGGCTGGCAATCGCGCCTAGGGCGCATTTCTCCGTTTCCCTCGATGATTCGGCCAGGGTCTATGTCGCCTGCTGTCGTATGGCAGACGTCGTTACCGTGTCGGGCTCGACAACGGTTGCTATCGATGCTACGAGCGTCCTGGTGCGGTCGGTGTGGAGCAGGCGCCTGGTTGGACCGTGGCGTGACTACCACTCCCCGAGCCAAGCCCGCCGGCTGCGGCGGCGAGCGAACGGATTGATCCGGTTGGTGCGTCCCTGTCCCCCCGGTGGGGAGAGAGGGCGAGGATCGGAGTCGCGATGCGGTGCTTTCCGCCTGTTGGACGGTGGCGGCCTCTACTAGAACCCGGAGGTTCCGGTAGACTGCCCGCTCCTGAGGGTCGATAGGCTCGGGAACACCACGGAGAAGCATCGCAGCAGCAGCGATATTCTGGCTGGCCTGGCGAATTGTGGGACATCATTCACTTCGCTCACGATGTCGTGCTGAACCTGACGAGCGCGACCCCAGGCGCCACCCGCCAGGCCAGGCGCGTGGGGCGCAACGTGCTGTACCGACGGCGCTGGTGCAGACGGTGGCTGATTCTGCCGTCGTTGTCGTAATTCCTCAGCGTGTGCTTGCGTAGACACGAGGGCTCCCGCATGTGGGTTCGGAGGGGTGTGAGTTTGCACAAACTCCGCAACCACCGGCGGTTGTCACAGAGCGTCTGCCATAGCGCACTCCCGGAACGGACAGTGGCGGGGTGCCACGTCACCGATGCTTGAACCATAGCTCTCGCCATCATCATCCAGAAGTTTGTGAGGAATGGCAGGAACGAAGCCCACTACTCCCACGAACTCAGACGTGAGGGGGGACGATGCCAGCATCCTTCGGAGCCCCCGAGCGTAGGCGTCCACGGAGGACACAAGGCCGTAGGGGAACCAATCGTATGGCGTTTGTGGCGTGGGCGGTACATTTCCTCCGGGTGACTGGTGAGAGATAGCAAATAAAGAGTGAGTAGCACGCATATTACCTACAGTGGGGTTTGAGCAGAGAGTTTTCTCGGAATGAAGCGCAGATGCCGCGCCGTCGAAGTCACGCGTCCCGGAGTCGATGGAGGACGCTCCTTCGATGGGTGCCAGGTCACGAGCCTCCTCGCAGAGGTGGAGTACGCCGAGCCGATCGGCGACGAAGTCTAGGCTCCCGAAGCGGAAGGCCTAGAATGGCTCGAAGATGGGTGGAACCCGCATCCCGGCGGGCGAGACTGCGGGGAACTCCAGTGAGCCGAAACGAATCGTATCGTCGGAGCCCGCCATGGCGGGAGTGGCGGAAAAATGGGCCATCCGATGACCAAAAGGTGTTGAACGTACGTCTTCCCCATGGATGGCGCCAACTGTCGGTGCAGAAAGTGACCAACTAGTAAATATTTATAGTTTTGCTATACGTTGTGATCGGAGGTGGCCTAGCACTCAATGACACAGGATTTATACTGGTTCAGGCAACGTGCCCTACGTCCAGTCGGGGTTGGTCGGTGACTTTATTCCTGAGTCCAGGTGCTCGAAGTCTGTAGTGAGTCCAGGCGATCACATGTGGAGATGTCTGGGTTTTAGGCATTCGATATCGCAACTTGCTCGAAACCTTCTCAAATTTTTACCACAGCCTACACATGCGATAATATGACACCTCGACAAGTTTCGTGATTTTCGAACTTCGTATGGATTTTATATAATTTAAAAACACTTTTTCGACAAGTTTCTCGTCATGTTACGTGAAGAAGATGCCCGAAATTTGATACGAGTTCGTGGATAGGGACTCAACATACACCAAATACCATGAATAATATTTTTTGAATCACTAAATTGCATTATTCCATCCACCTGCAGTTCAAATTTGAAATATTCGAAAAAATCAACGAAAAGAAATAAATTAGGGAAATATATAAAAAAAGTCAAATTTGGCCCAAATTTTAAAATTGAGTTTTAAATAATGTATTATAGCACCACAAAAAAACTGGGTTCAAAAAACAAAAAAAATCTTTGCCGAGGGCCTAGCCTGACCCTCGGCAAAGGGGGTCTTTGCCGAGGGCCTGGCCAATGGCCCTCAGCAAAGAATATTAAAAAAAAAAATAAAAAATCTTTGCCGAGGGTCCTGGATCTGAGCCCTCGGCAAAAGAATATTTAAAAATAAAAATAATAAATCTTTGCCGAGGGTCTAATCTAGCCCTCGGCAAAGGAGGTCTTTGCCGAGGGCCTAGCCAATGGCCCTCGGCAAAGAATATTTAAAAAAAAATAAAAAATCTTTGCCGAGGGCCTGACTAATGGCCCTCGGCAAAGAATATTAAAAAAAATAAAAAATCTTTGTCGAGGGCCTAGCCTGGCCCTCGGCAAAGGGGGTCTTTGCCGAGGGCATGGCCAATGGCCCTCGGCAAAGAATATTAAAAAAAAAATAAAAAATCTTTGCCGAGTGCCTGACGGCGGGCACTCGGCAAAGACTGACGCCAGTGGCCGCCGTGACCCATCCGGCCATAGCCCTCGGCAAAGATTTATTTTGCCGAGGGCCGTTTCTTTGCCCTCGGCAAAGGCTTCTTTATCGAGGGCCTAGCTTTGCCGAGAGCTCCTGGGGCTGGCCCTCGACAAAGACCCCCTTTGCCGAGTGCCCGAGATCTAGCCCTCGGCAAAACCAGAAGTCCTCGGCAAAGAGGCCGTCTCCAGTAGTGGTTGTTTCGTTTTTTCGGTAAAGTGTCGTCAAGTTCGTTAGTGGGTTTGTATTTGCCGTCTAGTAGATTCGATTCTAGAGGCTAGATGCCGAGATGCGAGACGGTGGTCCTTGAGACCTCAAACACGGCTGGACCTGGATTGCTTGCAAGGTAGACGACGAGGAAGGAAACCGACGACGACTCCTGTACCAGTCATGTTTCTACTACTTTCTATAGTGAGAGAAAAGCATCGTCTTGACGTTGACGAGTTGACCGGGGTGAAGAAGGGTGCACTCGATCGGTTCCACACACATGCATGACATGTCTATTCCAACTTACGACCCTTTTTTGGTGTCCGTGGTTTATTATCATCAAGCGAAAAGGAACGAAGGTGTTTCCTTTTTTCGGTAAAGTGTTGTCAAGTTCGTTGGTGGGTGGGGTTGCTTTTGTCCCGCCCCCCCGTCCAGATGCCGAGATGCGAGACGGTTACAAACTGGCCAAACACGGCTGGACCTGGACTGCTAGCTAGCTAAATGACCAGGAAGGAAACAGACGTACGACTCCTGTACCCAGTCATGTTTCTACTACTTTCTATAGTGCGAGAAAAGCATCGTCTTGACGTTGACGAGTTGACCGGGGTCAAGAAGGGTGCACTCGATCGGTTCCACACACATGCATGACATGTCCATTCCAAACAGGCTATAAGTCCTAACAGCTTCCTAGCTCAGATTAGATTCCCGTATACAAAGGGGCTCAATATGCAACCTACCCCCCTCCGCCTGAGGGAAGTGTGCCCCTGTAACCTTCTCATGGCGGAAGCGATGGCAATTTTCTGCTTCTCATTGCTGTTCTTCTGCTCCCATGCTCTGGTGTCTGCAGGAAGCAGCAACGCCACGACCGAAGAGCTTGCGCTACTCGCCTTCAAGTCCATGCTGTCAAGCCCATCCAAGAGCTTGCTGGCATCATGGAACACTTCAAGTCACTACTGCAGCTGGACAGGAGTTGTCTGCAGCCGTCGGCAACCAGAGAGGGTGGTCTCTCTGCTCATGGGCTCCTTCAACCTTTCAGGGCGCCTATCGCCATTCCTGGGCAACCTGTCATTTCTCCGGAAGCTGGACCTTCATGGCAACCAATTTGTTGGGCAGATACCTCCGGAGCTCGGTCAACTCAGTAGGCTTCAGATGCTCAACCTGAGCACAAACACTCTCCATGGAAGCATTCCTGAGGCCATGGGAGGCTGCACCAACCTCACTACACTTGACCTGAGCAATAACCTGCTGCAAGGTGAGATCCCAACTGGCATAGGTGCCTTGAAGAATCTTGTGACTTTGAACCTTCGTATCAATGGTTTGTCAGGAGATATCCCTCACTCTCTTACAAACTTATCTTCGATCAAACACTTGTCTTTGAGAAACAACAGATTGTCAGGTGAGATACCACCAGATCTGGGTAACCTTACCAATCTTCAGGTTCTTGACCTCAATGGCAACATGTTGTCCGGAGCTATTCCTTCATCGTTGGGCTTGTTGTCCCAGTTATCTGAGCTCATCTTAGGATATAACAATTTAAGTGGGTTGATCCCCCCTTCTGTTTGGAACATCTCCTCTCTAACAAGGTTTTCTGTCTCGCAAAATATGTTGAGTGGAACAATACCTCCAAATGCATTCAGTACTCTTCCTCATCTACAGGCCATAGCTATGGACCACAACCAGTTTCATGGCAATATTCCCACCTCAATTGGTAATGCATCCGATTTTTGGGCAGTTCAGCTCGGTGCTACTTTGTTAAGCGGCATTGTGCCCCCAGAGATTGGTAGGTTAACAAAGCTCAAATTCTTAATTCTCAGCAATGCTTTCTTTGAAGCTAAAGAACCCAAGGATTGGGAATTTTTAACCACATTAACGAATTGCTCCCAGTTGCAAATTATAGGTTTGGGTGATTGCAGGTTGGCAGGCGTCCTTCCAGATTCAATCTCCAATCTTTCCACTTCGTTAACGGATCTCACCTTTGAGCACAACTCAATTTCAGGAAGCCTTCCTAGAGATATTGGTAATCTCTTTAACTTACGAGTTCTGGATTTGTCCCAGAACTCTTTGACAGGAATCATTCCTTCTTCCTTTAGTAGGCTTACAAATTTACAAGGGCTATCTTTGCGGGACAATAAGTTAGGTGGTCTCATCCCAATGGCTATTGGAAATCTTACGGAACTAAATGTTTTGTACCTATTTGCAAATGCCTTCAAAGGTAGGATACCAGACACAATTGGAAACCTGACAAAACTATTGCAATTAGCCCTTTCAGGAAATAACTTTACAGGCTCAATTCCCACCGAATTATTCAACATCCAGACACTCTCAACGGTTTTTGATCTGTCATATAATAACTTGGAGGGATCAATACCACAAGAAATTGGGAACTTAATCAATCTCGTAGAATTCCATGCAGAGTCGAACAAATTATCCGGTCTAATTCCTAGTGCTCTTGGTCAATGTCAAGTTCTGCAGAATCTCTATCTGCAAAATAATTTCTTAAGTGGTAACATTCCATCACATTTGGGTCAGTTGAAAGCTTTATCAATTTTGGACCTCGCAAACAACAATTTGACCGGCCAGGTACCCAAGTTCTTCGGGGACCTTATAATGCTCCATTCTCTGAACCTTTCGTTCAACAACTTTATCGGAGAAGTGCCGAATGTCGGTGTTTTTGCAAATGCTTCTGAACTTTCAATCCAAGGCAATGACAAACTTTGCGGTGGCATACCAGATCTACATTTACCACCTTGTTTGTTACATCCACTAAAGAAAAAACACGAACCTGTGGTGATACCTATTGTTGTTTCTCTTGCCGCAACCCTGGTCATCCTTTCATTACTCTACATACTTCTAACTTGGCGAAAAAGAACCAAAACAAGAACCCCTTCAACAACACTTGCGCAAGGCCACCCATTGATCTCGTACTTTCAGTTGGTGAAAGCAACAGATGGTTTCTCTCCTACCAATTTGCTGGGCTCTGGATCATTTGGGTCTGTATACAAAGGAGAGTTGGACGGTCAAGATGCTGAAAGTAAGGATCTTGTTGCTGTGAAGGTACTAAAGCTTCAAAATCCTCGGGCGCTTAAGAGTTTTATTGCCGAATGTGAAGCACTGCGAAACATGCGGCATCGGAATCTTGTCAAGATAATTACAGCCTGTGCAAGCATCGATGCCAGAGGAGATGACTTCAAAGCAATCGTGTATGACTTTATGCCTACTGGGAGTTTAGATGGTTGGATTCATGCTGACACAAATGAGCAAACAAGGGAAAGGAGTTTGGGTCTCTCTGAAAGAGTGACCATACTGCTAGATGTGGCTTACGCATTGAATTACCTTCATTGTGATGGGCCCACACCTGTTATACATTGTGATCTTAAGTCCAGTAATGTGCTCTTGGATGCTGATATGGTTGCCCATGTTGGCGACTTTGGACTCGCCAAGATTATTGTTGACGGAGGCTCAGTTGTCCAACAGTCGGCGAGGACGATGGGATTTAGAGGGACTATTGGCTATGCTCACTACCGGAAACAGAGACTTTGCCGAGTGTAAATTTTTTTGCCGAGTGTCAAAAATCGGACACTCGGCAAAGATCTTCTTTGCCGAGTGCTACACTTGGCAAAGAATTGCACTCGGCAACGATTTCTTTGCCGAGTGTCGGGCACTCGGCAAACACGGGCACTCGGCAAAGGACTTCTTTGCCGAGTGCCAGACTCTCGGCAAAATCTCTCCACTCGGCATAGGCTGCCCGCGAAACGGCGCCCTGCCACGGCCTTCTTTGCCGAGCGCCTGCGGTTAGGCACTCGGCAAAGATTTATTTTTTTTTGTTTTTAATTTCTTTGCCGAGTGCCCCAGATCTGGCACTCGGCAAAGATTTATTTTTTTTAATTCTTTGCTGAGCGTCTCAGATCTGGCGCTCGGCAAAGAAATTTTTTTTATTTTTAAAATACTTTACCGAGTGCCCCTGGACGGCACTCGGCAAAGATTTAATTTTTTTTATTATTTCTTTACCGAGTGCTCCTGTGGATGCACTCGGCAAAGAGGAAATTTAAAAAAAAAAATTAAAACATTCTTTGCCGAGTGCCTGATGGCTGGCACTCGGCAAAGACACCCTTTGCCGAGTGCCATGCCCCGGCACTCGGCAAAGTTTTTTTGTTTTTTTTGTTTTTGGCCTCCAATTTTTTTGTGCAGCCTTTTTAAAGCACCAGGAACTCCTAGTTACAATTTGGGGATTTTTTGTGGCTTTTTGTTATATTTAGTTACTTTATTTCGTTTACTTGAATTTTTCCGAAAATTAGAAATTTCAACTGCACGTGGTACGAATAATGGAGTTTAATGATTCGAACGGAAATTAGAAATTTGAACCAGGACATCTCCACATGTGATATCAGATTTCTAATTTCCCCAATTTTCGAATCATTAAACTCCATTATTCGTACCACGTGCAGTTCAAATTTCTAATTTCCGGAAAAATTCAAGTAAACGAAATAAAGTAACTAAATATAACAAAAAGCCACAAAAAATCCCCAAATTGTAACTAGGAGTTCCTGGTGCTTTAAAAAGGCTGCACAAAAAAATTGAATGCCAAAAACAAAAAAAACAAAAAAACTTTGCCGAGTGCCGGGGCATGACACTCGGCAAAGGGTGTCTTTGCCGAGTGCCAGCCATCAGGCACTCGGCAAAGAATGTTTTAATTTTTTTTAAAATTTCCTCTTTGCCGAGTGCATCCACAGGAGCACTCGGCAAAGAAATAATAATAAAAAAAATTAAATCTTTGCCGAGTGCCGTCCAGGGGGCACTCGGCAAAGTATTTTAAAAATAAAAAAAAAAATTCTTTGCCTTGCGCCAGATCTGAGACGCTCGGCAAAGAAGTAAAAAAAAAATTTAAATCTTGCCGAGTGCCAGATCTGGGGCACTCGGCAAAGAAATTAAAAACAAAAAAACAAAATCTTTGCCGAGTGCCTCCCTGATCCGGGCACTCGTGCAAAGCCAGGCGGATTTAGGCGGTTTTTGACCTAGGCCGGAGCATCACTGCAGACAGCCTCCGCGCGCCCACAGGCATGCCCGCCCCGCTCGCGCCCCTCGCCCGCGAGCCTGCCACCTGCCGCCGTGCTGCCCGCCGCCCAGCTTGCCCACGCCCTGCGCGCCGTCCGCCTTGACGCTCCGCCGCGGAAGGCTCGACCAGCGCCCCTGCTCGCCCGCGGAACGCGTCCGCGACCCTGCCGCGCCGCTCCGCCTGCTTGCACCCGGCGAGGACACCGCAAGAGCCTGCTGCACCGCCGGTCCCGACAGCCCGCCGACCGCAAACAGCCCGCGACAGCCTCGCCTGTCGCGCCCGGTCGCCCCGACGCGCGTTTGCACGCGTGCCCCGCGCCCGTGCCGCCCGCGCCGCCTTGCCCTCGCTGCCCACGCGCCCGGCCGCCCGCACGCCGTGCCCTCGGCCGGCCCTGCCCCCGGCCAGCGCCGCCCGCTGCCTTCGCGCCCTGCCGCCGGCCGCGCCGTGCCCCCGGCCGGCCCTTCCCCTAGCCGCGCCGCCCGCTGCCCGCGCGCCAGTCCGCGCCGTGCCCCCGGCTGGCCCTTCCCCCGGCCGCGCCGCCCTGACCCCGGCCGGCCCTACGCCCCGGTCGCGCCCCGTGGACCACCCGCCCCGACGCCATCCGTGCTCGACCCCGTCCCCGACTCCGCCCGATCCCGACGCCGCCCGCCCCTACCCCGTCGCCCGTCAGGTATGCCTTCTCACTTATTATTGTCGAGGTAGTGGTAGTTGTAGTAGTATTAGTTGTACTAGTGGTAGTATTAGTACAACTAGTGGTAGTATTAGTAGTAGAATTAGTGGTAGTAGTAGTAGTACAACTAATGGTATTAGTTGTAGCAATAGTGGTAGTAGTAGAAGAACCAATGGTAGTAGTAGTAGCAATAGTGAAAGTAGTAGTACAAGTAGTGGTACTACTTGGATATATTCTTCTACATGGATTGATATCCAAACTACATGGCTTCTGTTGAGCCATATGTGCTTGTCGGCCATCGTGCCATTGTTTTTTGCAGGTTTTGGAAACCTCACCATGCAGGGGATGTTCTGCCGAATTTTTTTGTAAATAACAGTATTTTGTTCCATTTTTGTAGAGAAGAGCCCGTCAGAGTTGAGTCGGAGTTCTCGCCACCGTGTCGGTCTGCCTGCACCGCGTCGTCTCGCCACTGCACCGACCCGCCACAGCCCCGCTAGCCTGACTCCGTCGCCACCCTAGGTATAACCCCTCTTTTCGTATCATTGTCGTAGATCGCGTAACCCAGTTAGGCGTCTCCCGTTCGAAAGAGATACGGTTGGAGGTATGCAGATCTTTGCATATTTATGACCGTATCTATTTTGGATTGTCCACGCTTTTTGGACAGCCTGCGGATGCGTAGATGGGTTAGTTTCCATGTTCTGCTCTAGTCCGAGATAGAGTTTCGGCATCACCTCCCTGTTGTTCTCCGGATACACACTCTTCTTTGGCAGGACGTGTATCTGGAGAACAGCGGGGAGGTGCTGCCGAAATTCTATCTCGGATAGGAGTAGAGCATGGAAACTAACCTCATCTACACATCTGCGGGTGGGATTAGGACCTATCCTCACCTATTAGACAGTAGGAACACCATGTAGATGCAATTAATGGTTACATTACTCGCCGATACATATGTTAGAGGATGGATGGCCGTCAGTGGATGTACACGGGCTGGAGAAGTCAGAGTGATTACACCACGGAATGGATGAACAAGACCGATGCTTTCTTGAATAGTGCATTTGGCAACGCTGCTAAAGGACATTGCCTAGTTTTGTGTCCCTGCAGCAAATGTGGAAACAGGAGAAGGGTAAACAAGGTGGAAATGGGTAAACATCTTGTGAAGAATGGATTTACGCCGGACTACACCCGGTGGGTCCACCATGGTGAAGCCCATCGTATGAGAGAGGAGATGGTGAGACCACGGGTGGAGGCTTTTGATGCTGATGCCGGGGTAGCAGACATGTTAGATGACTTTCACCAAGGACAGTTCGATGAGGGACGTGAGAAGGAGGTGATGGAAGTAGCCGCATAGGCGTTCTACGATATGATGGACTCGGCACAGAAACCCCTTCACGATCGGTCAACGGTGTCTCAACTGGATGCCATTGGACGCTTAATGGGGTTGAAGTCCGAGTTAAACTTAAGTCGACCTGGCTTCGATAAGACGTTGGCCATGATTGGCACCTTGCTTCCGGAGGGCCACATTCTGCCGAAGAGCATGTACGAGTCACAGAAACTCCTTCGAGCGCTTAAGATGCCGTTTGAGCAGATACATGCTTGTCCGAAAGGGTGCCTCCTATTTAGGAAAGAACATGAGCATGCAAAGTTCTGTCCAAAGTGTAAATCCTCTAGGTACCTAGAGGTAGACTCTGATGATGGCCAGAAGAGGCAACTTACGATCCCCATGAAAATCCTACGGTACCTTCCATTCCTACTGAGGATCCAACGGCTATACATGACCGAGGAATCCGCGAAACAGATGACATGGCATAAAAATGGCAAACGGTACAATCCTGACAAGATGGTACATCCATCCGATGGTGAAGCTTGGATCCGCTTTAATGACAAACATCGTGACAAAGCAGATGAGGCTCGTAATGTACGTGTCGCGTTGGCAACAGATGGGTTCAATCCTTATGGAATGATGGCTGCCCCATACACATGTTGGCCCGTCTTTGTTATCCCCCTTAATCTCCCCCCCGGTGTCTCCTTTCAACGACATAACGTATTCTTGTCGTTGAGAATTCCTGGACACCCAGGAAGTAATATGGGTGTGTTCATGGAGCCCATGTTTGATGAATTGGTCCATGCTTGGGACGAAGGGGTATGGACATACGATCGAGCTACAAAGACAACCTTCAAAATGCACGTTTGGTACCACTACTCCCTGCATGACTTCCTGGCGTATGGGATATTCTGTGCCTGGTGTGTTCACGGGAAGTTCCCATGCCCAATATGCAAGGAAGGTGTGAGGTTTATTTGGTTGCAGAAGGGTGGCAAGTATTCGTTGTTTGATAGACATCGTCAATTCCTACCTCTTGACCATCCATTCAGACAAGGCATCAAGAACTTTACGAAAGGCGTCAAAGTGACAAACCCTGCACCGCGGATGATGAATGGTGTCGAGGTTCATGCTCAGATAGGTGCTCTCGTGCCTAATGAAGAAGGTGGTTTTGTGGGATATGGTGAGCAGCATATGTGGACTCATATCTCGGGCATGACGAGGCTCCCCTATTTCGATGACCTTCTTCTACCACATAACATTGATGTAATGCACACTGAAAAGAATGTCGCCGAGGCACTTTGGGCAACACTCATGGACACTAAAAAGTCTAAGGACAACCCAAAGGTTAGAGTAGACCTGGCAACATTGTGCGATAGACCAAATCAAGAGATGCAACCTCCTAGTTGTGGCAAGACCTGGAGAAGTCCTAAGGCTGATTTCGTCTTGAAAAAGGACCAAAGGAGGGAAGTACTTGAATGGATCAAGAAGCTAATGTTCCCTGATGGGTATGCAGCGAATCTAAAGAGGGGAGTTAACTTAGGCACTCTGCGAGTCAACGGGATGAAGAGTCATGACTACCACATATGGATTGAGCGGCTTCTTCCGGTGATGGTTTGAGGCTATGTCCCGGAGCATGTCTGGCAAGTGCTGGCAGAGTTGAGCTACTTATTCCGCTAGCTTTGTGCCAAGGAGCTCTCTCAGACCATCATTGATGACTTGGAAAAAGCGGCACCCGTGTTGCTCTATAAGTTAGAGAAGATCTTTCCACCCGCCTGCTTCTTGTCGATGCAGCATTTGATTGTGCACCTCCCATATGAGGCACGGATGGGGGGCCCATGCAGAACCGTTGGTGCTATCCAATTGAGAGATGTCTGAAGACTCTTCGCAAAAAATGTAGAAATAAAGCCAGAATTGAGGCTTCCATTGCAGAGGCATACATTCTAGAGGAGGTGTCAAACTTCACAGAGAAATACTACACTGAGAAACTTCCTAATGTTCATAATCCACCCCCTCGTTACAATGCTGGCGAAAATGAATCGAACCTCAGCCTTTTCCAAGGGCAACTTGGAAGCGCAAGTGCATCGACCACTAAGCAATTGAAAAATGAAGAGTGGCGCAGTATCATGCTATATGTGTTGACCAACCTTGTCGAGGTGCAACCGTTCATTCGGTAAGTTCTAAACGAACTTGTTTCATTTCGCTGTATGTCCTTGTTTCATCGTCCAACCCCCTTGTTTCTCGTTGGTACAGGGAATTTCTTCGTCAATCCTGGCATGGATCAAGGCAACCTACCCCGCAAGAAAATGATACCCTTCTTTCACGGGGTGCGGGACCAGGGAGCCCCGATTTCATTTGTTGGTTCAAACAGAAAGCCCAAACTGATGCGCCTATAAGTGATGAGTTAAGACAGGTTGCAAATGGCTGTGCCATTAGGGTCAAGTCATTTCCCGGTTATGACGTGAATGGATATCGTTTTCACACAGCAAGCTACGAGTAGGTGGTTTGGTTTAATTTGATCTTCTTATATGTCCAATACTTGATGACGTGTAGGTGATTCCCTGGTGGTGCCAAGCGTATCTCGAGTGCTGGGCGATGATGGTGGATAGGTGGTTCATGGAGGAGTACCTCAAGATGCACAGGGATGCCCGGGACCGTCGTTTACTGATGCAAGGTCCAGCACACCATCAAGGCAGCCGCAACCTCGCCAGATACAAACAAGCATGGGTACGTGAATTGATTTATCTATTGTTACGCTCAGTTCTGTCTGATTTCTAATCATCGTGCTGTCTTTCTCGCAGTCGGCGTCACATAGTGGCCAGGCTTGCTCGGACTTCCAGGCATGGTGTATGGCCCACAAGGGTAAGGCGACGTCCGATGTCTCCTTCAACCTGGAGGACCCGCCCGAGGCATACACAAACCCGAGCGTCCACTCCCGCATCAG
Source organism: Miscanthus floridulus (assembly GCF_019320115.1). Lineage (NCBI taxonomy): Eukaryota > Viridiplantae > Streptophyta > Magnoliopsida > Poales > Poaceae > Miscanthus > Miscanthus floridulus. The sequence goes on from NC_089589.1 coordinate 105,555,543, forward strand.
TGAGTACACTGAGGTGGCGAGGTCGCTCCATGGGGCAGACCACGATCCGAGCACCCAGGACTTCGATGGAGAGGCCGTCATGAGGGCGGGGCAAGGCAAGAAGCATGGACAGTTCTGGCTTAGCGACGGCGTCATCGACACGGCCTCTACTCCCTCTCTCTCCCAGATCCGAGCACGGAGCACGAGCGAGAGCCTGGCCATTCGCACATGGCCGACCGCTGCACAGCACCGGGTCAACGCACTCGAGGTTATTCCTGTTTTACTCGTCATACATTGATCTTTACACACCTTAATTAGCTTTGCATTACTGAAACATTGGAGTGAAATATTGCAGGCCCGGCTGGAACAAGAAATGAAGGAACGTCAGGAGCTGGGGGCCTAGTTGGAGGCCGAGCGGGCCGAGCGGCAGGCCCAGGCGCAGAGGCTGATGGACATTACGGATTTCCTACAAGGGCTTGGGCAACGTATGGGCTTGTCTCTGCCACCTGGGCTGTTGGTTCCACCTCCGCCTCCGCGTCCTACAGCTGCAGCTACTCCTGTGAGTATCAAAGTTTTTTACTTTCACTTGTGCTTTGCTTGTATGGCCTCTATCGTCCTAGATTAGCTATCAAAATAATCTTGTCTCACATGCAATCTTTTCTCCTTTGTGCAGTCTCCATCTAACGGTGGTTCTAATAATCCACCTCATGCACCTACGAATGATGCATCTGGGCCTTCACCACAGTCGCAGTGGCCAAGATGAGTGCATGTTGTATTTTTTACATTTGTTGTTCACTTGGTGATGGACTTGTGATGCACTTGTGGACTTTGATAGACTTGTAAACTTATTTGGATGGACTTGAGCACTTATTATTATATATTGTGATGGATGTGATATGGGCGGATGGATGTGTGGATGGATGAGATATATATGTGATGGATGAGATATATATGTGATATATGTTTGTATGAATGTATTTGTCATGATGGAATGCAAAAAAAAATTTGCCGTTTTGGGTCACTTTGCCGAGTGTTGCACTCGGCAAAGGACCCCTTTGCCGAGCGCAATGGTCACAACGCTCGGCAAAGCTGGAAAAATGGGCGACCAGAAAACAGATTTTCCAGCTTTGCACAGTGCTGTGACTCTAACACTCGGCAAAGAAATAAAAAAAAAATTAAACTTTGCCGAGTGCCTGCCGTGTTGGCACTCGGCAAAGAGTTTTTTTTTAAAAAAATCTTTGCCGAGTGCCTGGAGTGGTGGCACTCGGCAAAGAAAATTTCCAAAAAAAATAAAAGCTCTTTGCCGAGTGCCTTCCGGGTTGACGCTCGGCAAAGAATTTTTCAAAAAAAAATAAAAAATATTTGCCGAGTGCCTGGAGGTTTGGCACTCGGCAAAGAAAATTTTCAAAAAAAATAAAAATAAAAGCTCTTTGCCGAGTGCCTTCCGGGTTGGCGCTCGGCAAAGAATTTTTTTAAAAAAATAAAAAAGCTTTGCCGAGTGCATGGAGGGTTGTCACTCGGCAAAGAAAATTCTCAAAAAAAAAGCTCTTTGCCGAAAAAATTTAAAAAAATCTTTGCCGAGTGCCGGCAGGGTTGACACTCGGCAAAGTGACCGTCAACGGGACCGGCGCCGTGACGGTCGCTTTTCTTTGCCGAGTGTTTCCGGGGCACTCGGCAAAGCCTTTGCCGAGTGTCCGATAAAATACACTCGGCAAAGAGTGCTTTGCCGATCAATTTTTTGCCGTATGTGCTTTGCCGAGTGCCGCACTCGGCAAAGGCTTTGCCGAGTGCAATATAGCCTTTGCCGAGTGCCTCAGGCACTCGGCAAAGAACCTGAATCCAGTAGTGGCTGCCCCAGGTTAGCCTAATATTTTCTTTGTTTACATGTCTATGACTTTATGTAATTTTCCTTTATCGTTCTTTATTTCATTACCAAATAAAACATGATTACTCTGGTGATTTACAGAAGGTACTTAACTTTGTACACTTATGTCATGCAACTCATTTTTTTGCTGGGGTAACAGTACTGCTACACATTTCAAGATATCTGATACTGTCCAAACATTTAATGCAACAGAGTATGGTGCTGGAAATGTTGTATCAACAAATGGAGACATCTACAGTTATGGTATTCTTGTGTTAGAAATGGTAACTGCTAGGAGGCCCACAGATAGCCTCCGTGAGTGTGTCGAGCTGGCCCTGCTGCATAATGGAACAATGGACATTATTGACATGCGTCTCTCTTTGAGCCTCAAGAATGATGAACTTCAGGGCGCTGGCGAGGGTGATTCTCCACACAAAAGAAAGACTGATTGCCTGATTGCTTTACTTAGACTTGGATTGTCGTGCTCTGAGGAATTGCCAACCAGTAGGATGGCAACTGGGGACATCATCAAAGAGTTGCTTCGCATCAAAGGATCTCTCATGTAGGGAATGCATAATAATATGAATTTATGGAGGAGCACCAACTGTGTGTGTGTGCTGATATGCTATATCTTAGACCAAATTTTGGATGCTTCAAACAGCTTCCTGCCGCAGCTAGAATTCTCAGATAACAGATGATTCATCAGTGTGTCCAGTTTATGCTGATGGTTTCAATCACCCCTTATGTTATATTTTTGTTTTTTGTTTTATGTAATGCACCTTTTTTCTTTCTGCTCATTGGAGGCACAATAGATCAAATAATTTGTGCATGGGGTACCACCCTTTTAAGAATATATCAATATAAGATTATTGGATACAGCCCTCCTGTGTTTGCTGATGCATGGTACTGCAGTTATTTTGTTCACTAGTCCATCAACCCATGCTTTTGCACGGACTAGAATCTTAGAAGATATAAGCATTATTTAATGTTTAATACCTTGTTGATTTATAAACATTACTTATATTAAATTATATGTTTTTATCTTTGTTTATTTTCTAACACAATATGGTATAATAGATACGTTGTAGTCTCTATCTAGTTGTGACAAACTTATCAATCACTGATCTATATGTTTTTTCATTCATATCCATAGTTTTTCTCCATCTATATATAGCACTTCTCTATCTTCAATATGCATTTAGTTGAAAACTTAGCTTAAACTATGGTGACTCTTGTTGTTGCCTATCTTATGATGTTATGAATCTAAATTTTGGTTTCAAATATTAGTCTTATTTATTGCTATGGATTTTTTAATCCAAGTTAAATTAAAACTTTGGTAACAATCCTTTGTACTACCTTTTAAAAATAAGGACTTGTAGACTGCACTCTTAAAAACAATCGTTCAAAGCTTGTACCAAATTGCTTAAGATTAGTGGTAGAGCTCGAAGGAAGATCTAAGATGGGTAGCAGTGCTAACCTCAAAGAGGATATTAAAATCTAACCCCTATAATGATTACTTACTCCGAAGAAATTTTAAAGGCCAAGAAGATATAGCTACATGTGGTCTGCACTAATCTCCCCCACTTCAAAAGGTGTTTGAATTTTCATATAAAAAATTATATGTACACTAATACACTACCGGAGAGAACTACTTTGCCGAGTGCAAAATAGTTTGCCGAGTGCATTCCATCGAGCACTCGGCAAAGGCAGTCTTTGCCGAGAGCCAGACCCAGCGGCACTCGGCAAAGAAATGCCGTCAGCAAATCTGCCTTTGCCGAGTGCCGGGCACTCGGCAAAGATTGGCCGTCGGCAAAAATCCGCCTTTGCCGAGTGCCGAGCGCTCGGCAAAGATTGGCCGTCGGCAAAAAAAATTTGCCGAGTGCCGGGAGCTCGGCAAATTCCGACCGTCGGCAAAGGTGGCTGGCGTGACGGCGGCCACCTGCCGTCAGCCTTTGCCGAGCGCCCCGCCGTTTGGCGCTCGGCAAAGAATTTTTTTTATTTTTTTTAAATTCTTTGCCGAGTGCCATGTGCCCTGGCACTCGGCAAAGACTTATTAGTCTTATTACATGTGGAGATGTCTGAGTTTTAGGCATCCGACGTCACAACTTGCTCGAAACTTTCTCAATTTTTACCACGGCCTCCGTATGTGATAACAAGACACCTCGACAAGTTTCGTGATTTTTGGACTTTGTTTGGATTTTATATAATTTAAATACACTTTCCTTGCAAGTAACTCGTCATGTTACGACAACAAGATGCTCGTAATTTCATGTGAGTTCCTGGATACGGCCTCAACATACGCTAAATATCATGAATACCATTTTTTGAATGACCAAATTCCATTATTGCATGTACCTGCAGTTCAAATTTGGAATATTCGAAAAAATTCAACGAAACAAAAATAATTAATGAAATATGGTAAAAAAACTCAAAATTGTCCCAAATTTTGAAATGGAGATGTAATAACTGTAGCAAGACACCACAAAAAATATGGGACCAAAAAACAAAAAAAAATTAATTTGCCGAGTGCCACCCTTGGCACTCGGCAAAGAAGCCTTTGCCGAGTGCCAGAGCACGTGGCACTCGGCAAAGAATTAAAAAAAATAAAAAAAATTATTTGCCGAGTGCTCCTTTCTGGAGCACTCGGCAAAGGTCCAATAGAAAATGGGCCACCGGCCCAAAATCCCCCCCACCCCGGAACCCTAAAAATTAATTAAGCCTTTGCCGAGTGCCAGGGCACGTGGCACTCGGCAAAGAATTAAAAAAAATAAAAAAAATTCTTTGCTGAGTGCCCCTTTCTAGAGCACTCGGCAAAGGCCCAATAGAAAATGGGCCGCTGGCACAAAATCCACCCACCCCAGAACCCTCTTCTCCCTTGCGCCCGCCCGCCCGCTCAGTCCCGCCGCCCGCCGCCGCTCCTCCACGCATCCCCGGCCCGCCAGCGCCACCCGCCCGCCCGCCCACGCCCGCCCGCCCGCGCAAGCGTTGCCCGGTAGCGCCGCCCGCACACGAAGCTTGCACACGCGCGCGCCGCCGCCACCCCCGCCACCATGCGCCCCCGCCCCTGCATCCCCCGCCCCCGAGCACCCCCCAGCCCGGCCGCGCCTCCCGGCCGCGCGGCTCCCAGGCGCGCGCCGCCGCCGTCAGTGCTGCCCGCCACCGTCAGCGCGGCCCGCCACCGCCCCCGTGCTCCCATGGTGTTGCCGCCGGCTTGGAAGAAGGAGGAGGAAGCAGCAGTAAGAAGAAGAAGGGAGGAGAAGAAGGAAGAAGAAGGAAGAAAAAAGAGGAGAAAGAAAGAGAGGGAAAAGGAAGAAGAAGGAGAAGGAAAAAAGAGAAGAAAAAGGAAGGAGGAGGAGGAGAGGAAGGAGGGGGAGAAGGGGAGAGGGGGAGGAAGCCGAGGTGGAGGGGAGGAGGAGGTGCCTCATCCATCTTCTCCGCGTGCCCGTCCCGCTGACGCCCCTACCGTCACCGAACCGCCTACGAGCGTGGGCAAGGTATATCCACCCTTTCTCCGCTTGTCAGCCTTCGTGCCATTGTGATGTCGGCCTTCGTGCCGCTGTGCTTATCGGCCTTCGTGCCATTTGTGATTGTCGGCCTTCGTGCCGTTGTTTTTTGCAGGTTTTGGAAACCTCCCCGTGCAGAGGAGGTGCTGCCGAAATTTTGAACTTATAGTGTCGTGTTTCTTCTTTTATAGAGCAGGACCTGTCGGAGGTGACCCAGAGGTCCCCGATCATCTTCGTCGACGTCACGGGTCTGCCTGCACTGCGTCGCCTCACCGCTGCCCCGCTAGCCTGACTTCACCGACACCCCTTCACAGCAGCGGGTCGACGCACTCCAAGTTAGTCCTGTTTAACTCTTCATACATTGATCTTTAAATAACTTAGTTACCTTTGCATTACTGAAACATTCGATTGAAATGTTGCAGGCGGAGAACGAGAGGATGGCTCAGGAGCTACGGGAGCTGGTGGCGAGGACCGAGTAGGCCGAGCGGGAAAGACAGGCCGAGCGGGAAAGGCAGGCCAAGCAGCTAGCGGAGATTACGACGTTCCTGCAGAACTTTGGGCAAATGCATGGTGTAGCTGTGCCGCAGTTCGCTCCACCACTGCCGCTAGTTATAGCTAGTACTGTGAGTATGAAACCAAATTGCTTCGACTAGTGCTTTCATTAGATGACCACTCTAACAGATGCAATCTCTTGTCCTTTATGCAGCCTCCGTCGGCGGGTTCGAATAACCCATCTCAGGCGCAAGCAGGCGACGACACTTTTCCTTCACTAGGCACTCAGTTTCCTCCCCACCTGTAGTTTGTATCTCTTTTTCATCGCTTGATGGACATGTGATGCACTATGATCGACTATCGACTTGTTTCGATGGATATTGGACCTATTATGCTTGTGATGTCGTGTATGTGAGATATTGTGTGATCGACATGTGATATATATGTGGTATTGCCTTTGTGATGAGATGGATGTGATATATATGTGCCATATTGTGTTTGTGATGTCACATATGTTATATATATCTCTTATATACTGTGTTTGTGAATATAGAATAAAAAAAATTAGCCTCTTTGCCGAGTGCCCTGACCCTGGCACTCGGCAAAGAAATTACGAAAAAAATAAAAAATCTTTGCCGAGTGCTGACCTGGCAGGGCACTCGGCAAATAAATTATTAAAAAAAAATCTTTGTCGAGTGCCTCCCCGGCAGGGCGCTTGGCAAAGAATTTTTGAAAAAAAATTAAAAAAATCTTTGTCGAGCACCTCTGACATGACACTCGGCAAAGCATGTGCTAACGGAACCGGCGCCGTGATGGTCACTTTTCTTTGCCGAGTGCCGAGATTGCACTCGGCAAAGACTTTGCCGAGTGCTCGATAAAAGACACTCGACAAAGAATTCTTTGTCGACGGAATTTTTACCGGAGGCTCTTTGCCGAGTGCTGCACTCGGCAAAGGCTTTGTCGAGGGCAAAGTAGCCTTTGCCGAGTGCATTAGGCACTTGGCAAAGCGCCTGAATCCAGTAGTGATAGTTATATTATTAATGTATATTTTCGAAACATTTTAGTTAATACTTCCTCCAAAAAAATCCTAGCATTTACTATAAAAATATGAAAATGCTTTATCCTAATGAGAGAAATTTGTATCTTCAAAAGAAAATATTCCATCTTAAATAAAAAACAATCAGATTTATGAGAAAAATATTTCATCAAATACATAAAAACTTCTTGCTTCTAAAAAATGTAGCTTAAGTAATTTTTTTTCTAGAAATGGACACTACGTAGAAAATGATTTTTAGCAACGGTTCAAATTTTTTGTAGGGGAGGCTGGTGATGGAGCCGCCCCAACAGTGGCGTGCTAGAGTGCCCAGACACCAGCCGTCCCTACAAACGGAATAGCAGGGACGGCTATTGTTACGAGCCGCCCTTACAAATGGGGTCTGATTTGTAGGGCTGCTCAATTACCAGCCGCCCCTGGAAATGGTATTTGTAGGAGCGGCTGGTGATTGAGCCGCCCCTACAAATGGCCCCGTATTTATAGCACTGATTTGTAGAGGCGGCTCAATCTCCAGCCGCGCCTACAAATGCCCCCATATAAAACAAATGCAGCTCCTTCTTCCTCCTCGGGTCACTCACTCCAACCCGTGAAAAAAGGTGGGGAGGCCTTGGGCACCTCCCAAAAATTGCTCTACTAAGGGGGGAAGGTTTTGGTCTCAAATCCTTTGGTGGAGAGGTTGTAGAAGGTAAGAAAATGCTATTCCAAACTTTTTTTTGAAGTTTTAATGGTTGATTAGTGAGTAATTAGAGTTTTGTTTCTCTCTCTTCTATGGTGCTTGAGCTATTTCTGAGCAAATTAGACCCAACTTTTAAATGTACTAGGGTAAATTAGGGAGGGAAACAAGATCATACCCTTATTTGGTCCATGTTTCTTGATTTTAGTGAACCATTAGTTAGTTTTATGGATGTTTCATGTCCATGTGATCTAGATCTAGGGTTTGGTTTTTTTATTAATTTCGTTTTTGTAAATTTATGTTTGATAAAATTGGACTAGGGTTTGTATGAAAGATATTGGGTAAAGTATAATTATTGCTAATTGTTGTCTTTGAAATTGTTTATTGTAATCAATAAATATGTATTTTAATTATTTATGGATAAATGGGCCATTAATTAATTTTTCTCTACCATGGTGTGTTTGTATGCTTCATGTAATTATATTAGATTTATATTCATATATATCTGAGGTATATACAATTATTCTCAAATAATTATTACTTTGATTCATTTTTATATATATCTGAATAAGTAGTCCTTTAATGTTTGTTTTGTTGTTGTTGTAAAAGATGGAGTACATAAACTCTTGGATATATGGTTCGTTAAGGTTCAAGGCAGGTTTCCGTGAAGAGGTGGATAAATTTATTGAAGCCGCAACGAAGCATACAACGACATTGAAAGAGAATAATGATACAATTATTTGCCCCTGTAAAGATTGAAGAACCGTATGACATGGACAGATGTGACTATCATCAGATCACATTTGATTATGCGAGGATTTGTTGAGGACTATACAGTGTGGATTCATCATGGTGAAACGGTTATTGTTAACGACGAGGATGAGGAGGACTACGACGATGAAACCATAGAATCCCTGTCCCAATATTCAGCAGAGCTTGATGCACGAATGGATTTTGAGTTTGGCAATGAACAAGGTGGTGATGCTGGTGGTTGGGATGGTAACGACGAATGTGGTGCCAATAATGATGGTGGAGCACATGTCGGAGTTGAAGATGATTTAGATGACATGATTTGAACCCTTGGACCAGAGATTTTACTAAATAGCCCGAAAGGTCTAGAAAATTTGGAAAGAGTGACAAAAGCATCGAAGGAGACTGTGTATGGTGTTGAAAAGGGTTGTCCGACACATTGGACATTACTATGTTTTGTGCTTGAGCTTCTCATCCTGAAGTCTAAGTACGGCTGGTCAGACTGTAGTTTCAATGATCTATTGCATCTCCTGTCATGGGTGCTGCCACAACCAAACTCAGTTCCCGCCAACACGTACCAAGCGAAGAAGGTCATAAGTCCATTGACAATGGGGGTTGAAAAAATACATGCATGCCCCAACCACTGTATACTTTTTCATGGCGAAATGTTCAAGTCATTGGATAAATGTCCCCGGTGTGGGGCCAGCCGGTACAAGAACAATGACCTTTACGGTGGGGACGAACCATCCACGGGGAAAAAGAGGAATAAGAAGGGTACAAAAAAGGTGGTACAAGAATCTCAGCCCCCAGAGGACACTCCATTAGGCAACGATGCAAAGCAGAGAAGAATTCCTTCCCTGGTAATGTGGTACCTGCCAGTGACCGTCCGCTTGAGACGTATGTTCCTAAACCCTAAAGAAGCCGCACTCATGACATGGTGGGATGATGAGCGCAAGGTGGATGATGATAAGATTGCACACCCGGCTAATTGTAGTCAGTGGCAAAGGTTTGAAGAGATGCACAAAGAATTCAGCGATGACCCAAGGAATGTACGGTTTGGCCTGAGCACCGATGGAATGAATCCCTTCAATGAGAGGATGAGCAACCATAGCACATGGCCAGTGATCTTGACCATGTACAACATTCCAACATGGTTGTGTCAGAAGAGAAAGTACCTTCTCCTCACTATTCTTATTTCTAGCCCTAAACAACTAGGCATTGATATAGACGTGTTCCTTGAGCCCTTGATGCAAGAAATTGAGAGGCTATGGAGGCATGGGGAGCAGATGTACGATGCGTTCCGAAAGGAGGACTTCATATGTAGAGCAATAATATTTGTTACTACCAATGATTACCCCGCGTTGTTTGCTTTGTTTGGATAGATCAAAGGGAAGACGGGATGCTTGGTTTGCTTGGATGGTACTACATGGGTGTACCTGGATGCATCCAAGAAGATAGTTTACCTAAGGAACCAATGCTTCTTAAAGACAAGTCACAAGTACCGCAGCAAATTGTTCTTTAGATTTTATGACAACGCCTTGGAGATTGAACCCCATCCGGAGAGACGTCATAACGGAGAACATGTGTACAGAATGGTGAAAAACATACGCGTCATCTATGGAAAGAAGAATCTAGATGGGACCAACAGAGATAGAAGCACACCTCCTGTCGAAGGCGTACCTTTCAAGAAACAATCGATCTTCTTTCAGTATCTGCCTTATTGGCCAGACTTAGAGGTCCCCCATGCCATTGATGCTATGCACATGCAGAAGAATGTCTTTGAGAGTCTCATTGCTACCTTGATGGACACAGGCAAGTCAAAGGATGGTCTAAAAGCACAGAAAGACATGGTGCAGCTAAACGTGATGCCACAGCTTCACCCGGTACCTGAGGCTAATGGAAAATACACTCTGCCCGCGGCGTGCTTCAACCTAACACCAGACGAGAAGAGAGCTATATGCACTTTCCTAAGGGGGATCAAAGTCCCGATTGGGTTTTCAGCAAATGTGAAGAAGCTAGTGTCGATGAAGGACTTGTCAATAACACACTGCAAGGCTCACGATTGCCATGTGATGCTGACAGTGTTTCTACCTATTGCAATCAGGGCTATAAAGCCAGAGTTCTTAAAAATGGCCATCACCCGCATGTGCTACTTCTTTTCAAAGATCTCACAGAAGACGATTGGCAAGGAAGAGCTGAGTGACCTACATGAATTTGTGGTGGAGACACAAAACCAACTGGAGATGTGTTTACCTCCTGCTTTTTTGATATAATGCCACATCTCATGATTCACATGGTTCATCAGATACAGGCTCTTGGCCCTTGCTACTTGCATAAAATGTGGTCATATGAGCGGTTCATGTTGGTTTTAAGTCGATACGTGCATAATCGAGCATACCCAGAGGGCTCCATGATAGAGGGTTATAGTACTAAAGAAGTTGTCGAGTGCTGTCAAGAGTACCTAAAAGTATAGAAAGGGATTGGTAAACCCGATTCTCGTCACAAGGGTAGGCTGGCTGGGAAGGGCACCAGTGGTAGAAAAGTGTTCATCGACCATGATTACAAAGAGGTGAGTCGGGCGCATTACAGTGTCTTGCAGAGTACACAACTAATGCAACCGTATATTGATGAACACTTGGCTATCATTATGGCAGAGGGAAATGGCCGTTCGGATGATTGGGTCATGAAACAGCACAAGCAACGACTAACTACATGGTTGAAGGACCAAAACATACCGCCTGAAGAATCCATAGACTCTATTACCATCAGTAGGTTGGCGGAGGGGCCATCGAGACAAGTGACATCTTGGAATGCTTATGACATCAATGGGTACATGTACTATACCAACGCAAAGGATAGTAAATATGTGAACCAAAACAGCGGCGTTCGAATAGAGGCTCTCGATGGATTAGGGCGAAAGATCCAATACTTTGGCATCATTGAAGAGATATGAGAACTTGACTATGGAAAGGATATAACGGTGGCCCTGTTTCGATGCCGCTAGATCAAACAACACCAACTGAACGAGATCGGATTGAGAGTCCTGGACCTCGAGAATCTAGGCTACCAAGATGACCCTTGGGTGCTCGCTTCACGTGTCGCATAGGTTTTCTATATGTCTGACCCACAAAATAACATCCCCCCGAAGAAGAATACAAAGCACGTGGTTGCCTCCGGGAAACAACACATTATTGGAGTCGATGGCGTGGATGATGTTGAAGCTTACAATAAGTACGATGAGATGCCGCTATTCACAGACTTTCCTAAGAAGATCAGTGTTGTGGAAAAGAACCTCCCCAAAGACATAATGCCATAGGAACAAAAAGGTGTCAAAGGGAAAGTCGTTACAGTGGGCTAACTAGTTGTTGAACGTGGAGTGTTTGTGTAAGTGTGTGTTTGTAAGACTTCATTTATGCATGCGTGTGAGACTATATATTTATGTACGTGTGTAAGACTACATATTTTTGTATGTGTATGAGACTACATTTTATGCATGTGTGTGAGACTACCCTTTGCAACATCCAGATGACTCTATTTGAACATCCACTTTATTACTACAAAATTTCATTTGTCAAAGTTTGAGCACTTCAAATTTTCAAATTTAAAAAAATGACAAGTTCAAACGAGATTTTCAACCACTAAATGTTTTTGAGCTGAAAAAGTGATGAATACCAAAGTTGTATAACTCATCAAGATCTATAACTTTTATTTTGATCATTTCTTTATCTAACAAAGTGATAGTAAACATTGTTCACAAATCAACATGTTTCTCGTATAGTTCATGAAACTATGAGTCATGTGAATTTATGAACAATGTTTACTAATACTTTGTCACATGAAAAAGTGACCAAAATAAAAGTTGTAGATAGTGAGGAGTTCAACAACTTTTTTGTTCACGACTTTTATTGTTGAAATCATTTAAGGTTTCAAAATCTTGTTTGAAGTTGCCATTTAGTGAAATTCAAAATTTGAACTGTTCAAATTTTGTCAAATGAAAATATGATCAAAATAAAAGTTGTACATATTGATGAGTTCTACAACTTTGGTATTCATGAGTTTTTCATGTGAAATCATTTACTCTTTCAAAATATTGTTTCAAGTTGAAATTATTTGAATTTCAAAATTTGAATCGTTCAAACAAAGTCACATGACAAGATGACCAAAATAAAAGTTGTACATGTTGATGAGTTATACAACATTTGTGTTTACAACATTTTCATTTTATTTCATTTAACGTCATAAAATTGAATTCGAAGTTTTAAAATTCAAATTTTTAATTTTTGTTTTTTTTGTTTTCTATATTGTTTTGACTACAATTGTTTTTATATATATTTCTTCATATATAGAATAATAAAAAATATTATATTTGTGTATATACACAATTTTTTATATTACTTTGTGTTTTTATGATATAAAAAATATAGAATTTATAATTTTAAAAAAATATTTGTAGGGGCGGCTGGATCAGGAACCGCCCCTACAAATGCATTTGTAGGGGCGGCTGGATCAGGAACCGCCCCTACAAATGGTACCTAGTATAAATAGGAGGGAAGCGCACGGGAGTCATCGTCTGGGCGCTGTCTTCTTCCTCCGATGCCGTCAGGCTGCCTAGGGTTTCCGCCGCCGGTCCCGTGCCCGTCGACACCCGCACCCGGTCCCCGGCGCCCGCCCCCGCGCGCCGACCCCCGGCGTCCCGCACCCGGCCCCCGGCGCCCTCCCTAGCGCGCCGACCCCCAGCGTCCCGCGCCCGGCCCCCGGCGCCCTCCCCTGCGCGCCGACCCCCAGCGTCCCGCGCCTGGCCCCCGGCGCCCTCCCCCGCGCGCCGACCCTCGGCGTCCTGCGCTCGGCCCCCGGCGCCCTCCCCCGCACGCCGACCCCCGGCGTCCCACGCCCGGCCCCCGGTGCCCTCCCCCGCGCGCCGACCCCCGGTGTCCCACGCTCGGCCCCCGGCGCCCTCCCCCGCGCGCCGACCCCCGGCGTCCCGCGCTCGGCCCCCGGCGCCCTCCCCCGCGTGCCGACCCCCGGTGTCCCGCGCCCTGCCCCCGGCGCCCGCCCCCGCATGCCGACACCCGCACCCGATCCCCGACGCCCGCCCCCACACGCCGCGTCGACCCCCGGCGTCCTGCGCCCGGCCCCCGGCGTCCTCCCCCGCGTGCCGACCCCCGGCGACCCGCGCCCGGCCCCCGGCGCCCGGCCCCGCACGCCGACGACTCACGCCCGGCCCTTGGCTCAGGTTTGTTCCATCCCTTAACCTTCTTCTTGTCTTCAGTTCCTATCGGTACATTGTTACCGTGCACACCGAGGATGCTGCACACACGCCCTATCGGTACATTGTTTTCTCGCAATTTCCAGATGAATTCTTTTGTCATTGGATCTATTTCACTGTGTGATGGCCATTGCTTGTTCTCCCCCATATGTTTGCGAGCACGGATGGTTGTGGTGGTCAATACGAAACATGTATGTAGTATTACAAATAAGAAAAATATCTGTTAATGTCTCAACAATGCTTAATTCAATTTCACAGAACATGAGAAAAACTATTGCTTACCACTGCGCTAATTGGAGTAAATGTGTCCTGTCCTTTAGCCAAAGCCCATGGAAGACCAGCAGACTACAAATATATCATATAATAAGTATAAGTAAATACAAGGTAGATAGAAGTTTTATGTCAAGTCATTGTGCTTACTTCTAAGATTATACAAAGAGTTCTGTTGAGAAAGGGTGTGTTTTCAAAGTTTAGGGACCTAAAATGCGTTTTCAAAGTTTATGGACTTAAATGGCATTCCTTGACAAGTTTAGGGGCTGCTCATACATTAAACTCTTATGGAAATATGAAACATATACGTACGGGATCATTGAGGTCTTGCTGCATTTTTTCTAATAGACAAGATATGTCATATTAGAAAACAAATGACTTATAAAACTATGAGACTGATTTGCTCCTGAATATGTTTCAGGAATCACCGGGATAACATTTGCCGGTTAAGAAAAAAATACTCTAACAAAAAAGAAAGCACACAGTTACTATATGTAGTAATACCTACCTTAGCAGCAACTTGAATTTCTTTTGCTGTCTTGTCCAAAGCAAGTGCATAACCTGGAAATTGTTGTTTCAATGTTAGTAAAGCATGCTTGCCACAGTTGACATACATAACTGTTATAGTATACTACTCCATTTGTTTTGAAATACTAAATATCATAGGAATTGTAGAACATAATGTAAAGCAAATGGTCCATGTACGTACCCTTCCTTAATTATAGGGATTACTATTTTTGGATTGGTGAAGACATTACTAATAGGTACCCCTATAATTAGGGACAAGTTTTTTTTAATGCTTGGATACCTTATATTTCAGTATGGAGGTATTTATTACAGGTTTGTCACTATATGGCAGCTAACACAGAGATCTTGGTTTTATGGAATGGTGTCACCGAAAAGTTTACTAATCAATGTGTTTGTATTTTACATTTTTTCATAGACCATGACTATTATTACCTTTATCGTAATTGTGTCATCAGGTATGCTTGTGGATGTACTTTTTATTGAATATTCTATACTCTCCGTTCTAGACCTGAGAATTTTTTTGGACCAAGACCAAAAACAAAGTTTGGTTCGTTTTGGGCTAAACAATTTGTGCCCATGACCATCATATGGGCTGTGTCAAGTCATCAGTTTGTGGTTAGACCTGGGCTGTGTCACTCATCGTTACTCAAGTTGCCTTCACTTGCTGTCATGTGTTACATCTGAGTGCTACATCCATTTAAGAGTGCTCTATATTGCTCTTGTATAATTTTGCCCACTATAGGTTAGAAATACCATGTGACCCAATAATATGGCTGTAATGTATTGTCCGGACATAGTCAGGTATCTGTCAAATGCAATGCTGTGGTTGATACAGTTACATGTCCAGTACAAAGACGTCATTCATTGTTCTTTATAATTTGGCTACTTGTTGGTAAATTTACCGCTGCCTTCGCACTATGGCCAAGTTAGAATTTCCCCTGAAGGCCTGAAGTTTTCACTTGACTGTCCTGGTGATCGCAACCCATCATTTGCTTTCGTGCCTTTTTTGTGGCTGGTGTATGCATTTTGCATGGGCATCTTCACCTTTTCAGGAGTTGAGGTGCATGATCCCAACAATATGGCGAGATCCACTTTGGTCCCTCTAACTCTTTTTTGCCTTTTGAACTAGAGGGGTCATGCTTTAGTTAAAAGGCTTTGCATGTGTGGATGTTCTAGTTCTGGGCATATATGGATTCTTTTTCATCTCTTGCTAATTTTACTGCAGTTCAACTTGTAGTGATCGTTCTTTCTTTTTTGAATATGTACTCATCATCTTTAGTCTACTGTTTGCTATTAGTGATATTTGTTACAATACAAGAGCATATATAATGCAGATGCAAAAAAACATATATTTTAGATAGCATAGGTGAAGTTTTTAGTCCAAATGAGTCATTTGCTTCTCACTTGTCTAAACTGAGCCTTAATCTATCGAAGATGGCACAATAGGGCATAGCAGATCATGCGTCTTTGCTTCTCTGGTACCTAGGTCGATGTGAGTATTAGACAGCATAGATGCATTCCATTAGTAAATTTTATCTAGCTAAGCCTATGACCTGGATAGTGGCTGTCAGTACTATTAAATTTTATCTAGCTATCAGTACTATTAAATTTCTAAAAACTGGATAGTGGTCATTTCAGCTAAGTGTCAGTGCTCATTTCAGTTAAGTTTCAGTGCTCATTTTAGTTAATTTTCAGTGCTCATTTCAGTTCAGTTTTAGTGCTCATTTCAGTTCAGTTTTAGTGCTCATTTCAGTTCAGTTTTAGTGCTCATTTCAGTTTCAATTTCAGTGCTATTTTCTGAATGTGAACTACTTGATGCTGTGATCTACCTAATGTTGTGATCTACCTGGTACCTGAATGCTGCTGGCTGGCTGTAATCGGGCTTGCTGGCTACTGGCTGCTGGCTCCTACTACTACTCTACTTATTAGGCAGTATCGGGTTTGCTGGCTGCTGGCTGCTGGCTGGTACCAGTGGCTGCTGGCTGCTGGTTGGTCTCCTACAACTCCTATTACTACTACTTGCTACTCCTACTACTACTCTACTACTCTACTCTCCTCTACTCCACTCTACTCCTCTCCTCTCCTAAGCAGCTTTTGCTACTTCTACTACTACTCTACTACTTCCCTAATACTACTGTTTACTGCTTCTACTTCTGTCTTCTATCAACTACTGGCTGCTGGCTGCTGGTTGGTCTCCTACAACTCCTATTACTACTACTTGCTACTCCTACTACTACTCTACTACTATACTCTCCTCTACTCCACTCTACTCCTCTCTTCTCCTAAGCAGCTTTTGCTACTTCTACTACTACTCTACTACTTCCCTAATACTACTGTTTACTACTTCTACTTCTGTCTTCTATCAACTACTTGTACTTCTGTCAACTAATTCTACTACTTCCCTACTACTACTGTCTACTACTTCTGATTGTCCAATCTGCCTATTAGGTTCAGAAGATATTAAGCATATGATGTTCATGTGTGATCGAGCAAAGTCAGTATGGCAGCTGTTGCTTTTTTGGGAAGCAGCACCTGCTTTTTTTTGCCAAATCTCCCCTCTCTTCTATTTTTGCCGCCTTTCCTATCCTCTATGTTTGGGAAGCAGCAACTGCTTTTTTTTACACCTTTTCCTCTCTATGTTTGTTAAGCAGCTGTTTCTTTTTTTTGCCAAATCTCCCCTCTCCTCTCCTCTCCTTTGTTTTGCCGATGATGAAATTGTCCAAGTCCATACATTATATGGAATATGAGCTGATGATCAAGAACTTGTGAGGAACTTGGCATCATTAGCAGCCGCCCCTACATTACCTTCTCCTCTCTTCTCTGTTATGATGCCTTGATGCTCCAAGTTCAAGATCAAATGATGATTGACATGTTTCTGAGGCCTCTACCACTGCTACTTCTCATTTTTTATATTATTGTTTTATAGGACTACTTTGGTTTATAGACCTTTTTGATTTCTTATACCTTCTCACGTACCTAAAGCACACTTTCTTGCATCTTTTAGAACAAAGCGCGAAATAATGTCGCGGACAATAGACAGTGCAGCTCGATGCCCCGAGCATGATGAGTAGCCAACCCTTGAGGAGCAAGCACTAGAGGACCAGCTTACCCAGGAACAGTTCGATAACAAGGTAGAAAATGATCTAGAAGTGATGCTTACTCAGGAGGAGTGTGACGAGGAGGAAGGCCCTGAAGGAGAGGCTGCTGAAGGCGAAGAAGAAGAGGATGATGAGTCAGAAGAGGGATATGAAAGTCCCGAGGATCCTTTCCCACCTGAAGCAAGAAGGAGGCCAACGGAGGAAGTTTTGGACAAGGATTTTGACCCGAACGAGGAGGTAGGGAAGAAGCCTTAGCATGTAAATTTTGCTAAAGCTTTGGCTGTGTTACCTCTGCTAACACTTTGACCTATCCTATATACAGATTCCTCCTAAAACTCAGAAAAGACGACGTCGACGTCCGCGACATCTCGCTGGACAAGACAGAGTAGAGGAAAGGAGAGCAGAGGCAATAACCACAGAGACGGATCACGACGGCTCTACTCAACAAACTCAAGACACAACCACGACTACCAAGCCTAAGAGGAAACGGGGGGATAGAAAAGGAAATCTATATCCAGATAAGGCTTGCTATGTGATAACGGAGGTTGGGCCAGTAGGGGAGATCCTTGAGCCGAAGGAATTAAGAGGACGATTCCGTAATGCGATCGGGGCCCTAGTAAGAGATAAATTGAACCCAGCAATCCCTAACTGGAAAGAGGTACCAGAGAACATAAAGAATGCACTATGGGATAGGCATCTGAAGGTCAATTTTAGATTTCCGGAGGGTAAGCACGAATTGGTAAAAAAATGCTATCAGGATGATGGGAGAGTCATTTCGATGTTGGAGGTCGGAGCTCAACACGAAGTATATCCAAAAGGGGTTAACTCCCTTCAACGAGTTCGACAAAATAACTCCTATTCAATGGGAGGAGCTCATGGCTCAGAAGACTTCAGCGGAGGCATTGGAGCTCAGTGCCCGTAACACCGAGCTGGCGAAGAGGAACAAACACCACCATCATCTAGGCCCCGATGGCTACTATGCCAAGGAAGAGCAATTTAGGAAGATGGATGAAGAGGCCACAGCTGCTGGGAATATCGATGTGACGAACTTGAAGGTACGCTCAAGGAACTGGATATATGCGAGGAGTACAGAACCATCCGGCAGTAATCTTAAGTTTGATAAGCCGGAGACACAAGAGGCGGTATCAAGGATACTGAAATATGCTGAAGACAAAGAGACGGGCTCATTTAATCCTTCCAAAGAGAGGGACGAGCTTAGCCTTGGCTTGGGAAACAAGGAGCACACAGGCCGCACCAGGGGGCTAGGGAAAAGGATGACCTGGAAGCAAGGATTCGAAGAGGACAGGCACATGTATAAGAAACATGGCCGAGACCGGGAGACTAGTCTTGAGCTCCAAGTGAAGGCTCTAGTTGCGAAGGCGCTGGAGGAGCAAGGAATGTCTATGGAGCCACGTATATTAGTGACGCCGCTGGGAGAACTGGCATTAGTTGGTAGCCCTCCGAAAGTTCCTAGCAGCCAAGGTTCCACTACAGCCACAACCCCAGTCGATCTCATACGGGAACCTACTAGTTGCACCTTGGTGTTTCTCAGCGGCCGGCAGAACATTGTGATGGAGGTGGCAACGGGTGTGGCACATCCTCCCAGTGGCTTACACCACAATAATAAGATACCGTCGGAATACACTAGGGTCGAGGTGCATACAGTGAAGCCCGAGTTCATGCAGTGGAGGATAGACTACGCAACTCCGAGGGGCTGGTGTTACTCGGAGACATTATGGGGCAGTTCATCCTCTGGCACAAACGGAGCGAATTTGGAGCGAGTTGTTGAGGACGGGGAGATATTTTCACCGTCTCGTGACCCCCACATTCCTGAGATGCCACATTCTTCCCTGCCTCCTATCGAGCATGTGCCTGATGAGATGCCACAACCTTCTCCAGCTCGTACTGGGCAAGTGCATCATGAGATGCCACAGTCTTCTCAACAAGCACAACCGATACATGAACAATGAGTGTCTCCTGAAGAAGATGATGCACAAGAAGATGAGGACGTGCCTGAATGGGAACTCCGAAAGAAGATTCCAATCAACATAAGGCCAGTTTATGTTCTGATCAAAGACGTCTCGTCGGTGTCCAAGTGGTATTCCCATGATCAGTTCAAGCCTGAAAACCAAGTTAAAAATTCCCATCATGGGGTTCTGAGGGGGCCGTCAGTAGCAAACTCCACCAAATTGCAAAGCAGTATCCAAATGTTGATGCCATCGAATGATCAAAGGATTGCCCAAAAAAATATGAAAGAGGCAAGCCCTTCCTACCAAACCGGGACATCCAGCGCCTACCACTTGGAATGAGAAGGTTCCATGATTGGTACTTGCGTGTTCTCCCAACGAGCATAGATATCATACAAGCATGCTTTCCCACCGGCACATTTGAAAGCCCAGCCGGGAAAATTGTCTTTGACTTCAATGACATGCACACATGCTTTCACCTGGGAGAAATGGAGATGAATCTAATTCGCACGTGGTGCCTATAAGTCCTTGTCCTCCCGATATGATATGAATGTAATCTTTGAATTATGTTGTAACTAACCCACGCCATGATTTGTAGAATGCAAGTGCACATTGTCAAACAAATGCCAAGTGTGAAAGCCGGGTATGTAGACCCTCAAGCTATAGCCCAAACAAATTTTAATTACCCTAAACGGTGGACACTGGATGCCAAAGAGCTAGCAGCTACAAAGACTCTTCGGGAGAAAGAGCGCATCCATAGTGCGAAGCTAAGGGAAGAGTCCCTTAAGGTTGCGGCATACATTGCCTTGGCTTTCAAAAATCTCCAACACCACTCTACTATATGGCTACCATACAACTTCGAGTAAGCTCAACTCTATACTTAAAGCTTTGTTCGATATATTTCATTCGATGCAAAAGGGCTTATCTAGTTCTATGATTAAATCCATGCAGCAACCACTGGATTTGTATAGCCGTCGATGTCGGGAGGAGCATGGCATGGGTCTTTGATTCATTAGATAAGGACACGGTGACATACAAAGACTTCATATCGATTCTCAAGACGTATACATATCGACAATCCTCATTAGCTTATATGTTTGTATACATACTTGTAACGTTCACTTTTGGATACTAACAAGTTGTATTTGCTAAAATAATTCGAACAGGGCATTTAGGTTCTATGTCACTAATCATCATGGAAGGCATGATCCAGCAAGGAAGGAAAAGCTGGCTATAAAAACACTATGTGCAGTAAGTGTAACTTACTTCTTCAGTACTCCGTTACATGGCTGTCAAAAGCATTACTAAACATTTTCATATGCAAAACACACAGTGCCCCAAGCAGAAGCCTGTGAGTGTACATTGTGGATACTATATATGTTCTATGATGGGTAACACCGGTGCCTACAGGAGACACCCCTTAAGGGTAAGTTTGAACCTCTTCACCCATAGTATAAAAACTTCGTAAATGGTATGAAATACCAAACCAAAACTTGTTTTCTTGTAGTGGAGAGAAGAGAAAGGAATGAAAAGAGACCCATACAAGGATGACCAACTCTTAGAGCTCGTCGGCGACCTTTGCAACTTCATATTGGACCAGATTGTACACGTCAGAGGCGCCTACCATGACCGAGAGTCTGAGTTAGGTACAAATCCTCAGTACCAACACCTTCGTGAGACAGAAAGGCTAGCTCTAGGACGTTGATAACAATGTGTATGGAATTTGTATATTTAATGATGGATTGTATATATTCATGTGAATTGGACTTGTAATTGTAGTTTATAGAATACTCTTATGTTTGTAGTCGCGGTCGCGGGGTGTTCGGCAACGCGAACGTGGTTCGGAACGTTGGTTGTGGGACGTTCGGCAAAGCGATTTTGAATTGAAAAAGTGATTTTTTTTGCGGGAAAACGTACTGTACGGGCGGTTCTAGATTGAACCGCCCCTACAAATACCCGTTGGTAGGGGCGGCTGGTACTACAGCCGCCCCTACAAATCGATTTGTAGGGGCGGCTGGTATTTCCAGCCGTCCCTACAAATCGATTTGTAGGGGCGGCTGGTAATAAGAGCTGCCCCTACAAATAGATTTGTAGGGGCGGCTGGAAACACCAGCCGCCCCTACAAATCGATTTGTAGGGGCAGCCTGGGAACCGCCCCTACAAATGCATGATTTGTAGAGACCCTTACGTAGGGGCGGTCGGGTAAACCGCCCCTATTAATGGTCTACAACCGCCCCTACAAATGCTTTTTGACGTAGTGGGATCTATTCTGTTAGATAAATGTGAAAGATGTTCCGTCGAGAAACGGTTGTAGGCTTGTAGCTTCAAGGCATAAGCAGGGTTGTTCTGACTTGGGTCGACGTAATCCCAGTCCACAGCTTCCCTAAACTTACATGGCCAACCCCAGTCGTAGAAGTCATAAAACCTACACTGGCCACTTGCTAGAGTTGAATTCCTTCCTCGGCAACATGTTATGGAGTAATATACATGGACGCAAAGAAAAGAAAGCTCCTTGCTCAAGCCATTGGATCTCTCGTCGTCTTTTTACCACATATTGCTACGTGCGAAATAAACCTGCTACTTAGTCGTCGTTGCTGCGGTTTCTAAAGAATCTTTGCTCTTTCTTTGGTTTATTATCATCAAACGAAGGAAGGAAGGTGTTTCCTTTTTTCGGTAAAGTGTTGTCAAGTTCGTTGGTGGGTGGGGTTGCTTTTGTCCCGGCCCCTCCACTTGCCAATTTGCCGTCCTGATGCCGAGATGCGAGACGGTGGTCCTTGGATCCGTCCATGTCCAGTGGCCCATGGGATCTGTAGCTGCGGCCAATACAAACTGGCCAAACACGGCTGGACCTGGACTGCTAGCTAGCTAGACGACCAGGAAGGAAACCGACGTACGACTCATGTACCCAGTCATCAGCCTGTTCGGTTGGCTGGTTCATAGCGTTGCTGGTTCATAAAAAATACTGCTGGTTGATTTATGTGAGAAGAAAATACTATTTTAGCTGGAAATTTACGATCGTTTAAAGCTATGCCAAACGAACAGCTGCATGTTTCTACTACTTTCTATAGTGCGAGAAAAGCATCGTCTTGACGTTGACGAGTTGACCGGGGTGAAGAAGGGTGCACTCGATCGGTTCCACACGCATGCATGACATTCTATTCCAACTTGCGACCTTTTTTTTGTGGATAAAATACTAGATAAATGTCCATGCACTGTACGGTTTTCATGATTTTTTCGTGCGTATATGACCGCACACGTGGCTTGCAGAATAGACGAACGTATTAAGGAATGTACAAATATAATTACATAGAAAATATAAAGCCCGAGCCCGTTTCATTTTTCTATTACTGGTGTAATTTATTATTATGCATTTTACAATTTTAAGTTGATTTTATCATTTTTAAAAATAAAAAAGTTAGTAAATTTTTTTGCATCGGGAACCCTAAACTATTTTCAAATACATTCGGACCCTTTTTTTTTTCTCCTTTTGTCACTGTTCATGGCAGGGCTTCAGGCCGTCTCCCTATGTGTTCCACGTCGAGAACCTGGTTTACTTCAATTTTTGGTGCATCGGTAACGGCAACAGCTAGGGCCAGAGACGAAGCAACAGTAGCATGGCATCGACATGGTCCTACCGCCGAGCTGACTCGGGATGCTGCTGCTCTACGCCTCGTGGCTTTGGTCGTCAAGCTTGTGTCCTTTGCCATCGTGCGCTGTCAACATTCGGCAAGTGACCAGAGCCATGGGTAGGCTGTGCGGCTGTGGACAGGGCATCGTTGTTGGCTGACGTCATGGGTCGGCACGACCGGTGGCACGGCGTCCTGTGGTGTTGTGAGATCTGACACCGTTCGCGGGTGTGGCCTGGTGGCGGACTTCGCCATGAGGTTGTCCATGGATGTCTGGCACGTGATCTTCGATGTGGGCAACGTTAAAGGATGTGCTCCCGCGCTCGAGGATCGCATCAGTATGTTTTTCCATAATTGGCGTGTCACCGTCGACCTATAGAGTCCGATGGAAAATCATATGTTGCACATACGAGATTGACTGGCTGAAGCGGGTGAGCGGGGCGAAGCATTGCCAAGCATGCTTCAGCTTAAGAAGTTGGAGGCCAGCGACAAAAAATAGATGTCGTATTTTAGACTTGGAAAATCTTCTAACTCATCTTTGACCGGTGACCGGTTGCAGTTTGGTGCCCATAATTAAGAAGTTAGATTTTAAATTGTATAACATATTTTATGTGTGCATTCTTGTCTCTTTATTTAAATTTGTATAAGTCGATAATCCTTGAGCCACAGTCTGGGGGTTGTTTTCCCGGATTATTTCGGGATGTTGATCGGCGGTCGGTACCACGGTGGGAAGACGGCGTTGAGGATGTGTCATCCAAAGGCCTGAGGTCCCGGCATGTCGGGACTCGGGCATGCCTGAGGCCACGACGAGGGTGGTAGCCCCGGCTAGCCTCCTTCCTCTCATCGCCGCGGGCACGTCTACGGTCATCCAGGGTGTCACGCGCGTCACGGTGGAGACCAAGACGCTCATGCACCGGGACCTCAGCGCACGGCCTGCCGCCTTGCTGCCCCTGGTGGACTGACACGTCCTTGTCGGGTCGCTCTGTGGGCGCGCGCTGGCTGGCGCCGAGCTCGCGTCATCGGGACAGCGAGCTCTTGGCCTACTGCGCCGCACGCTCGAGTAGCGTACGAATCTCGCGATGAGCGCGACGTCCTCGGGCGTCGCGGGCCATGGAAGCCCCCGTAGTAAGGCCACCGCGGCAGTGATGTTCTGGCTTGCCCGGGTGAAGTGTGGGAGGGCTTCGTCGTCCTCGATGATCCTCTGGTTCATGTTGCGGGCCACGGCGCATGCACGACCACCGTCTCCGTGGCGCTCGATCTCTCGCTTAAGCTCCGCACGTTCCTGCTCGAGCTGGAGTCGTGCTTCTTCGAGCTCTTGGTGCCACGCCCTCAGCTGCTCTACCCTTGCGAGGTAGGGCCCCTGCATCCCCCTCAACCTCGTGGATGATTTTGATGTATCCCTCGAGGGTACTTGCCATGAAACATTCTCGCGAGGGGTGATGGCTCCCCCTGCTGGAGTCAGAGTCGGAGGGCGACTCCGATTCTTCCGCGAGAAGGTCGTGAAAAGATTCCACGACATATTCGGTCATCCCCACGAACTCGTCGTTCGTAGGGGATGGGGGCGTGCGTTGTGCCACAAGGTGGCCAATGGTCGCCGCGGTGTTGCGAAGACCGAACATGAGTGTTGTCGGGGTGCTCCGGATGAGGTATTCCGGGGAGAGCGACTCTCCTCCTGCAAGCTTTGTCATGACGTTGGCGAACGTGAAGGTGAGGCGGCCTAGGTCCTCCTGGGATGGTCCGGGTCCTAGGAAGGCGCCGAGCTGGCGCTTTAGCCTCCCGTAATCAAAGCCGAGGAGCTGGTCGCTCCCGGGGGCACGGGCCTCCGATGCGTGCATCTATAGCTCCTCAAGTGCCTCAGTGATCGCATCGAGGCCGACGGAGTGGAGAGGTTGGACGGCGACGAGAACCTGCGCCAACTCTCCCTCCGTCGTAATGATGAAGTCCAGGTTCCCGAAGTGCACGTGCGCGTCCGGGAACCAGCTGACGCCGTGACTAGCCATCCGAGGCCTGATGTGGACGTCGAGACGCGCAAAATACCCCTACCTGGCGCGCCAACTGTCGGTGTTTTCGGACCACCGACGAGTAAATTTGTATTTGCGCGTCTATCTCGGATGGTGTGCTCGGAGGACACAAGGGTTTATACTGGTTTGGGCGAAACGTCCCTACGTCCAGTTCACTGTTGCTCATGTTACTGGCACTTAGTTTGCAGTAGGGGTTACAAACAGACGAGAGAGGGAAAGGATCCCAAGTCTCTGATGGAAGGAGTAAACGGGTACTGAGAGCTAGATTGCCACTCAGCCGTGTGCTCGTGTCGTGCTCTTGTGTTTTGATTTCGTGTTCAGGTCTCGATCCCCTTTCATGGGATGCCATGCTTCCCCTTTTATAGGCGAAGAGAAAGCGCAGGTCACAGAGGAGGAAAAGGAGAAGAACGAGAGAGAGAAGAAGGCTTCCAAGGCTACTAGGTCCTTCTTCTCCTTCATGCGGGTCCCGCCGATCCTGTCGATGTCAATAGGGATGGCTCCATGTCGCGGCCCTGTTCGTCACTGGCGCCATGCGCAGGCGTCATCTGCCGGTCATGGCATTCCACTCCGTCCCGGCGGACGTGGGTGAACTGACGCGCCTATCAGCGTCCGTACGAGGATTAGGCAGAACAGCACCGGCACGCCTGACACTGTTCTTGATGTGAATCCCTAGGTATGGCCCCTCGTGGCCACGGGTTACATCGAGGCATGCCAGCCTCTTCCCTAGCGTTAGAGATTTGACCCAGGCCCAAATGCTTGGACCTGAAGTGGTTGGCGACGGTATGGATCCCCATCGGACGAGACAGAACCCGTGTCCTCGAGGCCGAACGAGATGGAAACCACGTCCTTGGGGTCGGGTGAGACGGAGCCCGCACCCAAGGGGTCGGGCGAGATGAATCCCGCGGCCTTGGGGTCGGGCGAGACGGAGCCCACGGCCTCGAGGTCGGGAAAGACAAAGCCAGTGGCCACGAGGTCGGGCGAGACGGAGCCCGCAACCTCGAGGTTGGGCGAGACGGAGCTCGCGGCCTCGAGCGAGACGGAACCCGCGGCCTTGGGATCGGGCGAGACGGAGCCCGCGTCCTTAGGGTCGGGCGAGACGAAACCCGTGTCCTTGGGGTAGGGCGAGACGGAGCCCGCACCCAATGGGTCGGGCGAGACGGAGCCCGCGGCCTTGAGGTCAGACGAGACCTTTTAATACGTCTCGAGCCATCTGGAGAAATCAGCGTTGGCGCTAACTTCCTTGCTTTAGGTATTCCTAATATCGATACCCGACAATATTAAAATCTGACCCCTATAATGATTACTTACTCCGAAGAAATTTTAAAGGCTAAGAAGATATAGCTACATGTGGTCTGCACTAACCTCCCCCACTTCACAAGGTGTTTGAATTTTCATATAAAAATTATATGTACACTAATAGTTATATTATTAATGTATATTTTTGAAACATTTTAGTTAATACTTCCTCCAGAAAAATCCTAGCATTTGCTATAAAAATGTTCAATATGAAAATGCTTTATCCTAATGAGAGAAATTTGTATCTTCAAAAGAAAATAGTCCATCTTAAATAAAAAACAATCAGATTTATGAGAAAAATATTTCATCTAATACATAAAAACTTCTTGCTTCTAAAAAATGTAGCTTAAGTAATTTTATTTTTTTCTAGAAATGGATCTATTCTGTTAGATAAATGTGAAAGATGTTCCCTCGATAAACGGTTGTAGGCTTGTAGCTTCAAGGCATAAGCAGGGATGTTCTGACTTGGGTCAATGTACACCCTGTTCGCTTGATTGTATCAGCCATGCTTATCAGCAATGATACGGTGTTTTTCTCTCACAACAAAACAACATCATCCGGCTTATAAGCCACAAAAACGATAAAGCTAACAGGGTGGTAATCCCAGTCCACAGCGTCCCTAAACTTACATGGCCAACTCCAGTCGTAGAAGTCATCAAACCTACACTGGCCACTTGCTAGAGTTGAATTCCTTCCTCGGCAACATGTTATGGAGTAATATACATGGACGCAAAGAAAAGAAAGCTCCTTGCTCAAGCCATTGGATCTCTCGTCGTCTTTTTACCACATATTGCTACGTGCGAAATAAACCTGCTACTTAGTCGTCGTTGCTGCGGTTTCTAAAGAATCTTTGCTCTTTCTTTGGTTTATTATCATCAAGCGAAGGAAGGAAGGTGTTTCCTTTTTTCGGTAAAGTGTTGTCAAGTTCGTTGGTGGGTGGGGTTGCTTTTGTCCCGGCCCCTCCACTTGCCAATTTGCCGTCCAGATGCCGAGATGCGAGACGGTGGTCCTTGGATCCGTCCATGTCTAGTGGCCCATGGGATCTGTAGCTGCGGCTGTTTCCTGGGTCCTCACCGAGCGGGCGTTTGGCCAGGCCTTCCGGTTGGAGTCGGAAGCGGCGTTTGGCCAGGCCTTCCGGTCGAAGAAGCGGACCGGAGTCGGAAGCGAGCGCTGTTCCTCCTTGGCCAGGCCTTCCAGTTGGAGAAATGGGCCGGAGTCGGAAACGAGCGCCGTTCCTTCTGGGCCAGGCCTTCCGATCGGAGAGGCGGGCCGGAGTCGGAAGCGAGCGTTGTCCTTTCCTTGGCCAGGCCTTCCGGTCGGAGAGGCGGGTTGGAGTCGGAAGTGAGCGCCATTCCTCCTTGGCCAGGCCTTCTGGTCAGAGACTGATCGCCCTTCTGGCATGTCGTTAGGTTTTTGGGCCCGCCCAGGAGTTTCGCGTCATTCGCAACGTCGTCTACTTGGCTGAGCTTTTGTTGGGAAGCAGGTCCATGAGGGACCCCGGGTTTATGAACCCGACACCGGGCGAGACAGAAACCACGTCTTTGGGGTCGGGCGAGACAGAGCCCGCGACCTTGGGGTTAGGCGAGACGGAGACCGCGGCCTCGAGGTCTGGCAAGACGGAGCCAGCAGCCTCGAGGTCGGGCGAGACGGAGCCCGCGGCGTCGGGGTCGGGCGAGACGGAACCCGCGTCCTTGGGGTCGGGCGAGACGGAACTCGTGTCCTTGGGGTCGGGCGAGACGGAGCCCGCGGCCTTCAGGTCGGGCGAGACCTTTTAATACGTCTCGAGCCATCCGGAGAAATCAGCATGGACGCTAACTTCCTTGCTTTGGGTATCCCTAATATCGATACCCGACAATATTAAAATCTGACCCCTATAATGATTACTTACTCCGAAGAAATTTTAAAGGCTAAGAAGATATAGCTACATGTGGTCTGCACTAACCTCCCCCACTTCAAAAGGTGTTTGAATTTTCATATAAAAATTATGTGTACACTAATAGTTATATTATTAATGTATATTTTTGAAACATTTTAGTTAATACTTCCTCCAGAAAAATCCTAGCATTTACTATAAAACTGTTCAATATGAAAACGCTTTATCCTAATGAGAGGAATTTGTATCTTCAAAAGAAAATATTCCATCTTAAATAAAAAACAATCAGATTTCTGACTTGGGGCGACGTAATCCCAGTCCACAGCTTCCCTAAACTTACATGGCCAACCCCAGTCGTAGAAGTCATCAAACCTACACTGGCCACTTGCTAGAGTTGAATTCCTTCCTCGGCAACATGTTGTGGAGTTATATACATGGACGCGAAGAAAAGAAAGCTCCTTCCTCAAGCCATTGGATCTCTCGTCGTGGTTCTCGGCGCGCGAAGATGAGATCGATGGCAGTGACAGTGTGAGCACCAGAACGAACTTCCAGCCGCCGTCTTTTTACCACATATTGCTACGTGCGAAATAAACCTGCTACTTAGTCGTCGTTGCTGCGGTTTCCAAAGAATCTTTGCTCTTTCTTTGGTTTATTATCATCAAGCGAAGGAACGAAGGTGTTTCCTTTTTTCGGTAAAGTGTTGTCAAGTTCTTTGGTGGGTGGGGTTGCTTTTGTCCCGGCCCACCCACTTGCCAATTTGCCGTCCAGATGCCGAGATGCGAGACGGTGGTCCTTGGATCCATCCATGTCCAGTGGCCCATTGGATATGTAGCTGCGGCCAATACAAACTGGCCAAACACGGCTGGACCTGGACTGCTAGCTAGCTAGCTAGACCACCAGGAAGGAAACCGACGTACGACTCCTGTACCCAGTCATGTTTCTACTACTTTCTATAGTGCGAGAAAAGCAACGTCTTGACGTTGACCGGGGTGAAGAAGGGTGCACTCGATCGGTTCCACACACATGCATGACATGTGTATTCCAACTTGCGTCCCTTTTTGGTAAAATATAACATCAATTGCTTCTACGTGGCTTCTAAGGCCATTCACACTAAGACTTCAGCCGTGCTAGGTATTTTAGGGCCTCTTTCTTGATATTTTGGCAAGGCTCCGTGCTATTTTCTTTCTTTCCTTTTTTGTTTCTTGAATTTTGTGAACTCTGTTGGACCCCTTTTTATCCACTTTTAATTTAAATTCCAGCAGGGGCTTAGCCCCTCCAGTTTCTTCAAAAAAAAAAAAAAACAATGGCAAACGTGAGGACCTTAAAAGCTACAATTGAGGACAGTATGGCACAAACCAAATACTTCCGTAAAATAAATAAACAGATCCCATTTAAAAAAAAATCAAACAAACGAGAATTCCATTGTTCAAAGTTGTGGTGCTAAGTGCAGGCCACCTAGTGAGCCGCCTCTTGCAAGTGGATGGAGTTGCCTGCTTGTCCTCAACATGGTTTTGTTTGCGCCTACAGCAAAAAAAACACTGACCAAACTCTGCCAGCTAGATGCCCTCACCTAGGTCCGAAGTCCTAACAGGACTCGCCCCTCTCGCACGTCTCCGACCTACAACGGCGTCACCGCCTTTCACCACCGCTGATCCCCCTCCCTTCCCCTCTGGCATCTTGCTGGAGGGAGTGGGGATCCATCGTTTTTATAAGTTTTTCTATTAGATTGAGTTCTTAGGGTTAGGGTTTCTCCATACCAAATTCATTGGTATTGGAGATTTGTCTCATTCTCCGCTCCGGCGACGGCGAAGGAGAAGGGTGAAATTGTTTTCTCCATGGCGGCTCTGCTGAAGATGAGGGCGACAACTACGGCGCAACAACTTCACCGTCGTGACGACATGGAGACCTTTCTTTCCGGACGACGACATCAAGGTGGAGATGATGTCGCCGTAATGGAATAATTTTCTCCGGTCTCATCTCTGTTTTGTTGTGGTTCAATCTGGTCATGATGAAGGACAAGGGAGAATAATCTTCAGATTAGTCTTCCTCATTCTTCGGTGGCGGAAAGAAGAAGAAGGAAGACACCATAAATAAGTTTATCAAGTCTGTCTACATGACTGTTGGCCGTCGTTCGTTGAGCATATGTTCTCAGGCCTTTTGCCGAGTTTTTGCTTGTGCGATCATCCATACTGAAAAGCGTCGTATATGTTTGGTTTTGAGATTTGGAGCTATCCACAGCGTGGGTAAAACTTAGATGAAAATCAGTTTCTGGATGTTTATGTAATCCAGAGTGCTTGTAACGTATTGATGTATCCATCTATTATCTAACATAATTCTTCTTTCATCGCAAAAAAACTCCTAAGGGCCTGTTTGGAACGCAGGAATATAAAATAAAGGAATAGTAAAAAATACAGGAATAGAATAGAGCGAAAAAGCAGAAAACTACAGGATTTAAAAACACGGGAATAGAAATTTTGGGTGTTTGGATTGCAAGAAAACAAAAATGTTACATGTACCAAAGAAGCAAGGTTCCATGCTTGAGAACTTAAGAAAACATTGTAGGATTTTTTTCCTTTAGGTTTCTTTGGATACTTTTTTTTCCTATGTTTTGTGAAGCAAAGGTTACCCTTTCCTTTGGAAAGGAATGCAGGTTTCCTTGGTTCAAACAGCATGTTTAGAAAACTTTCCGATGGAATTCATTCTTTTGCTTTTCCTTTGGAAATCCTCCATTCCAAATAGGCTAAGTCCTGACAGCTTCCTAGCTCAGATTAGATGCATTGTATACAAATATGCAACCTACCCCCCTCCGCCTGAGGGAAGTGTGCCCCTGTAACCTTCTCATGGCGGAAGCGATGACAATTTTCTGCTTCTCATTGCTGTTCTTCTGCTCCCATGCTCTGGTGTCTGCAGGAAGCAGCAACGCCTCGACCGAAGAGCTTGCGCTACTCGCCTTCAAGTCCCTTGCGTTAGAGCTTTGACCCTAGGCCCATACGCTTGGACCTGAAGTGGTTGGCGGCGGTATGGGTCCCCATCGGACGAGACAGAACCCGCGTTCTCGAGGCCGGACAAGACGGAAACCACGTCCTTGGGGTCGGGCGAGACGGAGCCCGCACCCAAGGGGTCGGGCGAGACGAAGCCCGCGGCCTTAGGTTCGGGCGAGACGAAACACGCGGCCTCGAGGTCGGGCAAGACGGATCCATCGGCCTCGAGGTCGGGTGAGACGGAGCCCGCAGCCTCGAGGTCGGGCGAGACGGAGCCCGTGGCCTCGGGCGAGACAGAACCCGCGTCCTTGGGGTCGGGTGAGACGGAGCCCGCGTCCTTGGGGTCGGGTGAGACGGAACCCGTGTCTTTGGGGTCGGGTGAGACGGAGCCCGCGTCCTTGGGGTCGGGTGAGACGGAACCCGCGTCCTTGGGATTGGGCGAGACGGAGCCCGCGTCCTTGGGGTCAGGCGAGAGGGAACCTGTGTCCTTGGGGTCGGGCGAGACGGAGCCCGCACCCAAGGGGTCAGGCGAGACGGAGCCCGCGGCCTTGAGGTCTGGCGAGACATTTTAATACGTCTCGAACCATCCGGAGAAATCAGCATGGGCGCTAACTTTCTTGCTTTGGGTATCTCTAGTATCAATACCCGACAATATTAAAATCCGACCCCTATAATGATTACTTACTCCGAAGAAATTTTAAAGGCTAAGAAGATATAGCTACATGTGGTCTGCACTAAACTCCCCCACTTCAAAAGGTGTTTGAATTTTCATATAAAAATTATATGTACACTAATAGTTATATTATTAGTGTATATTTTTCAAACATTTTAGTTAATACTTCCTCCAGAAAAATCCTAGCATTTACTATAAAAATGTTCAATATGAAAATGCTTTATCCTAATGAGAGAAATTTGTATCTTCAAAAGAAAATAGTCCATCTTAAATAAAAAACAATCAGATTTATGAGAAAAATATTTCATCTAATACATAAAAACTTCTTGCTTCTAAAAAATGTAGCTTAAGTAATTTTATTTTTTCTAGAAATGGATCTATTCTGTTAGATAAATGTGAAAGATGTTCCCTCGCTAAACGGTTGTAGGCTTGTAGGTTCAAGGCATAAGCAGGGATGTTCTGACTTGGGTCAACGTACACCATGTTCGCTTGATCATATCAGCTATGCTTATCAGCAATGATACAGTATTTTTCTCTTACAACAAAACAACATCAGCCGGCTTATAAGCCACAAAAATGATAAAGCTAATAGGGTGGTAATCCCAGTCCACAGCTTCCCTAAACTTACATGGCCAACCCCAGTCGTAGAAGTCATCAAACCTACACTGGCCACTTGCTAGAGTTGAATTGCTTCCTCGGCAACATGTTATGGAGTTATATACATGCGCGCGAAGATGAGATCGATGGCAGTGACAGTGTGAGCACCAGAACGAACTTCCAGCCGCCGTCTTTTTACCACATATTGCTACGTGCGAAATAAACCTGCTACTTAGTCGTCGTTGCTGCGGTTTCCAAAGAATCTTTGCTCTTTCTTTGGTTTATTATCATCAAGCGAAGGAACGAACTTGTTTCCTTTTTTCGGTAAAGTGTTGTCAAGTTCGTTGGTGGGTGGCTGGACCTGGACTGCTAGCTAGCTAGATGACCAGGAAGGAAACCGACGTACGACTCCTGTACCCAGTCATGTTTCTACTACTTTTCTATAGTGCGAGAAAAGCATCGTCTTGACGTTGACTAGTTGGCCGGGGTGAAGAAGGGTGCACTCGATCGGTTCCACACACATGCATGACATGTCTATTCCAACTTGCGACCCTTTTTTGGGTAAAATATAACATCAATTGCTTCTACGTGGCTTCTAAGGCCATTCACACTCGGACTTCAGCCGTCCTAGCTATTTTAGGGCCTCTTTCTTGACGTTTTGGCAAGGCTCCGTGCTATTTTCTTTCTTTCCTTTTTTGTTTCTTGAATTTTGTGAACTCTGTTGTACCCCTTTTTATCCACTTTTAATTTAAATTCCTGCAGGGGCTTAGCCCCTCCAGTTTCTTAAAAAAAAAACAATGGCAAACGTGAGGACCTTAAAAGCTACAATTAATCCCAACAATTGAGGACAGCATGACACAAACCAAATACTTCCGCAAAATAAATAAACAGATCCCATTTTATTTAAAAAAAATCAAACAAACGAGAATTCCATTGTTCAAAGTTGTGGTGCTAAGTGCAGGCCACCTAGAGAGCCGCCTCTTGCAAGTGGATGGAGTTTCCTGCTTGTCCTCAACATGTTTTTGTTTGCACCCACAGCAAAGAAATACTCAGCCTGTTTGCTTCTTGGTTTCAGTCAGGGCTTATCAGACATGGTACAGTGTTTTTCTCTCACAACAAATCAGCACCAGCCGAGCTTATCAGCCCAGAAACCAACTAGCGAACAGGCTGACTGACCAAACTCTGCCAGCTAGATGCCCTCTCCTAGGTCCAAAGTCCTAACAGGACTCGCCCCTCTCGCGCGTCTCCGACCTATAATGCCGTCACCGCCTTCCACCACCGCTGATCCCCCTCCCTTCCCCTCCGGCATCTTGCCGGAGGCCGGAGGGAGTGGGGATCCATCGTTTTTATAAGTTTTTTTAGTAGATTGAGTCCTTAGGGTTAGGGTTTCTTCATGCCAAATTCGTTGGTATTGGAGATTTGTCTCCTTCTCCGCTCTGGCGACGACGAAGGGGAAGGATGGAATTGTTTTATCCATGGCGGCTCTGCTGAAGATGAGGGCGACAACTATGACGTCAGCAACTTCACCGGCTTGATGACATGGAGACCTTTCTTTCCGGACGACGACATCAAGGTGGAGATGTTGTTGCCGCCATGGAATAATTTTCTCTAGTCTCTTCTCCGTTTTGTTGTGGTTGGATCTAGCCACGATGAAGGACAAGGAAAAATAATTTTCAGATTAGTTTTCCTCATTCTACGGTGGCAGAAAGATGAAGAATGAAGACACCAGAAAGAAGAAGTTTCTCAAGTCCGTCTACATAAGTGTTGGCCGTCGTTCGTTGGGCATATTTTCTCAGGCCTTTTGCCGAGTTTTTGCCTGTGCGGTCATCCATACTGAAAAGCGTTGTATATGTTTGGATTTGAGATC
Organism: Miscanthus floridulus; assembly: GCF_019320115.1. Classification (NCBI taxonomy): domain Eukaryota; kingdom Viridiplantae; phylum Streptophyta; class Magnoliopsida; order Poales; family Poaceae; genus Miscanthus; species Miscanthus floridulus. The sequence goes on from NC_089589.1 coordinate 105,589,921, forward strand.
TGGAGCTATTCACAGCGTGTGTACAATTTAGATGAAAATCAATTTCTAGATGTTTATGTAATCCAGAGTGCTTGTAACATGTTGATGTATCCATCTATTATCTAACGTAATTCTTCTTTCATCGCAAAAAAGTTCTGAGGGCCTGTTTGGAACGCAGGAATATAAAATAAAGGAATCGTGAAAAATATAGGAATAGAATAGAGCGAAAAGCAGAAAACTACATAATTTACAAACACGGGAATAGAAACTTTGGGTGTTTGGATTGCAGGAAAACAAAAATGTCACATGTACCCAAAGAAGCAAGGTTCCATGCTTGAGAACTTAAGAAAACATTGTAGAATTTTTCGTTTAGGTTTCTTGGATACTTTTTTTTCCCTATGTTTTGTGAAGCAAAGGTTACCCTTTCCTTTGGAAAGGAATGCAGGTTTCCTTTGTTCAACAGCATGTAGAAAAAACTTTCCTATGGAATTCATTCTTTTACTTTTCCTTTGGAAATCCTCCGTTCCAAACAGGCTAAGTCCTAACAGCTTCCTAGCTCAGATTAGATGCATTGTATACAAATATGCAACCTACCCCCCTCCGCCTGAGGGAAGTGTGCCCCTGTAACCTTCTCATGGCGGAAGCGATGACAATTTTCTGCTTCTCATTGCTGTTCTTCTGCTCCCATGCTCTGGTGTCTGCAGGAAGCAGCAACGCCTCGACCGAAGAGCTTGCGCTACTCGCCTTCAAGTCCATGCTGTCAAGCCCATCCAAGAGCTTGCTGACATCATGGAACACTTCAAGTCACTACTGCAGCTGGACAGGAGTTGTCTGCAGCCGTCGGCAACCAGAGAGGGTGGTCTCCCTGCTCATGGGCTCCTTCAACCTTTCAGGGCGCCTATCGCCATTCCTGGGCAACCTGTCATTTCTCCGGAAGCTGGACCTTCATGGCAACCAATTTGTTGGGCAGATACCTCTGGGGTTCGGTCAACTCAGTAGGCTTCAGATGCTCAACCTGAGCACAAACACTCTCCATGGAAGCATTCCTGAGGCCATGGGAGGCTGCACCAACCTCACTACACTTGACCTGAGCAATAACCTGCTGCAAGGTGAGATCCCAACTGGCATAGGTGCCTTGAAGAATCTTGTGAATTTGAGCCTTCATATCAATGGTTTGTCAGGAGATATCCCTCACTCTCTTACAAACTTATCTTCGATCAAACACTTGTCTTTGAGCAACAACAGATTGTCAGGTGAGATACCACCAGACCTGGGTAACCTTACCAATCTTCAGGTTCTTGACCTCGGTCACAACATGTTGTCCGGAGCTATTCCTTCATCGTTGGGCTTGTTGTCCCAGTTATCTGAGCTCATCTTAGGATATAACAATTTAAGTGGGTTGATCCCCCCTTCTGTTTGGAACATCTCCTCTCTAACAGGGTTTTATGTCTCGCAAAATATGTTGAGTGGAACAATACCTCCAAATGGATTCAGTACTCTTCCTCATCTACAGGTCATAGGTATGGACAACAACCAGTTTCATGGCAATATTCCCACCTCAATTGGTAATGCATCCGATTTTTGGCTAGTTCAGCTCGGTGCTACTTTGTTAAGCGGCATTGTGCCCCCAGAGATTGGTAGGTTAACAAAGCTCAAATTCTTAAATCTCATGTATGCTTTCTTTGAAGCTGAAGAACCCAAGGATTGGGAATTTTTAACCACATTAACGAATTGCACCCAGTTGCAAGTTATAGGTTTGAGTTATTGCAGGTTGGCAGGCGTCCTTCCAGATTCAATCTCCAATCTTTCCACTTCGTTAACATCCCTCACCCTTGAACACAACTCAATTTCAGGAAGCCTTCCTAGAGATATTGGTAATCTCTTTAACTTACGAGCTCTGTATTTGGCCCAGAACTCTTTTACAGGAATCATTCCTTCTTCCTTTAGTAGGCTTACAAATTTACAAATGCTGTCTTTGTGGGACAATAAGTTAGGTGGTCTCATCCCAATGGCTATTGGAAATCTTACGGAACTAAATTATTTGTACCTAGCCGTAAATGCCTTCAAAGGTAGGATACCAGACACAATTGGAAACCTGACAAAACTATTGGAATTAGCCCTTTCGGGAAATAACTTTACAGGCTCAATTCCCACCGAATTATTCAACATCCAGACACTCTCAACGGTTTTTGATCTGTCATATAATAACTTGGAGGGATCAATACCACAAGAAATTGGGAACTTAAACAATCTCGTAGAATTCCATGCAGAGTCGAACAAATTATCCGGTCTAATTCCTAGTGCTCTTGGTCAATGTCAAGTTCTGCAGAATCTCTATCTGCAAAATAATTTCTTAAGTGGTAGCATTCCATCACATTTGGGTCAGTTGAAAGTTTTATCAATTTTGGACCTCGCAAACAACAATTTGACCGGCCAGGTACCCAAGTTCTTCGGGGACCTTACAATGCTCCATTCTCTGAACCTTTCGTTCAACAACTTTATCGGAGAAGTACCGAATGTCGGTGTTTTTGCAAATGCTTCTGAACTTTCAATCCAAGGCAATGACAAACTTTGCGGTGGCATACCAGATCTACATTTACCTCCTTGTTTGTTACATCCACTAAAGAAAAAACACGAACCTGTGGTGATACCTATTGTTGTTTCTCTTGCCGCAACACTGGTCATCCTTTCATTACTCTACATACTTCTAACTTGGCGAAAAAGAACCAAAACAAGAACCCCTTCAACAACACTTGCGCAAGGCCACCCATTGATCTCGTACTTTCAGTTGGTGAAAGCAACAGATGGTTTCTCTCCTACCAATTTGCTGGGCTCTGGATCATTTGGGTCTGTATACAAAGGAGAGTTGGACGGTCAAGATGCTGAAAGTAAGGATCTTGTTGCTGTGAAGGTACTAAAGCTTCAAAATCCTCGGGCGCTTAAGAGTTTTATTGCCGAGTGTGAAGCACTGCGAAACATGCGGCATCGGAATCTTATCAAGATAATTACAGCCTGTGCAAGCATCGAAGCCAGAGGAGATGACTTCAAAGCAATCGTGTATGACTTTATGCCTAATGGGAGTTTAGATGGTTGGATTCATGCTGACGCAAATGAACAAACAAGGGAAAGGACTTTGGGTCTCTCTGAAAGAGTGACCATACTGCTAGATGTGGCTTACGCATTGAATTACCTTCATTGTGATGGGCCCACACCTGTTATACATTGTGATCTTAAGTCCAGTAATGTGCTCTTGGATGCTGATATGGTTGCCCATGTTGGCGACTTTGGACTCGCCAAGATTATTGTTGACGGAGGCTCAGTTGTCCAACAGTCGGCGAGCTCGATGGGATTTAGAGGGACTATTGGCTATGCTGCCCCAGGTTAGCCTAATATTTTCTTTGCTTACATGTCTATGACTTTCTGTAATTTTCCTTTATCGTTCTTTATTTCATTACCAAATAAAACATGATTACTCTGGTGATTTACAGAAGGTACTTAACTTTGTACACTTATGTCATGCAACCCATTTTTTACTGTGGTAACAGTACTGCTGCACATTTCAAGATATCTGATACTGTCCAAACATTTAATGCAACAGAGTATGGTGCTGGAAATGTTGTATCAACAAATGGAGACATCTACAGTTATGGTATTCTTGTGTTAGAAATGGTAACTGCTAGGAGGCCCACAGATACCACCTTCAGAGAAGGATTAAGCCTCCGTGAGTACGTCGAGCTGGCCCTGCTGCATAATGGAACAATGGACATTATTGACATGCGTCTCTCTTTGAGCCTCAAGAATGATGAACTTCAGGGCGCGGGCGAGGGTGATTCTCCACACAAAAGAAAGACTGATTGCCTGATTGGTTTACTTAGACTTGGATTGTCGTGCTCTGAGGAATTGCCATCCAGTAGGATGCCAACTGGGGACATCATCAAAGAGTTGCTTCTCATCAAAGGATCTCTCATGTAGGGAATGCATAATAATATGAATTTATGGAGGAGCACCAACTGTGTGTGTGTGCTGATGTGCTATATCTTAGACCAAATTTTGGATGCTTCAAACAGCTTCCTGCCGCAGCTAGAATTCTCGGATAACAGATGATTCATCAATGTGTCCAGTTTATGCTGATGGTTTCAATCATCCCTTATGTTATATTTTTGCTTTTTTTTATGTAATGCACCTTTTTTCTTTCTGCCCATTGGAGGCACAATAGTTCAAATAATCTATGCATGGGGTACCACCCTTTTAAGAATATATCAATATAAGATTATTGGATACAGCCCTCCTGTGTTTGCTGATGCATGGTACTGCAGTTATTTTGTTCACTAGTCCATCAACCCATGCTTTTGCACGGACTAGAATCTTAGAAGATATAAGCATTATTTATTGTTTAATACCTTGTTGATTAATAAAAATTACTTATATTAAATTATATGTTTTTTTATCTTTGTTTATTTTCTAACACAATATGCTATAATAGATACGTTGCAGTCTCTATCTAGTTGTGACAAACTTATCAATCACTGATCTATATGTTTTTTTTCATTCATATCCATAGTTTTTCTCCATCTATATATAGCAGTTCTCTATCTTCAATATGCATTTAGTTGAAAACTTAGCTTAAACTATGGTGACTCTTGTTGTAGCCTATCTTATGACGTTATGAATCTAAATTTTGGTTTCAAATATTAGTCTTATTTATTGCTATGGATTTTTTTTTATCCAAGTTAAGTTAAAACTTTGGTAACAATCCTTTGTACTACCTTTTAAAAATAAGGACTTGTAGACTGCACTCTTAAAAACAATCATTCAAAACTTGTACCAAATTGCTTAAAATTAGTGGTAGAGCTCGAAGGAGGATCTAAGATGGGTAGCAGTGCTAACCTCAAGAGGATATTAAAATCTGACCCCTATAATGATTACTTACTCCGAAGAAATTTTAAAGGCTAAGAAGATATAGCTACATGTGGTCTGCACTAACCTCCCCCACTTCAAAAGGTGTTTGAATTTTTATATAAAAAACTATATGTACACTAATAGTTATATTATTAATGTATATTTTCAAAACATTTTAGTTAATACTTCCTCCAGAAAAATCCTAGCATTTACTATAAAAATATGAAATTGCTTTATCCTAATGAGCGAAATTTGTATCTTCAAAAGAAAATATTCCATCTGAAATAAAAAACAATCAGATTTATGAGAAAAATATTTCATCTAATACATAAAAACTTCTTGCTTCTAAAAAATGTAGCTTAAGTAATTTTTTTTCTTTAAATGGATCTATTCTGTTAGATAAATGTGAAAAATGTTCCGTCGATAAACGGTTGTAGGCTTGTAGCTTCAAGGCATAAGCAGGGTTGTTCTGACTTGGGTCGACGTAATCCCAGTCCACAGCTTCCCTAAACTTACATGGCCAACCCCAGTCGTAGAAGTCATAAAACCTACACTGGCCACTTGCTAGAGTTGAATTCCTTCCTCGGCAACATGTTATGGAGTTATATACATGCGCGCGAAGATGAGATCGATGGCAGTGACAGTGTGAGCACCAGAACGAGCTTCCAGCCGCCGTCTTTTTACCACATATTGCTACGTGCGAAATAAACCTGCTACTTAGTCGTCTTTGGTGCGGTTTCCAAAGAATCTTTGCTCTTTCTTTGGTTTATTATCATCAAGCGAAAAGGAACGAAGTTGTTTCCTTTTTTCGGTAAAGTGTTGTCAAGTTCTTTGGTGGGTGGGGTTGCTTTTGTCCCGGCCCCCCCACTTTGCCGTCCTGATGCCGAGATGCGAGACGGTGGTCCTTGGATCCGTCCATGTCCAGTGGCCCATGGGATCTGTAGCTGCGGCCAATACAAACTGGCCAAACACGGCTGGACCTGCACTGCTAGCTAGCTAGATGACCAGGAAGGAAACCAACGTACGACTCCTGTACCCAGTCATGTTTCTACTACTTTCTATAGTGCGAGAAAAGCATCGTCTTGACGTTGACGAGTTGACCGGGGTCAAGAAGGGTGCACTCGATCCGTTCCACACACATGCATGACATGTCTATTCCAACTTGCGACCCTTTTTTTCGGTAAAATACTAGATAAGGTTTTCATGAATTTTGGCCCCGCTCGCTGGTCTGAAACTTGGTTAAAACTGGCTGAAAAACACGGTTTCGGCTGAATTGTTGTGAGAGAAAAACACTGTTCCGGCTGAAAAAAGAAGCCGGACAAGCCGAATATGGAGTAAGCCGAACACACGTGGCTTGCAGATTAGACGAACGTATTAAGGAATGTACAAATATAATTACATAGAAAATATAAAGCCCGAGCCCGTTTTATTTTTCTATTACTTGTGTAATTTATTATTATGCATTTTACAATTTTAAGTTGACTTTATCATTTTTAAAAATAAAAAAGTTAGTAATTTTTTTTTTGCATTGGGAACCCTAAACTATTTTCAAATCCATTCAGACCCTTTTTCTCTCTCCTTTTGTCACTGTTCATGGCAGGGCCTCAGGCCGTCTCCCTATGTGTTCCACGTCGAGAACCTGGTTTACTTCATTTTTTGGTGCATCCGTAATGGCGACAGCTAGGGCCGGAGACGAAGCAACAGTAGCATGGCATCGACATGGTCCTACTGCCGAGCTGACTTGGGATGCTGCTGCTCTACGCCTCGTGGCTTTGGTCGTCAAGCTTGTGTCCTTTGCCATCGTGCGCTGTCAACATTCGGCAAGTGACCAGAGCCATGGGCAGGCTGCGCGGCTGTGGGTAGGGCATCGTTGTTGGCCAATGTCATGGGTCGGCACGACCGGTGGCACGGCGTCCTGTGGTGTTGTGAGATCTGACACAGTTGGCGGGTGTGGCCTGGTGGCGGACTTCGCCATGAGGTTGTCCGTGGATGTCTGGCACGTGAACTTCGATGAGGGCAATGTTAACGGATGTGCTCCCGCGCTCGAGGATCGTATTAGTATGTTTTTCCATAATTGGCGTGTCACGGTCGACCTATAGAGTTCGATGGAAAATCATATGTTGCACATACGAGATTGACTGGCTGAAGCGAAGCATGCTTCAGCTTAAGAAGTTGGAGGCCAGCGACAAAAAATAGATGTCGTATCTTAGACTTGGAAAATCTTCTTACTCATCTTTGATTGGTGACTGGTTGCAGTTTGGTGCCCATAATTAAGAAGTTAGATTTTAAATTGTATAACATATTTTATGTGTGTGTTCTTGTCTCTTTATTTAAATTTGTATATGCCGGTTGAAAGGGCGCAGCAAGCAAGCCGATAATCCTTGAGCCACAGTCCGGGGGTTGTTTCCCCGGAGTGTTTCGGGATGTTGGTCGGCGGTCGGTACCGCGGTGGAAAGACGGCGTTGAGGATGTGTCGGCCGAAGGCCTGAGGTCCCGGCATGTCAGGGCTCGGGCTTCGGTCCTCGCCACTGTCGTAGCGTCCGCCACGACGAGGGTGGTAGCCGCGGCTAGCCTCCTCCCTCTCATCGCCGCGGGCACGTCTACGGGCATCTAGGGTGTCGCATGTCATGGTGGAGACCGAGACGCTCATGCACCGGGACCTCGGCACATGGCCTGCCGCCTTGCTGCGCCTGGTGGACTGACACGTCCTTGTCGGGTCGCTTTGAGGGCGCGCGCTGGCTGGCGCCGAGCTCGTGTCGTCGGGACAACGAGCTCTCGGCCTACTGCGCGCCGCATGCTCGAGTAGCGTACGAATCTCGCGATGGGCGCGACGATCCTCAGGTGTCGCGGGCCCCGGAAGCCCCTGGAGTAAGGCCGTCGCGGCAGGGATGTTCTGGCTTGCCCGGGTGAAGTGTGGGAGGGCTTCATCGTTATCGATGATCCTCCGGTTCACGTCGTGGGCCACGGTGCATGCACGACCACCGTCTCTGTGGCGCTCGATCTCTCGCTTGAGCTCCGCGCGTTCCTACTCGAGCTGGAGTCATGCTTGTTTGAGCTCTTGGTGCCGTGCCCTCAGCTGCTCTACCCTCAAGCGAGGTAGGACCCCTGCATCCCCTTCAACCTTGTCGTTGAGGTCGTCTGTTGGGGTAGCCCCTCCCTCGTGGATGATTTCGATGTATCCCTTGGGGGTACTTGCCATGAAACATTCTCGCGAGGGGTGATGGCTCTCCCTGCGGGAGTCAGAGTCGGAGGGCGACTCTGATTCTCCCGCGAGAAGGTCGTGAAAAGATTCCACTACGTATTCGGTCATCCCCACGAACTCGTCGTTCGTACGGGATGGAGGCATGCGTTGCGCCACAAGGTGGCCAACGGTCTCCGCGGTGTTGTGAACACTGAACGGGAGTGCTGTCGGGGCACTCCGGATGAGGTATTCCGAGGAGAGCGGCTCTCCTCCGGCAAGCTCTGTCATGACATTGGCGAACGAGAAGGTGAGGCGGCCTAGGTCCTCCCAGGACGGTTGGGGTCCTAGGAAGGCGCCGAGCTGGCGCTTTAGCCTCCCGTAATCAAAGCCGAGGAGCTGGTCGCTCCCGAGGGCACGGGCCTCCGGTGCGTGCAACTGCAACTCCTCAAGTGCCTCGGCGATCGCGTCGAGGCCGGCAGAGTGGAGAGGTTGGATGGCAGCGGGAACCTATGCCAACTCTCCCTCCATCGTAATGATGAAGTCTAGGTTCCCGATGCGCACGTGCATGTCCGGGACCCAGCTGACGCCGTGACTAGCCATCCGAGGCCTGATGTGGACGTCAAGATGCACAAAAGACCTCTACCTGGCGCGCCAACTGTCGGTGTTTTCGGACCACTGACGAGTAAATTTGTATCGGATGGTGTGCTCGGAGGACACAAGGGTTTATACTGGTTCGAGCGAAATGTCCCTACGTCCTGTTCACTGATGCTCGTGTTACTGGCACTTGGTTTACAGTAGGGGTTAGAAACAGGCGAGAGAGGGAAAGGATCCCAAGTCTCTGGTGGAAGGAGTGAACGGGTACTGAGAGCTCGATTGCCGCTCAGCCGTGTGCTCGTGTCGTGCTCTTGTGTTTTCATTTCATGTTCAGGTCTCAATCCCCTTTCATGGGATGCACTGCTTTCTCTTTTATAGGCGAAGAGAAAGCGTGGGTCACAGAGGAGGAAAAGGAGAAGAACGAGAGAGAGAAGAAGGCTTCCAGGGCTGTCAGGTCCTTCTTCTCCTTCATGTGGGTCTCGCCGATCCTGTAGATGTCAACAGGGATGGCTCCATATCGCGGCCATGTTCGTCACTGGCGCCATGCGCAGGCGTCATCTGTCGGTCATGGCGTTCCACTCCGTCCCGACGGACGTCGTGGTGAACTGACGCGCCTGTCAGCGTCCGTACGAGGATTAGGCAGAACAGCACCGGCACGCCCGACACTGTTCTTGATGTGAATCCTCAGGTATGGCCCCTCGTGGCCACGGGTTACGTCGAGGCGTGCCAGCCTCTTCCCTAGCGTTAGAGCTTTGACCCAGGCCCATACGCTTGGACCTGAAGTGGTTGGCGGCGGTATGGGTCCCCATTGGACGATACGAAACCCACGTCCTCGAGGCCGGACGAGACGGAAACCGCGTCCTTCGGGTCGAGCGAGACGGAGCCCGCACCCAAGGGGTCGGGCGAGACAAAGCCCGTGGCCTTGGGGTCGGATGAGACGGAGCCTGTGGCCTCGAGATCGGGCAAGACGGAGCCAATGGCCTCGAGGTCGGGCGAGACGGAGCCTGCAGCCTCGAGGTCGGGCGAGACGGAGCCCGCGGCCTCAAGCGAGACAGAACCCGCGTCCTTGGGGTCGGGTGAGATGGAGCCCGTGTCCTTGGGGTCGGGCGAGACGGAACCCGCGTCTTTGGAATCGGGCGAGACGGAGCCCGCGTCCTTGGGGTTGGATGAGACGGAACCAGTGTCCTTGGGGTTGGACGAGACGGAGCCCGCACCCAAGGGGTCGGGCGAGACGGAGCCCGCGGCCTTGAGGTCAGGCGAGACCTTTTAATACATCTCAAGCCATCTAGAGAAATCAACGTGTGTGCTAATTTACTTACTTTGGGTATCCCTAATATCAATACCCGACAATATTAAAATCTGACCCCTATAATGATTACTTACTCCGAAGAAATTTTAAAGGCTAAGAAGATATAGCTTCATGTGTTTATAAGCTTCATGTGTTTTAACTATATAAAAGCATATATAACTTGAATTAAGTACAATTTAGATTTGAATTATAAAACTAAAGTAAAACAAATCATATTTTATTTATAAAATCCAGTTGCATAATATTTATTGAAATTAGAGTTTAAACCATGAAATTCTAGAAATAATGACATGATAAACAATGTTACTAATGCGTAGATCTCGCCGCTATGAATCTAACGCAACTTGAATGGGTCAAAACTGAATTAAAACAAAGATTCGACAAGTAGACGTACATAGACTCTATGGACAGTCTACATAGTTAGGGGACATCAAAAGATGAATTTTTGTTGAATTGAGGAATAAATAGAGAATGGTGATTTATTACGCATGAATGACATATATATGACATCAGCATAGTCTTTAATCACTAAAATAACGCACATCTTTAATCAAGCATGCATGCATGACTCTCATTACTGGTGCGCCGTTGGAAGATTCTGCTGTTGGACGAACTGGGTGGCCACGACTTGCATCTACTGAACATCAAACATCACGGTGTCCAAATGAACTTGCATAGTGGAGCGCTAGGTGCTCGATTTGGAGAAGAAGATGGTGCTACACGTAACAGGACTCCTCCATGGATGGCGATGAAGTATCTCCGGCGACCTCAGGAAAAAGGCCTACGGCATCGACGGTCTATTAACAGGGAGGTAGCGTGGATCACGGGAAGATTACCTAAGGGCTCGACGCGATCGGAGAAAGCTCTGCAGCGGCACTGGGCTCGACGGATGGACGACGGCTTCCTACAAGAGCTCGGCAATACCGTGTGTTGTGTGAGCTACGGGGCAAAAAGAGGAAGGAAGGGAAGCGTCGATGGATTCATCACCTCAATTCGAACCTCGGCAGCGGTGTAGCGAACGGCGGTGAAGCAGCTGGTGGTGCCAGCGGCGGCGGCGGCGTGTCTTCATGGACAAAGAGCTCTAGCGATGAGTAGAAGAACGATGACGTACAACCCAAATAAAGTATTTGGAGCACATGACAAGACAATTTGGAGCATCTAAAAATTGAATTATGCTCATAGACAAGTAGGAACAAGTTCCAGAAAAAGCTGGAAAATTAGATTGTAGAAACAAATAATTTGATTGTAGAAAAAGATAAAGGCGTACCGGAGAAGGAAAATCGACCTACTAACGCATTTTAAAGACTTTGCTCACTCTCAACACACAAAGAAGCAACAAGCAAACATCACATCATCCAAAAGCCCATCAAAATTAGAAAACTTTGAAAATTCACATTTTTCCTATAACTAAATTTGCGCTAGCTCAAACTAAACTTGGCAAATTCTATCCAAATATTAAAATAATTTATTTTATTTAATGTTTTCTACGCACAATCCAAAATCGGAAATTTTGGAGTGTGACAACGCAAAGAGAAGAAAGCTCCTTCCTCAAGCCATTGGATCTCTCGTCAGTCTTTTTACCACATATTGCTATGTGCGAAATAAACCTGCTACTTAGTCGTCGTTGCTGCGGTTTCCAAAGAATCTTTGCTCTTTCTTTGGTTTATTATCATCAACGACGAGTAAATTTGTATTTGCGTGTCTGGCTCGGATAGTGTGCTCAGAGGACACAAGGATTTATACTGGTTCGGGCGAAACGTCCCTACGTCCAGTTCATTGTTGTTCGTGTTACCGGCACTTGGTTTGCAGTAGGGGTTACAAACAGACGAGAGAGGGAAAGGATCCCAAGTGTCTGGTGGAAGGAGTGAACGGGTACTGAGAGCTCGATTGCCGCTCAGCCGTGTGCTCGTGTCGTGCTCTTGTGTTTTGATTTCGTGTTCAGGTCTCCATCCCCTTTCATGGAACGCCCTGCTTCCCCTTTTATAGGCGAAGAGAAAGCGCGGGTCACGGAGGAGGAAAAGGAGAAGAACGAGAGAGAGAGAGAAGAAGGCTTCCAAGGCTGTCAGGTCCTTCTTATCCTTCATGCGGATCCCGCCGATCCTGTAGATGTCAACAGGGACGGCTCCATGTCGTGGCCCTGTTCGTCACTAGTGCCATCCGCTGGCGTCATCTGCCGGTCATGGCGTTCCACTCCGTCCCGGTGGACGTCGTGGTGAACTGGCGCGCCTGTCAGTGTCCATATGAGGATGAGGCAGAACAGCACTGACAAGCCCGACACTGTTCTTGATGTGAATCCCCAGGTATGGCCCCTCGTGGCCACGGGTTATATCGAGGCGTGCCAGCCTCTTCCCTAGCATTAGAGCTTTGACCCCAGACCCATACGCTTGGACCTAAAGTGGTTGGTGGCGGTATGGGTCCCCATCGGACGAGACGGAACCCGCGTCCTCGAGGCCGGACGAGACGAAAACCACGTCCTTGGGGTCGGGTGAGACGGAGCCCTCACCCAAGGGGTCGGGCGAGACGAAGCCCGCGGCCTTGGGGTCGGGCAAGACGGAGCCAGCGGCCTCGAGGTCGGGCGAGACCGAGCCCGCAGCCTCGAGGTCGGGCGAGACGGAGCCCGCGGCGTCGGGCGAGACAGAACCCGCGTCCTTGGGGTCGGGTGAGACGGAGCCCGCATCCTTGGGTCGGGCGAGACAGAACCCACGTCCTTGGGATCGGGCGAGACGGAGCCCGCCTCCTTGGGGTCGAGCGAGACGGAACCCGTGTCCTTGGGGTCGGGCGAGACGGAGCCTGCACCCAAGGGGTCGGGCGAGACGGAACCCATGGCCTTGAGGTCAGGCGAGACCTTTTAATATGTCTCGAGCCATCCGGTGAAATCAGCGTGGGCGCTAACTTCCTTGCTTTGGGTATCCCTAATATCGATACGCGACAATATTAAAATCTGACCCCTATAATGATTAGAGGCTAAGAAGATATAGCTACATGTGGTCTGCACTAACCTCCCCCACTTCAAAAGGTGTTTGAATTTTCATATAAAAAATTATATGTACACTAATAGTTATATTATTAATGTATATTTTTGAAACATTTTAGTTAATACTTCCTCCTGAAAAATCCTAGCATTTACTATAAAAATGTTCAATATGAAAATGCTTTATCCTAATGAGAGAAATTTGTATCTTGAAAAGAAAATAGTCCATCTTAAATAAAAAACAATCAGATTTATGAGAAAAATATTTCATCTAATACATAAAAACTTCTTGCTTCAAAAAAATGTAGCTTAAGTAATTTTAGTTTTTCTAGAAATGGATCTATTCGGTTAGATAAATGTGAAAGATGTTCCCTCGATAAACGGTTGTAGGCTTGTAGCTTCAAGGCATAAGCAGGGATGTTCTGACTTGGGTCAACGTAGACCCTGTTCGTTTAATCGTATCAGGAATGCTTATCAGCAATGATACAATATTTTTCTCTCACAACAAAACAGCATCAGCCGGCTTATAAGCCACAGAAACGAAAAAGCTAACAGGGTGGTAATCCCAGTCCAGAGCTTCCCTAAACTTACATGGCCAACCCCATTCGTAGAAGTCATCAAACCTACACTGGCCACTTGCTAGAGTTGAATTGCTTCCTCGGCAACATGTTATGGAGTTATATACATGCGCGCGAAGATGAGATCGATGGCAGTGACAGTGTGAGCACCAGAACGAACTTCCAGCCGCCGTCTTTTTACCACATATTGCTACGTGCGAAATAAACCTGCTACTTAGTCGTCGTTGCTGCGGTTTCCAAAGAATCTTTGCTCTTTCTTTGGTTTATTATCATCAAGCGAAGGAACGAAGGTGTTTCCTTTTTTCGGTGAAGTGTTGTCAAGTTCTTTGGTGGGTGGGGTTGCTTTTGTCCCGCGCCCCCCCCCCCCCCCCCCCCCCCCCCCCCCCCCCACTTGCCAATTTGCCGTCCAGATGCCGAGATGCGAGACGGTGGTCCTTCGATCCATCCATGTCCAGTGGCCCATTGGATATGTAGCTGCGGCCAATACAAACTGGCCAAACACGGCTGGACCTCGAGATCTAGATAGCTAGATCTCAAGGAAGGAAACCGACGTACGACTCCTGTACCCAGTCATGTTTCTACTACTTTCTAACACATGCATGTCTATTCCAACTTGCGTCCCTTTTTGGTAAAATATTACATCAATTGCTTCTGCGTGGCTTCTAAGACTTCAGCCGTGCTAGCTATTTTAGGGCCTCTTTCTTGATATTTTGGCAAGGCTCCGTGCTATTTTCTTTCTTTCCTTTTTTGTTTCTTGAATTTTGTGAACTCTGTTGGACCCCTTTTTATCCACTTTTAATTTGAATTCCTGCAGGGGCTTAGCCCCTCCAGTTTCTTCAAAAAAAAAAAAAAAAAAAAAGAGGCAAACGTGAGGACCTTAAAAGCTACAATTAATCCCAACAATTTTGGACAGTATGGCACAAACCAAATACTTCCGTAAAATAAATAAACAGATCCCATTTTTTTAAATAAAAATCAAACAAACGAGAATTCCATTGTTCAAAGTTGTGGTGCTAAGTGCAGGCCACCTAGTGAGCCGCCTCTTGCAAGTGGATGGAGTTGCCTGCTTGTCCTCAACATTCCGAAGGCGCATGCCAGGAGGATGTTGCCCAACCTGTGGATGGAGTGGAGCCCGGGTCGGAAGCGAACATCGCCCCGCCTCCGACCGAGTCCAGTGTCACCCCATCGGAGAGCAAGCAATCCTTATCTTCGCCGGTCGAGCCGGTAGCCGATGTCGCCGGGCGGCTGCAGTATTATTTAGAGTAGAAAAAACAGTCAATAGATGTAAGGGATAAGTTTGTGGGGGAGCCCCTAGTGTAAACATTTTTTGTATCCATGAATAGATTTGTTTTGTGATGGAATCACTTCGTAAGGGGGAGCTTGTTCTATTCGTTCCTTATTTTTACCATAGCATAACTTTGTTTTCGCACCTACCCGTTTGAACCGTAGGCTGCAACCTTAAGAACTCGGGCATGGCCCGTGAGGCTTAGCTGCTCGTAACCGTAGGTCATGGCGGGGTGTGATAGGTCGGAATGTTTAAAGCAAAGTTACGTAATGTTTTTAAAGGAACAGACTACCCTTTCGTTTGGGTAAAAATTATTTACCATATGATAGTAAAAAAGAGAGGTGGTATCGCACCCCCGTAGAGCCCCCGAGCAACCCGGGCCGAAAGTGTTTGGGCTGGGGTGCTTTGTAGGAGCGAACGTTGAATGAAAAAATTGGTAAGACCAAATCTTAGGGGAAGAAATGACGTAGGTGTTCGATGTTCCAAGTGTTGGTGAGAACGTTGCCGTTGTCGTCCTTCAGTCAGTAGGCGCCCGGTTGGATCACTTCGGTCACCGTATAGGGTCCTTCCCAAGGCAGGGAGAGTTTGTGTTTCTCCTTGGTTGATTGGGTCCTTCGAAGCACTAGGTCTCCGACCTCGAGGATCCTTCCTCTGATTTTCCTCTCATGGTACCTATGGAGAGTCTGCTAGTAGCGAGAGGAGCAGATGACGGTCGTCTCGTGGGCCTCCTCGAGCAGGTCGACTGCGTCTTGTTGAGCCTCCACGGCTTGGTCGTAGTCAAAGGCCTTCACTCTTGGGGCACCATGGTCGAGGTCGGTGGGCAGCACTGCTTCGGCTCCGTAGGCCAGGAAAAAGGGTGTGAACCCTATGGATCTGTTTGGGGTCGTTCTTAGGCTCTAGAGGATCGCTGGGATCCCTACAACCCATCACCCGACGTACTTGTTGAGTCAAACAAAGATGCGTGGCTTAAGTCCTTGGAGGACCATGCCATTGGCACGCTCGACCTGACCGTTAGTACATGGATGTCCGACCGAGGCCCAGTCGATCCTGATGCCGTATCCATCACTGAAGTCCAGGAACTTCTTCCTGGTGAAGTTAGTTTCGTGGTCAGTGATGATACAGTTAGGAACGCTGAACCGGTAGATGATGTCGAGGAAGAATTTGACCGCCTCTTCTGAGCGGATGCTGCTGATGGGCTTGGCCTCTATCCACTTGGTGAATTTGTCGACCGCTACGAGCAGGTGAGTGAAACTTCCTGGGCCCTTTTTGAGGGGTCCTACAATGTCGAGGCCCTAGACCACGAATGGCCAGGTGATGGGGATGGTTTGAAGCTCCTGTGCTAGCAAATGAGTTTGCCTAGTGTAGAACTAGCATCCCTCACACTTGCGGACGACCTCCTCTGCATCTCGTAGTGCGGTGGGCCAGTAAAAACCTTGCCAAAAGGCTTTTCTGACCAGTGACCTCGGGGCCACGTGATGTCCGCAGATTCCAGCATGGACCTTGAGGAGGAGCTGTTTCCCTTGGTTGGTAGGGATGCACTTTATGAGTACCCCCAATGGACTTTGTTTGTAAAGTTTGTCACTGAGTGCAACGAACGTCTTGGCGCATCGAGTGATCTGTCATGCTTCAGTCCTTTTGGGTGGGAGAATCTCCTCGTGGTGGTAGGCGAGTAGCGACGCTCGCCAGTCGGTTTGATCAAGTGCCACCATGGCGACATCAGTAGGCGACATTGTCACGGAGGTACTAGGGTCAGAGCCCCTGAGCGTCGGGTCAACATTGGGGCATGTCTGGAACGACCCTTCCTGGATGCGGGTAGATGGTTCATGAAGGTCATTGATGAAGACCCCGTCCGGAGATGGAACCCGCCTAGCATCCAATTTTGTGAGAAAATCGGCGGTGTCGTTGTCCTTTCGGGGGACATGATGAAGCTCGATCCCGTGGAATTTGTCCTCGAGCTTGCGCACCTCCTGGCAGTATGCTATCATGAGGGGGCTTTTGCAGGAGGACTCCTTCATGACTTGGTCAACGACCAACTCCGAGTCACCACGGACGTAGAGCCGCATAGCACCGAGCTCGATGGCGATGCACAGTCCATTGATGAGGGCCTCATATTCCGCGGCGTTGTTTGAGGCCAAAAACTAGAGGTGGATGGCGTATCAGAGCCTACTCCCATCCAGGGAGATCAAAACCACTCTAGCCCCTGAGCCGGGCGCCATTACGGACCCATCGAAGTACATCGTTCAGTACTCGTGGGTGATGTTCGGGGTCGGTATCTAGACCTCCGTCCATTCAGCAACAAAATCCACAAGAGCCTGAGACTTAATGGTGGTGCGCGGGATATACCTGATGTAGTGGCCCATTAGCTCGAGTGCCCACTTGGAGATTCGTCCCACGGCGTCGCTGTTGCGGATGATGTCTCCGAGCGGGTATGAAGTGATGACCAAGACTTCGTGGTCGGTGAAGTAGTGCAGGAGCTTCTGGGTTACCATCAGCACGGCATATAGGAGTTTTTGCACCTGGAGGTACTAGACCTTGGGGTCGGTGAGTACCTCCCCGATGAAGTATACGGGTCGCTGGACCTTAAGGTGGTGTCCCGGCTCCTCGCTTTCGACGACCAGGGCGGTGCTCACCACGTGGTTGCTTGCCACGACATAGCAGAGGGGTTCTCCCTGTTCAGGAGCGACGAGGATTGGGGTCGATGTCAGTGACGCTTTGAGGCTCTCCAAAGCCTACTGTGCTTCCTCAGTCCATACGAAAGCGTCCATCTTTTTTAGAAGCTTGTCGAGAGGCATTCCCTGCTCGCCTAGCCGGGAGATGAACCGACTCAGTGCGGTCAGACAGCCGGTGAGCCTTTGTACGCCCTTGATGTTGCATATGGGGCCCATGTTGGAGATGGCCATGATTTTCTCAGGGTTGGCCTCGATGTTGTGTTTGGACACGATGTATCGAAGTAGATTCCCCTTTGGAACCTCGAAAACACATTTTCGGGATTTAATTTGATGTTGAACCTTCAGAGGTTCGCAAATGTTGCGATCAAATTAGCGATCAGGTCACAAGCTTGAGCCATTTTGACGACTATGTCATCAACATAGACGGCGATTGTTGGTTTTGGCCGGTCAACTTGATCAGGTTGGTCGAGCGGGTCGATTTGAATGGCGAAGCATTGCTGCATGCACCGTTGATAGGTGGCGCCAGCGTTCTTTAGGCCGAAAGGCATGGTTACGTAGCAGTATGAACCATACAGGGTAATGAATGAGGTTGCGAGTTGATCAGACTCTTTCATCGCAATCTGGTGATAGCCTGAGTAGGCATCCAGAAAGGAGAGGATCTTGCATCCTGAGGTGGAGTCGACTATCTGGTCTATGCGCGGCAAAGGAAAATGATCCTTCGGACATGCCTTGTTGAGGCCAGTATAATCAATGCACATTCTCTAATTCTCGGTCTTCTTTTTAACAAGAACAGGATTGCAAGCCAGTCGGAGTGGTATACCTCCTTGATGAATCCAGCCGCCAGGAGTTTGGCGATCTCCTCGCCTATGGCCCTTTGCCTCTCATCGTTGAAGTGACGTAGGCACTGCTTGGCGGGCTTCAAGCCCGGGATGAGGCGCAGCACATGCTCGGCGAGCTCCCACGATATGCCCGGCATGTCAGAAGGTTTCCATGCGAAGACGTCGCGATTGGCGTGTAGGAAGTCGATGAGCTCGCATTCCTATTTGGCCAGGAGCTGGGTCCCGATCCACATCGTCTTGGTAGGGTCAGTGGGGTCGATCCCTACCGCCTTAGTTTCCTCGAGTGGGCGAAAGGCAGTCGAGGAGGTTGGCTTGTTGCAGTCCGGGACTACTAGGGTCGACAACTCCCTGACCCGTGGGAGCTCGGACGAGTTGATGATGGTAGTGGCGAGCTAGAAATGCTCATGGTCGCACGTGAAGGCATGCAAGAAGGCACTACCCACAATGATGACGCCGTTCGTTCCCGACATCTTTAGCTTGAGGTTGGTGTAGTTGGGGATCGCCATGAACTTGGCGTAGCATGGGCGCCCCAAGATGGCGTGGTAGGACCCTGGGAAGTCCACCACTTCGAAGGTGAGAACCTCCGAGTGGAAGTTGGCTCGGTTGCCAAGCATGACGAGCAAGTTGATCAGCTTGAGTGGGTATGCCTGCGCTCCCTGGATCACGCTGTGGAAGGGAGAGCTCGCCGGATAGAGCTTCGACTGGGGGATGCACATGGCATCGAGGGTGTCGACGTAGAGGATGTTGAGGCTGCTGCCTCCGTCCATCAGCACCTTGGTGAGGCGCTTCTTGTAGATGATGGGGTCGACGACAAGCGGGTAGCGCCCCGGTCTGGCAATGTGGGATGGATGGTCCCTTCGATCAAAGGTGATCGGAGATTCCAACCAGCTAAGGAAGGAGGGGACGGTCGTTTTAGCGACGCACGCCTCTCTATAGCGCACTTTGTGCTGGCACTTGGAGTAGACGGCATCGGACCCCCCAAAGATCATGATGCACTCCTCGGGATCAGGAAAATCATCCCCATCCTTGCCCGCCGCGGCTCCTTTCTTGGCCGTTGCCTCCTTGCCCTTTCCTTCTTTCGGCCTGTCGGTCTGTCGCAGCAAGCGCTTGAGGAGCTCGCAATCCTTTTAGAGGTGCTTGATGGGGTAGGCATGGTTGGTGCATGGGCTCTCCATGAGCTTGTTGAAGTGGTCAGGCAGGCCCTACTGGGGCTTCTTGCCCACACAATCAGCCACGGCGACCAACGTGGAGTTGGCCAATCGGCGCCGATCCTTCTTGTTGTTTTTGCCCCTCTACATGGAGGGGCCCTCATCTTGATCCTCGCGCTTGGCCTTGCCCTTGTCCTAGCCTCCGTTGAAGACCGCTCTAATCACCTCCTCGCCTGAGGCATGGTTCGTAGCGACATCGAGCAGGTCATGGGTGGTTCGAGGCTTCAGACAGCCAAGCTTGTGGATCAGGGACACACAGGTTGTCATGGAGAGGAATGCGCTGATGACGTTCGTGTCGATGACAATAGGAAGGGAGTTGCATCGTTTGGAGAACCTACGGATGTAATCCTGAAGGGACTCGTTGGGCTCCTGTTGGTAGCTCTTGAGGTCCTAGGAGTTCCCAGGGTGGACATACGTCCCCTAGAAATTTCCAACGAATATCCTCTTGAGGTCCGCCTAGTCATGGATTCTGTCGTGCAGAAGGAATTCAAGCCATGCCTGAACATGTTACCCCACACAGATGGGGAGGTATTGAATGATGAAGTGATCATCATCCACTCCTTTGGCTCGGCAGGCGAGCCGGAAGTCTTCAAGCCATATACCGGGATTCATCTCCTCGGTATATTTGGCGATGTTGGTAGGCGGTTGGAAGCACTGTGAGAACGGCACCCTCTAGATGTGTCGGCCAATGGCCCGCGGTCTCGGGCCATCTAGGCTAGGACTCCGGTCGTCTGTCTGGCGACCATGCCTGAGGTGCGTTTCACCGCTCCCCTTGATGGTCCAACTGGGGCCCATGCCGCCTGCCCTCAGCGCCGCCCGATAGATGTCATCATCATGTCGGGCCTGATGCCGGTTGCTGATGATGCTACGAGCGTCTCAGTTTGGCCTGAGGCGTTCGCACATAGGGGGCCTGTGTGGAGCGAGCACCGGGTCAGGCCACGGTGCGGCTATGTCCTCCTGTGCCGAGCTAGGTGGCTGTAGAGGTGAGCGGATGGATCGATTCATCTGGTGTGTCCCCACTCCCCTGGTGGGGAGAGAGGCTACAAGTCGGTGTCGTGATGTTGAGCTCTCCGCCTGTTGAACGGCGGTGGTTTCCACCAGTGCTCGAAGGTTCTGGTGGATCGCCTATTCCTGGGGCTCGTTCGGCTCAAGAAGGCCACGTAGAAGCATCGCCGCAGCGGTGATGCTCTGTCCAGCCCGAGCGAACTATGGGGGATCGTTCCCCCCATCCATGATGTTGCGTTGGACTTGACGGGCGCGCCCCCGGGCGCCGCTCATCGGGTTACACGCGCGTGGCGCAATGTGCTACGCCGAGCGCGCCGGCGCAGGTGGTGGCTAGTTCTGCCACCTTTGTCGTAGCTCCTCACTGTGCTCCCGCGCACACGCGAGGGCCCCCGTGCAAGTGTCTAGAGGTGTGT
This sequence comes from Miscanthus floridulus, assembly GCF_019320115.1. Classification (NCBI taxonomy): domain Eukaryota; kingdom Viridiplantae; phylum Streptophyta; class Magnoliopsida; order Poales; family Poaceae; genus Miscanthus; species Miscanthus floridulus. The sequence goes on from NC_089589.1 coordinate 105,610,851, forward strand.
GGGTCTATAGAGACTCCGCTACCACCGGCGGCTGTCCCAAGGCGTCTGCCATAGCGCACTCCTAGGACAGTGGGTGGCTAGGCGCCACGACGTCGCCTATGCTAGAGCCGTCGCTCTCAACATCGTCATCCATGAGGTCGTGAAAAGAGGCGGGGGCGTAGCCCGCCATCCCTAAGAATTCGGATGCGAGAGGGGGCGGCGTCAGCATTTTTTGGAGGCCCCGTGCGTACGCGTCTGCAGGGGATGCGAGGCCATAGGGGAACCGGTCGCAAGACGGTCGCGATAGGGACAGCGGGGTCCATCCAGAGAATCGGCGAAAGATAATAAATAGCGAGTAAATAACAGTATGTACATTACTCACAATGAGGTTTGAGCCCAGTGTGGGCTCGGAGCGAAGCGCAGGCGCCTCGTCATTGAAGTCATTGGGAGTCCCGGAGCCGACGAAGGGCGCCCCTCCGACAGGCGCCGAAACAAGTGCCTTCTTACGAAGGCGTAGCACACCGAGTTGGGCAGTGACGAAGTCCAGGCTTCCGAAGAGGAAGGTCTGGGATGGCTCAAAGACAGGTGGAACCCACATCCCAACAGGTGGGAGTGCGGGAAACTCCAGCGAGCCGAAGCGAGTCGTATCACTTGAGCCCACCATGGTGAAGATGGCGGAAAAGTGGGCCATCCGATGACCAAAAGCGTTAACGTACGTCGTCTTCCCCACAGACGACGCCAACTGTCGGTGCGAAAAGTGACCAACACGTAAATATTTGTAGTTTTGCCGTACGTTATGCTCGGATGTGGCCTAGCACTCAATGACACAGTGTTTATACTAGTTCAAGCAACGTGCTCTACGTCCAGTTTGAGTCAGCCGGTGACTTTATTCCTGAGCCCAGGTGCTCGAAGTTTGCTGTGGGGTTACAAACGAGAAGGAGTAAGATGGTGGGTATCAGAGGTCTGGTCGGACTCCGGACCGAAGGGCCGAGAGTGACGGGAGCTCCGACGTGTGCTAAGTGTTTGAACATATGTTGTTCGTTGGAATCCTTGGTCATTTGGATTGTGTGTGTTTGTTGTTCGAGTCATCCTTGTTGGGAGAGAGCGCATCCCCTTTTATAGATGAAGGGGACGGCCTTAAAAGAGAGAGAGAGTACCTATGCTACTAAGTCTTGTTGCCCACACCGTCGGGTACAAGATGATTGTAGGCGCCCACAATACTGTTGATGTCAGACGCATGTGGGAGGTTTTACTGTGTAGACCATGTATGGCAATGACGGCGCCCACAACACTGTTGATGCCCAGAGGCATGTGGGGGGTTTTACCGTGTTCGCTTGGTATGGGAATTGATGGTGCCCACAACACTGTAGGGCAAACGTCGGCGCCCACAACACTGCTTGGGTTCTGACATGCCTGGAAGGTTGCAGGGCACCCTTCTGATATGTTCTGTCGGTAGTGTCCTGCAGGTGTACAAGGTACGGTCCTTGGTATTGCGGTTGACTTGAGTGCCCTGCCTTACTTGTTCCGCCCGTTTCCTGGGTCCTCACCGAGCGGGCGTTTGGCCAGGCCTTCCGGTCGGAGACGCGGGTCGGAGTCGGAAGCAGCGTTTGGCTAGGCCTTCCGGTCCGAGAAGCGGACCGGAGTCGGAAGCGAGCGCTGTTCCTCCTTGGCCCGGCCTTCCAGTTGGAGAAATGGGCCGGAGTCGGAAACGAGCGCCGTTCCTTCTGGGCCAGGCCTTCTGATCGGAGAGGCAGGCCGGAGTCGGAAGCGAGCGTTGTCCTTTCCTTGGCCAGGCCTTCCGGTCAGAGAGGCAGGTTGGATTCGGAAGTGAGCGCCATTCCTCCTTGGCCAGGCCTTCCGGTCGGAGACTGGATCGCCCTTCTGGCATGTCGTTAGGTTTTTGGGCCCGCCCAAGAGTTGCGCGTCGTTCGCAACGTCGTCTACTTGGCTGAGCTTTTGTTGGGAAGCAGGTCCATGAGGGACCCCAGGTTTATGAACCCGACACCGGGCGAGACAGAAACCACGTCTTTGGGGTCGGGCGAGACGGAGCCCGCGACCTTGGGGTTAGGCGAGACGGAGGCCGTGGCCTCGAGGTCTGGCAAGACGGAGCCAGCCGCCTCAAGGTCGGGCGAGACGGAGCCCGCGGCGTCGGGGTCGGGCGAGACGGAACCCGCGTCCTTGGGGTCGGGCGAGACGGAACTCGTGTCCTTGGGGTCTGGCGAGACGGAGCCCGCAGCCTTCAGGTCGGGCGAGACCTTTTAATACGTCTCGAGCCATCCGGAGAAATCAGCGTGGGCGCTAACTTCCTTGCTTTGGGTATCCCTAATATCGATACCCGACAATATTAAAATCTGACCCCTATAATGATTACTTACTCCAAAGAAATTTTAAAGGCTAAGAAGATATAGCTACATGTGGTCTGCACTAACCTCCCCCACTTCAAAAGGTGTTTGAATTTTCATATAAAAATTATATGTACACTAATAGTTATATTATTAATGTATATTTTTGAAACATTTTAGTTAATACTTCCTCCAGAAAAATCCTAGCATTTACTATAAAACTGTTCAATATGAAAATGCTTTATCCTAATGAGAGGAATTTGTATCTTCAAAAGAAAATATTCCATCTTAAATAAAAAACAATCAGATTTCTGACTTGGGGCGACGTAATCCCAGTCCACAGCTTCCCTAAACTTACATGGCCAACCCCAGTCGTAGAAGTCATAAAACCTACACTGGCCACTTGCTAGAGTTGAATTCCTTTCTCGGCAACATGTTATGGAGTAATATACATGGACGCAAAGAAAAGAAAGCTCCTTGCTCAAGCCATTGGATCTCTCGTCGTCTTTTTACCACATATTGCTACGTGCGAAATAAACCTGCTACTTAGTCGTCGTTGCTGCGGTTTCCAAAGAATCTTTGCTCTTTCTTTCGTTTATTATCATCAAGCGAAGGAAGGAAGGTGTTTCCTTTTTTTCGGTAAAGTGTTGTCAAGTTCGTTGGTGGGTGGGGTTGATTTTGTCCCGGCCCCTCCACTTGCCAATTTGCCGTCCAGATGCCGAGATGGGAGACGGTGGTCCTTGGATCCGTCCATGTCCAGTGGCCCATGGGATCTGTAGCTGCGGCCAATACAAACTGGCCAAACACGGCTGGACCTGGACTGCTAGCTAGCTAGACGACCAGGAAGGAAACTGATGCAGTCTGTTCGGTTGGCTGGTTCGTATCGTTGCTAGTTCGTGAAGAAATACTGCTGGCTGATTTGTGTGAGAGAAAAATACCGTTTCGGCTAGAAATTTACGATCATTTATGACAAGCCACAGCCAAACGAACAGCTACATGTTTCTACTACTTTCTATAGTGCGAGATAAGCATCGTCTTGACGTTGACGAGTTGACCGGGGTGAAGAAGGGTGCACACGCATGCATGACATGTCTATTCCAACTTGCGACCCTTTTTTTGTGTGTGGATAAAATACTAGATAAATGTCCATGCACTGTACGGTTTTCATGAATTTTTCGTGCGTATATGACCGCACACGTGGCTTGCAGAATAGACGAACCTATTAAGGAATGTTCCAATATAATTACATAAAAAATATAAAGCCCGAGCCCGTTTCATTTTTCTATTACTTGTGTAATTTATTATTATGCATTTTACAATTTTAAGTTGATTTTATCATTTTTAAAAATAAAAAGTTAGTAAATTTTTTTTTGCATCGGAACCCTAAACTATTTTCAAATACATTCGGACCCTTTTTTTTCTCCTTTTGTCACTGTTCATGGCAGGGCTGCAGGGCTTCAGGCCGTCTCCCTATGTGTTCCACGTCGACAACCTGGTTTACTTCAATTTTTGGTGCATCAGTAACGGCAACAGCTAGGGCCGGAGACGAAGCAACAGTAGCATGGCATCGACATGGTCCTACCGCCGAGCTGACTCGGGATGCTGCTGCTCTACGCCTCGTGGCTTTGGTCGTCAAGCTTGTGTCCTTTGCCATCGTGCGCTGTCAACATTCGGCAAGTGACCAGAGCCATGGGTAGGCTGTGCGGCTGTGGGCAGGGCATCGTTGTTGGCTGACGACATGGGTCGGCACGACCGGTGGCACGGCGTCCTGTGGTGTTGTGAGATCTGACACCGTTCGCGGGTGTGGCCTGGTGGCGGACTTCGCCATGAGGTTGTCCATGGATGTCTGGCACGTGATCTTCGATGTGGGCAACGTTAAAGGATGTGCTCCCGCGCTCGAGGATCGCATCAGTATGTTTTTCCATAATTGGCGTGTCACGGTCGACCTATAGAGTCCGATGGAAAATCATACGTTGCACATACGAGATTGACTGGCTGAAGCGGGTGAGCGGGGCGAAGCATTGCCAAGCATGCTTCAGCTTAAGAAGTTGGAGGCCAGCGACAAAAAATAGATGTCGTATTTTAGACTTGGAAAATCTTCTAACTCATCTTTGATCGGTGACCGGTTGCAGTTTGGTGCCCATAATTAAGAAGTTAGATTTTAAATTGTATAACATATTTTATGTGTGCATTCTTGTCTCTTTATTTAAATTTGTATAAGCCGATAATCCTTGAGCCACAGTCTGGGGGTTGTTTTTCCGGATTATTTCAGGATGTTGGTTGGCGGTCGGTACCGCGATGGGAAGACGGCGTTGAGGATGTGTCATCCAAAGGCCTGAGGTCCCGGCATGTCGGGACTCGGGCATGCCTGAGGCCACGACGAGGGTGGTAGCCGCGGCTAGCCTCCTTCCTCTCATCGCCGCGGGCACGTCTACGGGCATCCAGGGTGTCACGCGCGTCACGGTGGAGACCAAGACGCTCATGCACCGGGACCTCGGCACACGGCCTGCCGCCTTGCTGCACCTGGTGGACTGACACGTCCTTGTCGGGTCGCTCTGAGGGCGTGCGCTGGCTGGCACCGAGCTCGCGTCGTCGGGACAGCGAGCTCTTGGCCTACTGCACGCTGCACGCTCGAGTAGCGTACGAATCTCGCGATGGGCGCGACGTCCTCGGGCGTCGCGGGCCGCGGAAGCCCCCGTAGTAAGGCCACCGTGGCAGTGATGTTCTGGCTTGCCCGGGTGAAGTGTGGGAGGGCTTCATCGTCCTCGATGATCCTCTGGTTCATGTTGTGGGCCACGGCGCATGCACGACCACCGTCTTCGTGGCGCTCGATCTCTCGCTTGAGCTCCGCACGTTCCTACTCGAGTTGGAGTCGTGCTTCTTCGAGCTCTTGGTGCCGTGCCCTCAGCTGCTCTACCCGCAAGCGAGGTAGGGCCCCTGCATCCCCTCAACCTCGTGGATGATTTTGATGTATCCCTCGGGGGTACTTGCCATGAAACATTCTCGCGAGGGGTGATGGCTCCCCCTGCTGGAGTCAGAGTCGGAGGGTGACTCTGATTCTCCCGCGAGAAGGTCGTGAAAAGATTCCACGACATATTCGGTCATCCCCACGAACTCGTCGTTCGTAGGGGATGGGGGCGTGCGTTGTGCCACAAGGTGGCCAACGGTCGCCGCACTGTTGCGAAGACTGAACAGGAGTGCTGTCGGGGTGCTCCGGATGAGGTATTCCGGGGAGAGCGACTCTCCTCCTGCAAGCTCCGTCATGACGTTGGCGAACGAGAAGGTGAGGCGGCCTAGGTCCTCCCGGGATGGTCTGGGTCCTAGGAAGGCGCCGAGCTGGCGCTTTAGCCTCCCGTAATCAAAGCCGAGGAGCTAGTCGCTCCCGGGGGCACGGGCCTCCGGTGCGTGCATCTGTAGCTCCTCAAGTGCCTCGGTGATCGCGTCGAGGCCGACGGAGTGGAGAGGTTGGACGACGACGAGAACCTGCGCCAACTCTCCCTCCGTCGTAATGATGAAGTCCAGGTTCCCGAAGTGCACGTGCGCGCCCGGGACCCAGCTGACGCCGTGACTAGCCATCCGAGGCCTGATGTGGACGTCGAGACGCGCAAAAGACCCCTACCTGGAGTGCCAACTGTCGGTGTTTTCGGACCACCGACGAGTAAATTTGTATTTGCGCGTCTATCTTGGATGGTGTGCTCGGAGGGCACAAGGGTTTATACTGGTTTGGGTGAAACGTCCCTACGTCCAGTTCACTGCTGCTCGTGTTACTGGCACTTAGTTTGCAGTAGGGGTTACAAAGAGACGAGAGAGGGAAAGGATCCCAAGTCTCTGATGAAAGGAGTAAACGGGTACTGAGAGCTCGATTGCCGCTCAGCCGTGTGCTCGTGTCGTGCTCTTGTGTTTTGATTTCGTGTTCAGGTCTCGATCCCCTTTCATGGGATGCCATGCTTCCCCTTTTATAGGCGAAGAGAAAGCGCAGGTCACAGAGGAGGAAAAGGAGAAGAATGAGAGAGAGAAGAAGGCTTCCAGGGCTGCTAGGTCCTTCTTCTCTTTCATGCGGGTCCCGCTGATCCTGTAGATGTCAATAGGGATGGCTCCATGCCGCGCCCTGTTCGTCACTGGCGCCATGCGCAGGCATCATCTGCCGGTCATGGCATTCCACTCCGTCCCGGCGGACGTGGGTGAACTGACGCGCCTATCAGTGTCCGTACGAGGATTAGGCAGAACAGCACCGGCACGTCCGACACTGTTCTTGATGTGAATCCCTAGGTATAGCCCCTCGTGGCCATGGGTTACATCGAGGCGTGCCAGCCTCTTCCCTAGCGTTAGAGCTTTGACCCAGGCCCAAACGCTTGGACCTAAAGTGGTTGGCGACGGTATGGATCCCCATCGGACGAGACAGAACCCGTGTCCTCGAGGCCGAACGAGACGGAAACCACGTCCTTGGGGTCGGGCGAGACGGAGCCCACGACCTCGAGGTCGGGCAAGACGAAGCTAGTGGCCACGAGGTCGGGCGAGACGGAGCCCGCAACCTCGAGGTCGGGCGAGACGGAGCTCGCGGCCTCGGGCGAGACAGAACCCATGTCCATGGGGTCGGGTGAGACGGAGCCCGAGTCTTTGGGGTCGAGCGAGACGGAACCCGCGGCCTTGGGATCGGGCGAGACAGAGCCCGCGTCCTTAGGGTCGGGCGAGATGGAACCCGTGTCCTTAGGGTAGGGCGAGACGGAGCCCGCACCCAAGGGGTCAGGCGAGACGGAGCCCGCGGCCTTGAGGTCAGACGAGACCTTTTAATACGTCTCAAGCCATCTGGAGAAATCAGCGTGGGCGCTAACTTACTTGCTTTAGGTATTCCTAATATCAATACCCGACAATATTAAAGTCTGACCCCTATAATGATTACTTACTCCGAAGAAATTTTAAAGGCTAAGAAGATATAGCTACATGTGGTCTGCACTAACCTCCCCCACTTCAAAAGGTGTTTCAATTTTCATATAAAAATTATATGTACACTAATAGTTATGTTATTAATGTATATTTTTGAAACATTTTAGTTAATACTTCCTCCAGAAAAATCCTAGCATTTGCTATAAAAATGTTCAATATGAAAATGCTTTATCCTAATGAGAGAAATTTGTATCTTCAAAAGAAAATAGTCCATCTTAAATAAAAAACAATCAGATTTATGAGAAAAATATTTCATCTAATACATAAAAACTTCTTGCTTCTAAAAAATGTAGCTTAAGTAATTTTATTTTTTCTAGAAATGGATCTATTCTGTTAGATAAATGTGAAAGATGTTCCTTCGATAAACGGTTGTAGGCTTGTAGCTTCAAGGCATAAGCAGGGATGTTCTGACTTGGGTCAATGTACACCATGTTCGCTGGATCGTATCAGCCATACTTATCAGCCGGCTTATAAGCCATAGAAACAATAAAGCTAACAGGGTGGTAATCCCAGTCCACAGCGTCCCTAAACTTACATGGCCAACCCCAGCAGTAGAAGTCATCAAACCTACACTGGCCACTTGCTAGAGTTGAATTGCTTCCTCGGCAACATGTTATGGAGTTATATACATGCGCGCGAAGATGAGATCGATGGCAGTGACAGTGTGAGCACCAGAACGAGCTTCCAGCCGCCGTCTTTTTACCACATATTGCTACGTGCGAAATAAACCTGCTACTTAGTCGTCTTTGGTGCGGTTTCCAAAGAATCTTTGCTCTTTCTTTGGTTTATTATCATCAAGCGAAAAGGAACGAAGTTGTTTCCTTTTTTCGGTAAAGTGTTGTCAAGTTCTTTGGTGGGTGGGGTTGCTTTTGTCCCGGCCCCCCCACTTTGCCGTCCTGATGCCGAGATGCGAGACGGTGGTCCTTGGATCCGTCCATGTCCAGCGGCCCATGGGATCTGTAGCTCCGTCAATGTGTCCAGTTTATGCTGATGGTTTGAATCATCCCTTATGTTATATTTTAGCTTTTTTTATGTAATGCACCTTTTTTCTTTCTGCTCATTGGAGGCACAATTGTTCAAATAATCTATGCATGGGGTACCACCTTTTTAAGAATATATCAATATAAGATTATTGGATACAGCCCTCCTGTGTTTGCTGATGCATGGTACTGCAGTTATTTTGTTCACTAGTCCATCAACCCATGTTTTTGCACGGACTAGAATCTTAAAAGATATAAGCATTATTTATTGTTTAATACCTTGTTGATTAATAAAAATTACTTATATTAAATTATATGTTTTTTATCTTTGTTTATTTTCTAACACAATATGGTATAATAGATACGTTGCGGTCTCTATCTAGTTGTGACAAACTTATCAATCACTGATCTATATGTTTTTTTCATTCATATCCATAGTTTTTCTCCATCTATATATAGCACTTCTCTATCTTCAATATGCATTTAGTTGAAAACTTAGCTTAAACTATGGTGACTCTTGTTGTAGCCTATCTTATGATGTTATGAATCTAAATTTTGGTTTCAAATATTAGTCTTATTTATTGCTATGGATTTTTTTTATCCAAGTTAAGTTAAAACTTTGGTAACAATCCTTTGTACTACCTTTTAAAAATAAGGACTTGTAGACTGCACTCTTAAAAACAATCGTTCAAAACTTGTACCAAATTGCTTAGATTAGTGGTAGAGCTGGAAGGAGGATCTAAGATGGGTAGCAGTGCTAACCTCGAAGAGGATATTTGTGGGGTGTATGACCCCGGATACCCACGGCAGACCACATGGGCTGCGCCCTCAGGGGCGGCCCAGCCCACAAAACGAAGCCTTGCAGGGCACGACTCTGGTCGGCGCTTTTCGCAAGACATCTGGAAGATATCCTGAAGATACTACGAGATCTGTTAGGATATGTATGATCCCAAGATTTTTGTAATCACTTATTACTTTTCAGTTATCTCTCTGATCTAACCGACTTGTAACCCTGCTCCCCGGACTATATAAGGCGGGCAGGGACCCCCTCCAAACTCACGCAATATCATACGATAGCTTATACAAACCAACAGAACACAGGAGTAGGGTATTACATTATACTTACGGCCTGAACTTGTCTAACTCGCGTGTCTCTGTTGCCTTCTTGTTCTTGATCTCACGCTCCTCTGCCGATCAATCTACCTTCATGGGATACCCCTCGGAGGACTGCCGACGATATTCTGTTGATAGTTGGCGCACCGGGTAGGGGACTGCGTGTTGTTTCCTTGTCGTAAAGATGGTTTTTTTTCCGCAGGCTCTTCGTCTCTCCCGCAGCCTGGACAGATCTTCAAGGTCGGATCGATCTCCTAGATCATCAACGCTGACGGAGTCAGAGAGCTCCTCGAGCCGACGCAGATCGTTTCTGTGCCGATCGTCCCCGCACCTGCGACTATAGATCCGATCTTGGAACCACCTCTGAGGTCGCCTTCATCAGCAACTCGTCGCCCACTTCCTCGCTACCAGAGGAGGTAGATCAACGACGGCGATCTGATCGAGTCCATCGATCGGGTCGGTCTGAAGCTTGCCGATTGCCTCTCCATTGCCGAATCGGCCCTGGACACTTTGGTTCAGCGCCGACCACCCTCCGATCCAAATTTATCGGAGGCTGCTCGGAAAACTACAGGAGTTGCGGCTCTGCCCTTCGGGCGCACCAACGTCGCCGCTACTTATCAAGACGCCCTGAGAGGCAAATTCGCCGACCAGGTGGGATGCGCCCATCCACTCGCCGACCAGATTGCCGTCCAGCCTCCGCCAATCGTCAACATGCTACACATAGGCCGGTGCCCCAGAGTGTCCCTCTAGACCATCCCGGAGGAAAATCCGAGCTCCGAGTCTCAGGGCTCTACGGAGACCCTCGCCGAAACCTTCACCGAGCAACTCCTTCTCCCACCCTTCCGGGGTGGCGTGATCTTCAACGTCAGCGTCGACAGCCCTCCTTGGAACGGCGAAACCGAGGAGGAACGCGTCGCTCATGAGAATCAGAACGTCAACCGCGCACAGCGCCAAGAAAATGAGGCAGCCATTGCAAGGGCCAAGGCTGCTCGAAATAATCAGCTCGACTCACAAGGAAGGCCACTCCCGCTCCACCGCGACCTCGACGAAGAGTTTCTCTGTGTTGACAGCCACGACGTCTTCAAGACTCCAAGCGCCAATCTGGCAGTGGCCGCCAATGAGCTCGCCCGCCTCCCGTAGACGCCCGAGCTCGCCAAGGTCGCCGCCATGCTTAAAGCGGCACACTATCAGGTTAATGAGATTCGCGAAGATCAGAGACCTTCGTGCTCTACGAGCATGATTCGCCGATCAGCTACGCCGAGATCCAATCGCCGCCCCAGTCAAAGCTGTTTCGCCGACCAGTCGCTGCCTCTCTAGGGGGGGGGGCGGGGGCCACCGCACCGAACACCATCGCCAACATGACTAGGAGGTCGAACATGATGCTCGAGTGCACCTCAGCAACCTCCGGGATGCACGATGGCGTATCGAGCAACATCGCTTCGGTCGCCATGAAGACGATGTACATCACCGCTAGGAGTACGAGCAGGAGTACGAAAACCCAGACTCAGCTCTCGAACTGATCGACGCCGGCAACGCTGCAGCTAACGCCGACCACAACCCCGAAGGGCCCCCAGCGTTTACGAGGGTGCTCAGAACACTTCAGTGGCCCCATGGTTTCAAAATCACTGGGGTCGAGCCCTACGAGGGAAGGATGAATCAAACACAGTGGCTACAGGCTTACGCCACCGCTGTCCGTGTCGCCGGAGGAGATACCAATGTCATGGCGAACTATCTCCCCGTCAAGCTCACACCACCCGCCATGAGCTGGTTCACTAGCCTTGCCCCGGACTCCATCGGATCCTGGGAAGAGCTAAAAAAAGTCTTCACCGACAATTATATGGCTACGTGTACTCGGCTAGGCACCAAGCATGATCTCAACCGCATCAACTAGAAGCCGTCTGAGCTCCTCCACAGCTACATTCGACGCTTTTTCGAGATGAGGAATTCTATTCCCAACATCATAGAAGCTGAGGTCATCACCGCCTTGATCCGAGGACTCCACCATTGCGAGCTTCGCTCCAAATTCAATCGCAAGCCGCCCACAGGCATCGACGAGATGATCACTACTGCCAACCAATACGCCGACGCCAAGGAAGCCGAGGTGTGCTTCAACGAGGATGCGGGCACTCATCACCCATCTCGCCGCTACGATGACCGCCCCGACGACCGATGCCACAACGACTGCCGCTTCGATGACCGTAGTTACCATCGTGACAGCGGCCGTGATCGAATAGAAGGACCCAGGTCTAGCCAAAATCGCCACCGCCGGCCAGACCACATCGTCGCCGCCGTCAATCAACCTCGCGCCAAGCGCAACTACGACGAGCAGTACCAAAAGATCCTTGATGGCCCATGCCCTCTTCACAAGAACGCCAAACACAAGATGAAGAACTACCTCGGCTTGGCTAAGGAGTTTCAGGACAAAAAGCTGGAAGACGACGCCAATGACGGAGCCGAAGGCCACCGACCACCTAGGGGCAACAACAATGGCTTCTAGGACCACGACAAAGTGGTCGCCACCATCTTCGGGGGCCTTGCCTCCACCGAAAGCAGAAGAGAACGGAAGCTCACCGCACGAAGGGTGCTCTCCGTCACTACGGAAGATGCCGCCGCCAACCCCAGTTATCACCCATGGTCTGAGATACCCATCACCTTCAGCAGGGCCAACTAGTGGGTGGACATTCCCTACACAGGGCGTTTCCCCCTCATCCTTGACGCAACCGTCTAGAAGGTGCTCTTCAGGAAGGTGCTCGTTGATGGTGGGAGCGCACTGAATCTCCTCTTCGCCGAAGCCCTAAAGGAGCTGGGCCTCGGGCTATCAGATCTCACACCCTCCAACTCCTCCTTTTGGGGTGTGGTACCTGGCAAGGCCTCCAAACCGCTTGGAGAGATTACGCTACCAGTACAGTTCGGCACGACAAGAAACTACCACGTCGAACACATCAACTTCTACGTCGCTAACCTCAACACCGCCTACCACGCTATACTTGGTCGGCCAGCTCTAGCCAAGTTCATGACTATACCGCACTATGCGTATCTGGTGCTGAAGATGCCTTCACCAACAGGGGTTGTGGCCCTACGGGCCAACCTCTCCATCGCCTACGCCTGCGAGACAGAGAGTCTCGCTCTCGCCGAAGCCACCGACCTCTCCATCCAGATGGCCAGCGTGGTCACTGAAGCCAAGATGTTGCCCGCCGATGACATGGAGATCCTAGAGCTAGAGCCTCCCCATGCCTCTACCAAGTCCAAGGAAATAAAGGAGGTCGGCCTTGGCCTCGACGACCCCTCCAAGACCGTGAAGATTAGGGCTCACCTTGACCCCAAATAGGAAAGCGCGCTCGTCTCCTTCCTATGTGCCAACGCCAACGTGTTTGCTTGGAAACCTGCAGACATGCCGAGGGTACCACGGGAGAAGATCGAGCACTCCTTGAATGTCTCGCCGACCGCCAAACCGATCAAGCAGAAACTCCGCCGATTTGCGCCAGACAAGAAGGAGGCTATTAGGGTAGAAATGAAATGGCTCTTAGCTGCCGGATTTATAAAAGAAGTGTATCATCCTGAGTGGTTAGCAAACCCTATTCTCGTTCGAAAAAAGAATAAAGAATGGAGAATGTGCGTTGATTACACTGATCTTAACAAACACTGCCCTAAAGACCCCTTTGGTTTGCCTTGGATAGACAAGGTTGTAGACTCCACCGCCGGCTGTGAACTGCTCTCCTTTCTTGACTGTTACGTCGGCTATCACCAGAGCTCCCTCAAGGAAGAAGACCAGATCAAGACATCGTTCATCACGCCCTTCGGTGCATACTGCTACACCACCATGTCCTTTGGACTCAAGAACGCCGGGGCGACCTATCAAAGGGCCATCCAGATGTGCCTTGATCAACAGATCAGCCGCAACATTGAGGCTTACATTGATGATGTGGTCATCAAGTCTAGGACCGCCGACAATCTTATTGCCGACCTCGAAGAAACGTTCGCCAACCTAAAAAAGTACCGATGGAAGTTGAACCCTTCAAAGTGCATCTTTGGAGTTCCATCCGGTATACTGCTGGGCTACATCTTCACCGCTCGTGGCATTGAACCCAACCCTGATAAGGTTTCTGCCATCACCAACATGAAACGGACAACATGCGTCAAGGATATACAGAAACTTATAGGCCGCATGGCTGCTTTAAGCCGCTTCATATCGCGCCTCGGTGAAAAAGGGCTACCATTCTTCAAACTCCTCAAGGCCTCCAAGCATTTTTCTTGGTCGGAGGAGGCAGATACAACTTTCGAGCAGCTCAAGTTATTTCTAACAAAGCCTCCGATCATGATGGCGCCATGGCCAGATGAAACTCTCCTGATCTACATCGCCGCTACTTCTCGCGTCGTCAGCACAGCCATCGTGGTCGAACGAGAGGAGGCCAGGCACGCTTATAAGGTGCAACGTCTGGTATACTTCATCAGCGAGGTCCTTAATGAGCCCAAAACTTGTTATCCTCAGGTCCAAAAGCTGCTATACGCCATCCTGATTACATCACGTAAGCTCCGGCACTACTTTGAGTATTACAAGATCGCCATGGTCACCGAGTTTCCTCTGGGGGACATCCTCCGCAACAAAGAGGCCAACGACTGTATCATCAAGTGGGCTGTCGAGCTCGGCACTTACTCCATTGAATTCAGAAGTAGGCCTACGATGAAGTCTCAGGCGCTTGCTGATTTCATCGCTGAGTGGACCGAGATCTAAGAGCCCATCGCTGCCACCTGCCCTGAGCACTGGGTGATATACTTCGATGGCACCCTTAACATCAACGATGCTGGTGCAGGCATTCTGTTCATTACGCCGACCAAGGATAAGCTCTGATACGTTCTCCGGATACACTTTCTGGCCTCCAACAACGCCGCCGAATATGAAGCATGTCTCCACGGACTCCGTATAGCCACTGAGCTTGGCGTCAAACACCTCATGGTACATGGGGACTCCGTACTGGTCATGAACCAGCTTAACAAAGACAGGTCTTGCTTCAGCGAGAAGATGGATGCATATTGCGCCGAAATCAGGAAGCTTGAAGGAAAATTCTATGGCATCGAGTACCACCACGTGGTACGCGACCAGAATCAGCTCACCGACCATTTATCTAAGTTGGGTTCTTCTTGCGCCGCGATCCCACCGGGGGTCTTCATTCAAGATCTCCTGGCGCCATCCATCAAAGAAGATAAGAAAGTTCAGGAAGTTCCCCCTACCGAGCAGCTGGTACTGGCGGTACCTTCGTCGGCCGTCGATTGGAGGGAACAATTCATCAAGTACCTTACCAGCACCGACGTACCCACCAATAAGACTAAAACCAAATGCCTAATCCATCGAAGCAAACATTACATGCTGGTGGACGGCAGCTTGATGAGGAAAAGTGCCAAGGAAGGGATTCTGCAAAAATGCATCATCCAAGAAGACAGAGTGAAGCTACTTCTCGAAATTCACTTTGGCTACTGCGGCAACCACGCTGCATCGAGAACACTGGTCGGCAAAGCTTTCTGAGCTGGTTTTTACTGGCCCACGGCCATCTCTGATGCAGAAGACCTCATCCGACGTTGTGAAGGATGCCAATTTTTCACCAAGCAAATACACGTGCCGGCACAAGAGCTACAGACCATTCTAGCTTCCTGGCCCTTTGCATGCTGGGGACTAGACATGATTGGCCCTTTTAAGCCAGCACCAGGTGGCCTCCGATACATATACGTCGCCATTGATAAGTTCTCCAAGTGGATTGAGTACAAACCGTTCATCTCGGCTACTGCAAAGAAAGCAGTCGAGCTCTTCGAAGATATCATCCACAGATTCGGTCTCTCGAACAGCATCATCACCAACCTCAGAACTACATTTACTGGCCATCACTTTTGGGACTTCTATGAAGACCATTACATCTTAGTCAAATACGTCTCTGTTGCTCATCCTAGAGCCAACGACCAGGTCGAACGGGCGAATGGCATGATCCTTGATGCCCTCAAGAAGAGATTATATCAGAAAGAAGAAAAGCACCTGGGCAGATGGCTCAATGAGCTACCAGCTATAGTATGGGGACTGCGTACTCAAGCTAGTTGTAGCACTGGTGTGTCTCCATACTTCTTGGTCTATGGCTCAGAGGCCATACTACTAGCGGACATTGCCTTCTGAGCACCTAGGGTGGAAAACTATGATGAAGAGCAGGCCGCAGCTGTTCAGACAGAGGACGTCGATAGGGCCGAGGAAGAACGCCTAATCACCTGCGTCCGCACAGCCAAATATCTAGAAGACTTGCGGAGGTACTACAACCGCAACATCAAAGGTTGTTCATTTGTTGTCGGCGACCTCATTCTCCGTAGAAAACAAAAAACCGAAGGGATGCACAAGCTCTCCTCCCCTTGGGAAGGGCCTTACATCACCCGACCAGGGTCTTATCGCTAATGTGACTTAGACGGAATCGATGTTCCCAACTCATGGCACATCGAGCACCTTATATGTTTCTATCCTTGAAACACTCTAGATATGTACTCTCCACTTTATGTTGAATAAAGTTTTGGTCTCCATAACTTGTCTCCACTTTTTCTCCATTATGATTTGATCTCCACTTACGATCGCCGAGCTCTACGCTTCTCCATAACGAACTCCAATACAAATTCGCCATAACTGCGTCGACCACGATCCTCCAAATCTCTAACGTTATCGCCGAACACGTTTTCTCCAAAATCGTCGAACACATTTTCTCCAAAAATCGCCAAACATTTTTCTCCAAATCACCGAGCACTTTACTCTGAAACTCTGAGATATCTCGCCGATCAGCAAGTAGCATATGTTCTTTTCTGTTCTCTTTGGAGAAGACCCAGTCTCCGATCTCTCCCTGCACGTGCCACGGGCTCTACGCTCTACGTTATGGGTGGTCGGCTATGGTTCTTTGGTCACGCTTGTTTCTCCTACCTGTGCATGGGCTCCACGCTCAATGTTTTGGACTATGGGCTAGCCAAGGCCGAGAGTTCAGTAAAAAACTAACTGCTCAGACGCCATTTATACTATGATTGTCTACAAGTTACTTCGCCAACAGCCGAGCAGCACACGTTCTGCTCTGAGCTCTATGGAGAAGACCCAGTCTCTGACCTCTCCCTACACGTGCTATGGGCTCTACGCTCTGTGTTATGGGTGGTCGGCTATGGTTCTTTGGTGACGCCTATTCCACCTACATGTCCACGGGCTCCATGCTCGATGTTATGGACTATGGGCTAGCTGAGGCCAAAGAGTTTAGTAATGAACTAACTGATCGACTATACTACATATAATTGCATTGGGTTGTCACCACAACGATTCTTCGCCGCAAATATGAACAAGTCGCAAAAACATGCACTTTATAGCATTTATACATATACATAAATGTTTTTTGCGCTCACGCATTCTAACTACACTGTCAAGATATTACAGATGATAATCTCTAAGCAAATCAACGAGCTCCGCCATCACCGTCCGTCTCACCGAATAGGTCTATATCATCGGCCAGCTCATTCGCTACGTCCTCCACCTCATCCTCTAGCTGCTGGGTCTCCGCATCGCTCAGCCCTTCGGTGAACCCGCCCCCTATCGCCTGAATGTCGATGGCTGGGTAATGGAACCGAACCACCACAAGGGCGTGAGTAGCGACGGACACAATGGCATTACGGTTGAAGCTCTTAAAGTTCTCCCACGCTGCCTTGCACCTCTGGATGATGGTGTCCGAACGTTGCCGCCTGCCGTCGGGTTGAGTAGCCGGTTCTAGGTCGACGCAGTCAAGCACCGATTTAATTGCGGCGACTACAACATTGAAGTTATCCCTTTGGGTCCTGGCCTCCTGCATCAGCACATCAAACTATGCCTTGGCTTTATGATGGTAGCCTGCAAGTGTTACAATGTTCCATCATACAAGGAAGTTACTTCAACGGTAATTCCGACCAGGAGGTATTCACCTTTCAACTCTTTGGCCAGTTTGTCTGCTCGCTCAGACTCCTTTGCCTTCTCCTGTCGAAGTTGTTAGACGGCCTGGCGTAGTTGGCTGAGCTCCGCGTCTTGCTCTACAAGCACAACAGTTATCACCAAAAATATGGTTGTTCAGCAATACAAAGTACATTCACTAATATACCGTAACTTTCAAGTATTATGTCATCACCGCGCTTTTAGAGGATTCGGACCGCTTGGGGTCGAGGTTCATCACGCTCGATCTCCTCCACCTCGTCCTCCTCTACTGTAGCCAGAGGCACCACCCGGGGCCTCGGTGGCCGGATAGCGGGTCTGACCATGCCCTCCAACGCCTCGGGGAGCGCCGTCTGCTCCTTCGGCACAACAAGATTCTCCGCTCTAGATTCCGACGTGACTCTGGTAACTATAGCTTCTACTCCTAAGGACCTAGTAGTGCCCGCCATTGCTGAGGGTGCTGTCACCGACTTGTTCGCTGTCGATGACAACTGTTCGCCGCCGCCAATGGACATGATTGGCTCCCCCACGTGCTACGGAGCACCCGGGGACTCTAGGATGGGGTCCACCGGCATCCCCTCCACCCTGGGGCCAGCCTTCGGCTGCTCGTTAGTCTGGACGGCCGAGACTGGATCCGTCATACGCCTTGCACTGCATCAAATCAGCTCTTCAGTCACCACAAAAGTTAAGAAACTACAGCAAAGTAACTCCAAGACAAGGATACTTACGGTTTGGTCTATCTGTTCAATTTCTTGAACCAGCGGTGCCTGCCCGAGCCCCCAGGCGCAGCTGTGGGGTCGACTCCCGTGCTCTACGGGGGAGGTCTCGGCTCCTCCATAGTCAACCTTTGTTCTGTGTGCCGTTCTGGGGCCCTCCCCGCCTGCTGCTCCAAGTTTGCCTCCGCCTGTTGCACGAGGACTCCCGTCGCTTGCCCCCTAGGGACTCCTGTCGTCTGCTGTGCGGGAACTCCCCTCGCCCACTGCTCGGGGACTTCCCTTGTCTATGGCTCAGGGACTTCATCGCCTCCCCTTGATTGATCCCCCGCACGCGTGCTGCGTGGAGGCTCCTTCATGCTCAGTGGAGGAGCCAACTGAACTTCGTCGTCATCAGACCAGTTGAACACAGCGGTCCTTCATGTTTGAGTGGTCTGATCATCACCAAGCAAGATGCCGCCGGATTTGATGGGAGCAGCAGCCGCTATCTTCCTCCTCTTCTGGGCCAGCTCGTCTGCCGCTGCCCTCTTCCCCCGGGCTTTCTCCGGCATTGGGGGAGAACTCTTCGTTCAACCAACATCCGTACCTACGGACTCCGATGAGATGCCGATGGCACTTTCTTCCAGTTGAGTCGGTGGTCGTGCATCCACTGCTGGTGGCCAATCACCCTTCGGCACACTTGAAAAGTACACCGCTCTATCCTATGAGTGGATCTTCACATAAGTAAATTAGTCCATTGCTCGGCAATAACAAAGGATAAAAAGCTTCAGGAATACACAACTGAGATATTTACCAGAGGAGGTAGATTTTTGCAGTTGAAGGGCTTCGTATACCCTGACATGTTTAATGAGGAAAATGGAGCAAATAGCTCTATAGCTCGCTCTTCACAAACGTTCCTCGACAGCATCTCTGGCCTCTCCCGGGTACCGTCGGTCTCCCCCTTGAACTCGAAGGCTAGGTGCGCCCTCTCCTTACAGGGCTGCATGCGGCGTACTATAAAATTCACTGTTACTAATCCACCGTTGATCCTCACGCCCTTTATTAAGGCAAGAAGCTCCCTCACTTGCTCCATGTCAGCGCTGTTCGGCGTCTCCGACCAGCTCCTCTCGCTCTCCGGGATGTGTTCGGCGTCGCAGCGGATGGCTGGGTGGCTCTGTTTCATGTAGAACCACTTGGCGTTCCATCCCTTCAATGATGTGTTCAGTGACACTATAAGGTACTCGCCCACCATCCCATCGCGTAGCTGAAGGTACACCCCGCCGAACACCTTGGAACCACTGTCGTCTCTCTTTTTCAGCCAGAACAGGTAACGGAAGAGGTTGAAGTGGGGGAGGATTCCGAGATATGCCTCACAGAAATGGATGAAGATTGAGATGTGCAGAATGGTATTGGGATGGAGGTTGCACAGACTAACCACTCAGAGCTCCAACAGATCCCTCAGGAACGGATGAACAGGAAATCCTAACCCGCGCCAGAAATAATCCTCGAATACCACCACTTCATCGGTATGGGGCATTGGGAAGGACTCACCAAGGGCCGGCCGCCATCCGGCGGTAGCACGGTCAGGAAGAACGCCAGCTTCCACCAATCTATTAAGCTCCGCCTCTCCCGTTCGCGATGGCACCGACTCTTCGTCACGCCGAGCACCGGCGCTTGCCTTCTTGGGGATTGTTTTCTTCGATTTGACAGCTCCTTTCTTCGGCGCCATCTCTCCGATGTGATTGGGGTTTGGCGGCGGAAGCAAATGTGGATGCAAATCTGGAAATGCGAGGATTGAGGATGAAGACGGAATGGCAAAGTGGCAAAGGTGGGAACGCGGGATGCGGCGGTGCAGTTACAAAGCCCTTTCCCCACCCTTTCACATTCGAGGGTTTTGGGGAACCATTCCCGTGATTTGCGCTCCTCTAAATGCTCCGATGCGACTTAATGGGCCATAACCTGGGCTTTCACACAACTGCAGCCCACATCGCTCATTTATCGTTACCGTTGGTTATCAATCGCCGACTTCTTTGGTTTATTATCATCAACGATGAGTAAATTTGTATTTGCGTGTCTGGCTCAGATAGTGTGCTCGAAGGACACAAGGGTTTATACTGGTTCGGGCGAAACGTCCCTACGTCCAGTTCATTGTTGTTTGTGTTACCGACACTTGGTTTGCAGTAGGGGTTATAAACAGGCGAGAGAGGGAAATGATCCTATGTGCTCGTGTCATGCTCTTGTGTTTCAATTTTGTGTTCATGTATCGATTCCCTTTCATAGAGCGCCCTACTTCCTCTTTTATAGATGAAGAGAAAGCGTGGGTTACAGAGGAGTAAAAGGAGAAGAATAGGAGAGAGAAGGCTTCCAGGGCTGTCGGGTCCTTCTTCTCCTTCGTGCGGGTCCCACCGATCCTGTAGATGTCAATAGGGACGACACCATGTTGCGGCCCTGTTCGTCACTGGCACCATACGCGCCGTCATCTGCTGGTCGTGGTGCTCCACTCCGTCTTGGTGAACATCGTGGTGAACTGACATGCCTATCAGCGTCCGTATAAGGATTAGGCAGAACAGCACCGGCACGTCCGACACTGTTCTTGATGTAAATCTCTAGGTATGGCCCCTCATGGCCATGGGTTACAACAAGGCGTGCTAGCCTCTTCCCTGGTGTCAGAGCTTTGACCCAATACCATATGCTTGGATCTGAGGTGGTTGGCGGCGGTATGGGTCCCCGTCGGATGAGACGGAACCCACGTCCTCGAGGTGGGGTGTCGGTACGAAAAGTGACCAACACGTAAATATTTGTAGTTTTGCCATACGTTGTGATCGGATGTGGCCTAGCACTCAATGACACAGGGTTTATACTGGTTCAGGCAACGTGGCCTATGTCCAGTTTGAGTCGGTTGGTGACTTTATTCCTAAGCCCAGGGGGTCAAAGTTTGCTATGGGGTTACAAACAAGGAGTAAGATGGCAGGTATCAGAGGTCCGGTCGGACTCTGGACTGAAGGGCCGAGAGTGACGGGAGCTCCGATGTGTGCTAAGTGTTTGAACGTCTATTGTTCGTTGGAATCCATGGTCGTCCGTATTGTGTGTGTTTGTTGTTCGAGTCATCCTTGTTGGGAGAGAGTGCATCCCCTTTTATAGATGAAGGGGACAACCTTACAAGAGAGAGAGAGAGAGAGAGAGAGTACCTATGCTACTAAGTTTTGTTGCCCAAGCCATCGGGTACAAGATGATTGTAGGCGCCCATAAGGCTGTTGATGTCAGACGCATGTGGGAGGTTTTACCGTGTTCACCATGTATGGCAAATGATGGCTCCCACAACACTGTTGATGCCTAGAGGCATGTGGGGGGTTTTACCATGTTCGCCTAGTATGGGAATTGATGGCGCCCACAACACTATAGGGCAAACGTCGGCGACCACAACACTGCCTAGGTTCTGACATACCTGGAAGGTTGTAGGCACCCTTCTGATTTGTTCTGTCGGTACTGTCCTGTAGGTGTACAGGGTATGGTCCTTGGTATTGTGGTTGACTTGAGCACCCTGCCTTACTTGTTCTGCCCGTTTCTTGGGTCCTCACCGAGCGGGCATCCCTGGTCGGAGAAGAGCTGTAAGCAGAGGTTCGGTGCATCCCTGGTCAGAGTCGAAAGTGGCATTTGGCTAGGCCTTTTGGTCGGAGATGCGTGTCAGAGTCAGAAGTGGCATTTGGCCATGCCTTTCGGTCAGAGAAGCGGGCCAGAGTTGGAAGTGAGCGCTGTTCCTCCTTGGCTAGGCCTTCCGGTTGGAGAAGCGGGCCAGAGTCAGAAGCGAGCGTTATTCCTCCTGGGCCAGGCCTTTCTATCGGAGAGGTGGGCCGGAGTCAGAAGTGAGCGTTGTCCTTTCCTTGGCTAGGCCTTCCGGTCGGAGAGGCGGACTGGAGTCGAAAGCGAGCGCTGTTCCTCCTTGGCCAGGTCTTCCGGTCCAAGAATGGATCACCCTTCTGGCCTGTCGTTAGGTTTTTGGACTGGCCCAGGAGTTGCGCATCGTTCGCAATGTCATCTGCTGGGTTGAGCTTTTGCTGGGAAGCAGGTCCATGAGGGACCCCAGGTTTATGAACCCGACAGTAGCCCCTGAGTCCCTGGGCGATTCGAGTAGAATCGTCTAGGGGACTTTTGGTTTGATGGTGGGTGTGCGCGAGCGCACCCATGGGTGTAGCCCCCGAGCCCCTGGGTGATTCAGGTAGAATCATCCGAGGGGTTTTTTGTGTCACCAGCGGGGGAATTTTTCATTTCGACAGCAGGTGCGCGTGAGCGCACCTGCGGGTGTTGCCCCCGAGCCCCGGGTGATTCGGGCAGAATCGCCTAGGGGGTTTTGTCAGCGGGCATGTGTGTGTGCACCTTGGTGGGCATAGCCTCCTTTTTCCAGTTTTTGACCCATCATTTCTAGGAGTGTGGTCCCAAGCGTTTTGGCGCAGTCGAGGGATCGGGCAAGACAGAGTCATCAACCAGGGTGTCGGGTGCGCCGAGGGTTCGGGCGAGTCAAAGTCATGGATCTAGGCATCGGGCGTAGCTGAGGGATAGCCGAGAGATCAGGCAAGATGGAATCACGGACCTAGGCATTGGGCATAGCCGAGGGATCGGGTGAGTCAGAGTCGCAGATCTATGTGAAGGGCGCGCCGAGGGATCGGGCGAGTCGGAGTCATGGATTCAGGCGTCGGGCAAGCTGAGGGATCAGGTGAGTCAGAGTGTCTCGAGCCCCTGAGCCCCATTGTCTCGGTTGGGGTCAGTTGAGTTTCGTGCATTACCCCATCCGCGATTTCCGCAATCGGAGGGGCTAAACTAACGTCGCTTGCCTCAATGGCTCGAGTGACGCGCTCGGTGAGCTCGCTAATGGGTATGTTTGAGTGAAATCTGGGTTCGTCGTTCGTGACAGGGTTGGCATAGCCCTCATGTGGCATTCCACTACTCCTTAACCTACGTCCTAGCAGATGCTCGGGTCAATCCGGAGACTAACCCAGGTGGCCCACTGGCCTCCCCTTGATGGAGATTATGTGGGCATGGCTCAAGGTTAGGATCGAACGAGAAGGTTGAGATGACCCTGTCTACTTTGGAGCAGGCTAGGTGAGGGCCGCTGGGGCTCATCTACGTTTTCTCCCCTGGCTCTGTTTGACACGAGGTGGCCTCGAGCCCTTCGTGGGTCGTCCTTCGAACCCCGGTCAGTCATTGCTCATGTTGAATGAGGCAACTATAGCTTCGTGATGCAACACGAAGTGTTGTGATGCATCAACTGCATATGCAATGCTTTGGATGCATGGGATGAATGAATGAATGTGTGCATGGATGAATACGTGAATGCGTGCATGGGAAATGATGAATGAATGATCATGTAAATAAATGAAATAGAAGGTTTTGGTAAAAGTTACGTTGATGACTCGAGTGACGGGTTTGAGGAGTTTTTATCAGATATGTCCGAATGGGATCCATGCTCGTCGTTCATGATGGAGTCAACATGGCCCACATGGGGCATCCATCTACTGCTTACCTGTCCCTTAGCATTTGCTTGAGCCATCCAATCGACTTAGGAAGCCCATTGGTCTCTCCTGGGCGGAGATCCCATTGTTGGGCCCTTCCAAGTCTTGCGTGGGAAGGCAGAGGGCCGCCTGCATGCGGTTGAGCCTTGTTTCCCATGCCCAGTGTGCGGTAGTGGTGGGCCATGCCTAGGCCACGTTGCGTCTAACCAGGCACTGTCTCGTCAGGCAGAGCACATCCCATCAGTTAGGACGCGTCCCACCGTATCCCATCCGCATTGAATGGGGGAAGGGAGAGGGTTTTGGGCCCCAATCCTTCGTCTTTCCTCAACTGCTGCGCCTCCTCCTTAAATAGGGGAAGGGAGAGGGCTTTTCATCCTGTTCCTTCACCTATTCTCCAACCACCGCCTCTCCTCCTTCTTCCTTCTTGCCTAGTGCGTTCGTGCGCCTCGGCGGTTCCTAAGCGAGAGAGGGTAAAGCGAGGGAGAGGAGAAAACTCATAGATCCATTCATGAATCCAGAGCACAATGTTGAGCTGGAGGTCATCTAGTGTGAGTGAGTCGGTGCTGGCCACCTTCGTCGAGAAGGGGCTACTGTCGCCGAAGGAGGTGGCGCACTGGAGGGCTCCTACGGGGGAGGCTTTTCCACGACCTCGGGACCACGAGGTCGTCTCCTTCCTCGCCTTCCACAAGCATGGGCTAGGATACCCAGCGCACTAGTTCCTGCGTGGACTCCTCAATGAGTGGGGCCTAGAGCTGCAGCACCTCAATCTGACTGGGGTGCTGCACATTGCTGGTTTCATCACCGTCTACGAGGCCTTCCTCGGGATGGAGCCGCACGTGGACTTCTTCTGACGGCTATTCTCTGGGTGAGCTTTGTCGAAGGGGGATCCGCCTAGGACCACGCCGGTGGGGGACTTTGCCCTGCAGAAGAAACCAAGTTTGTCGGGCGCCTACCCCGCGTACTCCCCCTACGACTCCAATCGGGGGTGGTATGGGGAGTGGTTCTACATTAGGAACCCAGTGGAGGCGCCATTCCCATCATTCACCGATAGAAGGCCGGAGAGGTGGGATAGCTGGTCGTGGGGCCCTTGCAGCTGGCAGAACAAGCTGGAGATCATTAGGGCAGAACTCTTGAAGCTGGTGCAGCATGGCCTCGATGGGCTATGGGTGTTCCACACCTTCTTCCACCATCAAGTCGCCCCACTGGTAGAAAGGACACAACCGATGTGGATGTACACTGGCTCGATGAACCCCGACCGTGTGTCGCCAGAAGAGTTGGCAAAGGACGAAGTCTGGAGCCAACTCGACCAGGTGCTGCGACTGAGGCCCAAAGAGTCCTTCGATGGAAAGCTCAGAGCTCTTCACGCCTCGAAGCTGTCCAACCTGATACATTCTCTTCTCCTTATTTCATGTCCCTTTCGATCCTGCTCTCCTATAATCTTGATTTCAAGTCGCCCATTTTGTAGGGACTCGAACGTTACAAGTCTCGACCACATCTTCTAAAGGGGCCGGAGGGCGTGGCTTGGCAAGCCACCCTGAAGGAGGCGACAAACACCAAGAAGAAGAAGAGAGTTGAGAAGGCTTGGAGGAAGCACCAGAAGGAGCAGGATATCGCCCAGCGCGTGTGGGCTGGGGAGAATAGGAGTGACGTCAAGGCAAAGCTCGAGTTGGAGGACCCCACGGAGGTGGGGGATGATGCGAGCTCTTCGGAGGATGGTGGAGGCTGGGACGCTATCGTGACCTCGGCAGAGCGTCGTGAGCCTATGGCTGCATCTACCAGTGGCGGGCAAGATGCAGAGAGGTGTGGCGATGCTCCTATGCCAAGGAAGCATGCCGCGAGCTCGGACACCGTCGGTGAGCAGGAGGTGAAGCGGACGCGGTCGCCGCGCCCTTTGAAGGTGTTGCCAGCCTTGTCCTGGCCTGCTCCAGGCATGGTGAAGTAGGCCAGGCAGTCAGAGCAGTAGGCTCGCACCCGCGCATCTTCGGGGCCGGCGCCGGCACGCGACCAACAATGGGGGATGCCCCGCCAGCTGCTCCGGTGGGCGTGTCACAAGCTGTTGGTCTAGGTGGCGCATGGTCCGATTAGGAACCGGCCGGGTCGACTCCCCCCTCGGTCGATGTGAGGGGGCGCGGGTCACGACCCGTGAGCAGCCCTCGTCCGGTGGGCCCATTGCCGATGGGTCGGGGTTCAGAGCCCTACCGCTCATGTCCAAGTATGTATTCTTTGTTTCTTTTCGATCTCATAGTTTTGAGTTTTTTTAGCGTGACTGACCTATTCCTTTTGACAGGAGCCAGATACTAACGGGGTTGAGCGTTGCCCCACCTCCTGTGTGGGAGGATTGAAGGCCCACCTTGTAGCGAGCCATGGCGAGCGGTGGGGAGAGCAGACTGGTGGCGGCGTGACCTTCTCTTCCGGGGGTTGAGCACTCCCAGCCAGTCGTAAGTATGGTGGCGGCGGCGATGACGGTGATGGCGGCAATCCCGGTGGCGACGACGGAGGTTGGGTCGGAGGTGACCCTTGCAGTCCCTCCCCCAACCGTCATGGTAGAAGAGAGGAGGGAGACCGGGCTCCCTGCCTCACCCGGTGGAGGGACGCACGACTCGCCCTCTTGGTCGGAGCTATCGGGATCAGGAGGAGACATGGCCAGACCAGAGGCAGAACAACCGCCGGTGGGCCATGAGGTTGAGGAGGTGGAGACCCCTTGCCCCGGCGAGGCAGTCACAGTGGTGGAGCCACCGGCGCCGTCACAGGAGCTGGCGGTGGTTCGCCCTACCCTAGCAATCCGAGGAAGGCACGATTCATCCTTTGGGATGAGGAGGAGGTGCAGCTCTGGGATATACTTGGGGAGAGAGGACTTGCGATGGAGTCTGATCTTGCCCAAACTAGGGCGAGGCTTGAGGAGGCCTTGGAGCAGGTCAAGGTCGTCCAGCAGGCGGTTATGGTTGACCTACCTCGTGTCCCAAAGGTAAGTTTTCTGCATTCGTCCTGATTCCTTCATTTCTTGCTGGTTGCTTCAGCATGTTTGCATCTTGCTTTGTAGTGCTTGGAGGAGATGTCGAGCCGCAAGTCCCGTTTCCTCCAGGAGGAGCGGGAGGCCACGGCGTCGCGGTGGGTCACCGAGCTCAAGCGCTAGCTGGAGTCCACCCACCATGAGTCTCAAGACCGAGCGACCGAGGTGATGGAGGCATAGGCGATGGAACTGCTTGTGGCAGAGCGGGTGGCTGCCGCTGAGCGGGGACTTGCAGCAGTGAAGGTCCACCAGGTAGAGACCGAGGTGGCGCTCTAGAAGTCCCTAGCAAAGACCGAGGCCATGCTTTAGAGTTCCCTAGAGGCCCTAGAGTCAGAGCGGAAGGCCTGGTCGGAGGTCGACCAAGAAGTGCTCGTGCTCTAGGGCCAAATGCTTGGGGCGGAGGAGTCGAACGCCTGGCTATGCGAGCAGGTGACTCGGCAGGAGGAAGGACTCTCCATCCTCGAGAACACCCGCCTCGGTATGTACCTATTCTGCTTTTGGTTGATGTCTTGTGTTTTTTTCTTTTCCTTGCTTCTAAGCCCATCATCCTTCTTCTAGAACTGGGCGGAAAGGTTGGGATGCTAGAGCAGGACCTGGAGATGGCCAAGGCGACGATTGGTCGGAATGCGGAGGGATTGGCCTAGTCCCTTGAAGAGCAACGTGCTCTCGAGGGGGAGCTTGACCAGATCTGCAACGTCGCCTAGGTCGTCATCTCGGAAGTGTTCAAGTCGTCGTCGAGCACCAGCACGCCTGCCATCCGACTGGCGAAGGTCTCGGATGAAGTTCGGGCCCTCATCTCTGATGGGACATCGGGGGTGCTGACTTCGGTGGTGACGCACCACCCGGACCTTGACTTCGCCACCATCTGCAGTGGGTATGTCGATGCCTGGAGCACGGAGGACATCCATGCACTCGAGGAGAGTTTGCTGCCACGTGCACAGTTGGTGTCCAAGCAAGTCTCCGCGCAGTGGGTGATGGATGCTCATCGTGCGAACACGGCTGAAGGCGCATGCCAGGAGGATGTTGCCCAACCTATGGATGGAGTGGAGCCCAGGTCGGAAGCGAACATCGCCCCACCTCCGACCGAGCCTAGTGTCACCCCATCGGAGAGCGAGCAGTCCTTATCTTCGCCGGTCGAGCCGGTAGCCGATGTCGCCGGGCGGCTGTAGTATTATTTAGAGTAGAAAAAACAGTCAATAGATGTAAGGGATAAGTTTGTGGGGGAGCCCCTAGTGTAAACATTTTTGTATCCATGAATAGATTTGTTTTGTGATGGAATCACTTCGTAAGGGGGAGCTTGTCCTATTCGTTCCTTATTTTTACCATAGCATAACTGTGTTTTCGCACCTACCCGTTTGAACCGTAGGCTGCAACCTTAAGAACTCGGGTGTGGCCTGCGAGGCTTAGCTGCTCATAACCGCAGGTCATGGCGGGGTGTGATAGGTCAGAATGTTTAAAGCAAAGTTACGTAAGGTTTTTAAAGGAACAGACTACCCTTTCGTTTGGGTAAAAATTATTTACCATATGATAGTAAAAAAGAGAGGTGGTATCGCACCCCTGAAGAGCCCCTGAGCAACCCGGGCCAAAAGTGTTTGGGCTGGGGTGCTTTGTAGGAGCGAACGTTGAATGAAAAAAATTGGTAAGACCAAATCTTAGGGGAAGAAATGACGTAGGTGTTCGATGTTCCAAGTGTTGGTGAGAACGTTGCCGTTGTCGTCCTTCAGTCAGTAGGTGCCCGGTCGGATCACTTCGATCACCGTATAGGGTCCTTCCCAAGGCAGGGAGAGTTTGTGTTTCTCCTTGGTTGATTGGGTCCTTCGAAGCACGAGGTCTCCAACCTCGAGGATCCTTCCTCTGATTTTCCTCTCATGGTACCTATGGAGAGTCTGCTAGTAGCGAGAGGAGCAGATGACGGTCGTCTCGTGGGCCTCCTCGAGCAGGTCGACTGCGTCTTGTTGAGCCTCCGCGGCTTGGTCGTAGTCGAAGGCCTTCACTCTTGGGGCACCATGGTCGAGGTCGGTGGGCAGCACTGCTTTGGCTCCGTAGGCCAGGAAGAAGGGTGTGAATCCTATGGATCTATTTGGGGTCGTTCTTAGGCTCTAGAGGATCGCTGGGATCCCTACAACCCATTGCCCGGCGTACTTGTTGAGTCAAACAAAGATGTGTGGCTTAAGTCCTTGGAGGACCATGCCATTGGCACGCTCGACCTGACCGTTAGTACATGGATGTCCGAGCGAGGCCCAGTCGATCCTGATGCCGTATCCATCACTAAAGTCCAGGAACTTCTTCCTGGTGAAGTTAGTTCCGTGGTCAGTGATGATACAGTTAGGAACGCCAAACCGGTAGATGATGTCGAGGAAGAATTTGACCGCCTCTTCTGAGCGGATGCTGGTGATGGGCTTGGCCTCTATCCACTTGGTGAATTTGTCGACCGCTACAAGCAGGTGAGTGAAACTTCCTGGGCCCTTTTTGAGGGGTCCTACAATGTCGAGGCCCTAGACCACGAATGGCCAGGTGATGGGGATGGTTTGAAGCTCCTGTGCTGGCAAATGAGTTTGCCGAGTGTAGAACTAGCATCCCTCACACTTGCGGACGACCTCCTCTACATCTCGTAGTGCGGTGGGCCAGTAAAAACCTTGTCAAAAGGCTTTTCTGACCAACGACCTCGGGGCCGCGTGATGTCCGTAGATTCCGGCATGGACCTTGAGGAGGAGCTATTTCCCTTAGTTGGTAGGGATGCACTTTATGAGTACCCCCAATGGACTTTGTTTGTAAAGTTTGTCACTGAGTGCGACGAACGTCTTGGCGCATCGAGTGATCTGTCGTGCTTTAGTCCTTTTGGGTGGGAGAATCTCCTCGTGGTGGTAGGCGAGTAGCGACGCTCGCCAGTCGGTTTGATCAAGTGCCACCATGGTGACATCAGCAGGCGACGTTGTCACGGAGGTACTAGGGTCGGAGCCCCTGAGTGCCGGGTCAGCATCAGGGCGTGTCTGAAATGGCCCTTCCTGGATGTGGGTAGATGGTTCATGAAGGTCATTGATGAAGACCCCGTCCGAAGACGGAACCCGCCTAGCATCCAATTTTGTGAGAAAATCGGCGGTGTCGTTGTCCTTTTGGGGGACATGATGAAGCTCGATCCCATGGAATTTGTCCTTGAGCTTGCACACCTCCTGGCAGTATGCTATCATGAGGGGGCTTTTGCAGGAGGACTCCTTCATGACTTGGTCAACGACCAACTCCGAGTCACCGCGGACGTAGAGCCGCATAGCGCCGAGCTCGATGGCGATGCGCAGTCCATTGATGAGGGCCTCATATTCCGCGGTGTTGTTTGAGGCCAAAAACTAGAGGTGGATGGCGTATCAGAGCCTACTCCCATCCAGGGAGATCAAAACCACTCTAGCCCCTGAGCCGGGCGCCATTATGGACCCATCGAAGTACATCGTCCAGTACTCGTGGGTGATGTTCGGGGTCGGTATCTAGACCTCCGTCCATTCAACAACAAAATCCACAAGAGCCTGAGACTTAATGGTGGTGCGGGGGATATACCTGATGTCGTGGCCCATTAGCTCGAGTGCCCACTTGGAGATTCGTCCCGCGGCGTCGCTGTTGCGGATGATGTCTCCGAGCAGGTATGAAGTGATGACCAAGACTTCGTGGTCGGTGAAGTAGTGCAGGAGCTTCTGGGTTACCATCAGCACGGCATATAGGAGTTTTTGCACCTAGGGGTACTGGACCTTGGGGTCGGTGAGTATCTCCCCGATGAAGTATACGGGTCGCTGGACCTTAAGGTGGTGTCCTGGCTCCTCGCTTTCGACGACCAGGGCGGTGCTCACCACGTGGTTGCTTGCCACGACATAGCGGAGGGGTTCTCCCTGTTCAGGAGCGATGAGGATTGGGGTCAACGTCAGTGACGCTTTGAGGCTCTCCAAAGCCTATTGTGCTTCCTCAGTCCAGACGAAAGCGTCCATCTTTTTTAGAAGCTTGTAGAGAGGCATTCCCCGCTCACCTAGCCGGGAGATGAACCGACTCAGTGCGGTCAGACAGCCGGTGAGCCTTTATATGCCCTTGATGTTGCATATGGGGCCCATGTTGGAGATGGCCATGATTTTCTTAGGGTTGGCCTCGATGTCGTGTTTGGACACAATGTATCGAAGTAGCTTCCCCTTCGGAACCTCGAAAACACATTTTTTGGGATTCAATTTGATGTTGAACCTTCAGAGGTTTGCGAAAGTTGCGATCAAATTAGCGATCAGGTCACAAGCTTGAGCCATTTTGATGACTATGTCATCAACATAGACGGCGATTGTTGGTTTTGGCTGATCGACTTGATCAGGTTGGTCGAGCGGGTCGATTTGATCGGCGAAGCATTGCTGCATGCACCATTGATAGGTGGCGCCAGCGTTCTTTAGGCCGAAAGGCATGGTTACGTAGTAGTATGAACCATACAGGGTAATGAATGAGGTTGCGAGTTGATCAAACTCTTTCATCGCAATCTGGTGATAGCCTGAGTAGGCATCCAGAAAGGAGAGGATCTTGCATCCTGAGGTGGAGTCGACTATCTGGTCTATGCGCGGCAAAGGAAAATGATCATTCAGACATGCCTTGTTGAGGCCAGTATAATCAATGCACATTCTCCAATTCTCGGTCTTCTTTTTAACAAGAACAGGATTGGCAAGCCAGTCGGAGTGGTATACCTCCTTGATGAATCCAGCCGCCAGGAGTTTGGCGATCTCCTCGCCTATGGCCCTTCGCCTCTCATTGTTGAAGTGACGTAGGCGCTGCTTGGCGGGCTTCAAGCCTGGGATGAGGCGCAGCGCATGCTCGGCGAGCTCCCACGATATGCCTGGCATGTCAGAAGGTTTCCATGCGAAGACGTCGCGATTGGCGTGTAGAAAGTCGATGAGCTCGCATTCCTATTTGGCCAGGAGCTGGGTCCCGATCCACACCGTCTTGGTAGGGTCAGTGGGGTCGATCCCCACCGCCCTAGTTTCCTTGAGTGGGTGAAAGGCAGTCGAGGAGGTTGGCTTGTTGCAGTCCGGGACTACTAGGGTCGACAACTCCCTGACCCGTGGGAGCTCGGACGAGTTGATGATGGCAGTGGCGAGCTAGAAATGCTCATGGTCACACATGAAGGCGTGCAAGAAGGCACTACCCACAATGATGACGCCATTCGGTCCCGACATCTTTAGCTTGAGGTAGGTGTAGTTGGGGATCGCCATGAACTTGGCATAGCATGGGCGCCCCAAGATGGCATGGTACGACCCTGGGAAGTCCACCACTTCTAAGGTGAGAACCTCCGTGCCAAGCATGATGGGCAAGTTGATCAGCTCGAGTGGGTACGCCTGTGCTCCTGGGATCACGCCGTGGAAGGGAGAGCTCGCCGGATAGAGCTTCGACCGGGGGATGCACATGGCGTCGAGGGTGTCGATGTAGAGGATGTTGAGGCTGCTGCCTCCATCCATCAGCACCTTGGTGAGGCGCTTCTTGTAGACGATGAGGTCGACGACAAGCGGGTAGCGTCCTGGTCTAGCAATGTGGGATGGATGGTCCCTTCGATCAAAGGTGATCGGAGATTCCAACCAGCTAAGGAAGGAGGGGACAGCCATTTTAGCGACGCACGCCTCTCTGTAGCGCACTTTGTGCTGGCACTTGGAGTAGACGGCATCGGACCCCCCAAAGATCATGATGCACTCCTCGAGATCAGGAAAATCATCCCCATCCTTGCCCGCCGCGCCTCCTTTCTTGGCCGTTGCCTCCTTGCCCTTTCCTTCTTTCGGCCTGTCGGCCTGTCGCAGCAAGCGCTTGAGGAGCTCGCAATCCTTTTAGAGGTGCTTGATGGGGTAGGCATGGTTGGTGCATGGGCTCTCCATGAGCTTATTGAAGTGGTCAGGTAGGCCCTACTGGGGCTTTTTGCCCACACGATCAGCCACGGCGACCAACGCGAAGTTGGCCAATCGGCGCCGATCCTTCTTGTTCTTTTTGCCCCTCTACATGGAGGGGCTCTCATCTTGATCCTTGCACTTGGCCTTGCCCTTGTCCCAGCCTCCGTTGAAGACTGCTCTAATCGCCTCCTCGCCTGAGGCATGGTTCGTAGCGACATCGAGCAGGTCACGGGTGGTCCGAGGCTTCAGACAGCCAAGCTTGTGGATCAGGGACTCGCAGGTTGTCATGGAGAGAAATGCACTGATGACGTCCGTGTCGATGACAATAGGAAGGGAGTTGCATCGTTTGGAGAACCTACGGATGTAATCCTGAAGGGACTCGTTGGGCTCCTGTTGGTAGCTCTTGAGGTCCTAGGAGTTCCCAGGGTGGACATACGTCCCCTAGAAATTTTTAACGAATATCCTCTTGAGGTCCGCCTAGTCATGGATTCTGTCGTGCAGAAGGAATTCAAGCCGTGCCTGAACATGTTCCCCCACACAGATGGGGAGGTATTGAATGATGAAGTGATCATCATCCACTCCTTCGGCTCGGCAGGCGAGCCGAAAGTCTTCAAGCCATATACTGGGATTCATCTCCTCGGTATATTTGGCGATATTGGTAGGCGGTTGGAAGCACTGTGAGAACGGCGCCCTCTAGATGTGTCGACCAAAGGCCCGCGGTCTCGGGCCATCTAGGCTAGGACTCTAGTCGTCTGTCTGGCGACCATGACTGGGGTGCGTTTCACCGCTCCCCTTGATGGTCCAACTGGGGCCCATGCCGCCTACCCTCAGCGCCGCCCGATAGATGTCATCATCATGTCGGGCCTGATGCCGGTTGCTGATGACGCTATGAGCATCTCAGTTTGGCCTGAGGCGTTCGCACATAGGGGGCCAGTGTGGAGCGAGCATCGGGTCAGGCCACGGTGCAGCTATGTCCTCCTGTGCCGAGCTAGGTGGCTATAGAGGTGAGCGGATGGATCGATTCATCTGGTGTGTCCCCACTCCCCTAGTGGGGAGAGAGGCTGCAAGTCGGTGTCGCGATGTTGAGCTCTCCGCCTGTTGAACGGTGGCGGTTTCCACCAGTGCTCAAAGGTTCTGGTGGATCGCCTATTCCTGGGGCTCGTTCGGCTCAGGAAGGCCACGTAGAAGCATCGCCGCAGCGGCGATGCTCTGGCCAGCCCGAGCGAACTATGGGGGATCGTTCCCCCCATCCATGATGTTGCGCTGGACTTGACGGGCGTGCCCTCGGGCGCCGCTCATCGGGTTACACGCGCGTGGCGCAATGTGCTGCACCGAACGCGCCGGCGCAGGTGGTGGCTAGTTCTGCCACCTTTGTCGTAGCTCCTCACTATGCTCCCGCGCACACGCGAGGGCCCCCGTGCAAGGGTTTGGAGGTGTGTGGGTCTATAGAGACTCCACTACCACCGGCGGCTGTCCCGAGGCGTCCGCCATAGCGCACTCCTAGGACAGTGGGTGGCTAGGCGCCACGACGTCGCCTATGCTAGAGCCGTCGCTCTCAACATCGTCATCCATGAGGTCGTGAAAAGAGGCGGGGGCGTAGCCCGCCATCCCCACGAATTCGGATGCGAGAGGGGGCGGCGTCAGCATTTTTTGGAGGCCCCATGCGTACGCGTCCGCAGGGGATGCGAGGCCATTGGGGAACTGGTCGCAAGGCGGTCACGGTAGGGACAGCGGGGTCCCTCCAGAGAATCGACGAAAGATAATAAATAGCGAGTAAATAACAGTATGTACATTACTCACAATGAGGTTTGAGCCCAGTGTGGGCTCGGAGCGAAGCGCAGGCGCCTCGTTGTTGAAGTCATTGGGAGTCCCGGAGCCGACGAAGGGCGCCCCTCCGACAGACGCCGGAACAAGTGCCTTCTTATGAAGGCGTAGCACGCCGAGTTGGGCAGTGACGAAGTCCAGGCTTCCGAAGAGGAAGGTCTGGGATGTCTCAAAGACGGGTGGAACCCACATCCCAACAGGTGGGAGTGCGGGAAACTCCAGCATGCCGAAGCGAGTCGTATCACTTGAGCCCACCATGGTGAAGATGGTGGAAAAGTGGGCCATCCGATGACCAAAAGCGTGAACGTATGACGTCTTCCCCACGGACGACGCCAACTGTCGGTGCAAAAAGTGACCAACACGTAAATATTTGTAGTTTTGCCATACATTATGCTCGGATGTGGCCTAGCACTCAATGACACAGTGTTTATACTGGTTTAAGCAATGTGCCCTACGTCCAGTTTGAGTCAGCCGGTGACTTTATTCCTGAGCCCAGGTGCTCGAAGTTTGCTGTGGGGTTACAAACGAGAAGGAGTAAGATGGGGGGTATCAGAGGTCTGGTCAGACTCCGAACCGAAGGGCCGAGAGTGGCGGGAGCTCCGACGTGTGCTAAGTGTTTGAACATCTGTTGTTCATTGGAATCCTTGGTCGCTTGGATTGTGTGTGTTTGTTGTTCAAGTCATCCTTGTTGGGAGAGAGCGCATCCCCTTTTATAGATGAAGGGGACGGCCTTAAAAGAGAGAGAGAGTACCTATGCTACTAAGTCTTGTTGCCCACACCGTCGGGTACAAGATAATTGTAGGCGCCCACAATACTGTTGATGTCAGACGCATGTGGGAGGTTTTACCATGTAAACCATGTATGGCAATGACGGTGCCCACAACACTATTGATGCCTAGAGGCATGTGGGGGGTTTTACCGTGTTCGCTTGGTATGGGAATTGATGGTGCCCACAATACTGTAGGGCAAACGTCGGCGCCCACAATACTGCTTGGGTTCTGACATGCCTAGAAGGTTGCAGGGCACCCTTCTGATATGTTCTGTCGGTAGTGTCCTGTAGGTGTACAAGGTACGGTCCTTGGTATTGCGGTTGACTTGAGTGCCCTGTCTTACTTGTTCCACCCGTTTCCTGGGTCCTCACCGAGCGGGCGTTTGGCCAGGCCTTCCGGTCGAAGACGCGGGTCAGAGTCGGAAGCGGCGTTTGGCTAGGCCTTCTGGTCGGAGAAGCGGACCGGAGTCAGAAGTGAGCGCTGTTCCTCCTTGGCCCGGCCTTCCAGTTGGAGAAACGGGCCGGAGTCGGAAACGAGCGCCATTCCTTCTAGGCCAGACCTTCCGATCGGAGAGGCGGGCCAGAGTCAAAAGCGAGCGTTGTCCTTTCCTTGGCCAGGCCTTCCGGTCGGAGAGGCAGGTTGGAGTCAGAAGTGAGCGACATTCCTCCTTGGCCAGGCCTTCCGGTCGGAGACTGGATCGCCCTTCTGGCATGTCGTTAGGTTTTTGGGCCCGCCCAGGAGTTGCGCGTCTGACATAGATCTTGGCGACAACACATGTGTACAACAAA
This sequence comes from Miscanthus floridulus, assembly GCF_019320115.1. Classification (NCBI taxonomy): domain Eukaryota; kingdom Viridiplantae; phylum Streptophyta; class Magnoliopsida; order Poales; family Poaceae; genus Miscanthus; species Miscanthus floridulus. Next base: position 105,646,636 of record NC_089589.1, read on the forward strand.
TAAGAGGTGCACATCACATAGATCTGAGGGCGGAACAAGACGAAAGCAAATGTAAACATGTAGATCAACAAAAATGTTGCCCATATCTAAGTATCTAAGAACATGAACCCTAATATTAGTGGACGATAAACAAAATCCACAAACGATTCAACAGAAATCACCGTACAGAGAGGGGTAGGAGATGGGGACAGGTGAGATATACTATCGGAGCACTGGAGGACCAACACGAATCCACCGGTGGAGGTTGACCGTATAGGTCAAGCAAGCTCGATGGGGAGGAAGTGGAGAGAGCGCATCAAACCAGAGGAGGAAGGAGAGGCGCGAAATGGGGGCGGTAACCCTAGCCCAGGCCTCAGGATGACAAGATCTCCCGCGCAAGTCGAAATCGTTCCCGCCAAGCATCGCATCGTCCAGGACCGAGAGGGAAGGAGAAATCGAGAAGATGGAGGCGTGTGGGATGGCGGAGGGGAAAGGTATGGAGAGGAGCAGGCATATGGTGCGAGTCGAGAGGCAGATCTGGTGGTGGAGGGGGTGATGGCCTCACCGGTGGAGGAGGGGGTGGCCACCGCGATGGTGGAAGAGAGGAGGGGGAGGCAGATCTGGGGGCGGCGAGCGGCGAAGCTCCTTGGTACGGCAGGAGGCAGATCTGGGGCGGAGGCGCCGCCATCCGGCCTTGCACGGGCAGCCACTGCCGTCTTCCGAGGGAAGGTAGGGGAGGAGTTGTAGTGGAGGAGGGGGTGGTGGCCTCATCGGTGAAGGAGGGGGTGGCTGCTGCGAGACCTAGGAGCGACGGGAGTGCGGGCGTGGTCTCGGGCGGGTGCGGGCTGTGCGTTTGGGATAGGGATGGGCGGCCGCGTCTGGAGATAGGTTTAGGGTTTTTTTTCTGTGTATATAGTTTTTCTGTGCGTGTATCTAGTTTTTCAGTGAGTTTTGAAAAGACCGACAGAATAATATCAATTTTTCGGTGTGTATTGATACGCACAGAAAAATCACACAATTTTTCTATGGGTTTTCGAATATTTCTGTCGGGATTTTTGAAACGCACAGAAATTACGAATTTTTCTGTGTATATAGAGAAATACGCACAGAAAAATTCATCACCCACAGAAATATTCAAGTTTCTAGTAGTGTTGCCAATTTGCCGTCCAGATGCCGAGATGCGAGACGGTGGTCCTTGGATCCATCCATGTCCAGTGGCCCATTGGATATGTAGCTGCGGCCAGTACAAACTGAATTTTTTTATTTTTTAGCTCTTTTTTTGAAAAAATTTCACATATATATCTTTGGAGGAAAGATTTCAAAATCTGGACCTTTAGCTCGGCGCCATTGTTGCTGGCGCCGAGCTTACACGTCTCGGCGCCATCGTTGCTGGCATCAAGCTCTTGGACTCGACGCTAACGTGGCAGTAATTTAGCATGGCGCCGAGCTCGGTGCCGTAGATCTTGGCGCCGAGCTCGGTGCCGTGGTCACCGGCGCCAATCCTCTTACGTTGGTGCAACTGTACGAGTAGATCGCTGCACTTACTGCCGTCTCCGATGGGACTGTTTAGTAGGAAAAACACGCACCGTCGCGTCGCGTCCACTGTTCACAGCGAGCATCGGTCTACGGAGTTGTCTCGTCGCGTCGGTCGGATAGCCCTACGTTCCCGGCTTCCCCAGGAAAATCAAAGCTCACGAGCTACGGTCTACGGAGCTATCCTGTCGCACGACTGCCAACTTGCCATGCCATTTCGGCTCCCTCCTCGTCGACATCGTGAACGAATATATACTGTACTAATAAAGCGGTTTTACGGCTCAATGCTCTTCGATTAATAAGCGCATTAAGTAACACGGTCAGTCTGCCACAAATACTATTTGTTAAAGGGTTTTTATAGTAAAACCTCTGTTTTTCAATGAGTCATTCCAGATTTGAATAGATTTATAAAAATGGTATTAATGTTTATATCTTTAAATAGTCGATCATAGAAAAATATATTCCATAACTAATTTGATGATGCTTATTATGTGTCACAAATATTTACTCTATATACTTTCAAAAAAGAATATAACTCTAGATTTGAGACTAGTCAAACTTTCTTCGGTCGGACCTATTTCATAGAAAAAAAAGTACTCATACTTATGTCTCTGTATACATTTACTACGAAAATATATTCATGATCAATCAATGATGCTTATTTAATACAAAAAATATTAATACTTTTTTATAAAGGAGAGTTAAAATTGTTTGACTTTTTATAAGGAGTATATAAGAGTTAAAATTTTTAGGGTATTTATTTTTTTATATATATTTGGTTAAAGTTAAAATTACATGACTCACCGAGAATCATAATAGTGCATTTTTTTTTCTCGCCGTGTATTTAGATTACACTGTGCTTTAGCTTTGTGTGTGTAAATGCCATGTATGTGCACACGAGTCGTGGTATGCAGGCTTCGGCCCTGTTCTTTACGCCAAGAAGTACCATTCGCTGATTTGTTGTGAAAGAAAAATACTATCTATAGCCGATAAATTCAAGCAAATAGGGCCGGCTACCAGCTCGACTGCCCACGAGCGCTCCAAAGAGAGGTGAGGCCGTGAGTAGAGCTACGAACCGTCCAGCGACAAATTGGTGGTAATATATGCTGAGTTCTGCACGTTTTTTTTTCTTTTCGAACTGTCAGCACACTCTTGAGGGGGCTTAATCAGCATTTCGATTGAGCATCATAGCAGAACAGCAGGAGGCTGAGCAGGCAGCAAAGATTTCATATAAGAACGCAGTAAAAGTGTAAAACAGCACCCCAAGTGCAGCATACGTTTACGAACAACGAGAACAGGATTCAAATTTTGAAGTCGAAATGCCATGCATCCAGACACGGGAGACGATACCACAAAACAAAACATGATGAGTGCTACTTGATCGACGAGCGATCACCGGATAAGTACAACTTTATTAGGCGAAGTACTACTGCAATGCAAATTAAAGAAAGAACAGAGAGACCAGAGAGTACTACTTTGCTTTTCATGGGAAGCCAGGAACGCAGGGCTCGATTTTCGTCGTTGCAGGCTCGCAGGCTCGCAGCAATGCCACTGATGGCGCACCCACGACCCACGAGGGCAGGGCAGAGTGGCAGACGTCAGGAGCAGGCCGGCAGCTATGCGGCAGGATGCCTTTTAGCTTTTGCTTGGCCGCACGGCACGCAGAGGTATGGGCGCCCACGGCAGCGATGCCCACTGTGGACAGTGGACGCGACGCCACGCGACGGTGCGTGTTTTTCCTGCTGAACAGTCCATCGGAGACGACAGTGAGGGCGTGTTTGAATGCCGCCCTCGCCTGGGCTCTGCCAGGCAAGCGATCGCAGCCCAGGCGATCGAAATCAAACGGCTGGGGACGCTGCCTGGCGTCTGAGCTGCCTGGGAGGCAGCATCCAAACATGCCCTCATGAGTGCAGCGTTCTACTCATACAGTTGCACCAACGTAAGAGGCTTGGCGCCAGTGAGCACGGCGCCGAACTCGTCGAGCTGACTGTCAAATCATTGCCACGTCAGCGTCGAGCCCAAGAGCTCGGCGCCAGCAACGATGACGCCGACATTAGCGTCGAGTTAAGGGTCCAGATTTTAAAATCTTTCCTCAAAAACATATTTGTGAAAAAATTTCAAAAAAAAAAGACTAAAAAATAAAAAATTCGGCCAAACACGGCTGAACCTGCACTGCTAGCTAGCTAGATGACCAGGAAGGAAACCGACGTACGACTCCTGTACCAGTCATGTTTCTATAGTGCGAGAAAAGCATCGTCTTGACGTTGACGAGTTGACCGGGGTGAAGAAGGGTGCACTCGATCGGTTCCACACACATGCGTGGCATGTCTATTCCAACTTGCGACCCTTTTTTTTTGGTAAAATACTAGATAAATGTCCGTGTATTGTACACTTCTCATGAATTTTTTCTGTGTATATGACCACACACGTGGCTTGCAGATTAGACGAACGTATTAAGGAATATAAAAATATAATTACATAGAAAATATAAAGCCCGAGCCTGTTTCATATTTCTATTACTTGTGTAATTTATTATTATGCATTCTACAATTTTAAGTTGATTTTATCATTTTTAAAAATAAAAAAGTTGGTAAAATTTTTTGCATTGGAAATCCTAAACTATTTTCAAATCCATTCAGACCCTTTTTTTCCCCTCTTTTTTGTCACTGTTCATGGCAGGGCCTCAGGCCGTCTCCCCATGTGCTCCACGTCGAGAACCTGGTTTACTTCAAATTTTGGTGCGTCGGTAATGGCGACAGCTAGGGCCGGAGATGAAGCAACAGTAGCATGGCATCGACGTGGTCATACTGCCGAGCTGACTTGGGATGCTGCTGCTCTACGCCTCGTGGCTTTTGGTCGTCAAGCTTGTGTCCTTTGCCATCGTGCGCTGTCAACATTCGGCAAGTGACTAGAGCCATGGGCAGGCTGCGCGGCTGTGGCCAGGGCATCGTTGTTGGCCGACGTCATGGGTCGGCACGACCAGTGGCACGGCGTCCTATGGTGTTGTGAGATCTGACGTCGTTGGCGGGTGTGGCCTGGTGGCGGACTTCGCCGTGAGTTTGTCCATGGATGTTTGGCACGTGATCTTCGATGTGGACAATGATAAAGGATGTGCTCCCACGCTCGAGGATCGCATCAGTATGTTTTTCCATAATTGGTGTGTCACGATCGACCTATAGAGTTCGATGAAAAATCATATGTTGCACGTACGGAATTGACTGGCTAAAGCGAGTGAGCGGGCGAAGCATTGCCAAGCATGCTTCAGCTTAAGAAGTTGGAGGCCAGCGACAAGAAATAGATGTCGTATCTTAGGCTTGAAAATATTCTAACTCATCTTTAATCGGTGACCGGTTGCAGTTTGGTGCCCATAATTAAGAAGTTAGATTTTAAATTGTATAACATATTTTATGTGTGCGTTCTTGTCTCTTTATTTAAATTTGTATATGCCGGTTGAAAGGGTGCTCGATTTCCTTATTTTAGTACAACATATTTTTATAGAATTGCTAAACCTCAGCCGGTTGATTTGGCCTCTCCAATCAACTGATTTTTGGGCCATTTGATCTTATGCGGACGGCTAGTAGGGGACGCGGCCGACGAAGAGGTGAGGCACGCGCAGTCAGCGAGGGTCGACGAGGCAGCAGGTGCGGCCGCCTCAGAGCTCGCGGCCCTGGCCATGGCGGGCGCGGCGCGGGGCCGGTGGCCGGCGACGAGGAGGGCCGACGGCCGGCTATGAGGAGGACGACGAGGAGGGCCGGTGGCCGGCGACGAGGAGGGCCGACGGCTGGCTATGAGGAGGACGACGAGGAGGGCCGACGGCCGGCTACGAGGAGGCCGACGAGGAGGGCCGCTCCCAGGCGGGATCACCGTTGCTGCTTCTTCTCCGGACTCTGTTTGCGTGCGCATTCGACGGAAGGGAAGGGAAGGGAAGTGCGCAGGCGACGGAAGGGAAGGGATAAGGTTGGGGAGGTGGGTCCCACCATAATTTGGGAAAATTTGTTTTGAAATTTATGAAAAATTTGTGAATAATTTGAAATATATTTCTCTGGTATCTGTAATTCATAAAAATAATTTAAAAGTATTTCTGAAAAATTTGGCATATATTTGTATTATTTCCAAATTACACCACCGTTTTCAATAAATTACACTGAAAAAATCATTATAAATCTAATAATAAGACTATGTAAATATAGCTAGAAGACACTGTAAGTACATGAAAAAAATTCAGTTGACAGGAGGGCGAAAACAACTTAATGTCACCTAAACAGATCCTTTCCTGAATAGGTGCGCCGCCGCGACGGGAGCGGAGGCGGAGCGAAAGGTGGGGTGATCCGACGATACCTTTAGGGCTCCTTCGTTTGAGTCATTCCTGCTCCCAAACGATTCCTGCTCAAGTCTGCTACATACAAATTAAATAGACATTCCTGGTCGAAATGGTTCCGGGACGTTGTTCGCTGGGAACCGAACAGTGCCTTAGATATTTTTTAAGGTGTAAAGATAACATTGCTTCTACCAGGCTTCTAAGACCATTCACACTCGGACTTCAGCCATGCTATTTTAGGGCCTCTTTTTTTAGGCCTCCTTTTGATGGGCTTTTGAACCTGTTTTTGTTTTGCAAAAGTTAAAAGCAAACCAAAGACTCAAAAGTCACAGCTATTTTAGACAAAAACAGCTTTTGTCTTAGTCCAAAAACTGAAATCAGCTCCTCTCCTTCTTTCTGCTGCTTTTGGATCTAGAAATTACACACCTGCCACTGATGTACCGTTTCTTTTTGTTTCGATTGTTTCCGTCCGCGACCATTCTTTCCCCACGCCGGCGACGCGAGCTCTTCTTCCGCCGGTGACCCTCGCCCTATCCCCGGCGGCGGGCGAGGACTCATGGCGGCCTCGCGAGGTACCCAGGCTCCAGGACGAGGCCGTGCTCTAGGCGGCGGCGCATCTCTAGGCTGACGCGGCGGCGCATCTCCCAGTCGCATCCCGCTCCATGAGGCCACGGCGGCGCATCTCCCAGTCGCTCCCTTGGCTCCGGTGGTGCAGCCCCGTTCTCTCCGGCCTGACGTCCCTCGCGGCCACCAGCCCAAGCACGCCGTGGCGGTCACGAGATCCAGAAAGCCATCTCGTACCTCCTGCAGTTACGAGCAGCAGATTGGTTGCTTCAGTACTTTCCTTTTTCTTTGAGAAAGCTTCGATTCAATCCTTCCTAATTTTGATCCGTGCTCATGGTCTTCGGCCCCATCCGTCCGATTGTCCGTCGATCTGCAGCTGTGCCATCTCCGTCGATCTGCAGAGTGAGCGCCGTCAGTGGCGGATCCATATTCATGGCTGTGGGTGCGGCCGCCCCCGCAAGAAATTAGAAAACAGTGATCATATTCAAATTTTCACCGTGTATGTACTCATACGATAAAAACTATGCACCCACAAAGCAAAAACACCTCTTTAAATTTGCTCTAGCTCCGCCATTGTGCGCCGTCGCTCTCTGGCCGGTGTCAGTGTAGCATGTGCAGCAGGCCAGAGTGGCCGCCTCTCCGTCGAGCTAGCGCGCAGCATGGTGGCCGCCGGCCGCCTCATCCAGGACGAACGGGAGCATGCTGGGGAAGACAAGGAAGAGAGAAGTGAATGACATGTGGGCCATGTATGACATGTAGGTCCGCTGATAATAACTTTTGCAAAAGCCACCGTTGTTCAACCAAACGATCTTCTGTCTTTTCCACAGTAGCTTTCCCAAAGCCTATAGCTCACAGCAGCTTTTCTAAAAATCACAACTCAACCAAACAGGGCTTAATGTTTTGGTAAAGGCTCAAAGTATGTTGTATGTGGACTCAAAACCTACTTGTATTAGGAGTGCATGACTTAAGAAAGACGTGCTATTAGGACTTTTATTTCTATTAGGGTTTAAGTGTACAATCCTACTAAAAGCAGAACTCTACTTGCATTCATGAGGGCTTTGAAGAAGACTATGACCTGGATGGATCCACTAGCTGCTAATAGTTCGTAACTAATATTAGCTGCTATTAGCTAGTTTGGCCTAGCTCTATGGATCCAAACAAGATCTATATATATAAACAAATGGTAGAGACCATATGTATCAACCAAGTGAACTCAAAGAGTCTCATCTAAAACTTGCAAGTACCCGTTTGAGGAACAACCAAAGCTGATGGCTCGTCAAAATGCTAATGGCACTCCCTTGAGAGCCTATCGCTATGTCGTTGTGTCGTCTAGTGCCTGTTTGGATGGATTATGACTAACAACTAGTCGTATTAGCTCCTATAAGTGGACTAGTGAACTAACAACTAGGTCATGACTAGTGGACTAACAATTAGTCCATCTATTTAGATGCTTATAGACTAAAAATTAGTCAACTAGTTGTTAGTTCTATGGATGCAAACATACCCTTACAAGTGCAGTCATCTCCCTTATATGGAGAGACTACGTTACTACATGAGTCCAACACTTAGCTCTAATTAACCCTCAACTGCTAATTACTACAACATATGTCTAATATTAATTCCTTTAGTATAAATTAAGTATTCAATGCATACACAATAATGTCTACCTTGGTGAATATTTCGCCACATTGAAGAATGTTATCCGCAAACCTTTATGTACTCTGGACTTGAGTTCTCGTCTTTGCCTTCATAAAGACCAGCCCAATGAGTTTGACTTGGCCTCAATCAGATCACCTTGAGAGACCTCTGTCCTCGCAACTCCAATCCATCCCAGTGACTCCAACTTGAATAATATGCATCATTGCAACTTGTACATATATGCAATGCCAGCTCTCTACTATCTAGAAGAGATTAGTGTCATTGTCTGACTCACTGATGCTGTAATATTAGCACTTGCCTTCTTCCTCCTTGATATGCATAATGGAACATGCCCACTGACAACCAAGGTTCACTTTATCCATAGAAAAATATACAGGAGGCCACTGATAAATGGATTTCAGAAAAAATATTGGTCAAAACAAACACAAAGGGCTAAATTTCTCAAGAAGTCAAAGCATTTTACACCAAGAACGAACTAGCCCAATTACATATTTTATCCGAATTTTATTGCCAACAAACTTTTCCCTGGTCCCGACTGCAATAGATACGTGAAATACCACTACGGTTTTCTGAAGAAACTTGGGTAATTTAACTTACACAGAGGCCTCTTTTGAATTTTACTTTTCAGCTTGGACTACGACCTGATCTGTTCAGCCAATTTGGACTGTGTGAAACGGAACAAGGAATCCTTGCAAGCAAAACAGTAATGCTGGATGGTGATTGGTCCAGTTCGATTAGAACGATATATAGTGTGGTTCTTGGATGCATCCATAGCAAAAGAACATTGACCAAAGACTAGAAGCTAGGCGGGCAATGAATTGGGAAACACAGTTTTATGCGTACTCTCACCATGTTTTTTACTCTTTCCAGCTTCCGGGCTGGGCTTGATGAGAGCTGACCTGTTTTGGTCTCTTGGTCTTGGGATGTGTGACAGTGAGTGTGACATAACATCCTCCTCTATTTATACCATCCAGTCTATTGTCTTGGTGGCCAACGCAAACTAAACTTTGCATGCTGGTAGCCACTTCTCCTCCTCATGGCCCGAGCAATAAACCTGATCTCCTTGTTGCTGTGCTTCTGTTCCCATGCGCTGCCGTCCCTGGGGAGCAAGAACAACAGCTCCACCTCCACAGACGAGCTTGCTCTCCTCTCCTTCAAGTCCATGGCGTCTTCAGGCCAGTCCAGCTTGCTGGCTTCTTGGAACACGTCCAGCCACTACTGCAACTGGCCAGGAGTGGCCTGCGGCAGCCGGCACCCCAGCAGGGTGGTCGCCCTGCGACTGGCCTCCTCCAACCTCACCGGACGAATCAGCCCCTTGTTGGGCAACCTGTCCTTCCTCCGGGAGCTGGTCCTCGACGACAACAAGCTCACCGGGCCGATACCGCCGGAGCTCGGCCATCTTGGCAGGCTTCAGGTGCTGAACATGAGCAAGAATCTTCTGGAAGGAAGCGTTCCCAGGACCCTGGGAGGATGCAGAGAGCTCAAGAGGCTTGATCTACATGACAACCATCTCCAAGGTGAGATCCCACACGAGATCGGCGCCTTGCAAAACCTGGTCTCCTTGAGTCTGAGCAAGAACGACTTGGCAGGAGAGATACCTCCATCTCAAGCAGGATTGACATCCATCAGAAAGTTATCTCTGTACGCAAACAGATTATCGGGCGACGTACCACCTTTTCTGGGCAATCTAACCAGCCTCCAGATTCTTGAGCTCCATGAAAACATGCTGTCAGGTACCATCCCTTCGTCCCTGGGCATGCTGCCAAGTTTGTCTAGGCTCAGCTTAGGCTTCAACAATTTGAGTGGCCTCATCCCAGATTCCATCTGGAACATTTCCTCGCTTGTTCGGCTCTCTGTCAGTCATAACATGCTGAGTGGAGCAATTCCTCGAGATGCATTCAATAATGTTCCCCGTCTGCAGGAGTTATTCATGGATTTCAACCAGTTCGATGGCCCGATCCCGGCCTCGATATCTAACGCTTCTGACATGGTGATGCTTCAGCTCATCAACAATTCTTTCGGTGGAGTTCTTCCGACAGAGCTGGGAAGACTAGGAAACCTCAGTTTCCTGCAGCTCAGTGTGAATTTTTTTGAAGCCAAAAAACCAAGAGACTGGGAATTCATAACTGCTCTAACGAATTGCTCTCAGTTGCAGGTTATGGAAATGTTCCTGAACAGTTTTGAGGGGGTGCTTCCTGCTTCAATTTCCAATCTTTCTGCTTCGATACAAATTCTTAACTTAGCAGCCAATGACATCTCGGGAAACATTCCTGATGACATCGGCAACCTCGTTGACCTGCAAACTCTGGCTCTCGCTGAGAACAACCTAACAGGATCTCTTCCCTCTTCCTTGTGCAGTCTTAGAAACTTGGTCAGGCTTCACCTAGTCTGGAACGGCATATCCGGGACAATCCCACTGGCCATAGGAAATCTTTCAGAACTGTCTTTGCTTGACCTCAGTTTTAATGACATTAGCAGTACAATACCAAGCACGCTTGGAAACCTCACAAAGCTGTCACGGCTGAGTCTTTCACAGAACTACTTGACTGGCCCAATTCCTAGAGAAATATTCAGCATCTCCACGCTTTCCATTGGTTTGTATCTGTCTAACAACAACTTGGAGGGATCACTGCCACAGGAAATTGGGAATCTAAAAAATCTCGTACATTTCTATGCAGAATCGAACACCTTGAATGGCAGTATTCCATCCTCCATGAGCCAAATGAGCGCTCTAGAATTTCTTGACCTCTCCAGTAACAGTTTGTCAGGCCAGATACCCAAGTCCTTAGGGAACCTTACCACGCTCCAACGCCTCAACCTTTCATTCAACAACCTAGCTGGGATCGAGCCGTAGCTCGAGTGGTAAACGCTGTAGGTGGTGCAGCGGCCGGTCGTGGGTTCGAGCTCTGCTCGACTCACGATCCCCACCGGGGTTTTCCCCCATATTTAACAGGTGCAGCCTCTCTCGCGTGGAGCTACAAAGAGATAGCGACGCGCCCGTCACTTACGGAGCCTTGGATGGTTTCGGTGATCTCCTCAAGGACGCGATCTTAGAATCTAGGTGTAGTTGTAGGGTCTGTTTGTGTACGTGGGGTGTGAGTGAGTGTGTGTGGTGTTGGTGTGTGTCTGTTCATGAACAGATCCTACAGTTGTACTTAGATGAGAGGGAAAAAAAAAACCTAGCTGGACAAGTGCCAGATTTTGGCGTTTTCGCAAACATCACTGCAATCTCAATCCAAGGCAACCACAAACTTTGTGGTGGCATTCAAGGTCTGCATTTGAAGCTGTCCTGTTCCTGTACAATTATTGCCAAAGAAAAAACATAAATTCCTAGTGATTCCTATCGTTATTTCTGTATTAGTGACAACACTAGTCATACTAGCCTTGCTCTGTATGTTACTTATTTGGCGCAAGAGAACAAAAAAAGCTATTCCATCAGCAGAGTCCAAGCAAGGCCACCCGTTGATCTCTTATTCACAGCTACTAAGAGCAACAAATGATTTCTCAGAAGCAAACTTATTGGGCTCAGGATCATTTGGATCAGTCTACAAAGGAGAATTGAATTTGCAAGACTGTGGAAGTACAAATCTTGTTGCTGTGAAAGTACTGAAACTTCAAACTCCGAAGGCGCTCAAGACTTTCACTGCTGAATGTGAAGCACTACGAAATATGCGACACCGGAATCTTGTCAAGATAATTACAGTTTGCTCTAGCATTGATGCCATGGGGAATGATTTCAAAGCAATTGTGTATGACTTCATGCCCAATGGCAGTTTAGAAAGTTGGCTACATCCAGACAGAAATGGTCTGGAAGAGCAAAGATACTTGAACCTCTTGGAAAGAGTGACTATACTCCTTGATGTGGCTTATGCGTTGGATCACCTTCATTGCCATGGACCCACACCTATTGTACATTGTGATCTCAAGTCAAGTAATGTGCTCTTGGATGCTGATATGGTAGCCCGTGTTGGAGACTTTGGGCTTGCTAAGGTTCTTGTTCAGGGAAGCTCGTTGTTGCAACAGTCATCAAGCTCGGTCGGATTTAGAGGCACAATTGGATATGCTGCTCCAGGTTAGCCTAATAAATATGTTTTCATTCTTTTTTGTTATATTCCATCATTGCTGCCTAGATGTTTGTAGATTGCAGTGGAAAAAATAATGGTGGTTTTCCAGGGAAAAAATTACTAGCCACTTTATTATAAATTTAGAATTTTTTGTGTTGCAAAGTCTAATATTTTTAAAATACCCAATTAATGCAACAGAGTATGGTGCTGGAAACATGGTGTCGACACATGGAGACATTTACAGTTACGGAATTTTGGTCCTGGAAACAATAACTGGAAATAGGCCTACTGAAAGTAGATACAGACAAGGATTGATGAGCCTCCGTGAACACGTTGATCTAGCCCTCCGTGATAGAACAATGGATGCCGTCGACACACGCCTGTCTGCAGACCTTGAAAATGAGCTCCACACCATGGGTGATGATTGTTCATACAAGAGGAAGATGGATGGTGTTGCTGCACTTCTGAGTCTTGGAGTGTCCTGCACTCAGGAACTGCCATCAGGCAGAATGCCAACGGAAAGTATCATCAAAGAGCTACATGCAATCAAAGATTCGCTCCTGAGAGAACACCGAACATCACTAGGTGGATGATACGGCAATGCGCCAATGCCTGACAGTTTCATGTGCAAAAGGTATATTTTCCTTTTCAAGTGTCTGAAGAAGCTTATTCCAGCAGCAGCATTTTCTACAAGGTACTAATAATTAAGGTAGAGCGTGGATGGTTTTTTTTTGATCTTTTCCAAAGTTATTATAACACAGTACAGCTGAGTTCGTTTGTAAGACTGGAGTGATTATATAACTTAATGTTACATGGTCGCCTAGAGATGCTACTAATATAATATGCCAGTACGTTGCCTACACCTGTTGTGTGATAATGTAATCACATCTGTTTTCAATATTCGTCGAAATTTTGTCTCTTATGAATGTCTTCAATATTTGTCTTGATGTCATGTGAGAAATTCTGATTACGGCCGTCCCTGGCCTGTTTCCAAAATCTGATCACCGGCACCGCTCACTTTGTTGTTCACCTTGGCAATTGACCCCCTCCATAAAGTGGTGGAATTCACAGCACAATTTTCGTTAGAAAAAAAGAATTCACAGCACAATGGTGCATTTTTAAGAACGGTACTGCTTAAAGCCATGAAACTCACCTCTTCCAACTCGTAAGAAGGAAAAACAAAACAGTGCACCAAGGAACTCGCAGAAGACGCCTGGATTACGCCCTTGAGGGGAAAGATCACCACAGCTACACAAGTTGAAGAATTCATCTCCCTCTGGATCTGTGTGCATGACATTCAGCTACAGAGGTTGTGGAACAAATCAATAGGAAATGACCACCGATAGACGGTATAGCACCAAATTGGCTTCAGGGCCTAATTCGTAGGCTCCCACCGCAGGTTCAAAACGAACACCATTTGGCAAGCACCATTCACAACTGGCCACACCAAGACTCCTGTGTGCTTTGTAATGGCCTAATGGAAACCAGCTACCATCTTTGCCTCACATGTCCCTTTGCGCAAGAGGTTTGGAAGCATATCTTGTCTTGGGAACACCTGACAAACGTCAACATGGCTCAACAGGCGAGCTTCACAATGGTAGGAGATTGGTGGGAACACACATTGACCTTAATCCCCAAAGAACAAAAGAGAATGTTCAACAGGCTGCTATCTACACGACTAAACCTGGTGGAGCCTCGGGAAAGAGCAGAACCATAGGATTTTCGATAATATCCACTCCACACCTCTTCAAGTAGTTGGACAAATCAAAGAGAGCGTACCCTTATTCGAGGGGGGGGGGGGGGGGGGGGGGGGGGGCGCGGGGGACCACTCACGTTTCACTTAACTATTTCTGGCGCGGGTCATTTTGGACCCAGGCAAGCTTCTCTTGGGGGGGGGGGGGGGGGGGGGGCGCGGGGGACCACTCACGTTTCACTTAACTATTTCTGGCGCGGGTCATTTTGGACCCAGGCAAGCTTCTCTTGGGGTGGTTTGTGGTTTTGTTAGCACCCTGCTTTGTATATAAAGCTTTTCTACTGATAGGCAAAGCTCCTGCCTTTTTTCAAAAAGAAACATGAAACTATGCGACGTTCTTTATGTATAGGGTTAAGTCCAATTTACACCCTCCAACTTGCAGCAAAGTTCGGATTTCAACCTCGAACTTCAAAACCGGACAACTTTAGCCCTCCAACTCTCGAAAAAGTTCAACTTTCAACCTTCTGGACGGTTTTGCGGGTGAACAGTAACTTTTGATATTTTCAGGAGCGTCGAAATTTTATATTATTTTTTCGAGCATCTTAACGTCCTCAAATGAAAAAACTCAAAACTACAAAGTTGTAGATCTCATCGAGTTCTACAATTTACATATAAAAATTATCTTCATCCGACATCGTATTGAAGGATTTTCTATTTTTTGAAATTTGAGTCTCATCACGCGACAAAATATGGTGCTGAAATTTTATATTATTTTTTCGAGCATCTTACTGTCCTCAAATGAAAAAACTCAAAACTACAAAGTTATAGATCTCATCGAGGTCTACAATTTACATATAAAAATTATCTTCATCCGACATCGTAGTGAAGGGTTTTCTATTTTTTGAAATTTGAGTCTCATCACGCGTGAAACAATTTTGTCGCGTGATGAGACTCAAATTTCAAAAAATAGAAGGCTGGTTGCATGACGAGACAAATGACGACCAAACAGAGCAGCAGAAGTGCTTAAATCTCCTTCAGAGAGTTACCATACTGATCGATGTGGCTAATGCTCTTGATTATCTACATTGGCATGGCCCTGTACCTGTTGTCCATTGCGATCTGAAACCAAGAAATGTGCTTTTAGATTCTGAGATGGTGGCCCGTGTTGGAGACTTCAGACTTGCTAAGATTATTGTTGACACATCCCCGATTTCTCACCAGTCAATGAGCTCAATGGGATTTAGAGGGACGGTTGGTTATGCTCCCCCAGGTTAGTTGTATATGTTTTCTGTTTTTCCACTTGTTTACATTTGTTGTTGCCTAGTTCTGTCAAAAATAATGCATGTAGCTCTTGTTTTTATGTAAAAAAAATGGTGTTATTAGACTCTTTTTTCGAAAGATCTTGTGTTATTTGAATCTGCCTTATATTTTTCCACTTGAATGTTACTGACTTCCTGCTCTGATTTTCTTGAATCTGTGATGCAACAGAGTATGGTGCAGGGAACATGGTATCAGCGCAGGGAGATATTTATAGTTACGGAATTCTTGTGCTTGAAACAGTCACTGGGAGGAAGCCGACTGAGAGCAACTTCACTAGAGGACTGAGCCTCCGTGTGTTTGTTGAGCTGGGGCTGAATGGTGGTGAGCTGGACGTTGTTGACACCCAGCTCTCTTTAGGCCTCGAGAATGAGCTTCCGAATGCCAACAAGTTTTCAGGTAAAAAACAAAGATGGATTGTCTCATTCCACTGCTCAGACATGGAGTGTCGTGCTCTCACAAAATGCCGTCAAATAGAATGTCAACAGGAAACATCATCAAGGAACTACGTTGCATTAGGGAATCTCTCATGAGGGAGTACAAAACATGTTGAAGCGAGCTGCTCAGCTTATGGAAACTTAGGCTTGTAATAGTTCAACCGGAATTTGAAATTTCGGGTAACAGAGTTCATAGGCCTTCAGTGTCATATTAGCAATATTTGATAGCAATGTTTGAATTTGCATCTCATATGTTCTTGCTTGTGTTCTCGATCTATATGCAAGGATAAGCCTTCTTGGCGAGGTCAATCGTACCACACACGGTTGATAACCAACGGAGCTATATGGTGTAATGCTTGTGAGGGGTTCGAATCGTTCTGGATTAGGTCCGTCAATGTCTAGATTTCCATGTTGACTGTCATCCAATAGGTAATGGTAATATTAAGACGTCTCCTAATATTTTAGCCTTTGTAGAAGCATGTATTGATAGGCTAGTATAGACAAATAGATAAGGTCATCACAATGGATAACAATTACAGTGAATCTATAGCGACGGGTAGGAGGCTTGGGTGGCTAGCCGCTCTAGCGTTGGAGTAAGGGATCCAAGTTTGAATCCTAACGGGTGCACCCTCACTAGAGGGGCCCTTGCTTCCTAGTGTCCTACAACCTCCGTCGTAAAACACAATACTTTATGACTTCCAAATTTGTACTGAAAATAATGTAATACATTCTATGTTGTGCTCTTGCTTGGATTTGACAAAGTTCGTTAAAAAGGAAACCATAATTCGGGGAGAAACTCTTTAATTGAGTTTAATCTATGGGCAAATGCGTCATTTGAGTATTCCAATCTCATAATTTATATTAAAATTTTTAGAATGCATTGCGTTACAGGACATAGGGAGTATGACGCAGAGGGCTAATCTAGCCTCTGGTCCCTAATTATAGTGTATCTATATGGGCACCACATTACAAAAAGAACAACGAGAAAGAGTGCAAAGACAAGTAGGAGTAGGTACTAAACACAAACTTTTTAATACTTATGTCTCGTAATAGTCTAGCCTGTACAGGAACATGGGTTTATGGGTACATAATTATTTAGCAATCAAGGTACTGAATACACAGATACATCATAAAACACACATAATTATATAGCAATCAGGGTACCGAATAGATAAATACATCACATAAAATACAGATTAATCTTCCCCAGCGAAGAAACAGCATGAGAAGGTGTAGACAACAAACCAGTGGTGATGATGTTGATGCAGAGGACGCAGAACAACAACGCAGTTGAAGCAGAGGAAACCAGCCACATGACGAAGAGGACGATGACAATGAGAAGCTTGTTACTAGGAGTACGTCTTATTTGATCAGCTGTCGTCAGCATTGGATGCCGATGTGATGCAACCTGCAACATATATAGGGAGTGGAGGGGTCCGTCCATCTCCATGTGATTGTCGTCTACCAACGGTGGCTGATGATTGATTACCTGCAACATATATAATAAATTGGTCAACAGAGTGATGAGTAACATATATGCCTACGCTACAGCATGGAATGAATGAGTGAATGCGTGAGCATGCAATTATTATGTTGCTTGATCGATCACCTAACCTGAGGACGGTGCCTCTGAGCAGCTTGGCCTTCCTGTAGTGGCGTGAGTGCCTGGGGTGGAAGAGGGAAGGGTGGTGCTTCGCCTCCAGCCCAACCCACTCGAGGCCGTCCCACCAGTCCTTCTCGCACACCACCGTGGGTGGCTGCGCGAGGCGGCCCCCGACGGCCGGCACGCGCCTGAGGGCCGGGCAGCCCGTGACAATGAGAGTCTCGAGCATCGGTGCAGACATCATGCGGCCGCAGATGCTGTGTAGCATCGGGAGGTTGTGGAGGTGGATGCGCCGCAGCCTGGGGAAATTCTTGACGATTTCTTGCTCCTCGGGCCTGGTGTTCAATGGGAAAATCTCCCTAAGATCACCGCAGCATACGATCTCAAGGGTCTCAAGCCGAGGCAATAACATATACTTGTACAAGGGGAGCACGAGGATGACTCTAGGGCAGTAGTCGAGGTGCAAGAACTGCAGGGACCTAAACGACGAGTCGTAGCCATCGGGCTGACCTTCTAAACTCCAGTTCCAGACGTACTTTGCCATCGGGAGCCTTGATGCCCAGAATGTTGTCATATATGGAAATATCTTGGACCCAGTCATACTGGGCCTCCACCTAATAAACTCCTTTTCTCGGAAGGTAGTGAAGACAGATCGCAGCCTCGGGCACATCTCAACTCGGCACCACTGAAGACGGTCCCATGATACATCTGGTGACAGCGGGATGCCGGCGGTGATGGACCAGCTATCATGTACGTGCAGAACGTTAGCACTTTGGCATATAAACTCAGGGGGCATAGTCCGTGTTCCATCTGTGCTGCCTTGTGATTCATTCTCTCCCTCCTGCTCGTCATCCTCTTGTACGTGGATGTACCAGCCATGACCATGCATCGTCCCGGTCGTCGGGCAATCCCAGATCCAGCGGATTGCGCCTTCACCATCACTACCATCATCTCCAGCAGCAGCAGCCTCATACTGAATAAGTTGGTTACGAGTGATGGCATCTCCCGCATATGCCGTTGCTACATCATGTACAGGCTGCTGCAAGATACTGGTTCCTTGAGCAGCAACAGAAGCACCAGATGCCGGTGGTGAAGATATCTCAACACGTGCGGGCCTGCTAATGGGATAGCTATTGTATTGGCTGGTGTGAAAGGCTCGAAGTGACCGAAGGAGTCTCGCATCCCTTACAGAAATGTACCAGTCTCTGTCAAAGGATGCAGAAATAGACGATGATCCTATGATAGATGCAGAGTTGGCCTCCTTGCTATTTTCTTCCCATCTACATAGATGCGGTGATTGCTGGTCCAATGCTGCGGACTGGGTGGTGGTGCTCATACGGAACACGTCCAGGGTCGCAGCAATAGACGATGAACCTTGTGGCCACAGTATTGCTCGAAGCTTCTGGCAGCCTAGTAGGATGAGCTGCTTCAGTCCCCGGGCTTCTACCTCCCGCAAGTCGAGGGTTTCCAATGCTGTGCAAGAGAGGTCCAGGTCGTGGAGGCACCCAAGCAATCCTCTCAGCATTATACTCCTCAACTGAGCACAGCCACGGAAGGAGATGTTGCATAGCCTGTTGACCGTAGCACCTTCACTTTCAACATCATAAGTAGCATTGTTGACGAGGACGGCTTGTTCCAGCGTAGCAGAGTTTTCAAATATTAATCGTTGTGTGTCAACACAGCTTGCGCCAACGGATCTGGGCAGATCAGCAACATTGTCATCTGTTACTCGGAGCTTGACAAGGCTGCCACCACCAGGTAAATCACTTGTGCTCCAATTCTTGATTCCCCTTACATTCAACTCTCTGAGGTTGGCCATTATGTTCATCATCCTTTCTGACAGCAACCAGCACCAGTCTGTGTAGCTCAAATCCAATACTCGCAGCTTCCAGAAACAAGCCCTCCATGCTCCACTCTGGTCAAGCTCCTTGTCCTCCGGTGTGATACTTGTGCCGTCGTCCTCGCAACGGTGGAGGAGGAGGAACCTTAGGTTGCTGCAACAGAGGAAGGGTGGAGATGCAAATCTGAAGGTGCATTGAGAGAGATGCAGCACATGCAGACTACTGGCCGAATGTTCGAACACAGAAGCTGGTAATGGTATTGCTGTGTCAGCAGTAGCACCTCCTCTAGAGGGAGATTCTTCATTTTCATAATTTGACAGAAAAAAGGAAGTCGCTTCCGCAGGCACACTGGTAATCTTGGAGGATGAAGGGCAGCAAATCACTGGCGGCCGTGCCAAATGATGATGCTGGTGAGCAGTTGAGGAAGAAATGGCTTGGCGCATATGCCTCCAATTCCAATCCAAGTGTATGTTTCTCTGCAGTGCGTCACCAATCTTCCAAGCCGATGCTTCAGTGCTACCGCCTTGTATAATGCCGTCACAAACCCAGTAGTTTGAAGCATGGGTAGCCCAATCTAAGCCATCCATGCCCTGCAACTTCCACATGTACAGGATGCATGCCTCCACTACCATGTGGTCGATGGCACCGGTGTACTGAGCAACCTCCTTGGCTTCCTCATGCACAAAGCCCCACAGTAAACTGCCATTTTTAGCATGGCCGAGTTCCCAGTAATCATCGTTGTATGTGTATGGAGGATAGGTATTTGCCAGTCTACCGTAAAGGTGCACCCCACCAGGATTCAGTTCATTTATGCTGCGAATATTTGGTGCGACAGAGGGTCTAAACCTCACTTGCACTGTCCACAACAGCATGTTGCCTTCAAAGTTTGGATTCAGTGGGATACCAAACTCGTTCAGGTCAATGTAGCTGCCACTTCCGTTATGGAAGACCACAGCTAACCTATTGATGTCGGCAAGCCTTCTGTAGATGTGCCTATAGATTTCCCGTACCTCCTTTCTATTGCTTTCTTCCATGCCGTTGAATTCATCCTCCTTGTCGTGCCGGCTGAAGATGGACATCACTGATTGGGGGAGCTCTAGCTCCTCGGCAATGGCCTTCTGTAGGGCCCTCCTGCTTTTCCACACTGAGCAATCCAAATGGATAACCTTGTCAAACTTCGATCCTGGGGATTTTAGACGCTGCACTGCCGCTTTGAGAGTAGCAGATGCCCCCCATCCTTGCCAGCCAACGAAGTAGAACACATTAGAATTGCGATTGTTCTCCACTTGACGGAGTATTTCTGTAGCCGCAGCATCAACGTTCTCTGCCACGAGCCTCCTTGGCTACAATGTCAAAAAAATTGCCAAATGAGATTATTAGATACTACGTATTACTTTCACAATACAATTGTTCGTGTGTGACAGAGAGCGAGAAATTTTCCTTTTCTATGCGTCAGGCCAGCAGCGGATCGAAAAACAGAGCAGGGGGCTAAGTATCGCTTATATATGTTTAACATTGTGCTATCAGGTGATAGACTGCTACAGTTAAAACATGGCCTTCTCACCACGAGGTGTTAAGATGTGCAGAGTTAAACCTTTGCACAAGTTGAATTAAACAATTGGCTCTGTAATTAAGGCCTTGAAGGCTTGGACCCTTCCCTCGAGCAAAAATAACTACTGCTTATTCGAATCGAACAAACAATAGAAATCACTAGAGAAAATTGTGCTAATCCAAGCAAAAAACAATTAATGATAGTGTAATGTTCTAGTAGTGAATAGAAAGTACCGAACACATTCAAGATTACCAAGAACACGTCTCCCAGAAGTCTAAAGACAATCCGAATCCAGGATAACAGACAACTGACAACATGATGCGGATTTGGGCCTCACTCAGATGTAGCCGCTCAAGATCACGAATCCACAACTTGGTGAAGGATACTAAGTCTACTATGAACCTGGATTCACCAGAAAACAAAAAGGCCAGTCGTTGACTCCTTGCAGATGTTGGATCTGCCCTCAGCGATTGAGTCCCTGACCTCGACCGCTGGTGCCTGGACATGCTGTAGCCGGAACTGGAAGGTCGTAACTGCTGGGGCGCTGGGCGCCTCGTCTAGCCAGCGAGCCATGTCCCGGTGAATGGCCAGGGTGGGGCAGTGGAGTAGGATGGGCACAGTGGCGGATGTGGGATGCGGGATAAGGGGAGGCTAAAACAACAGAGATGTTGATTTGCACGAAGATTTAACGGTGAAATCAAGTTTTTGCTACAGTAATTAGCATTGAAATCAAAAAATTAGGGGGGGCTGGAGCCCCCCCCAGCCCCCCCTTTGGATCCGCCACTGGATGGGCAGATCCGCGGATGGTGATGGGGATTGGATTGGGCGTAGAGAGGGCGCCACCGGCTGCAACGCGAGAAAGACGAAGCGCCTCTGCACTGCCCAAGCAGTGATGAGGAGGATGGGCCTGATTGGGCCTTCTTGCATGGGCTAACAGTGGACTGATATTACGTTGGATATTCACTCTTTATTTGGGCTGAACCCGGGCTTGAGCCCCCGAGTTCGGGCCCTGGATCCAACCCTGCTTTAGGCTATTCCCTCACTGTTGTACCATCGTGCACTCAAACGTCAATACTACCCGTCAATGAGATAGCATTTAAATTTTAAATATAATGAAGAATGCATAGAATAAGAGAATATTACCTCCGTTTCTTTTTATGCAAACTTGATACCGTTAGATTTGTAAGTATTTATAATATCCGATATCATAAGTTATTATATGATATAAACATAAAGTAAATAAATGGACAAAGTATAATTTAGGAGACCGTGTCATTCTAGCGCGTCTTAGGGACATTGTATAAATAAAGAGAGATGATAAAAGTTTTATTGAATGAAATGAGTTTTATGGGAATAAAACTTATTTAAACTGTTTCCAACACCTGAAACTTTCACTAAGATTGGCCTAGTAAAACGGAACGGAGTGAGTAATGGTTAATACTATAAGGGCCTGACCTTGGGCACTTAGGGCATCTCCCAACAGTACGAGCTAGTTACTAGCTCTAAGACAATCTATTCAATAGTGTTAACTTTTAGAAGTAGCTCATAATATATGATTAGATCCACATGACAATCTCACATTGTCTTAAAATATGTATATAAGAGGCTAGCTTTTGATCAAGAGCTAGTTTTTTTCTCTCTTCTATTGAATTTTTTAAAGGATCAAAATGCATAGAGGGGGGGTGTTTGAATTGGCGTTTTCTAAAATTCACAAACTTTTGCAGCGGATTAAATCACGGGTATCGAAATTTCCGGTCCCAAGCGGAATTAGTGGACTTGTCCAAAATTAGGGTGAGGACCGAATTTTCGAATCCCGGAGAGTAGTGAACTAACTAATTATGAATTGAAATGCTCAAATTCTAAATTGAGTTCACCACACAAGTATAGAGTTCCTTTTTTTCCCAGACTTTATCCAAGGGTTTGTAAAATAACGTATTTCTAGGGTATCACTCTTGTAAATACATTTTTAGATGAGGGCCTCCATAGAAACCATCCGTATAAATGCATTTCCAGAAGAACAACACAAAAAAATGCTTTTTTGTTTTGCTCCCAAGCGTCTTATAATCTCAAACTCTATTAGTGTTCTATCTGGACATGCAAGCCGTACACCTCAACAATTCACTATTAGATGCAATTATAATCCACTAACATCTACGATTATGATATATGTGTTAGCAAGACACATCATCCACTAACATGCATTTATGAGCATGCTACGCCATCCACTAACATTAATTTGTAATAGTTTATTCCTTCATATAAATAATTATATGTAATCTAGTTGAATTCCAAATCATTTGCAATACCCAAATCAATGCGCCGGGTATGCTTCCAGTTCTAGAGAATTCAAACCCATGATTTCAAACCTCTCATGAGTATGCCATACCATCCCACTATACTGCACACGTGTTTGCTATAATTGCAATAGGAAAATCTTATAGTATTTTAGGTGTGAAATATTTCTATAGGGGCAAGCCTCTTGAACTAACAACTTACCTCTAATCTACAAACAAAAGAACGACATTTACTTTTAAAATAGATCTGAATCTTGTAACAGGGCCCATAAATGATGTCCATTGAAAATATTGTTAACTATAAATTTTATATATAATTGAGCTCTACAATTTTAATATTGAGTTTATCTTTATCTGACTTTATATGAAAATTTTATACATTTAATCGTGCAACCGTCTTTAAAAATTGATTCATCTCTACAAATAGATAATTTCGAGAGATAGTTCAGCTTATGAACCACCTCCGATACTCGGAGACTGTTGGATACTAGCCCCTCTTGTCCATTTCTAGAAATGGTTGTCTTTGTTTCTCAGCCATGTGTGAAAAAGAATAGAGACACACCTAGAAATCATTTTTTTATAATCTTTCTCCAACAAAATGAAGCCAGAACATATATATAGTATAAGTATAGGAACAAATCTGCAGAATAAATAAATATAATAAAATGCATGTACCTCACTCTCCATGTCTACGTGCAGAGCTTCAGAGCTGGCGAAGTTCTACCCCATGGATCGATCGATCACCAGAAAGCTCCGGACTTGGTTCGTTCCTAAGGGCATACGACGCAAAGTATACATAGTGCTGTGTCAGTGAGTGTATTTAGTAGTACATGTAATTAGACGACTCACTCTATGTTTGCTCGGGCCGACCGTCATATATATGCATATAAACTTGGAGAAGCAACCAGCAAATGAGATCGATGCATGTTTTGTGTAGTTACCTTGAGTGAGGCCTCAGGTCGAAGACGACGTACAAGCTAAGCCAAATAAACATATAGTGGTGAATTGCATATAAAGTTAGCTATCTGATATACTCCTAGCTATATGGGGGAGGAAACGTCCATAAAGAATGTGTATACCTTGCGTTACTTTGCTTCTTTCTTTACTTTTTATAAAGAAAAAGGATGATTCTTTCATTCCTGGACACGTAAGATCCTTTGCTTCCTGAGTTTAAACGAAATACTAAAGCTAAAGTTTATAGACCTCAAAATGAAAAAGGTAAATAAAGATAAAACATTTAGGGCCTTTAGTTTTAATTTGTTGCCTGCGGTCCCATGCATGAGCCGACAAGCCTTTCCTTTACTTATCATCTGATCTGACACATATTAACGGAAAAAGAATGCGTTGGCCGGCCTGTGCCCTGTGGTGACAGCTTTGGCACAACGAATCGAATCATACTTTGGAGACAAGAGAGACAGGATGCGATGCGAACACATAGAACTCTATAATCTCAACATTCTGTACTGCAAAATATGTGTTTGCAGTTTGGTATTAACCAACAAACTGTTTTGCAAAAGTTGTTGATGTAGCCGGTTCGAAGTTACAAGAGGAGTGGTGGTCGTTCAATCCGATTGTGAAAATCTTTTTCGCCACTTTAAGGAATAATTAATTTATTGTCATCATGAGAGGGTGGTGACTAGTGGCAAATGAATTACCACTTTGTGAGAGTAGTGGATATGAGAGGGCTTCTGCCTCATAATGGCAAAAGGTTAAATGTCCCGTTTGACCAGCCACTATGCCACCTCCTAACATACCGGTAATATATATTTTCCACTGCTAGTTGAAGCCATGAACTGGCAGTGAAAATGGTATGGTACAAAACCCCACGCCACCCCTCTTTTTACCCCTTCTACTTTCTTGCCACCGACTCCCACCATTGTTAGGACCATTTTTCACTAATTTGCTCATGGATGCTCTTAATTCTTGAAGGATTCACATCAATTTCTTGTTTTAAGGTCGGTAGCTTGCAACCTTTTAAATTCCTAGCTTGTTTCATTGGCTAAATATTTCATTTTGGGATGAATGTCATGAAAAGCATCTTTCTTCCTTTTAGAAGACTTCTTGCACCTAATGGAGGCTCCCAAATTTTGAAGGTTTCACATCACACTAGCTTACTCAAAGATTAGTATATGTAGTCTCTAATTTAATTGTTAGCTTATTTGCTTGGTTAGGTTGTTTCCGATATATTGAGACTGAATATGATGGAGAGCCTTTTTAATTTAATTTCTTCAGTTTGGAGGACATTTTTATTTAGTTGTTCGAGTAAGCTCCCAAATTATGAAAGTTGTACATCACCAATATTATTACTCTAAGATTGGTATCTAGCCACTCATTCAATTTCTTTATTTTAGAAGACATTTTTTTATTAAATTGAATAGTTGTTTGGATGGCACACATTTTTAATAGACATTTTTCATTAAATTGAGCATCATAGATTTTTAGCGGGCATTTTCATTAAGTTGAGTGGCATATTTTTAGTATTGCTTATGTCATACCCATTGTTTATTCAACGATGGATCGTAGATGAATGTATTGTTTGGAGCCTATGTCTACCAAGTTCGTGGAAGGCACTGATTCTTTTGTAATGGATCATGGACCAACATATACTGCCCACATATTGGTTGCAAAAATAAAAAAATGGTTTCAAGACATCGAGCAAATATGTTGTTATCTGTTGCATAGGGGTTTCATGACAAACTATAAGGTTTGGACTAAGCATGGGGAAGATGATGACAACTTTCTTGAGGAAGATGGTGAAAGCTTAAATATGTAACATAAAGAGCAAGTCACAGGAGGGAAACTCCTAGAGACGAAGATTTATCACGCGTTATTGATTGCCGAAACAAAACTCCTAGTTCAAGTTGAAGCTCCACACTGGATATGCATCCTATCACTGGGTCTTACCCTAGTCACTGTGTTGGGTCGGAAGGAAAAGAATAGGAAGATTGGAAGTTGATACTTGCATTGATGATAATTGCTCCAAGTTTAAAGCTTTGGAGCTACATTCTTGTAATTTGCTTGTGTTCTTCCTAGTTCACATCAAATTATTCTAACCTCCCTAAAATTTAATGAAATATAACTGAAGGCATGGTCGCGTGGGCAACCTCACTAACTTACAGTATCTGAACATTAATGAAAAATCCTTGGGGGCCTCCGCTCTCCTCCCTTCAATAGGCTTAAATTTTGGCTATTCTCCATATTTTTAAAAAATGAAACAAGCGGATCAATTGCACAAAATATAGGAAATTCAAATTAACTGAACTATTCGAATCTTCTTTACTTTATTAGTTGAATCAATATTAATATAACATATGTTATGAAAATATGATTTTTTTAACAAGAACACTTTTATAAAACTTGTATAAATATAATTTTTGTTTGCAAGTCTTGCTAAAACCCTTTAAAAGACCCAAATCAAAATTTTCAAATTGAAATACTTCACAAAAATAATTGTGATTTTTATTGATTTCTAGATTAAGATTTTTAAATTCTGATTAAATACAAATACAAATTTGTTTTCGAAGCTAATTTCAAACTCTGCGAACGGGATGCCGGGGCCCCGCTGGGACTAGTCCGTTAACAGCTCACCGAGCACCATGATTCATCCATAGAGGAAAATCATGGCACGGCTTAGCACCTCCGTTTTTATCGGAAAAAAAACGCTTGAGGGAAGACGATTGCAAAGACGAGCCGAACCTCGACAGGACCCCTGCTACGGGCAGGGGCTCGAGGAAAGTTGGACTCATAAGGAGACCGAACGCGTGGTTGCAGAACGATAGACCCATGTAGGGGTCGGAATCAGTAAAGACCTTTTTCGACCCACCAAATCTCACGGTAATAACCCCAAGGGGTCCGATCACGACGAAAGGGAATCGCCGTCCCCAGGACACGCCGTGGGCGCTAAAAGAAGGCCAAGGCCCTCAGAATCCTCCCGTTCGGAAAAGCCTCTGAAGGAGTATTCTACTCCTCCGCTGGCTCGGGGGCTATTGTCGGGGACCAATACTAAGGTACCCGAAGAGGAGGAGCTAATTGTCATCAACATTGATTCATCCGAGCAGTCAAGAGTGCGACTACAGCTCCAACCGACCCCTAGTTGCGCGGGCTCCGCCTCGCCCGACCTCTGTGGAGCGGGCTACGCCTCGCCCGACATCTAGGTCGGGGCTCTGCCTCTACCGGCCTCTAGGGGTGGGCTCCACCTCGCTCGACCTCTCGGTCGGGGGGGCCCGCCTCGGTAGACCTCTGGGTCCGGGGCTCCGCCTCGCCCGACCTCTGGGTCGGGGGCTCCGTCTCGCCCGACCCATCAGACGCGGCTCCTGACGGAAGCCCGTACCGCCGCCAACCACTACGGGCCAGAAAAGTACAACCCAAGGTCAAACTTCTGGCATCGTGCAGGCAGTGGGCACATCTCAACATGAGCCGTCCCCGCGACATGTCACTCTAGGGAACTCACATCACCAACAGTGACGGACGCGAGGTCACTATGCTGCCTACTCCCTGTACAGCCGCTGACCAGTATGCTGGTTCGCCGCGTCGCCCACGCGGGACGGAATGGGACATCACGATCCGCTGACAACGCCGGGGTGTGGCATCAGCGGCGAACAGGCGCCCGGCGTGGAGCCGTCCCTGTCACCATCTGCAGTGTCGGCGGGACCCACATAAAGGAAAAGAAAGGACCGACAGTCGTGGAAGCCTTCCTCTTCTTGGCTCTTCTCCCTCTTTCTCTCTGTGTAACATGCTCTTCCCCTTCGTCTATAAAAGGGGAAGCAGGACGTCCCAGGAGGAGGGCGGTTCACCACTCTACACGGCTGTAGACATCAAAACACACGCCCTAACATGTCTTAAGAGCACACACACATCAGAGACTTGGGACCTGTCCCTCTCTCGCTCATTTGTAACCTCTACTACAAACTTTCAGTGCTAGTAACACGAGCAGCAACGAACTGGACGTAGGAACTTTATGCCCGAACCAGTATAAGCCTCGTGTCCTCTAAGCACACCATTCAAGCCAGACGCGTAATACTAGAAAATACTAGTTGGTAACTCAAAACACCGACACTTTACTTCAAAGTACCACTTATCTGGGTGGCACATGCTTAGGATTGTGGTGGCCATTGCCAACTGAGCATGCCGCGGCCATGGTTTGCATGTGTAGTGTTATGGTGGAAGTAGACTCAGGGCTCCACTGCGGCACGCTTGGCAGGCTCGCGGTCGGCCGGGGGCACATCATCGTCAAATATGATTGGAAGGTAAACCTCTCAACTGCACCTTTTCATTTCTATTGCTCAGACTTCAAATCTATCTCTGAAAAATTATGTGTAGTAATACAAATGTATGAATTAAGATTTTTCATCATTCATTGAATCATGGAGCATCATGCGTAAAATTCATTAGGTGTGTTTAAAAGTATCTTGGCTACTGAAAGATTATATGGTGGTGTTTCTGGCAAAAAAAAAAAACTGTTGCAACCTGGGTTACATTATGTATTCCTCTATTGAATAGCTTGACTGCTACTCTGTTTTCTTTTGTTTGTTAGCCCAAGTACAATGGAGACTATTGATTAGACTCATGGGAATGAGTTTAGCTAATATAATTAACAAAATTGTTGAGACTCATGAATCCGCAATAGAATTTGTAAAGGCCTCCCAACCACCAGCATATTTTTTCTCTGTGCTTTTGGAAGTTTAGGAGTTTGAGGAGAATGGAGACCTGTAAGCCCCGAAGGCCATCTTCAGCTATTGATCTTTCTATTAAAATAGGTGATTTTTTTAAGAAAAGGTTTCTGCGGCTTTATTGAACCACCAAAATATAATTCAACTTACACTAACTGCTCTTGCTTTTGTGTTGAAGAAATTGGGAACAACCCTCTAGCATTTTCATTAATGTACACTAACTGCATCCTCATGTAGGCTGTCTGCTTGCTCCTGAAGTGAGAGGATGTTGCCTTGCTTATGAAGTGAGAGGATCAAAAGACAACAATCTGAAATGGAGAATAGTTGTTCAAGAGGGACATCCAGGGAGGAAGGCATCATTAGCTGTTCAAGGGACGACAGGGGAGACAAGCTATAGCTTTGCTATTGTTACCGGTTTTTTCCAGCTCATACAACTATCTATTGAAGTACACACATGGATGACTTATCAGCCTGTTTGTAACACCCTGTTTGTTTGGGCTTGTTTGGCTTATAAACTGTACTTTTTCAGTCAACGAACAATACTTTTCTCTCACACCAAATCAGTCAACAGTACTTTCGGTCATGGCTTATTAGCCAAACAAGCCCAAGCGAACAGGGACATGAATGTTTGTGAATTTGTGTTTCTTTCATCTGTAGATTTATTTATTAGTTTTATGATTTATTTTAGCTTTCAGATTATTTGTAGTATGCATGGTCATATACATGGTCATATACAATTGTGTGAGACTTAGCCCTGTTCGCTTCGCTGAAAAGACAAGCTGAAAATTACTTTTCGCTGATTTATTGTGAGAGAAAAACATTCCTTCACTAAAAAAAAAGTACGGCTGATAAGTTCAAGCGAACATTTAAACTATGAAAAAATGTTGTAGTTTGGTTGTTTACATGTGCATCCCTGAAATGAATCTGTAGCGTTAGCACGGGCACTATAAGTGCTACAATGATTAGCCAATAATTGCTTGAGTAAATCATGGATGAAGAACAAAGCTTAAGACCAATCACAATCTGAAGGAGACAAACACAGGCTGCTGCACTTGCCTCTCGAAATCTATCTGCAAGCTGCTCCTGCTGCTCCTGGATCCCTTGCACAAGTGCCTGAAATAGGAACAGTACCGCAGCTGAGCGGAGTTCGATTCAGCAAGGGCAAAGCAGAGGCGGCAGCTTGCGGCCTGGAGCTCACGTACGCGAAGAGCAGCAGGAGAGAGGGAGGAATCGGCAGCAGGTCAGCACACAGCCGGGAGGAAGCGAGAGGGAGCAACGCACGGCACACAAAACGAAAATGCAAGCGCTCGGCCTGGGCTGTGCTCGACTCGGCGCAGGAGAGCTAGGCGCTGCTGGTGGACTGGCCACCTGGGTCGCCTGCGCCGGATGAAGCCGGTGATCCTCGGCTGGACCTGCATGAGCGAGAAGAACGAACGGAGGTGCTGCACTCCGACGCACAGAGGAAACGGACAGAGAGAAGTAGCACATGGCGCCTGGTGCCTACTCACCGCCCAACTGGTGGACGCCGGGATGCACTGAGCGCCTGCCACCGCACGGCCAGGGTCTGCACTGAACCGCTCCCAACACCACCGGTGCTCTCCTACCTGGGGCCGGAGCACCCGACCGAAGAGCAGACAAGAGCCCCGAGCGCACCAACACAGAAAAGGGCGAGCACAAAATCGAATCAAACTCGACCAAATCAAAACGATTTGCTCCCAAACTTTGCACAGATGAAATTCACCATGGTACGAATCTATCCCTAAAAAATCATCGCCTGGGATTGATCCAGACTACGGAAAACTCAGATCGAAGCCAAGAACGAAAATAGGGAAAACGAAGAACACAGGGAACAAAAAAAAATATCACACACAAAAGTGACAAATCCCAGAGTGCACGAGGAAGATTTGGGCCTTCATTTCCACTCAAAATCACAACATACACTACCACAAATTTGTTTAGTTGTAGCAGTATATATATATATAATACTTATATTCATATGTTTTTTTCTATGCCAACACACAAAAGTGACTTTCAGAAGAGAGGATAAGAGAGTTTTTTTTTTCCATTTAAGCCTCTTTTTTTTTTCAAAGCCTTGTCTTGAAAAGATTAATGACCGTTCTGTTGTTGCAAGCTAGAAAAATTAGGAATATAAAGAATTAAAAAGTTAGGAATTAAAAAAGTAGGACAAGTCGAATTAACCTATAGAAAATATAAAGAATAGTAAATTAGCATACAAACAAAATTAGCAATTAGAAAAATTAGGAATAGTATCAATTAAACAAACAAGTACTTTTGGAAATAGAAACCACGTATACTTTTCTTAAAGCTTGTGGGAACAATTAAACAAACAAGTACTTTTGGAAATAGAAACTACGTATACAAACAAGTACAATTAGCAATTGCTTTGCTTGTGCGTCCAGGGCCTTGTTTAGATGCCACCAAAATTTCAAGTTTTTTTACTCTCTCTTCATCACATCAATTTTTAGCCGCTTGCATGGAGTATTAAATGTAGGTAAAAAAAAATAACTAATTATACAGTTTAGTTGGAAATCACGAGATGAATTTTTTGAGCCTAGTTGGTCCACGATTGGACAATATTTGTCAAATAAGACGAAAATGGTACTATTCATCGGGGTGAAATTTTTTCAGCATCTAAACGGGGGCCCTAGGTAGCGTCCCGCATGTGGCTGCTGTTTAGCCTGTAGGAGTAGACTTCTGCTCGGCTGCTCCCTTTGCAGAGGCTGCTCGGCTGCTCTTGCGCCTGCAGAGTGCAGACCTTCTGGTCACCTGCTGGCCGCTCAGGGGCCGCGGCCCTGCTGCCCCCCTGCTTCCGCCTCTGAGTTGTGGACCTTTCTTAAGAACAACAGGGAAGGGGAAACCTAGAGAGAAGGGGAGAAACGAAAATAAGGGCATGTTTGGTTTGGGCTACTAAACTTTAGGAGCTACTAAATAGTTTAGTCACTTTTAGTAACTCTAGAGTTACTAGAGAGGACTAAAGCTCTTTTAGTCACATTTAGTCATAGTGTTTGGCAAAAAAATTACTAAAGGGACTAAAAGCTACTAAATTTAGGAGCTACTAGGTGAACCAAACAGACCCTTAAGAAGAGGTGAGGATGGCACCCTCGTCCTATTTAACAGGGCTAATACACAATTCTGGTTTTGCTCCAAGATAATTTGAGCTGAACCACTTGACCCGAGGATGTAATGGTTCAACTCTTTTTCTGTCAATCGGACGGCCACGCTTCCTGCACATATTTATTTCGCCTTGATGCAACCTCTGTGATTCCGCCACAAGCCGTCCCGTTCCTCCTCGGAACCTCCGCCTGGGTTCGAGGCTGAACCGACTAAACCGTCCACGCCCGGTTTTGAGATCTAAACCAGCATACCGTCCTCCAATGGTTTTGGGGCTGAAACCACCAAACACCTCCGATGGTTTTGAGGACGAAACCACCAAACCCCTCCGATGCCGATGCGTGTCTGACCTCCGCCAAGCTTGACGCCTTCGTCTTCCTTCTTGACTTGACTGACGCCATCTACATCTTCCATGTAGATGCGTGTCTGGCCTCCGCCAAGTGCCACGACGCCATCGTCCTCCTCCTTGACTTGGTCGACACCGTCTTCATCACCCATGTACTCTTGCACTTGTTGATGTCCCCAAAGTGTCAGCCACCGAAGCTGGTCACCTGGGCTCTTGGTCGCTCGGTCCAAGCCTCACATCCATCCTTTACCGCTCTCAGTCCATCGGCACGGCACGTCTCTATCTGACCTTCACCTTGTCGTCGACCGCCGCCTCCGAGCTCCACACCTGCGCACCACAAGCCAAGAGATGTTGGACAACCCAACTCACGCCATGGTTAGTTCACCGACTCAACTCAAGACGCAAGTCAGTCATGTTGACAATCACTCATCACAACCGAACCACAATGGCACATATCAACCTTGTGTTCGCATAGTGCGATTCCTAGTAGCTAATGGAGGATAAGTGTGACAAATGGTTATTTGAATTTTCTGTAACTTGTGTACCAAACCACTAAATGGAACCAATCATAGATATTTAATGTGGAGCCATTCCAAATGTAGTCCAAAGGGTGCTTGTGGCATAATGTCAAAAAAAAAAAAAAATCAATGGAGATGCATTACAACAGGTAATGACAGTATTGCACTATGCTCCAAGTAATCTTGAGATTGGATATTTCAATGGAGAAAGTAGAGATTGACAATGGTAAACTTATTGGCAGCCCCAGAACAATCATCTATATTCCATGGAAACAAGAAAGCAACAGATTGGATATATGGATATAAATTTGTTTTTGTTTTTCAAGATATATACATGTTTAACCTGATGTGTATGGTTGCTTTAGCGGTAGAAGAAATGAGAGTGAAGCTAGAGGTTCCACTGATGTGAATAAACCAAGGAGAACTCTGCGGAATTTTTTCACAAATTAGTACAATTTTGGCAAGGTAACCTCATCAATATGCATTCACCATGGTTTTCCTGCGCGTGCAAGCTAACAATAGGTCCATTGTAGCATGCGAAATCAACTGCTGCTCATATGAAAGGTAAGCTGACGTAGAGGCAAGTTAGAGGTCTAGTCATCCTATAAATCCTGTGTTTTTTCTCAACCCTTCTTTTTACTTTGGAAGCAACAGCAACCATGTAATTTCTCCTTTCCTTTTCTTGAGTGTTAATTATCGCTTTTTACTACAGGATAAGAAGACAAACTTGATAGTTGTAAGATGATTCAGAAAAGTTTGCTTCCATTTCACAAGAACTTGCGAATGCAATGGAGAACAGGCTCATTGAACTGAAATCGCTAATTTCAGAAATTATGTACCTAACAATGCTGCTCTACAGGAACCTAATAATGACATCCTTATTTCCATTAAATTTTATTGTTTTATAGTTCCTACTGACACAGCCTCACTGCTGGTCATTCCATACTCACGTATAACATGTATATAAAGACACAAGGATACTATATTAGTTGAGCTTATTAGTAATTAATAAACTATAAGGTCATTCCATACTTACCATTCTGTTTGCCATTTATTCATGGTCATGCTTAGTAAGTTAATTCATGTGACATGACCACTACAAATTGGTCGGGGTTAGATTTATTTTAGATAAGACAATTTTTCCTTGCATGTTGCTTTGTTTATTTCATCTCACCTATTTTACCAAGATGCTGATACATATGGTAATATGTTGATGCTTTCATTGAGCTGGATGATAGAATGAGCTAAACTTGACGTTTTTATCTTAGCAGGAAGATACAATTTGATCAAAGCACACAGACTCAGGGCATCAAGAAATTCTACATGCCAAACAAGCAGGACCAATGAACAAGCGATATTACTTTTCTTATTATTATTAGTTGAAAACTTTATAGAATTTCGGAGAGTAGTAGCGACACTTAATTATGTTTGTCTGAATATTCTATTTCAACCAGTTGTCTATTTAATGAATGATTGACTTGAATTAGTGTGGGTGTGGATTTGATTCTAATATGTTCTAATTCTTTTGTAAGCCATGTATCAAATGTTATATGCGTTGTTACAAAAATTCCTATTGCAATAAAACCTTAATGCAACGATTGTGTTAAGTTGTTATTTTATCAATTGCCACCATAATCCATTGATGCTAAAAATTGTATTTACAACTTAAAATATTTTGTTGTGATAACAATAGATTGCAACGGAACAATATTGGTGGGGAGAAAACCTATTGCAAGGAAATATTTTTCATGGCAACACTATCTCTGGCAACGAATAAAATGGTGTGGCAACATTATCTCTGGTAACGAATAAAATCGCATGACAAATGGTGTAATTGCTACGACATGGCGGTCGTGGCAATGACACCTTAGGAAACAAAATTCTAGCATGACAATACAGACTATTGCAACGATATTGTTCATGGCAAATGTCTCTATTGCTACGCCATCGATCGTTGCATGTACCACCTCTTGCTACGAAGACGAGCAGTGGGAAGTGCTTATATTGCCATGACTGTGAATGTTGTGACAACGTCCTATTGCCATGCTTTGCTTGGCAACGGACAACAATGGTTGCAAGAAACTCCAACAGCTTCAACGCCAAACTAGCAATGATTGCAATACCTTATTGCAACATGACTTTTTGCAACCATTGGCAATGAACGCGATTTGGTTGCAACATCTACCTTTTGCAACCAAATTGGGCCTATTGCAACGTGTCGGTGCGAAAAGTGACCAACAAGTAAATATTTGTAGTTTTGTCGTGCGTTATGATCGGATGTGGCCTAGCACTCAATGACACAAGATTTATACTAGTTCAGGCAACGTGCCCTACGTCCAGTTTTAGTCGGTCGATGAATTTATTCCTGAGCCCAGGTGTGCTCAAAGTTTGCTGTGGGGTTACGAACGAATAGGAATGAGAAGGGGGGGGGGTGTTAGAGGCCTAGTCGAACTCTGAACCAAGTGGCCAAGAGTAACTAGGGCTCTGACGTATGCTAAGTATTGGAGAGTATGCTCTATGTGTCTCTAGAGCTTATTGAGCTATTGCGTTCTCGAGTCGTCGAGAGAGTCTTCCAGAGAGAAGAAGCCAGCTTCCTTTTTCAGGAGAGAGCGCATCCCCTTTTATAGTTGAAAGGGATGGCCCTCCAAGTCAAAGAGAAAGAGAGAAAATGTACACGTGTGCTGCCTAGTCTTGTTGCTCATGCCATCGGGTACGGGATGGCTGCCAGCGCCCACAATACTGTTTATGCCCAGACGCGTCCTGCAGGCTCTACTATGTTCGCCTGGTATGACAAATGTCGGCGCCCACAATACTGTTTGTGGTCTGACGCGTCTGGAAGGTTGTATAGTGTCCATGTATCATGACCTAGAGGCACCGTCTTCAAGGTACGCAGGGTATGAGAAAGGTCCCTATGTGGTTTTGGTAATTGAGTGACAACCTAGGTGGACTAATTGTGTTTATGTGAGATACACAGGTGATTAGTGCACAAGTACATGTGTGTGAGCAACATATGCCATGAAGGTAGAAATGGCTTGGAGATGTTGCAAAGCTCACACATGTGATGATGAAGGAGCTCATTGCACATGAGACATGACATTGAGTCATGTGATCAAGGTGGAGAAGATCAAGACAAGACTTGGCTTGATGGACCGGTTGTAAGAGTGAAGGGCAAGTCGGAGGCTTTGGTGAGATGGACCGCGTGGCGGTGAAGCTTAAGCAAGACTTGGCGTCGATGGACGAAGGCAACGGTGAAAAGCAAGTGAAGTCAAGATCGATGAACCAATACGGTAATGTGATGATATGAAGTGGATCATATCATTTGGTGATTGGTTGGTGCTTGTGTTGTATCAACAATGAAGGAGATGGAATGGAATGCATAAGGCAAAGGTATAACCTAGGGCATTTCATTTCACTGGTCATAGGTGTGTAGAGAAGTTGATGACCGGGTTTAGGATAGATGGCCATACTATCAAGAGGGGCAAACTTGTTTGCATATTGGTCATCTAGTGCCATTCAAGTGATCTAACTTTGCATCGTTGCTAGGATCGAGTGGCGTGGCAAGTTGAGTGGTTAACTCCTTGAAAAATGTTTGTGAAAAGCTAACACACATGCACAAATTGTTGTACACTTGGTGGTGTTGGCACATTTGCAAAGGAGAAAGAAGTTAGAGTTGATGATCCGAAAGAAGTTGGAGTTGATGTGGATCAACTCGGTGTAGAAAAGGAGGCGAAATAGGTCACAGGAAGTGACCGGACTCTACACAGCGCAGCAACCGGATGTTGGCTCGCGAGTCCGGTCATGTGTTCCTATGAAAGCGTGGTATCAGTCAAGTGATCGAACGCTGGCCTCGGCAGGACCGGCACGTCCGGTCAGTGATAGCAGAGAGCGCGCAGGCGTCGGTCTTCGACCGGACGCTGCACGGTAAGAGTGACCGGACGCGCAGGGTCTACGTCCGGTCGCGTGTGACGTATGATGACATAGGCAGCGCTGGAGTTGGCATGTGGGCATAGTGTTGATCAGACGCTGGCCTACGTCCGGTCATGGTGGACCGGACGCGTCTAGTCGCAAAACAGAGGATCGGGGTGCTCTCTAGAAATGATCGGACTCAGGAGTAGCAACGTCCGGTCATCCTAGCAGTGCGTCCAGTTGTAACTTAACCGTTGAGATCGGGCGCTCAACATTTGAAGCCAGAGATGACGTGGTAGCCATTGTTGACCGGACACTGGCAGGGTGCATCCGGTCGATCTGACCGACGCGTCCGGTCAGCCCAAAAAACGCCTAGTGAAGGGGTAACGGCTATTTTAGCCCATGGGGCTATAAATAGAAGTGTTGGTTGGCCTTTAGCCCATAGCTTGGTGGAGCTAAGCACACTAGAGCCTTGGTGGCTTTTGTGGTAGTGCTTGGGAGCCCTCTAACTCACTCTAGCTTGATAGTGTTCATCCGATTGAGTGAGTGAGCGATTCTAGTGCTATTGCATCATGAGGTTGCATCGAGTGGCACTAGGTGGTCGTCTTGCAAGCCGGTGGTTCTTGTTACTCTTGGAGGTTGCCACCTCCTAGATGGCCTGGTGGTTGTCTCCGTTGAAGCCCACAAAAAGCTTATGCGGTGCTCCGGAGAAGAGCTTTGTGAGGGGCATTGTGCTCGCCCCGTGGGAGTCGCGAAGAGCAACTCTAGTTGAGCATGTCATTGAGCTACCCTCACTTTTGGGGTAGGTTCTTATGGTGCCCGACGTGTGGGCTTGGCAGGTGATGCCAATTAGCCACCAAACCACCAAGTGAGCAGTCGACATAATGGGGACGTAGCGTGTTGGCAATCACATGAACCTCGGGAGAAAATCACCGTGTCAACATTGTTCTTCCCGTTGGTTGGCAATCCCCTTACACAAGCTTGTAATTACTTTCATATACATTGTGCTTGTGTAGTTGCTCTTGTAATTAGTTAGCTTGTGTAGCTCACTAGTTACCTTCTTGCTTGTGTAGCATAGAAGTAGCTCCCTTGCGTTGCTAATTTGGTTTGTGTATCCTTGTTAGTCACATTGCTTAGTTTGTGTAGCTAAGTATTTACGCTCTCTAATTTGGCATTGGTTGCCTTGTTATTGAGCATTGCTAGTGAGCTTAGGAGCTTTGTGCTTTTGCTTACTAGAATTGTGTAGGAGCTCTCTGGTGTGTAAAATACTAGTGTCATAGGTTTGTGTGACATTGCTCCTAGAATTGGATAGGTGAGCTCTCGCTAGCCTCGGCACCTTTGTTGCCTAATTAGGATATTTATAAGGTGCTTGTGAACTTCGATAGAGGGGTGTAGTCTTGGCTTGATCAATTGTTTTAATTCCACATTTATTTTGGTTAGCCGGCGCGATTAAATTTAGGAAAGGACTATTCACCCCCCTCTAGTCTGCCATCTCGACCTTATGAGTGGTATTAGAGCCTAGGTCTCTCATTTGTGGTCTTCACCGAACCCGAGAGGATGATGTCTAGTGGGCTAGATGATTGTGAGACCACATTTTTGATGGCACAAACTTTGCACTTTGGAAAAATCACATGCCTTGATCATTTTCATGCAAAGGGACCTAAGTTTTGGTGGATTGTCACTAGTGGTCTCACTCATGTCTTGGACCATAGAAATCTCACCAAAGCTCAAAGAGTTCTCTATGAACTTGATGCACATGCTTGTTGTTTTTCTAACGAATGTATTGAGTTTTGATTTGATGAAACAAGTAAACTACAAGGGAACCGCTCGTGAGATAGTGGGAATCGATCAAGCACACCTTCAGTGATTCCTCCATGTAGGATGATGGCAAATTCAATAAGGAGGATGATCACAAGGTGGAGGCACATGAGCGTGTTGAGCATGACCACAATTTGGTGATTGTGGAAGATTGCTCCACCTCATGGTCAAGTGATAATGATGATGATGCTACCACAAAATCACTTGACAAGATTGATGGTGATGCCTCAAGTGATGTACATGATGATCCTACCCCATGCACACTTGATGGTGATGATGGTTCATGCTCGGGCCATGATTGCGATGCTACTACATGCCCATCCACTACACCACATTGTTTCATGTCACAAGGTGACACCAAGGTATCAAATGCTAATGTGGTTGATCATGTTGATTCATATGATGAGCTTGTTAGTAGACTTGCTAGCATGACCATGTCTTTAGAAAATGAGAAAGCTAAAACATTGAAATTGAAAAATGAAAACTCATTTCTAAAGAACTCTTGTGAAGAACATAAGAAATTACTTGATGTTCTTAAATCTTCACATTGTGAGCTAAAATTGAATCATGAGACACTAATTGCATCTCATGAAGAATTATTAGAACAACATGCTTCTATCATTAAAGTGTTTACAAAGAAACTTAAAAATAATGAGAGCTCATCACATGGATCAAATGATAAATTACAAAATGTTGCTAACCCTTGTGATGTAGGCAAGAAGCATGTATCCACCTCTTGTGATGATTTATTAGATATGCCATGCTCTTCACATATAGATGCTTGTTCTACTTCTATGTCTTGTGAGACTAACCTTTTGAAGGAGAACAATGAGCTCAAAAATGAAGTGAAGAATTTGAGCAACAAGTTAGAGAGGTGCTACAACTCAAAAGTCACCTTTGAGCACATGTTAAAGACTCAAAGAAACTATGGTGACAAGTGTGGCCTTGGCTTCAAGAAGAAGATGACAAAGGGCGAAAGAAAGAGAGAAAGAAAGATGAAGAAGCTACAACAAAGAAAGCTCTCTCATACCATGTGCTACCGGTGTCATGAAGCGGGACACCTTGCAAATGGTTGCCCTAACATTGAGAAGCTCAAGAAGATAAAAGAAGAAGAGAGGCTCAAGCATGTGAAGTGCTTCAAGTGCCGTACTTGGGGTCATCTTACCTCAATGTGCCCAACCAAGCAATTGGTGGAGCAACTAGAAGAGCCTCAACCAAAGCCACAAGTTGAGCAAGAGAAGACACCCCAAGAGCAAGTCAAGATCTATCATGAAGATGGTGGTGACTTGATGACGAAGAGGAAGAAAACTAGAAGGGGTGGAAAGGCAAGGCATCCAATGCAAACTCAAGATGCCAAAATGATGAGCAAGACACAAGATGAGAAGAAAGTCTATGCTCGCATCAAGTGCTTCAAGTCTGGAAATACGGGACACTTTGCCTCTAAGTGTCCTACCAAGCTTGAGAAGAAGGCTCAAGCAATCCATTAGAGGCAAGGCAATGGGAAGCACCACATGAGCAAGGAAGAGAAGGCTCAATCAAAGAGAAAGTGCTACTCATGCCGGAAAAGGGGACACATGGCACATTCATGTCCCCTAGGTAATACTCCTAAGCCTATTTCAATTAATAATGATTCTATGCTTAGGAAGGATGGTAATGGTACCTCTATGGTTGCTATTGCAAAATATCCTGCTACTCATACTAAGGCTATGCCTAAGTATGTTGCTTCTAACTTGAGAGGATCCAAACTAGTTTGGGTACCATCAAAAAGTGGATGATTGATTGTAGGTACCATTGGCATTGGAGACTTGATTCAATTGATTTCATATTGATCATCATATGTTGAGTCAAGATATGAAGCCTAGTACACATCCGAATCTAATGCCAAGTGAAAATTGAGTGAAGTTCAAGTGCTATCAACATATAAGTGTCATATTCAAGTTGTGGTGATTTATTGAAATATTTGATGGCTTGCAAAATTATTTGAGTTGAAGCTTGCTAGTTGGATGATCATGAGCTAACCAAGGTATATCTCTTGTTGATCATTTCATTTGGGTGCATATGAGTTGATTGAAATTGGATAAATATGCAATGTTGTTTTCAATAAGATGTTTGAATGGATAAATTGATTAGTAGTCAAGTTTGGATTGATTTGTGTTGGATAAATTCATGACATGACTTTTAGTGAGTGGTTGAATGGATTTATGTCCTGTGAAATTATTCAAACAAGTTAGTTTCAAGTTTGATTCATACTTGATGAAGTATAGCTCTATAGTTGAAATATGTCCTCTATTGCAAAATCTGAGCTAGCTGTGATCTTAGCCATGTATGAGTGATCAAAACTTATTGGATTGGCATAAAAATTTGTGTACATACTCTAGACTTATGGTATAAGATTCTGTACAAATTTCATGAGAATTGTATAAGATATGCTTTGGTTTTGGAGTGGATCTTGTCAGCTATAGTGCAGCAGTTTTCAGCATATAACAGTGGTGGAAGAATTGAAATCTGGTAGCAATCTAAAGATAAATTAAGCTCAAATTTTTACAGATGCTAGATAACTTAGTGAAGCACATATCCATCAAATTTCGTGGTATTTGGATTTGTACTTTGGGAGATATGCATTTTTCTTTGAAGAGTACAAAATCTGCCAGAAAAGTGACAAATGTTGGATTGATCTAGAGTCACTTTTATTGAAAGGTCCTCAAGTTGAAAACATGTTTATAAGTAATTGAGGCACCTAAGTTTGGTTTGGAGATGATCTAAAAGCATGACAAGCAAAGAATACAAGGCCATCTGATTGTGGAGTGTACTTTATACATATTTGGTACTCAAATTGGAAGTTCAAGATCAAACTCAAGATGAAGATGAAGTTTAAGTTCTAGTGACTATTGGAAATCATTTGGTGGAAAGAAAAGGACTTAAACAAGTAGAAAGAAAACGACTTAAAGAAGGAATCAAGGTACTCATCAAGTTAAGTCCGTCACCTGGACCAATCAATCAAGTTATTTCAAGTGAGTGTCAAGAATGGTTCTTTGAAGAGAGGTCACTTCTCCCTAGTGTAGGGGCTTGCCGCCTATGTGTAGGTAAACTAAGTATGGTACTTGGAAGGCTAACATGGAAGTGGTGATCCGAGGGATATTTGAGATGCTTAGTTGAAGCAATCAAAAGGGTTGATCAAGAAAAGCAAGCAACACCCAAAAGAGTGCTAGTCATGATATTTCAAGTGATATTTCAAATAGTTCTGTCATGCAAGCATTGATCAAATGATGAGGCAAGCTAACCACAACAAGATAGTGCACTTAATCATATTAGTGGTTCTTAAATCATATGGGTGAAGAATGGATTTCATTATTCATGATTGGTCTTCACCAAGCTTATAATTGGACTTCACATTGCTATTGGAGTAATGAATTGGAATCTATGTGACTATCCTCTACTCCAAGATAGCAAAGGTATCATTGTAATGTGCATGATCATTTCATCCCTTACTAGTATGCGATTAGTGCATATAGTACATGCCTCATAGGATCATGCATAACAAATGAAATGTTTAAATTCATAGCCTACCACTATTGCTTGAATGATTAGTTGATCTAGTGGTTGGTATATGAATTTGTTCATGAACTAGTGAACCCAAGTACTTGATTTAATTTGGATTGCTAACAAGTGACAAGTACAACATTGGCAAGATAACCCTTGTAAGAGGTGTGAAGAAGCTTGTCATTGGTTCAAACCGGACTTGGAAGCTTAGGCAAATCAATTTAGTCAAGTCAAAATTAGAAGCTCATGATAGTGATAAGAGTACAAGCACAAGACAACAATGCAAATGGATATCTAGTTTGTTTGTTTCAAGTGGCATCTACACTCAAGTATTTCATAAAGAATTCACAAGTGATGTCTAGATCAACTCACAAGTGATATCCTATAAGTAGTACTCATGAATATAGCAAAGGTTCAAGAAATAGTTTTTATTGATAAATCCAACAAGTGGTTCCATACTAGAAAATTCTTTCAAGTTGTATCACATCTACACGTGGTATCAATATGCAAGACGATGGTTCCACAAGTGATCCTCAACTTTAAGTGATCATCAAATGAAGAATGCTTCCCTCACCTATAAGAGCTCAAGTTTATCAAATGGATGACCCATGCTATGACATAGGGGGAGGTTTCCCACAAATTGGTATCAAGAGTCAAAGATCCTATGTGTGGTATCTCAAGGACTACAAGTGGTGTTATTCCAACAATCAAGTGATGTCCATAAAAAAATGCAAGATTTAAGCCTCAACCATCTACCCCAAATGCAAACCTTTGCATCAATGAGAAGCACACCTTTTATGGAAATTGATGATAAAGGGGGAGAGATTGTACAAAGATATGAAAGCTTTGGGAGAGTTTGATACAAAGAAGTAGAGGTTGGACATGGACAAAGAGGGAGTAACATTGAAGAAAAGAGATGGATCATTCTTGGACAAGAGAAGCACACAAATAGGGGGAGCAAGCTCATGAACTTTGATTGGTTGCATTTGTTATGTGCATAGTCATGTGCTTGCTTGCATTGCCTAAGCTTTTAAATTCAATATGCATGCTTGTATGGTGTATGCTAGTTGAAGAATTTGATTGATGAAATGAAAACTAGCATGCATAGGATGATAGCTGGACACTTGGTATGCTTTTCAAGTAATGCTAGTACCTTGCTTTTAATGTTGATCTCACAAGGTATCTAGTCATTTTATTTCGAAGTGATATCTAGCTAACCATGATGCTAAGGATGAACTTAAAGGTGCAACTCTGATTGGTATCACGCTTCAAAGGTTTACTCTATACACCTTAGCATCATTTGGTAGTAATCAATCTCCCACAATTCCAATCTATGCATATGTGCGAGCTTTAAACCAAAACACTCTAGCACATATGTAGGGGGAGATAATACTACCATTTTGGGTTTGTGGTGCTTGTCCAAAATCCTTTACACATA
Organism: Miscanthus floridulus; assembly: GCF_019320115.1. Taxonomy (NCBI): domain Eukaryota; kingdom Viridiplantae; phylum Streptophyta; class Magnoliopsida; order Poales; family Poaceae; genus Miscanthus; species Miscanthus floridulus. Next base: position 105,689,857 of record NC_089589.1, read on the forward strand.
GTAAAATTGCTTGGGCAAGCAACATGAATCCAAAAGAGCTAAATTTCCATATCTTTGTAGAGTTGTCATCAATTACCAAAAAGGGAGAGATTAAAAGGTCCCTGTGTGGTTTTGGTAATTGAGTGACAACCTAGGTGGACTAATTGTGTTTATGTGAGATACACAGGCGATTAGTCCATAGGTACATGTGTGTGAGCAACATATGCCATGAAGGTGGAAATGGCTCAGAGATGTTGCAAAGCTCACTCATGTGACGATGAAGGAGCTCATTGCATATGAGACATGACATTGAGTCATGTGATCAAGGTGGAGAAGATCAAGACAAGACTTGGCCTGATGGACCGGTTGCAAGAGTGAAGGGCAAGTCGGAGGCTTTGGAGAGATGGACCGTGTGGCGGTGAAGCTTAAGCAAGACTTGGCGCTGATGGACTAAGGCAACGTTGAAAAGCAAGTGAAGTCAAGATCGATGAACCAATACAGTAACGTGATGATATGAAGTTGATCATATCATTTGGTGACTGGTTGGTGCATGTGTTGCGTCAAAATGAAGGAGATGGAATGGAATGCGCAAGGCAAAGGTATAACCTAGGGCATTTCATTTCACCGGTCATAGGTGTGTAGAGAAGTTGATGACCGGGTTTAGGATAGATGGCCATACTATCAAGAGGGGCAAACTTGTTTGCATATTGGTCATCTAGTGCCACTCGAGTGATCTAACTTTGCATCATTGCTAGGATCGAGTGGCGTGGCAAGTTGAGTGGTTAAATCCTTGAAAAATGTTTGTGAAAAGCTAACACACATGCACAAAGTGTTATACACTTGGTGGTGTTGGCACATTTGCAAAGGAGAAAGAAGTTGGAGTTAATGTGGATCAACTCGGTGTAGAAAAGGAGGCGAAACAGATCACTGGAAGTGACCGGACTCTGCGCAGCGCAGCAACCGGATGCTGGCTGGCGAGTCCGGTCATGTGTTCCTGAGAAGGCATGGTCGCAGTCAAGTGACCAGACGCTGGCCTCGACAGGTCCAGTGCGTTCGGTTAGTGGCAGCAGAGAGCGTGCAGGCGTCGGTCTTTGACCGGACGCTGCACGGTAAGAGTGACAGGATGCGCAGGGTCTGCGTCCGGTCGTGTGTGATGTATGATGATGTAGGTAGTGCTGGAGTTGGCACGCGGGCTTAGTGCTGATCGGACGCTGGCCTGTGTCCGGTCATGGTGGACCGGACGTGTCTGGTCGCAAAACAGAGGCTTGAGGAGCTCTCTAGAAATGACCGGACTCAGGCATAGCAGCGTCCAGTCATCCTAGCAGTGTGTCCGGTTGTAACTTAACCATTAAGATTAGGCGCTCAACATTTGAAGCTAGGGATGACGTGGCATCCATCCATTGACCGGACGCTGGCAGGGTGCGTCCGGTCGGTCTGACCGGCGCATCCGGTCAGCCCGAAAAATGCCCAATGAAGGGGTAACGGCTATTTTAGCCTATGGGGATATAAATAGAAGTGTTGGTCGGCCTTTGGGTGGTAGCTTGGTAGAGCTGAGCACATTAGAGCCTTGGTGGCTTATGTGGTAGTGCTTGGGAGTCCTCTAAATCACTCTAGCTTGATAGTGTTCATCCGATTGAGTGAGTGAGTTTTTCTAGTGCGATTGCATCGTGAGGTTGCATCGAGTGGCACTAGGTGGTCATCTTGCAAGCCGGTGGTGCTTGTTACTCTTGGAGGTTGCCACCTCCTAGATGGCTTGGTGGTGGTCTCCGTCGAAGCCCGCAAGAAGCTTGTGCGGTGCTCCAAAGAAGAGCTTTGTGAGGGTCATTGTGCTCGCCCCACAGGAGCCACGAAGAGCAACTCTAGTTGAGCGTGTCATTGAGCTACCCTCACTTTTGGGGTAGGTTCTTGCGGTGCCCGACGTGCGGGCTTGGTGAGTGATGCCAATTAGCCGCCGAACCACCAAGTGAGTGGTCGACACAACAGGGACGTAGCGTGTTGGCAAGCACGTGAACCTCAGGACAAAATCACCGTGTCAACATTGTTCTTCCCATTGGTTTGCAATCCCCTTACACAAGCTTGTAATTACTTTCATATACATTGTGCTTGTGTAGTTGCTCTTGTAATTAGTTAGCTTGTGTAGCTCACTAGTTACCTTCTTGCTTGTGTAGCATAGAAGTAGCTCCCTTGCGTGGCTAATTTGGTTTGTGTAACCTTGTTAGTCACATTGCTTAGTTTGTGTAGCTAAGTATTTGTGCTCTCTAATTTGGCATTGGTTGCCTTGTTATTGAGCATTGCTAGTGAGCTTAGCAGCTTTGTGCTTTTGCTTACAAGAATTGTGTAGGAGCTCTCCGGTGTGTAAAATACTAGTGGCATAGGTTTGTGTGACCTTGCTCCTAGAATTGGATAGGTGAGCTCTTGCTAGCCCGACACCTTTGTTGCCTAATTAGGATATTTATAAGGTTCTTGTGAACTTCGATAGAGGGGTGTAGGCTTGGCTTGACCAATTGTTTTAATTCCGCATTTATTTTGGTTAGCCGGCGCGATTAAATTTAGAAAGGACTATTCACCCCCCTCTAGTCTGCCATCTCGACCTTATAGTATGGCAGGGTAGGGTCCTCGATATTGCAGTTGAGTTGAGTGCCTTACCTTATCTGCTTCGCCTGCTCCCCAGGCCCACACCGAGCGGGCATCCCCGGTCAGTCGTTCCCAGTCATCTCCGACCGTGTCGGTCGGGAAAGAGCAACGAGCAGAGGTTCGACATATCCTTGGTTGGAGAAAGGGGTTGGGTGAGGCAGAGCCCACGACCCAGAGGTCAGGCGAGGCAGGGCATACCCCCAAAGGTCAGAGGTGTCGGTCGGGGATCGGATCGTGGTCTTGGCCTGTTAGTGTGTATCTGGGCCGGCCCAGGCGTGTGCTGTCGTTGCGCCGCCTGTTGGGATGAGTTTTGTAGGGAAGCGGGTCCATTAGGGCCCCTAGATTTATGAACCCAATAGGAGCCCTATTCTCCTTTGGGACTTCTGTGAAGTCATGAAGGGGCTGTTATTGGAACTTCTGTGTTTTCCCCCATGTCCATTCTGACCGCAACCTATGCGGACTCTTGCGTCTCTTCTGATCGGGGTGTTCGCCCTTGTCTGTTCTGACCGCAACCTGTGTGGTCGGCTGGACTCCTGAGTCATGGTCAGATGGCCTGAGCCCCCGTGCCCCGTTAGGCTCGGTAGGGGTCGGTCGAGTTTTGTGTGTCACCCCGTCCATGGTTTCCGCAACTGGAGGGGTTGAGCTAATGTCCCTTGCCTCAATGGCTCGAGTGACGCACTCGGTGAGCTCACTAACGGGTATGTCCGAGTGGAATCCGGGTCTGTCATTCATAATGGGGTCGGCATAGACCTCATGTGGCATTCCACTACTCCTTAACCCGCCTCCCGGTAGATGCTCGAGCCATTCCAGAGATCGACTCAGGTGGCCCGCTGGCCTCCCCTTGATGGAGATTCTATGGGCATGGCTCGAGGTCAGGATCAAATGAGAAGGTCAAGATGACCCTATCCACTTCTGAGCAGATTGGGCAAAGGCCGCTGGGGCTCATCTGTGTTTTCTCCCCTGGCTTTGTTTGATGTGAGGTGGCCTCGAGCCCTTCGTGGGCCGACCTTCGAACCCTGGTCGGTCGCCGCTCATATCGAATAAGACGACTACCACTTCATGATGCGACGCGAAGCGTTGTGATGCAACAATTGCATATGCAATGCTTGGATGTATGTGATGAATGTATGGATGAATGTATGGTTGCATACATGAGAATGGATGAATGTATGAATGCATGCATGAGAATGGATGAATGAATGATCATGCACTGGAAAAGTACAATGGGGGTTGGTAAAGTTACCTCAATGGCTCGAGTGACGGGTTCGGGGAGCTCCTATCGGATATGTTCGGGTGGAATTCAGGCCCGTCGTTCGTGACGAAGTTGGCATAACCCACATGGGGCATCCCACTGCTCCTTACCTATCTCTCTACAGCTGCCTGAGCCATCCGATTGACTCAGGTGACCCGCTAGCCTCTCCTCGATGGAGATTCCATCAGTGGGCTAGAGACGGTCAAAGCGGCTATCAGTCGGAGCATGGAAGCGCTAGCCTAGTCCCTTGAGGATAGATGCGCTGTCGATGGAGAGCTCGACCAGCTTCGCAACGTTGTGAGGTGGTGGTCTTTGAGGTGCTCGGGTCTGGACCGAGCACCAGTACGCCTGTCCCGAATGAAGTTCGGGCGCTCATCTCTGATGGCATGTTCTACGGGACATCGGGGGTGCTAACCTCGGTGGTGACACACCACCCTGATCTAGACTTCACGGCCATAGGTGGTCGTTGAGCAGGTCACCGTGCAGTGGGTGATGGAGGCTTGTCGTTCGACCGTGGCCACAGGTGTGCGCCGAGAAGACGTCGTCCAGCCTACAGAGGCAGAGGAGGCTAGGTCGGAGGCGAGTGTCATCCTGCCCCCAACTGAGCTAAACGTCATTCCTACCGCAGCCGAGCCGAGCACCATCGTCCTCGCCAATCGCATCGTCAGCCGACGCAGCCGGGGGGCCATAATGGAATTAGAGTAGAAATAGTCAGTTTATGTAAAAGATGAACTTGTGGGGGAGCCCCCGTGTGAACAGTTTTACATTCGTGAATATTTTAAGTTCATTTTGTGATGAAATAACTCATGAGAGGAAGCTTGTCCTGTTCGCCCTTGTTTTTACCCTTGCGTAGCTTTGTTTTTTGACCTTTCTTTTTTCGTACCTACCCGTTGACCCGTAGGCTGCAACCCTAGGAACCCGGGTGTGGCCCACGAGGCTCAGCTACTCATAACCGTAGGTCATGGTGGGGTGTGATCGGTCAGGAGGTTAAAGCGCAAGTTACGTAGGGTAATCAAAGGAACAGAATGCCCTTTCATTTGGGCGACGCCCTTTCGTTTGGGCGAAAAGTATTACTACATGATAGTAAAAAAGGAGGGTGGTATCGCACCCCCATGGGGCCCCTGAGCGACCTAGGCCGAGAGTGCTCGGGCTAGGGCATTGTAGGTGCAAACGTTGAATGGAAATAAGCGGTGAGACTGAGCTTTAGGGAAAGAAACAACGTAACTATTTGGTGTTCCATGTGTTGGTGAGAACATTGCTGTTGTCGTCCTTCAGCCGGTAGGCGCCCATTTGGATCACCTCGGCCACCGCATATGGTCCTTCCCATGGTGGAGAGAGCTTATGTTTGTCCTTAGTGGACTAGGTTCTCCTGAGTATGAGATCACCGACCTCGAGGATCCACCCCTAATTTTTCTTTCATGGTACCTATGGAGAGTTTGCTAATAACGAGCGGAGCGGATGATGGTCGTCTCACGAGCCTCCTCGAGTAGGTCAACCGTGTCCTGCTGAGCCTCCGTGGCTTGATCTCGGTCGAAGGCCTTTACTCTTGGGGCGCTGTCATCGAGGTCGGATGGCAACACTACTTTGGCTCCGTATGCCAGGAAGAAAGGGTTGAATCCCGTGGACCGGTTTGGGGTCGTTCTTAAGCTCCAGAGGATCGCTGGGACCTCTACAACCCATCACTCGGCATACTTTTTAAGTCGATCAAAAATGCAGGGCTTGAGTCCTTGGAGGACCATGCCATTGGCCCACTCGACCTGACTGTTAGTACGCGTGTGTCCGATCGAGGACCAATCGATCCTAATGCCTTATCCGTCATAGAAGTCCAAGAACTTCTTCCCAGTGAAGTTTGTTCCGTGGTCGGTGATGATACAGTTAGGGAAACCAAACCGATAAATGATGTTGAGGAATAACTTGACCACCTCTTTCGAGCGGATATTGGTGATGGGCTTCGCCTCTATCCACTTGGTGAACTTGTCCACTACTACGCGTAGGTGTGTGAAGCCACCTACGGCCTTTTTGAGGGGTCCGACCATGTCGAGGCCCCAGACAGCGAATGGCCAGGTGATGTGGATGGTCTGAAGCTCCTACGCTGGTAGGTGAGTTTGCCGAGTGTAGAACTAGCATCCTTCACACCTGTGGACCACCTCCTCTGCGTCTCGGAGTGCAGTGGGCTAGTAGAAACTTTGGTGAAAGGCTTTCCTGACCAGCGACCTTAGGGCCACGTGAAGTCTGTAGATTCCAGTGTGGACCTCGAGGAGCAGCTATTTCCCCTGGTCGGTTGGGATGCACTTCATGAGTACTCCCAACAGACTCTGTTTGTAAAGCTCATCACCGATGGCGATGAACGTCTTGGCGTGTCGAGCGATTCGTCATGCTTCAGTCCTTTCTGGTGGGAGAACCTCCTTGAGGAGGTAGGCGAGCAGTGGTTCTCTCTAGTCGGTCGGATCGAGTGCCATCACGACGATGTTGCCAGGGGACGTTGCCATGGAGGCGCCAAGGTCAGAGCCCCCGAGCACTTGGTCGGGGTCGGGGCATGTCGGGGGGTCGGAGCCCCCGAGTGCCATATTGGTGTTGGAGTGCATTTAGGTTGGATCCTCCAAAATGTGGGTAGACGGCTCATGGAGATCGTTGATGAAGACCCGATCTAGAGACGGAACCCGCCTGGCAGCCAATTTCATGAGGAAGTCGGCGGCATCATTGTCCTTTCAGGGACATGATGCAATTTGATCCCTCGAAACTTGTCCTCGAGCTTGCGCACCTCCTGGCAGTATGCTGCCATGAGAGGGCTCTTGTAGGAGGACTCCTTCATGACTTGGTCGATGACCAAATCTGAGTCGCCGTGGACATACAGCCACATGGCGTTGAGCTCGACGGTGATGCGTAGTCCATTGATGAGGGCTTCGTACTCCGTGGCATTGTTTGAGGCTAAAAAATGGAGACAGATCACGTAGCGGAGCCTGCTCCCATCTAGGGAGATCAGAACCACTCTAGCCCCCAAACTAGGCGCCATGACCGACCCATCGAAGTACATCATCCAGTACTCGTGGGTGACGTCCGGGGTCAAGAGCTGGACTTCCGTCCATTTGGCGATGAAGTCGGCGAGAGCCTGAGACTTAATAGCAGTGCAAGGGATATACCTGATGTCGTGGCCCATGAGCTCAAGAGCCCATTTGGAGATTCATCCCGCAGCATCATAGTTGTGGACGATGTCTCCCAGTGGTTACGAAGTGACGACGATGACTTCGTGATCAGTGAAGTAGTGCAGGAGCTTCTGTGTCACCATCAAAACGGCATATAGAAGCTTCTAGACCTAGGGGTAGTGAACCTTGGAGTCAGCGAGTGCCTCACCGACAAAGTACACCGGTCATTGGACCTTCAGGGGGTGTCTTGGCTCCTCCCTCTCGACGATGAGGGCGGCACTCACAACATGGTTGCTTGCCGCGATGTAGAGGAGGTGGGATTCTCCCCGTTCGGGAGCGACGAGGATTGGGGCCGATGTTAGTGATGCTTTGAGGCTTTCTAAAGCCTGCTGTGCCTCCTCTGTCTAGACGAATACATCTGTCTTCTTGAGAAGTTTGTAGAGAGGCATCCCCCGTTCACCTAGTCGGGATATGAACCGGCTCAGGGCGTCCAGATAGCTAGTGAGTCTTTGTACGCCCTTGATGTTGCGTATAGGGCCCATGTTGCAGATGGCCATGATTTTTTTGGGGTTGGCTTCGATGCCATGCTCGAACATGATGTATCCGAGCAGCTTCCCCTTCGGAACCCCAAAAACACATTTTTCAGGATTCAATTTAACGCTGAACCTTCGGAGGTTCACAAATGTGGCGGCCAAGTTTGCGATTAGGTCTCTAGCTTGAGCTGTTTTCACCACTATGTCATCAACATAAATGGCGATCGTTGGTTTTGGCCGTTCGACTTGGTCAGGTTGGTTGGGCGGGTCGATTTGGTTGGTGAAGCATCACTGCATGCACCATTGATAGGTGGTGCCAGCGTTCTTTAGACCGAAAGGCATGGTTATGTAACAGTATGAACCATACGGGGTGATGAAAGAAGTCTCGATCTAATCGGGTTCTTTCATCACGATCTGGTGGTAGCTTGAATAGGCATCTAGAAAAGAGAGGATTTCACATCCTGAGGTGGAGTCGACTATCTGGTCTATGCGTGGCAAAGGAAAATGGTCCTTCGGACATGCCTTGTTGAGGCCAGTATAATCAACACACATTCTCCATTTCCCATTCTTCTTTTTCACAAGAATAGGATTAGCTAGCCAGTCGGAGTGGTATACCTCTTTGACGAATCTGACTGCCAAAAGTTTGGCGATTTCCTCGCCTATGGCCCTGCGCCTCTAATCGTCAAAGCGACGCAGGCGTTGCTTGGCGGGCTTTGAGCCCGGGATGACGCGTAGTGTGTGCTCGGTGACCTCTCTCGGTATGCCCAGCATGTCGGAAGGCTTCCACGCGAAGACATCATGATTTGCGCGTAGGAAGTTGGCGAGCTCGCTTTCCTATTTGGCCGGGAGCTTGGTCCCGACCCGAACCGTCTTGGTCGGGTCGGTGGGGTTGATCTCCAGCGCCTTGGTTTCCTCGGTTGGATGGAAGGCACTTGAGGAGGTCGGCTCACTGCAGTCGGGGACTGCTGGAGTCGCTGAATTCCCGAGCTCTGGGAGCTTGGTGGAGTTGATGACGGCAGTGGTGAGCTCATAATGCTCGCGATCGCACGTGTAGGCGTGCGAAAAGGTGCTACCCACGGTGATGACGTCGTTCGGTCCCGACATCTTTAGCTTGAGGTAGGTGTAGTTGGGGATCGCCATGAACTTGGCGTAACATGGCCGCCCCAAGATGGCATGGTAGGATCCCGGAAAGTCCACCACCTCGAAGGTCAGGATGTAACACCCTAAAAATTTATTATAATTTAGTAATTAAATTTGAGCATTTAATTAATTTTTATTCATTTTAAACTAGGTTAAATAATAATTTTTGGCAAATTAAAATTTACTATAAGATTTAGTAACATGATTGCTGCATTCATGCTGAGGCATTTTGGTTTTTGTCTGAGTGTAGTGTTAGAGTTGAGTGGCTTTGAATTCAAATCTAGTTTGAATTTGGAGCAAGTTTGTAAAAACTAGAAAATGAAAAAGTTTCTATTTTCTTTTCTTTACCCGCACCCCATTCTGGCCCAGGGCCATTGGTGGCCCAGCCCCGCGCCTCCCTTCCCACCTCCTAATTCACCACGTGGCCTGGTAGCGCGGCCTGCTCGGCGGCCCGCTCTAGCGCCGTCTCTCCACCACACGCGCGCACGCGCACCACATCCTAGCTCGGCGCATCATCGGCCCAGGCAAAGGCCTACTCCGAGCCTGCATCCGTGCACTTGCCGATCCCCCTCTCCACTCAATGCATCATGGGATCTGCATGTTAGTCCCTCCCTTCCCCTTTCTTCTTCGCTGTCCGATGATGGCACTTGCCATCCATGGTCGCCCGCCGCTCCCCTGAGCCAGCCAAGGCAGGCGTTCAAATCCCAGCATTGATGCTGTGCAATTGATGCCGCGCCTGTTTCCCCATCTGTCGTGCCCCCACTTGCCTATAAGACCCACTGTCGAGCCCCTCCCTCTCTTTCCGCTCACCACCCGAGCTCGCACCGCCGCCCCCTAATTCGCTGCTCCAGTGCTCGCTCATCGACAAGGTCATACTCAGGAGCTTCATCATGCCTCGTCGCGACCATAGGTACCTTTTCTTCGTGATTTAGTCATGGTTTGGCATTCCCGAGCTCACCGGCAGTGGTTTCTCTCTCCAGCTCACCGTTGCCGTCGACCAGACCCTTCGGAGCCTTCTCGGACTCCACAAATATCTTCCTCGGACCCACGGTGAGCCCATCGACCTCCCCGTCATATCGGCCTTGAGCTTAGTAGCTTGGAGTGCCGCTTAGGGGAGCTCCCGTTCATCCTAGCCATGGTGCCGCCGTGGGAGCCGTCGTCTTGACGTGCTTCCCATCCTTGTTTTGTACCCTACTGAGTTCGCATGGTCCCGCTCTTCATTTCTATGCATTCGGTTTGGATCGAGGTGGCCAGAACCACAACCCTGGCATCCGCCGCCGTGGTTGGCTCATCGACGTCAATGGCGCCGCCGTCTCTGGAACAGTGTGGCCAGGGGAAAGTTCCCCCTTTCCTCTATGCCGTCCATTCCTTGATCAGCGGCCAAGATCGCATACCCCTTCGGGGTTTATAACCGGTCCACCGGTTGGACCATGGACACGGTCCACAGCACTAGCTCACTGCGCCCACCGCACACGTGGTGCACCGAGCCAGCCAGTGTATGCCACATTGCGCCCAGCCAGCGGCAACACGGTCAACCCTCGATCAACCAAGCGTATTTTGTAGTTTAGCCCCTATGTTTTCCAGAAATGAACCCGCAGTCCAACCTTAGTTCAAAATCATTTCTTTTCAGTCCCTATGGTTTGGGATGCATTTTGGATAGATGCTGCAATGCTCAACATAAAATATTTGTTAAACATGACTAAAGGTATTATGCAATATGTTAAAATGGAGCTTTTTAGCAAGAATTAGGGGGCTAGAGTACTTGGTTGAGTGCTCTGGAGCCTCTCCATAAGGACTTAATCCTAAAGCAGCCACCCAGGAGGTTTCGTACAACCCCAAGTGTCAAATGGCTCTGACTTTAACCTGTTAACTAGATTGTACTAGATCATTTGTAGCTTTCCGTAAGGCAAGAGGGGGCACTAGTTGGTATGATTCTTTTCCTGCTACGGTGTGTAGCGTGCTGCGACCATGAGTGCCACCCCTAGAGGAGGGCCACATACGGCTAGATGGCTGAAACCTTAGCAGCTACGACCTATTAGTGCGACTAGCGAAGGGTTACGTAGTGAAACCCTGCCACACTTCCTAGGTAGAGGTGATGTGGGCTTGGCAAACCCCGGCATTGGATATACTTGTAAGCATGGTACACTTACACTTGTTTGACATTCAATGAAAATCCTGGATGGGTAATAGATAATGCATATGAAGAGTTTCCAGAGGATGTCCAGGATTACTAGGGTGATGTCCCCTAGTTGGAGTCCCTGTGGCGTTTTGGGCTTAGTCTTCTACTCTATGTAATAATGTTGCCGGTGAGCAAGACTTATGATAACTATGTGATTAAATATGCGTTGTAATAAAGTACTTTACTTTGATATTATTGCAATTTGAGATTATATGTGTGTTTGGACATCCTGAGCGCACATATATGAGCACTTAGTTTTGTTATGCAAAATTGGGTGCGGCAAATTGGTATCAGAGCTATAACTGACTGTAGGACGATCAACCTAGTTAGAAATGGATGTCTTTAGGATCACATTATCTTTATTTTGTTACTTCTAATTTACTATAATTTTTTTCTTATATTCTGTCTATTATCTATTGCAAAAATTATCTTATTCTAATTCTCAACCTTTTCATTTTTATAGATGGCCCGCACCAAGCTGACAACCCGCAAGTGTACCATTGTAATGCCAACAAGGAGGACTAGGTTCATTCTTGGCAAGCGCATTCCTCCACACCTAGTTGAGGCATTGAGGAACATGGCAGAGGAGCCCTAGGAGGAACTGCCTGTGGAGGTGCCCATAGAGGAACCTCTGGAGGACATGTTGGATGATGAAACTATGGATGAGGAGACTGAAGAGGGGCCCATGTATGAGGAGCCTATGGAGATAGAAGAATCTGAGGTGGAGCCCATGGAGGAAGATGAATAGGGGGGTCAGGATGGAGCTGGTGATCCTGAGGATGGTGATGCTTCTGACAACTCTGATTCCGATGATGGGGGTAATGATGGTGGTGATGATGGAGATGGTGGAGATGATGGTGATGACAGTGGAGATGATGGTGATGATGGTGATAGAGATGGAGGAGACGGTGGAGATGATGGTGATGACTACTATGCCGCACTACTAGCTAAGGGGTGGACCATGGAGATCCACTATGATTTGTAGGGTGATGCCTACTACCACCCAAAGCTTCTCTCCCTTGTACGTTTTGCTACCACACCAGGTGCACCGTGCTGTACTGGATGGAGCATTGGACCCACCTCGACTACACCGGCTTCTGGGAGATAGATGTGTACATCCGCGAAGGGAGTCGGGTGCACTACATCCATCATGCTATCACTGCATGGCTCGCACGTGCAGCCGCCATTCAAGATGCTGCTCGACAGGCGTTGGTGGTCAATCGTGACCGCCACTTCGATGACATTGCATGGGAGGAGGATCGTTATTTTCCCTGCTGTCGGAGTTTCCAATCCACCTGTAACATCGCTGCACCACTTGGGGAGGAGAACCATAGGCTTAGGCCTACCCTAGTGAGCTTGGCCCAGATCTACACTGACTTGGATCAAACCTTGGATGAGCTAGATGTCATGGGGAAGGCATACCTGCAGCTTGCCCTTAAGAATGGTACATTGAAGCAGCAGCAAGGTGGTCCTGATGTGGAGACGCCAAGAATTCCTACTGAATCGCCCCCAAGGAACAGAGGAGGCTATGGAGACCCCAACACCAGCACCAACATCGACCCATAAGAGGATTTCCCACAAATATGTAATAAACACGCATAGATATGCGAGAGTGTGTTTAGTTTCTTTTCTTTTCAATGGTTGAACAATTGTCACTTGAGTGGTTGGATGATTGTCATGATGGATAATGTTTGATTTGGATTTTTATCATGATTGTGGTGACTTGTGGGCATGTCCACAGTCATTTAGTTTAAGACTAAGGCTTAAGGAGGATATGAATAAATAGTTGGGTTTCTCTTTACCTTTCTCTCGGTTCTATATCATTTTGAGCAGTCCACATTTATCAGTTCATATCTCATGTTCTAGATGTTCAATGGTCATGAAAATTTTATGGAGATAAGTAGACTTCTGCATCTTTCTTTTGGCTCTGGTATCACATAAATACCTATTACGAATTGTGAGATACAGCTGTTGAAAGTTGATGTTTCTGTGCTGTCAGAAATCTAGAGCAGTACTGCTTGTCATCTGTTTTTGCCTGATTAAACATCAGAATCTGAGAATGTGTTCTAAATGAAAGTTGTAGATAATTTCATAAGCTTTCCATAAAGATAAAATTGGAATTCAGATGATAAATAGAGAGTGAGATATGCTCATTTTACTGTACTACTGTCTGTCCAACTCGCCGGAAAAGCTCAGAACAATTATCTTCTTGTATACCCTATATATATCTTGTCCTTGATCTTGTGATACCTACTCTTATTAGGCCAATATCTCTTAAAGGTTATATATTTTGGATATATGAGACTTATATGATGTATCTACAGATGGTGAACACCAGGAGGAACAACCAAGGAGGCGAGGACTTGCTGCCACCCCCCTATCACTATGGAGCAACTGATGATGATGCAAACTCAATTGCTTCAGCAAATGGCTCAGAACATGCAGAATAATGGGAATGGAAATGGGAATGCACCCCTCAAGTTGGAGACAAGAGGGGAGAGTTTCTGAAGGGACATCTGCCTGTCTTCAAGCATTCCACTGACCCTCTCCAAGCTGATGACTGGTTATGTGTAGTTGAGAGGCAACTTGAGATTGCACAATGTGATGACAGGGAAAAAGTGTTATATGCAGCTGGGCAACTGCAGGGGGCTGCACTTGACTGGTGGGAGTCATTCCGCTTTGGCCGTACTAAAGCTAACCCCATAACTTGGCTAGAATTTTGCAATGCTTTCCGCTCTCACCATGTTCTTGTTGGGTTGATGAAGCTGAAAAGAAGGAATTCCTTGCTCTCAAACAGGGAGGCATGACCGTGGCTAAGTATCATGACAAATTCATACAACTATCATGGTACGCACCTACTGAAGTGGAAGATGATGAAAAGAGGCAGGAGCTGTTCATGGAAGGTGTGAATGATGGTCTCCAGTACCAACTGTTGTCCCATACCTTTGCTAGTTTTTAGCAGCTAGTGGACAAGGCCTTGGTTGTAGAGAATAAGCGTCATCAAATGGAGGACAAGAGGAAATTCCAGGGGCAACAGTTTGGGAGCAACACTCGTGTTCGCACTATTCCTCAGCAAGCTTACCCACAGCAGCGCTATCAAGGTCAGTCCAGTCTGATCAACCGCAACCAGCAGCCATAGCATGCACAACAGCAGCAGTACAGGGCACCAGTTCAGCATCAGCAGCAAGCTAACAATGTTCCTGTGAACGGCAATGTTCCTAATTGCTATGTGAACGTGTAGAGAACACACGACTGCAACTTGTATGGCCCAATCTTCATGGTGGAGCATAAGTAAACTTGATAACTATCATTGCATGACCTGATGGAGAGGAAGCGCACCACGAGATCTTGCACCCGCGACGAACTGCCGAGACATCCACCCTTCCATGCGCCGACAAAACCAGTCCACGCAATCACGCCATATAGACATGAAGGCACGAACTGGGTGAACCGAAGTTCGGTGTTCTACAACCCCCTCAGGAGTCAAAAGAACGAATGTTGCAAAGCACTCATGCCTTACCAAAGATTCCAAATATTCTCTCCATGAGAGGAGAAACACACACACAAGGTGGCTGTATTTTAACCAAAAGAGACTCTTACATAGAAGGATTACATGGGTATTTATACAATGACGAAAAGTATGCGAAAAGTTGACACTTAATCTGGGTGCTAACCACCATACCAAAGGTCCTCTTTACTTTTGGCTAACTGAAGTGGGAACTCAAGCAATCTCTTCAATTCTCGCGCAGGTGCTGGGCTGCATATGCACCTTCCACTAAAACGATCATAACTCTTAGCTCGGAAGTCCAAAAGATGCACCGTTTGTTGCCGTGGAAACTAGACTTCAATATCTTTCTGTTGATATGGAATAAGGATGCAGAAACGTGGCCCAGTTTTGCAGGTATAGCTGTAACAAACTGTTGAATCATAGTTGAGGTTGAGTTATCCTTGTCCACATCATTCTCTCTCCCTTCGAAACGAGTCGTCCTTGACTCGTGCTCGTAGCATCAACATTGGACGAACATTATTGGAAACTTGACTCAAGAAAGAACAAAAAAAACAAGACTTGACGACGCAAGATAACTACAAACTCGAGCGCAAACTGAGAACAACTCCATATAGTGAGAACCAAACCATCGAATTGACCCGACGCAATGAGAGGAAACCAATGTTTAAATCTCTCAAGGCACCCTATCAGCATTCTAACTTGACTCAACACTATCTAGGAATTGAATACCAATCTGCGAAGGAAGCTTGTAAGGATAATTAGCTCACACCATGACAACCAAGGCTCTGAATACCAAATGATGTGTGAACGTGTAGAGAACACACGACTGCAACTTGTATGGCCCAATCTTCATGGTGGAGCATAAGTAAACTTGATAACTATCGTTGCATGACCTGATGGAGAGGTAGTGCACCACGAGATCTTGCACCCGTGACGAACTGCCGAGACATCCACCCTTCCATGCGCCGACAAAACCAGTCCACGCAATCACGCCATATAGACATGAAGGCACGAACTGGGTGAACCGAAGTTCGGTGTTCTACAACCCCCTCAGGAGTCGAAAGAACGAAAGTTGCAAAGCACTCATGCCTTACCAAAGATTCCAAATATTCTCTCCATGAGAGGAGAAACACACACACAAGGTGGCTGTATTTTAACCAAAAGAGACTCTTACATAGAAGGATTACATGGGTATTTATACAATGACGAAAAGTATGCGAAAAGTTGACACTTAATCTGGGTGCTAACCACCATACCAAAGGTCCTCTTTACTTTTGGCTAACTGAAGTGGGAACTCAAGCAATCTCTTCAATTCTCGCGCAGGTGCTGGGCTGCATATGCACCTTCCACTAAAACGATCATAACTCTTAGCTCGGAAGTCCAAAAGATGCACCGTTTGTTGTGTTGGAAACTAGACTTCAATATCTTTCTGTTGATATGGAATAAGGATGCAGAAATGTGGCCTAGTTTTGCAGGTATAGCTGTAACAAACTATTGAATCATAGTTGAGGTTGAGTTATCCTTGTCCACATCACTAATGCTCCACCAAAGAATGGTGCACCAAAGGCGCCAAATGCAGTCAATGACAAGAGATGCTTCAACTATGGAGAACCAGGACATTACTCCCACAGATGTCCTAAGAAGACGGCTAATATGCAGCAAAATTATGTCCGTGGAAAGGTTAATCATGTGACTGCAGAGACAGCTCAGGAGGCACCTGATGTGGTGATCGGTATGTTTCCGGTCAACTCAAACTCAACTACAGTTCTTTTCAATTCTGGTGCTTCGCATTCCTTCATAGCATATACTTTCATAAAGAAGCATGGTATTCCCGTATGTGTTATGAAGAAACCCATGTTAGTAAACTCATCTAGAGGGGAAATGAAAGCAAATTGGATATGCTTAGCTGCTAGTCTCATCATAAGGGGGTAGAATTTCAAGCCAACCTTGTAGTCATAGACTCATCTGAAATCGATGTTATCTTGGGTATGGATTGGTTGAGGTCCTAGAAGGCAGTTATAAATTGTGGGAATAGTTCCATGAATCTAACCACTCCATCTAGAGAGAAAGTTGAGTATGTAGCAACATAGCCAGCCTCGAAAATCTATTGGGTTAATCAATTGACGGGCACAACCATAGAGGATATACGGATAGTAAATGAGTATCCAGATGTCTTCCCTAATGAGTTACCAGGTATGCCACCTGAATGAGATATTGAGTTTATAATTGAACTTTTACCTAGAACTGTACCCATAGCTAAGAGACCTTATAGAATGGGAGTGAATGAATTAGCGGAACTTAAGAAACAAATAAAGGAACTGCTAGATAAGGGTTATGTCCAACCTAGTTCTTCACCTTGGGGAGCACCAGTATTGTTTGTAGAGAAGAAAGATGGTACACAAAGAATGTGCATAGATTATAGATCACTTGATGAGGTCACTATTAAGAACAAGTATCCACTACCTAGAATCGATGACCTGTTTGACCAGTTGAAAGGAGCTTGTGTATTTTCTAAGATCGACCTCTGATATGGATACCATCAGTTGAGAATAAGACGTTCTAACATTCCCAAAACCGCTTTTGTGACCCAATATGGATTATATGAGTTCACAGTCATGTCTTTTGGTCTGACAAATGCACCTGCTTACTTCATGTATTTGATGAGCAAAGTATTCATGGAGTACCTTAACAAGTTTGTCGTTGTGTTTATTGATGATATATTAGTCTACTCTAAGAATGAAGAAGAACATGAGGAACATTTGAGGCTAGTATTGCAAAAGCTTAGAGAACATCAGCACTATGCTAAGTTTAGCAAATGTGAGTTCTGGCTAAAAGAAGTATCTTTCGTTGGCCACATAATCTCTAATGGAGGAGTAGTAGTAGATCCCAAGAAGGTTAGAGATGTGTTGAGTTAGAAGCCACCTCAGGATGTTAGTGAGATTCAGAGTTTCCTTGGTATGGCTAGGTACTATTGGAGATTCATCGAGGGATTCTCTAAGTTAGCCGAACCTATGACTGCCATGTTAGAGAAGAATGCCAAATTTGTATGGTCTAAGTAATGTCAGGATAGTTTTGAGGAGTTGAAAAAGAGACTGACTTCTGCCCCAGTGCTTGTCTTACTTGATCTTACCAAAAGCTTCTCTATCTATTGTGATGCCTCACGGCAAGGTCTAGGCTGCATTCTTATGCAAGAGGGTAGAGTTGTTGCCTACGCATCTAGACAACTGAGAAAACATGAGTTAAATTATCTGACTCATGATCTAGAGTTAGCGGCTATGGTACATGCTCTCAAGATTTGGAGGCATTACCTAATTGGTCACAAGAGTTTGAAGTATATATTTGCTCAGTCAGATCTGAATTTGAGGCAGCGTAGGTGGCTAGAGTTGATCAAGGATTACGACTTGGAAATACACTATCATCCGGGAAAAGCTAACGTTGTAGCAGATGCTTTGAGTAGGAAGAGTTATGTTAACATGGCCTATGCAACTAAATTACCTAGAGAGTTGTGGAGGAGTTCGAACACCAGAATTTGGGTATTGTGGCTAACACTATGGAGTTAGAGGTAGAACCTACTTTAGAACGAGAGTTTCATAAGGGATAGTTGAATGATGAGAAAATCAAAGATATTGCTGAACGTATAGTGATTGGTAAAGCCCTAGGTTTCCACATGGATGATCAAGGAACATTATGGTTTGGTAAAAGGATTTGTGTGCCAGAAGTGAAGTCTATTAGAGAGTCTATTTTGAGGGAAGCTCATGACTCTGCCTATTCTATACACCCGAGGAGTACTAAAATGTATCTTGATCTTAGAGAGAGATATTGGTGGATGGACTAAAGAGATACGTGGCTAAACATGTGGCCATATGTGATACGTGCCAAAGAGTAAAGGCAGAGCATCAGAGGCCAGCGGGTTTAGTTCAACCTATGAAGATACCTGAGTGGAAATGGAAAGAAGTTGGAATAGATTTTATAGTGGGATTACCCTGTACACAGAGGGGATATGACTCTATTTGGGTAATTGTAGACCATCTGACAAAAGTAGCACATTTCATTCCTATCAAGACAACTTACTCTGGTGCGAAGTTGGCAGAGCTATACATGGAAAGGATTGTATGTTTACATGGAGTACCGAAGAAGATTGTTTCAGATAGGGGTACACAGTTCACATCTTATTTTTGGCAGAAGTTGCATCGAGTCCATGGACACGAAGTTGAACTTTAGCTCAACTTATCATCCTCAGACAGATGGGCAGACCGAGAGAACAAATCAGATTTTAGAGGATATGATGAGAGCTTGTGCTTTACAGTATGGGACAAGTTGGGATAAGAGTTTACCCTATGCTGAATTCTCTTATAATAATAGCTACCAGAAAAGTCTTAAGATGGCACCATTTGAAGTGCTGTATGGCAGAAAGTGCAGGACACCACTGTTTTGGAATCAAACGGGGGAAAGTCAAGTCTTTGGACCAAAAGTTTTGCAACAGGCAGAGAAATAGGTACAAACAATAAGGCAACACTTGAAGGTCGCACAGTCTCGATAGAAAAGCTATGCGAACACCGGAAGGAGGGATTTGGTGTTTGAGATTGGTGATTTTGTTTATCTCAAAGTTTCACCTATGAGAGGAGTTAAGAGGTTTCATACTAAGGGAAAGTTGTCACCCAGGTATGTGGGACCCTTCAAGATCATCAACAAGAGAGAAGTTGCTTACTAGCTAGAATTACCAGAACAACTCTCAGGTGTTCATGATGTTTTCCATGTATCATAGCTTAAGAAATGTTTGAGGGTACCTAAGGAACAGTTACCTTTGGATGAACTGGATATCCAAGAGGATCTTTCTTACAAAGAATATCCAGTGAGAATTTTGGAAATAGCTAAGGGAATCACAAGGAGCAGGATTATAAGAATGTGTAAGGTTCAGTGAAATAGGCATTCTGTAGATGAGGCAACCTGGGAAAGAGATGATGATCTGAAATCTGACTATCCTAATCTTTTCGAATCATCCAAATCCCGGGGACGAGATTCATCTTAAGGTGGGTAGGTTTGTAACACCCTAAAAATTTATTATAATTTAGTAATTAAATTTGAGCATTTAATTAATTTTTATGCATTTTAAACTAGGTTAAATAATATTTTTGGCTAATTAAAATTTACTATAAGATTTAGTAACATGACTGTTGCATTCATGCTGAGGCATTTTGGTTTTTGTCTGAGCGTAGGGTTAGAGTTGAGTGGCTTTGAATTCAAATCTAGTTTGAATTTAGAGCAAGTTTGTAAAAACGAGAAAATGAAAAAAGTTTCAATTTTCTGTTCTTTACCCGCACCCCATTCCGGTGTAGGGCCGTTGGCAGCCCAGCCCCGTGCCTCCCTTCCCTCCTCCTGATTCGCACATGCGGCCCGGCAGCGTGGCCTGCTCGGTGGAACGCTCTAGCACCATCTCTTCACCGCACGCGCACGCACCGTGGCCCAGCTCGGCGCATTGTCAGCCCAGGCGAAGGCCTGCTCCACGCCCGCATCCGCACACTCACAGATCCCCCTTTCCACTCACTTTGTCATGGGACCCACATGTTAGTCGCTCCCTTCCCCTTCCTTCTTCGCCGTTTGGTGATGGCGCTTGCCATCCATGGCCACCCACCGCACCCCCAAGCAAGCCAAGGCAGGCGTTCCAATCCCACGTTGATGTAAGGCGATTGACGCCGTGCATGTTTCCCCTTCTGCTGTGCCCCCACTCACCTATAAGACCCATTAGCGAGCCCCTCCCCCTCTCTCTTTCCGGTCACCACCCGAGCTCGCACCGCCACCCCCTAATTCGCTGCTTTGGTTCTCGCTCGTCGACGAGGTCATACTCAGGAGCTTCGTCATGCCCTAGCACGACCATAGGTACCTTCTTCTTCACGATTTAGTCACGGGTTTGGTGTTACCGAGCTCACTGGCAACGGTTTCTCTCTCTAGCTCGCCATCACCATCGACCAGACCCTTTAGAGCCTTCCTAGATGCCGCGAACATTTCCCCTGGACCCGCGGTGAGCCCCTCGACCTCCCCATCCTGGTGGCCATGACTTTAGTGCCTTGGAGCGCCACTTAGGGGAGCTCTCGTTCATCCCAGCCAGGGCGCCATCGTGGGAGCCATCGTCTCGACGTGCTTCCTGTCCTTGTTTTGTACCCCGCTGAGTTCGCGTGGACCCGCTCTTCATTTCTATGCATTCAGTTTGTATCGAGGTGGCCGGAACCACAACCCCAGCATCCGCTGCCATGGTTGGCTCACCGGCATCAATGGTGCTGCCGTCGCTGGAACAGTGCGGCTAGGGGAACTTCCCCCTTTCCTCTATGCCGTCCGTTCCTTCATCAGCGGCCAAGATCGCGTACCCCTTCGGGGTTTATAACCGGTCCACCGGTTGGACTGTGGACACGGTCCATAGCGCCAACACATCGCGCCCACCGCACACGTGGTGCACTAGGCCAACCAGCGCACGCCATGTCGCACCCAGTCAGCAGCAACACAGTCAACCCATGGCCAGCCGAGCGCATTTTGCAGTTTAGCCCCTGCGTTTCTAGAAATCAACCCGCAGTCCAACCTTAGTTCAAAATCATTTATTTTTAGTCCTATTTTCTTCTGTTTTAGCCCCTGTACTTTTGGATAATGGTGCGCGCCGTCCAGAACATGTTACAATTCAGTTTTAACTCAAATCCAGTTTGTTTTATTTACAAGAATGCCACTGAAACCTTATTTCATGCATAACTTTTGCGTTTTAAGTCCGATTAGAGTGATTCTTTCGCTCATGAGTTCATAGTAGTACGTAGATTAGTTCTATAAGCTTTTTAGTCTCTGTTTCTACTTTTTGGTGTACTGTTCTAATAGAAGTCTATTTGTATGCATGTAATGATTGGATTGGATGCCTGATTGGTGGATTGGATCTCTTATAGAGGGTGAACAAGTTGAGTTTGCTGAGGAGCCAGCCGTCGATCAGTACCAAGAGGAGAACTTTGATTAAGGCAAGTGTAGCAAAGGCCCCTTGTACCTATGAACTCTACAATTCATATACATGCATGTATTTAAATTTGACTTACCTTTAAGGACTTTACCTAGATTACTATTTGTACCACATATCCTTGATACCTATGGTTTGGGATGCATTTTGGATAGATGCTGCAATGCTCAACATAAAATAATTGTTAAACATGACTAAAGGTATTATGCAATATGTTAAAATGGAGTTTTTAGCAACAATTAGGGGGCTAGAGTACTGGGTTGAGTGCTCTAGTGCCTCTCCATAAGGACTTAATCCTAAAGCGGCCACCCAGGAGGTTTCGTACAACCCCGAGTGTCAAATGGCTCTGACTTTAACCTGTTAACTAGATTATACTAGCTCGTTTGTAGCTTTCCGTTAGGCAAGAGGGGGCACTAGTTGGTATGTTTCTTTTCCTGCTAGGGTGTGTACCGTGCCG
The DNA here is from genome assembly GCF_019320115.1 of Miscanthus floridulus. Taxonomy (NCBI): domain Eukaryota; kingdom Viridiplantae; phylum Streptophyta; class Magnoliopsida; order Poales; family Poaceae; genus Miscanthus; species Miscanthus floridulus. Next base: position 105,711,667 of record NC_089589.1, read on the forward strand.
TGACCATGAGTGCCAACCCTAGAGGAGGGCCACATACGGCTAGATGGCTGAAACCTTAGCAGCTACGACCTGTTAGTGCGACTAGCGAAGGGTTACGTAGTGAAACCCTGCCACACTTCCTAGGTAGAGGTGATATGGGCTTTGCAAACCCTAGCATTGGGAATCCTGGCTCGGTAGGTAACGTTGTACAATTTCTGCAGAAATATTTAACCTGTTATAACAGCTGTGCTCACGGATACGAGCGATCTAGATCTTTCATGATTAGAGGTTACTATGGATGGTTGGGAGTTGACATAATCTAGAAATTCACTATTACCACTTGGGTTGGGTTTATTCACTAAAGTAGTGATTCAGGATGCTAAAACTTGACCAACTAAAATTGCTAACCACAGTCGAACCGTCTTTAGCCTTTGAGCCTCATAGATCCCTTTGATATACTTGTAAGCATGGTGCGCTTACACTTGTTTTACATTCAATGAAAATCCCAAATGGGTAACAGATAATGCATATGAAGAGTTTCCAGAGAATGTCCAGGATTACTTGGGTGATGTCCCCCGATTGGAGTCCCTGTGGCGTTTTGGGCTTAGTCTTCTACTCTATGTAATAATGTTGCCGATGAGCAAGACTTATGATAACTATGTGATGAAATATGCGATGTAATAAAGTACTTTACTTTGATATTATTGCAATTTGAGATTATATGTGTGTTTGGACATCCTGGACGCACATATATGAGCACTTGGTTTTGTTATGCAAAATTAGGTGCAACACAGGACCTCCGAGCGGAAGTTGGCTTGGTTACCAAACGTGACGGGAGGTCAATCTACCTGAGTGGGTACGCCTATGTCCCTGGAATCACACCGTGGAAGGGGGAGCTCACTAGGCGGAGCTCCGACCCAGGGATGCGCATGGCGTCGAGGGTGTCGACGTAGAGAAAGTTGAGGCCGCTGCCTCTGTCCATTAATTAGCACCTTGGTGAGGTACTTCTTGAGGACGATGGGGTTGATGACGAGCGGGTAGCGACCCGGTCGGGTGACGTGGGAAGGATGGTCTCTCTGATCAAAAGTGATCGGGGAGTCTGATCAGCTAATGAAAGAGGGGATGGCCGACTCAGCGGCGCATGCCTCTCTATAGCCTACCTTATGCTGGCGCTTGGAGTGGATGGCATTGGATCCCCCAAAGATCATGAGGCGTTCCTCAGGGTCGGGGAAGCCGTCTTCATCCTTGCCAGCCATGCCTCCCTTCCTGGCCATGTCCTCCTTGCCTTTCCCTTCCTTTGGCTTGCTGGCATGCCGCAAGAAGCGCTTGAGGAGCTCGCAGTCCTTGTAGAGGTGTTTGATGGGATAGGCATGGTTGGTGCACGGACTCTCCATGAGCCTATCAAAATGGTCAGGCTAGCCCTGCTGGGGCTGCTTGACAGCGTAGTCGGCTGTGATGACCAAAGCTGGGTTGGCCGGTCGGCGCTGATCCTTCTTATTCTTCTTGCCCTTTTGTGTGGAGGGACCCTCACCTTGGTCCTCACACTTGGACTTGCCCCTGTCCCGACCACTGCTGAAGACCGCCCCGACTGCCTCCTTGTTGGAGGCATGGTTTGTGGCGATGTCAAGCAGGTCGCGGGTGGTACGGGGCTTCACATAACCGAGCTTATGGATCAGGGACTTGCAGGTTGTCCCAGAAAGGAGCGCACTAACGACGTCCGTGTCGACGACTTTAGGAAGGGAGTTGCACTGCTTTGAGAACCCGTGGATATAATCCCATAGGGATTCATTGGGCTCCGACTGGTAGCTCTTAAGGTCCTAGGAATTCCCAGGACGGACATAGGTCCCCTGGAAATTTCCAACGAAGACCCTCTTGAGATTCACCCAGTCGCGGATGCTGTCGGGCGGAAGGAATTCGATCCATGCTCGAACATGCTCGCCCACGTAGATGGGGTGGTACCAGATGATGAAGTAATCATCATCCACTCCTCCGGCTCGGTAGGCGAGCCAGAAGTCTTCGAGCCATATACCGGGATCCGTCTCCTCGGTGTACCTATGATGTTGGTGGGCGGTCGGAAGCACTGTGGGAACGACGCTTTCTGGATGCGGCAACCGAAAGCCCATGGCTCTAGGCTGTTGGGGCTGGGGCTTCGATCGTTCAATCGGCTGCCATGCCTAGGGTGCGTGTCCCCGCACTCCTCGATGGTCAAGCCAGGGCCCACGCTGCCTGCTCTCGCCGCCACTTGATGGATGTCATCATCGTGCCGGGTGTGGCATCGATTGTTGGTGACGCTGTGAGCGTCATGGTTCGGCTTAGGCCATTCATGCATAGGTGGTCGGTGTGGAGCGGGCGCCGGGTTGGGCTGTGGTGCAGTCGCGGCTTCCTACCCCATGCCCGACAAATGCAGTGGTGAATGGACGAAGTGATTCAACTGGTGCGGCCCCAGTCCCCTTGTTGGGCAAGAGGCCACAAGCCGGTGTCGTGATGCGGAGCTCTCCGCCTGCTGAATGGTGGCGGTCTCCACTAGCGCCCGAAGGTTCCGGTGGATTGCCTGTTACTAGGGGTCAGTAGGCTCAGGGAGGCCATGCAGAAGCATCATCATAGCAACGATGTTGTGGCTAGCCCAAGCAAACTAAGGGGGGTCATTCCCTCCGTCCAGGATGTTACGCTGGACCTGACGGGCACGACCCCAAGCGCCGCTGGCCGGGTTGTGTGCATGTGGCGTAGCATGCTGCGCCGAACGTTCCAGTGTAGGTGGTGGCCGACTCTGCCGCCCTTGCCGTAACTCCTCGCCGTGCTCCAGCGCACATGCTAGGGCCTGCGCATGGGGGTCTAGAGGGGTGTGAGTCTGCCGAGACTCCACTACCACCGGTGGCAATCCTAGGGCGTCTGCCATAGCGCACTCCCGGGACAGAGGGTGGCCAGATGCCATGACGTCGCCGATGCTGGAGCCGTGGCTTTTGACCTCATCATCGATGAGGTCATGGAAGGAGGTGGGAGCATAGCCTGCCATCCCCACGAACTCATACGCGAGAGGGGGTGGCATCAACATCCTTCGGAGCCCCCCGCGCACGCGTCCACGGGGGACTGAAGCTGTAGGGGAACCGGTCATATGGCGGTCGTGTTGGGGTCCCTCAAGAGAGTCGAAAAAGGTGTTAAATAGTGAGTGAAGAACAATATTTACATCACTCACCATGGGGTTTGAGCCCAGCATGGGCTCAAGGCGAAGCTCGAGTGTCTCGACATTGGGGTCGTTGATTGGCCCAGGGTCAGTGGAGGGTGCTCCTCCTCCAGTGGGCACCACAACAAGTGCCTCCTTGCGGATGCATAGTACGCTGAGCTGGTCGGCGATGAAGTCCAGACTCCCAAAGATGAAGGTCTAGAGTGGCACGAAGATGGGAGGAACCCACATCCCTGCAAGCGGGAGCATGGGAAACTCCAGCGAGCCAAAGCGAATCGTATCGCTCGAGCCCGCCATGCCAAAGATGGTGGAAAGATGGGCCATCCGATGACCAAAAGCATGAACGCACGGCGTCCTCCCCACGGACGGCGCCAACTGTCGGTGCGAAAAGTGACCAATAAGTAAATATTTATAGTTTTGCCGTGCGTTGTGATCGGATGTGGCCTAGCACTCAATGACACAAGATTTATACTGGTTCAGGCAACGTGCCCTAGTCCAGTTTCAGTCGGTCGATGACTTTATTCCTGAGCCCAGGTGCTTAAAGTTTGTTGTGGGGTTACAAACGAATAGGAATGAGAAGGGGGGTGTTAGAGGCCCGGTCGAACTCTGAACCAAGTGGCCGAGAGTGACTGGGGCTCTAATATATGCTAAGTATTGGAGAGTATGCTCTATGTGTCTCTAGATCTTGTTGAGCTATTGCGTTCTTGAGTCGTCGAGAGAGTCTTCCAGAGAGAAGAAGCCAGCCTCCTTTTTTAGGAGAGAGCGCATCCCCTTTTATAGTTGAAAGGGATGGCCTTACAAGTCAGAGAGAAAGAGAGAAAATGTATATATGTGCTGCCTAGTCTTGTTGCTCATGCCATCGGGTACGGGATGGCTGCTAGCGCCCACAATACTGTTTATGCCTAGACACGTCTGGCAGGCTCTACCAAGTTCGCCTGGTACAGCAAACGTCGACGCCCATAATACTGTTTGTGGTCTGACGTGTCTAGAGGGTTGTATAGTGTTGGGTTCATAAACCCGGGGTCCCTCATGGACCGCCTTCCCCACAAAGGCTCGGCCCAAGCAGACAACATTGCAAACAACGCACAACTCATGGGCCGGCCCAAGTCACTAAATGATAGGCTAGAAGGACAATCCAATCTCCGACCCAAAGGCCTAGCCAAGGAGAACAGTGCCCGTTTCCGACTCTGGCCCACCTCTCTGACCGGAGCGCTCACTTCGGTCTCCGGCCCGCCTCCAGACGGCCTCTCCGACCGAAAGGCCTGGCCAAGCACCGCTTGCAGACTCCGACCCTCATCTTCGACCGAGGATGCGCCAGACCCCTGCTCACTGCTCCTCTCCAACTGGCGCATTCAGAGCCGACTAGGACTAACCAACCGGGGATGCCCGCTCGATAAGGACTAGGGAATGGACGAAGAAAGTAATGGCACACAAGTCAAACCACACTACCAGGACCCTACCCTGTGCACCAGCCAGGCAGTACCTTGCAACCTTCCAAGCATTTCAGAACCCAAGCAGTGTTGTGGGCGCTGACTATTTCCCCTACAATGTTGTGGGCGCCATTAACTCCCATACGGTAAGGCTCCCCCCACATGCCTCTGGCATCAATAGTGTTGTGGGCACCGACATCTACCATACTAAGCGAACATGGTAAAACCCCTAGTGTGCCTCCAGGAATCAACAGTGTGGCAGGCGCCGACGTCTGTCACACCCGAAGAAGACAAACACAACCTCCCACGTGCATCTAACATTCAACAGTGACATCAACAGTATTGTGGGTGCCTACCATTATCTTGTACCCGCCGGCGTGGGCAAGAAGGCTTAGTAGCATACATACTCTCTCCCTCTCACTTGTAAGGCCATCCCCTTCTTCTATAAAAAGGGATGCGCTCTCTTCCAGTTGATTCAGATTCATTCAGATCGATAAGTTCACTAGTATACAACAACATAACCGCCAGGTTCAAGCCACGAGCATACGCTCGAACACTTAGCTCACAGCGAAGCTCCCGTCACTCTCGGCCCGTCTGACCAGAGTTCGACCGGACCTCTTGTACCCCCCATCTTTCTCCTTCTCGTTTGTAACCCCACTACAAACTTCGAGCACCAGGGCTCAGGAATAAAGTCACCGACCGACTCATTCTGGACGTAGGGCACATTGCCTGAACCAGTATAAACCCTGTGTCATTGAGTGCTAGGCCACCTACAAATATTTACGTGTTGATCACTTTCTGCACTGACATATAGTGTCCGTCTGTCATGACCTGGAGGCACCATCTTGCAGGTGTGCACGGTATGGCAGGGTACGGTCCTCGGTTTTGCGGTTGACTTGAGCGCATTACCTTATCTGCTCTGCCTGCTCTCTAGGACCACATCGAGCGGGCGTCCCCGGTCGGTCGTTCCCAGTCATCCCCGACCGTGTCAGTCGGGAAAGAGCAGCGAGTAGAGGTCCGGCGTATCCTTGGTCGGAGAAAGGGGTCGGGCGAGGCGGGGCCTGCCCCCAGAGGTCGGAGGTGCCAGTCGGGGACTGGATCGTGGTCTTGGCCTGTTATTGTGTATCTAGGCCGGCCTAGGCGTGTGTTGTCGTTGCGCCGCCTGCTAGGCCGAGTTTTGTAGGGAAACGGGTCCATTGGGGACCCTGGGTTTATGAACCCAACACAACGTTTTTTCATCGTTGCACAAGGGTTAAAAGTTAGTACGAGTGGTTCCAAATAATTCTAGGAGATGTCTAGTATATATGCTTGACTAATTCTCCTTATGACAAGTGGATGGCATGTATGTAGGCACCAAGCGGTGACACCCAAAAATAATGGTTATAACTAGTGCTTCATATATATTACATGCATGTCGTACATTTTTATTAATCATGTCTTACAATGCATGTCCAAGAATAGGAGGATTGGATCAAAAGCTGTGGCCGCATTAATCCATGACCGGGATGCTAGATGCCGATACTGGGAACCATCCACACAAGTGTCAAGTATTGCTCGCCGATTTCACATGACACAATTGCACCTAAAATGACTATATATACATGCTTCACCGGACACACGCTACTCAACACAAGACATCTCATTGTTTATTATTAGATATATTGAGCAGGACACTACTCAGATTCATCACATACACATACATATATGTAATCAACCATGAAAGGAAGTTCAGACATCACACTTGCTCACGTTATTCAATTGATGCTTGCCCTTCGTATATCAAGGTATAAAAAAGTATAAAGGTAGCCTTTGTTAGGCAACCTAGCCAATAGTCAGAGCCGAATCTGGGGCATTATTGCCATACATAACATACGGAGCCGGCCAACAAATGGTATTTTTATTGTTTTCGTCGAACTTGTAGAAGACAATAAGACGTACCCATCCTGGATCGATTGGAGATGTGTGTGTGTGTGTGTGTGGGGGGGGGGGGGGGGGGGGGGGGGGGGGGGGGGGGGGGTGGGGGGTGGGGGGGGGGGGGGCAGTCCATTGGATATACGTTTGCATCTCTTATATCTGCCCTTTCATTAAGCATCAGGTTAATATTTTCCGGAGTAATCTCCTTGCCAACCATGTGTTCCCATACTTCTCTAGGGGCAGGAGCACGGGCAGGGACAGCCATGATCATGTACTATCCTTAGCTTTTCTCCCTTTTGTAACTATTATAACACCAATAAGAATCAATAATCGAGCAACATTGATATAATCAAATAGAAACATAACATGTCGTTTCGAACTAATGCTATCATACTTTCATACTAAGCAGATGTCTTAATCGAAGCCGAGCAGCAAACAATCTACTGAAATGTTAAAAGGAAAATTTTTGAAAGCAATAACTAACAAATAAATACATGACAACCTCTGGAGAAGAAGAAGACGCGGTAGCCTATGGTGATGATACCTGCTCTAAGTATATGTTTGTATATACACACACAAACATTTGTATAGTAGCTTGGCTTTTCTCGGTGAAAACAATGTAACCGTTTTGTCCACCTTTCATTAGGAAACACCGTCATATTGCCCATTTGCTGTCAATAAACGATAGATGTCGACCATAACAATGCATACGGTCTGCTAATAACGTGTAAGCACGAACGTCATAACAATGCATTCAGTCTGCCAATAACGCGTAAGCACAAACGTCATACCAATTAATGCAGTATGGCAATAACATGTAAGCACAAACGTGTATATACGTGAACTAGTATGTACGTGATACTAACAAGTATATTGAACTAGCATGTACGTATATATGCATAAATAATGTACATGTCCAATAGACTTCTTGGACAAGCATGTGCGTTAAAAAAAACTTTTCTCTCTCTCTAGCCGTAGAGGTCCATTCTGTCCCAGGCAGAGGCAGAGCTACCAGATATAAGGCTTTAATTTAATCACTGAAAATTTACAGTAAATTCATCCAAGCTCAAAAAAATTATGTGAACATAACGATGCATGCAGTCTGCTAGGTTTGACTTAGTGAACATCATCATATGGTCCTACTTAGTAGGCATCGTCTATTCTTCTCCATGTCCTCCTTGTTCGTCTATTCATCCATTCTCCGGAGCTCCTCTCTGGCCTCGTCTGCCTTTTGTCTGATGACGCGCAAGCACGCCTGCCTTTGATAGGCCTCGACTCGACGTCGCTTTTCTTGGATCTCTTCATGCATCTGGTTCAAGGCGTCGAGGCCCCTTTCCTCGGTGTCTTCGTCGTCATCCTGATGCACCACGCCAGCTACGTCAACCCTGGGTGGGCTGGGCTGGGGTTGAGCCTCGTTCGAGGCTGGGGGAGGCCTTTCTAGGCCATCCGAGGCTCCTATCAGCAGTGCGGTTGTCCGAGGCGAGGTGGGCTCCCTGCCTCCGTCCGCGGAGGTTCCAGCGACCGTGTCTGCCCCACGCGAGGGCGGAGGATCTCTGTTACTGTTGTGGCTAGTTCTTCTTGTACCAACCGCCATTGGTTTGAAACTTGTGGTACGATGGGGTCCCCACGGTCGGCGCCAACTTTGGTCACTCCTGGCCTCTCGCCTTCACTGTGGACTACGCGGGGAGAGGCCGAGGGTTTCCCACATGGAATCCCGCGGAGGTGAGCGTACAGAGCGAAGGTTCCCATAGGGGGGCAAGAATTAAATGCGATTTAATTTCTTATTATATTGCCAAAAAGTCCTCCTGAATACACGGCGCCTCCGGGTATTTATAGCTCATACCCGGGGTTCTGGCAAAATTACAGAAGAGTTGATGTGGGGCCGTCAGCTATAACATGGCGGTCAAGGGCAAAGGGGTAGTCCTCCGTATCCCCAACTAACCACCCTACTCCCCTACTGGATGTGTAGGACCGCCTCTGCCGCCTCCGGGCTTTCCCTCGCTAGGGCCCGCGCGAGGCCCCCGGGCGCCCCGAGCGAGGGTTTGTCACCTGTTACCGTCTGGCCCCCTCCCCTGACGACTTCACGGACAAAGGCGTCGAACCCTCGCCCGCGATACTTGCAAAAACAGAGCACAGAGTGAATTGAACCCTAGCGACGGAGGCCGCGCTCCGCAGCGAGGGGTGGTCAGATTGCCCAACGAAGGGTCAGGTGTCACGGTAGGAGCTGCACCCGGGGAGCATCCCCCAACAGTATATACCCTCAAAAGACCGATTTCATTGGAACCAACTTGTTATGGATGTGTTTTGACTAGACCCTGAAAAGGTCCTACTCCGCAAGTTCTCCACCATCTTCGCCGAGCCACATCGCCTGCCGCTTTCTCGCTCCCGTGACCACAACATCACCTTAGAGTCGGGCTCGCAGCCGATGGACATATGGCAATCCCAACAACCAGCGATCGACTTACAAGGATGAGTTGGAGCGCTAGTGTGCCGCCATGCAAGGATGCAAAACTATTGGAGTATGGATTTTCAACGTCATGTTGTCTATCCACTACCGGACTCCCGGCCTTTGCCGAGAGCCCGAAGCTCTCGGCAAAGACGAGTTGACGCTCAGCAAACTATTTGCCGAGAGCAGCTCTCGGCAAAGAACCATCGGCAAAACATCTACCGGCAAAGGATTCTTTGCCGAGAGCCCCTCTCGGCAAAATATTTACCGAGAGTAATCTCAAGGCTCTCGGCAAACTCTAGCTCTCGGCAAACTGGCGCGCCCTGGTAACGACCAAACGACCGCTAACGGTGTGACAGCTTCTTTACCAAGAGCGACCGTCGGCAAAGAACTTCTTTGCCGAGAGCGACCGTCGGCAAAGAATTGTTAAAAAAAAGATTTGCGGCAAAGGTGGTGTTCAAAAAAAAATATAGGTTTGCCGAGAGCCGACCATCAAGCTCTCGGCAAAGAGGCATATTTGCCGAGAGTCGACCACCAAGCTCTCGGCAAAGAGGCATATTTGCCGAGAGCCGACCACCAAGCTCTCGGCAAAGAGGCAGATATGCCGAGAGCCCTACTCTCGGCAAAGAGTCCAGAGAGCATTTTTTTTGTTTTTGAGAGCATTTTTTATTTTTGTTTATATTTCCAGCTTCAACAACACATATTTCACAAATATAACACATCATCCACATCACATATATCACAAATATGTCATCAACATCATATGTCTCACATTATAATCCATCTAAACATCTCAAATCCAACGACACATGTCCATCTCAAAGTGCTAAGTTCATCTCACACAAGTTCATGTCACAAAGTGCTAATACATGATGAAGAACAACAGGCTCACCCCCAAGGCTCCCACCCTCCCGATGGCGGCTGCTGCTGCTGGCGGAAGGTGTGGATACGGCTGGTACCCCGACCCTCCCGACGGCTGCTGATGCGGCGGAAGTTGTGGATACGGTTGGTGCCACGACCCTCCCGATGATGGCTGCTCAGGCACATCATTCGAACCCGCCGATTGATTCTGCACAAAGGAGAATAAAATTAGTAATTATAGTAATACTAAGGCATATAATTGTAATCTAAGCGTAGACAAGTCAAAATTTGCAGAACTAGGTATAAAATTATAATCTAAGCCTAGACACATCAAAGTTTCGGCAGCACCTCCCCTGCACGGTGGGGTTTCCAAAACCTGCAAGAAAACCAACGGCACGATGGCCGCCCACCACATATCAACGGCACGATGGCCGCCACACATATATATCAACGGCACGAAGGCCTCCCATCACATCAACGGCACGATGGCCAACATGTACAGTAAAGAGCTTTTGTTAGAGAAGTTGAACTCACGTATGAGTAAGGTGGGTATGGGTAAGGCGGTGGAGGAGCGAACAGCTCTAGTGGCGCTGGACGACCCATCGTGACGCCAAGACTTGCCACGTACTGAGCCAAGGCATCAAACCTCGCCCGCTCGGCCTCCCACCTCTGTCGCTCGGCCTCCCGCTCCCTCTGTCGCTCTTCCTCCACCCTAGCCTTATGCTCCTCGAGCGCATGCACCTGAGCCTATAATTTTTCACCGCATTGTTACAAGCAATTTCGAGGAATGTAAAACCAATGAACGACGAATAAAACAGAAATAACCTGTAGTGCTGCCACACGATGCGTCGAAGTGTCCTGCCTTGGGCGTATGGGCACGCTACCGCTCGTGCTGCTTGTCCGGACCTGTGAGAGAGTGGGAGTGGTGTGCGGGTCGAGCGTGCTGTTGCCGATGAGGTACCGCCCATGCTTCTTGCCTCCTCCCACCCTCATGACGATGTCGCCGTCAATGTCCGCGGTGTGCGGATCCCAGTCTGCCCCATGGACTCCCCTTGCCGCCTCGGTGTACTGACTGATGCGCTCGGGGATGCTCTCGTTGGTGAACGACTCGGCTGGGTCGTCCGGGTTCCAGTTGATGTTGTCTATCGCCTTGCCCTTGTGGGCCAGAACCCATGACTTGAGCTCTTCCGCATGGCTGGTTTTGATGTGCAGCCGACTGCGAGAAAAACAACAAGACGATTATAAATCATGCAGGAATAAACGTCTGAAAGAATAAATGAAGCTACACCAAGTCACGTACCCATCTAGCCCCGAATTCGTGGATGTTAAGGTTGCCCTGGTGGTGTGATACACCTGGCATCAGCAAACGTCGTTCCCGGAGGACGGTGTGGTTATCCGCCCAATTGCCACTCACCCACCTGTCGACCATCATCTGTCAGGCCCGCGTTTTATTGGCGCACCAGCCAGGAGGCACCTGTACGACATCAAGTACATTGATAGATATAAGAACAATTCAAGCCTACCCAATCTCAGAAGAAATCAATATTGATGTTGTATATTTACCTTCAGGTACTGCTCTTTGGTCAGATGCATTAATCTTGCATCTTCTTTCTTTACCTTCCGATGCTCGTAGACGGCACAGTAATCGATGATGGCCTGGAGCCACGCCTCGTAATGCATGTCTGAGATGCGACCTCTAAAAGATTTGGCCGCCGCCTTGGCCGCCCTCGCCTCGTAGCCCTCGGCGCATTTGAAGAAGTCCTGCATATAGAAAAGATGTATCAATACACTGGTTCAAGAAACTCTAGCGAATGCAATGTATTGAGCAAAGTAGTGGGAGGAAGACTTACCCAAAACTCGCACATAACCCGCTCCGCCACGCTTTCGTACTGTGCGGCCCGTCTCGTCCTCCGCATCAGGGGCGGCGACGTAGTGCTCGTACGTGTAGGCCGGCTCCTAGAGCTTCGGCGTAGCGAACCAAGCCTGGGAAGTGTTCCCTACAGAGAAGACCCAGGATGCCATTGGGCAACCTTTTGTGAGCACCTGGGACCACGACCTTCCAAGACCTGCGTAAGTGATTAAGAAAAAACTGTTAGTTTCCATTGTGATTCTATCATATGTAGGAGCGAAAAAAATGTAAAAGTTACGTACTTTTGCCCAACGGGTCGAATGACCGGGCGTAGAGCCTCAGGTATCGGCCGCTCAGGTAGGCTCGCCGGACCTCGTTGGTAGACACCCGAGGTTCCGGTGGAACTGGAACCGCCTGCCTCGGCCTCCTGCTCGTCCTCCCGCTCCTCCTGCTCGTCCAGCTGCTCGGCCTCCTGCTCGGCCTGTAGCTCGTCCTCTCCCTGCTGAGCCTGCTCAGTCCACCTGCTCTTCCTCCCGCTCCTCCTCGGGCTCTGGTGCTGCTGCTGCTGCAGGCTGAGGCGGTGGCGCCCTAGGCCTCCTCCCGGCCGCCCTCCTCCTCCTCCCCTGAGGTGGTGCCGACCCCCCAGCTTCACCTGAGGGCGCTGGTGTACTGCCCCCCGTGTCGTAAAGCGACCTGACCGCCCGCAAAGCTCTGCGGCCCGCCATCTTTGCACAATCACCTACAAGACATAAACAATAAGATCGGATTAGATGGATCATAAACAAGACATTATTATAAAGAGATGCAAAATAAATAAAGCATAATTAAAAAATAACATAATATTACATGTATTAGAAATAATCATCCCCATCGGGATTAGCTGGATCATAGCTCTCATCATCACTATCAGCCATGTCGAAATGTTCAACACTTTCCAAAGGAGCAACTATGTCATCATTGCCATTGCCAATATGTAATCCTTCAAGTAACGCCAAGTCCTTCGCATTTTCCACCTCATCCCCCTCGTCCACATCAACATCCATTTCATTGTCTACTTCCATTTCCATAGCTCCGGTTAAGTCAATCTCAAAAGTCCCTTGTAGGCCCTCTTCTTGATAGAACTCTCCATCATATGTGTTTGGGTCGAAGTTGTAGTCTTCGGCGTTTGGGGAAGGTGCTTTACCGTGCGGCGATACCTTGTGCACAATATCCCAACCCTGAAGACGAGGGTCCCTTTGGCACGAGTAGGGGAGATAATAAACTTGTGTGGCCTATTGAGCCACAATATAGACATCCTTTCCGCCATAGACTGGAATCCTGTCGAATTTCTACTAGCCCAAGGGAAGGACTTCGTCTCGTTTCTTGAGGATCAAATCAATGGCATTTGAATACGACAAGGTTAAGAGGTTTGCGACCACGAAACCTAAGTTCGTATATTTCTTCAATTCTTCCATAATACTCGGCCCCATCAAGGCCGCCAGTAAAAACTCCTGGAATTCGTGGTTCTTCGATTGGGCCTGGCTCTGCTCGTGTCTTGTTGTGTGAAATCGGTATCCATTCACATCATAACCAGAAAATGACTCGACCCTATGTTCAAAGCCATTGGCAACCTGTCTCAACTCTGGATTCATAGTCAAATCGGTTTGGCTCTGCAAGGTCAAGGAGGATAGATCGTTAAATTGGAATGTACAAGCAACTAGGGAATGTCAATCGACGAACGAGCTAAATTGCATAGTACCTTTTGTTTGAACCAAGAAATAAAATCAGGAGATTCCATTTCCCGCACCCTGATGAAGAATGGTGTCACGCTCTTGCGGGGTAGGTTCCCTTGATAGATGCCAGTTCTCATTAATAAACTCCCTGTAATCGGCGAGAAACAAGGAGGTTGGATGCAGAATGTTGACGGCATATTTAATTAACAAGTTCGTGCAAGAAGCCACTTACTGCATGTACGGCTCCATTTCGGTAAGATTGGTGAACACATATATAATGATTGTGAGCCACTCTTCGTTTTTCAACAACAATGAGGTCGCATCACTCGCACTTCCAAGTTGCCCTTGGAAAAGGCTAAGTTTTGATTCATTTTCACTAGCATTATAACGAGGGGGTCGATTATGCACGCTAGGAAGCTTGTCACCATAGTATGCTTGTGTGAAGTTAGTAACCTCCTCTAGAACGAATGCCTCCGCCATGGAAGCCTCGATTTTGCATTTGTTTTTGCATTCTTCTGAAGAACCTTTAGACATCTCTCGAATCGGAAGGTACCATAGGATTTCAACGGGGTACGGACTCTGCCTCTTCTCACCATCACTAGAGTCTACCTCTAAGATACCTAGAGGATTTACACTTTGGACAGTACTTTGCATCCACGTGTGCTTTTTCCTAAAGAGGACGCAGCCCTTCGAACAAGCATGTATCTGCTCATACGGCATCTTAAGTGCACAAAGGACCTTCTGCGATTCGTACATGTTCTGTGGCAGAAGGTGACCGGCCAGAAGGATGGAGCCAATAACTGTCAACATTTCATCAAAGTTCTCTCGACTAAGGTTGAACTGGGACTTTAAGGCCATTAAGCGTGAAATGCCATCAAGCTTTGAAATCTGTGTGTGGCCATGAAGGGGTTTCCCTGCCGCAGACAACATGTCGTAATACGTCTTTGCGCTTGCCTCTGGCTCCTCCTCCTCCTGCTGCCTACGTTCGTCAGCGAAGTGTGCTTCGTGAAAGTCATCTAACCAAGCTGCTACCCCGGCATCAGCATTGTAATCCTCGACACGTGGTCTCACCACCTCCTCTCTCACACGATCGGCTTCACCGTGGTGGGTCCACTGGGTATAGTTTTCGTAAATCCATGCCTAGCCAGATGTGAAGTCATCACCTCCTTTGTCTGCCTCTTTCTGTTCTTATAGTTGATGCAGGGACAAAAAACGGCACTGCACTCCGGGAGCCTGGTCAAATACTTGCTTGATGAAAGCCTCGGTCTTGTCGACCCATTCTCTTGGTAATCTCACGGGCGCTCCGGCGGCCCGAGTACATCCACTCACGGTCATCCATCCTCTAACATATATATCAGCCAAGTAATAAATATAACCATGGACTTGCATCTACACGTCGTTCCTACCATCTAATAGGTAAGGATAGGTCCTAATCCCACCCGAGGATGCGTAGATGGTGTTCGTTCCCATGGTCTGGTCCTATCCGAAGCCGAATTTCGGCAGCACCTCCCCGCTGTTCTCCAAATACACGTCCCGACAGGGAGATTGTGTATCCGGAGAACAACAGGAAGGTACTGTCGAAACTCTGTCTCGGATCGGAGCAGACCATGGAAACTAACACCATCTGCGCATCCTCGGGTTGTCCAAAAAACGTGGACAATTCGAAACAGATACGGTTATTGATATGCAAAGATCTGCATATTCTAACCGTATCTCTTTCGAACGGGAGACACCTAACTGGGTTACGTGAAGATACATGACTAGGACAAAGAAAGAGTGGTTATACCTTAGGTGGCGGTGAAGTCAGGCTAGCGGGGCCGTGGCGGGTCGGTGCAGTGGCGAGGCGATGCGGTGCGGTGCGGGCAGACCTAGGGGACATCGGGGTACTCCGACTCGGCTCCTGCAAAAAGAAAGAAGCAAAATAACGTCAACTCAAAAATTCGGCAGCATCTCCCCTGAACGGTGAGGTTTGCCAAACCTAAAGAAAACCACGGCACGATGGCCGACAACCACATATATATCAAGGAACCACATGCAGCTTAATTATCAACTACTACTACTCTAACTACTACAACTACTACTACACAAACTACTACTACCACTACTAATATGTTATTTTTTCATTTGTTTCTAAATCTGAATTTTGCTCTGGATTTGCTGATGCCCAAAATATAAACGCAATTAGACAGCTGTGCTGATATAGACTGCTGTACTGATAGTTATTTAAATTTAATTGCATTTTATATACATAGCATAAAGCTTAATACTGCTGATTATGTTGACACAAGCAGTCTATATCAGCACAGTCTGATTATACTACTGCTACTATATAAACCAAAGGCGTGATCGATCCATGCCCTTAAGATTATATTTTTCATATATTTCTTATATGGTGTCGGATAGCTCATTTTTCTTATTCCTGCGAAAGCACAAGTACACTTGCCGTTCCTCTGGAAAGTAATGTATTTTTGCTGCTTCCCTTGTTCCAAGCGATGAGAGAGGAGATGATAGCATGGCCACAAAGTATACTGCTGCAAACCAAACATGCAAGTTTGTGGGAAGGGTAACTAAAAAATGTGTGGCAATCATGAAATCGGCGTATATTGAGATCCACGTGACGAGGGGTGGTTAAAGATGTGGTGTGATATGATGCTTCATTTTGTACAGCAGTAGGACCGGAGTCTAGCTAATTGGTTTGAAACGCGTGCAGGTGGTCTTATTAATCTTATATTTGCAGTCGTTATTAAGGAGGTACACGTACTCTATATACAGTTGGCAGCTCCATCATATTCATATGATCGGTCACGTGAATGTGATCCGAAAGAAAGGAAGAAGAGCAGCACGATCCCTGTGCTCTAGCTGCGCAGCTGGAAATGGTCCCACCCCCATTTTCCTGGAGCTTGCTAGACTGACAGTGAAATGGCCAGCATATCTCTATCATCGTCTGCTTCGCCACCACCATAGGAGTATGTATTTGTTTTCAACGGTCAGCCAAGCCAGATATAGCTGCTGTTCATTATTATAATAAAGAAAATAGCAGGTGGTGGGCCCCGCCTCACCCGTACCCAACCTAGCTTCTACTGTAGGAGAAAAGCTGTGCCTGCCGACACGTACTAGCTTTTACTTTGATTATTTTGAATTTAATTTTTAACCTTGTGGAGCTTAATTTGTTATCGATTTGGCACATGGAGTGGTGTACTAGTGTGTAGTGTCTCCTGGGCTGATGTGGTGAGAGTCATGCCTATGAAGTGGAGGGCACAGCAAGAAAGTGTACTAGTGTGAAGTGGAGTCATGCCTATGAAGTGGAGGGCACAGCAAGAAGGTGCTAGCCCAGGCCGTAGTGGATACTGCTGTACTCGTGAGAGTCATGCTTATGCTCCTGGCAATACAAGAAGAGGGGAGGGCAGGGCAGGACGGAGCTCACGCGGCGCAAGCAAGCAAAGCATAAGCAGCAATGGGGATCTGCTGCAGCAAGGCGGCAGCAGGGGAGCTGGACGACGACGAGGGCTTGGGCTTCCCATGGATGCACGACGACCTGTTCCACAGCCACCTGTGGGCCAGCGCCGGCGTCTCCGTGCACACCAAGCAGGGATGGAAGGGCGCCAACCAGGACGCCATGACCGTCTATCCACTATAGCTGCTAAGAATTGAATTCGTACAACCTGAGATGTTAGTAGAAAGAAAAAACTAGCAACCTGAAATTATGTACTTCCCCATCTTTATTGCCCACACCACCAGTGTCCTGAGAGCTTGCATTGTACATGAACCTGCCTGGGCCGCAACATTTAAAACTATGTTGGCACATCCATATCTTTGTACCTTATTATTAGCATCTCCAATGCAAGTACATCGTTTTTTTTCCTCATTCACACACGCGATTTGCTTGATCTTGATGTGTGGCAATTGTATCAAGATGCTTAGGACTTTGCTGGCCACAAAGGCCACATCTTCTGCGGAGTGTTTGACGGCCATGGCACCTGTGCGATCAGCCTATGACCACAAAGTGATGCCATGCTATAGTGGATAGAGCTGAACTTGAAAAAAACGTCGCGAGCAATAATCTATACCTACCTAATAAGTAATAATAAGGAGGCAAATTTTCTGCCTCTTTTTTAGTCTTGGCTTTTTTTTTCTGGCCCATTCTAACATCACCTAACTGTCCAGTTCTGCATGCACCATAAACCTTTCCATGCACTGAAATCCATCCTAGCATTTCATTTGCACTATCAACTGAACATTTTTATTCTCCTGATGGCTCCTGGAACTAAAATCATAAATTATTATGCCTCGTGCAGATTTCTGTGTTTGAGTAGGGGTCAGCAAATATGGATTAAGATTTAAGAGTGAATGTTGTGACAAGGCTGACTATTCAGATGGCTCCTGAATTTCAGAAATGTAAATCTTGAGCACGAAAGATGTTGTGACAAGGCTGCAATCTTTTGTCTACAAAGAGTTCTTATGTGGGTTCTAATCACAGGAACAATGTATAATTGAATTTTGACAGGGAATTTCAAAGAAATTTTAACGAAGCTAGCATTCGCCTGAGAGAGTACTGTGGATCAGACCTATATCCTCTGCAGCCACGCTTGAAGATGTTGGTGCCTCTCCTCCACGCTCCTCTGCTTGGGGGAGAGGACGGCGCGCCACTCCTCCTCGCTCCTCTGCTTGCGGGGGCGGGATGAATGACGTCGTTGGCGTGCGGGGGCGAGACGCCGGCAGCCGTGCGTGGCGGGGCTGGGGCGGGCCGGCAGCCTGCGGCCGGCGCGCGCAGGGCGGACGTGGCGGGATGGGGTGGGCTGGCCGGGCTGCGGCGGCGGCGAGGCTCGGGCGGAGCGGCGGCGGCAGCGCGCACGGACGGGCGTGGCAGGCTGCGGCGGCGGCGGGGCTGCGGCCGAAATGGTTCACCTTGCGCGGCTTGCGGGGCTGCGTCGAAACGTTTAAGTGGTGAAGCCACTTTGCCGAGAGCCAGATCTGGGAGGCTCTCGGCAAACCTTCCCCCTTTGCCGAGAGCCCCCAGATCCGGCTCTCGGCAAAGTTATTTTTTTTTCAAATTTCGTTCGAATTTTTTAACTAGCTAACTGCACAAAAAAATATAAAAAAAATAAAAAAAATTATTTGCCGAGAGTAGCTCTCGGCAAAACTCTTCGCCGAGAGCCAACTCGCGGCAAACCATTGATCCAGGCCAGGTAAAAAAAAAGAAATCTGCGCCGAGAGCGGGCCTAGTTGCTCTCGGCAAAGAGCCTTTGCCGAGAGCAATCCCCTTAAGCTCTCGGCAAATAATATCCAAAAAAAATTAATAAACAGCAAACGGCTCCGGAAAAGTACGAAATTTTGCCGTGTTACAACTTATGCTCTCTAATGGCTATTAAAAAAGTTTGGAACTCCAAAACTAATTCGACCGTGACATTGTTTAAAAATCCTAATGACTCCTTCTCAACTTTATGAAACTTATTCGGAGATGTCTCAGATTGTAAGAATCATATGCAACCACTTGTGCGAAACATTTTCAATTTTTTACCACAGCCTCCAAGTGTGATACCATGACTTCATTGCAAATATCACAATTTTCCGACTTCGTTTCCTTTTTTAAGAATTTTTAAATCGTTGGGCGACATATGTTCGTGGTCTTCGATTCGTAAAATGAAAGGTGAAAAAAACGTCAACAAGATGTTATTTGCCCTCAATAATGCATAAATAGCATGAATATCATTTTCTACTTAATTTTTTCCCGTGTTTAAATCAATCGCTGTTCAAATTTTAATCGATTAAAAAAACTCCTTGAAATGCAATTAATTAATTATATATAGCAAATAATTATAAAAATACACAAAATTTTAATATTGAGTACAACCTGTAGTATGTCTATAGAGAAAAAAAGTTTGGAGCATATGAAAGAAAAAATAATTTAATTGGAGAGAGTTAGGAGAAGAGAAACACATGCACATGAAATATAGAAACCACCTTTGCTGAGAGCCTGGGAGGGGCTCTCGGCAAATATTTGCCGAGAGCGGCGCTCGGCAAAGAGGTTTGCCGAGAGCGGCGCTCGGCAAAGAGGTTTGCCGAGAGCAGTAACGGAGGGGCTCTCGGCAAAGCGGTGACGCCGTCAGGGCAAGTCACGGCTATGGGCCCGCGGCAATGTTTTGCCGAGAGCCTGATTTTGCCGAGAGCGCGGCTTACGGCAAAGGACCGTTTTTCCGACGGACATTTTTTGCCGAGCGTGGCTCTCGGCAAAACGGCCCACTTCGCCGAGAGCTGTTGCTTGCCGAGAGAAAGGCCCACGGCGATCCTGTCACTTGCCGACGGCTGGTGTTTGCCGAGAGCCGCTCTCGGCAAACGTTTTCTTTGCCGAGAGCCCGCGTTTTTGCTCTCGGCAAAAATCTAGGATCTCGGCAAAGAATGTTTTTCCGGTAGTGATCAACGGGAGGATTGGATCAAAAGCAGCGGCGGCATTAATCCATGTTCGGGATGCTTGATGCCAATATTGGGAACCATCCACACAATTGTGTCAAGTATTGCTCGCCCATTTCTCATGACATAGTTGTGCCTAAAAGGACTATATATAAAGCAACATATCAGGTGCAAACCAATCAACCTGTGTAAACTTGAAAACTACCAATCAGGACCACTAGATGCTGATCCAATGGATGGGGTGAGAGGTGGGATTTTTTTGCGCTTAAGCCCCCCACCCGCCGGCCTTTTTTTTTGCACTTAAGCCCCCTCACCCCATCCATTGAATCAGCATCTAGTGGTCCTGATTGATAGTTTCCAAATTTGCACAAGTTGGTTGGTTTGCACCTGATACGTTGCCATATATAAATACTTCACCGAATATACGTTACTCAACACAAGACATCTCATTGTTTATTATTACATATATTGAGTAGGACACTACTCAACAGATTCATCACAGACACGTACACATCTGAAATCAACCATGAAAGGACTTCAGATATCACACTCGCTGAAATTATTCAATTGATGCTTGCCTTTTGATATATCAAGGCATAAAAAGTATATCAAGCTAGCATTTGCTATGCAATCTAGGCAATAAACGGATCGGGGTAAACACAGACTTGTTTCCCGTCACTGTTGTATCCGTAGTAGATTACAACACGTACATCTCCTTGTGCGAGTGGAGGTTCTCCTTGTGGGAGTGGAGGTAGCGCATCGTTTGCAGATCTAAGTTCAAATACTGGAGCAACTGGCTCCAGATCTGTACGGATCCTCATTTGTGCACGCCAAACTCGTGCGCCAAGCAGGTCAGGCCACGATCGTTGCGGCACCGCACTAGGCATGATCACGTACTGCCCTTAGCTTATCCCTCCTTTGAAACTGTTATAATCACAAATAAGCATAAATAATCGAGCATCAACATAATGAATAGAAAAATAACACGTTGTTTGGAACTAATCCTAGCATCTTTGGCATGCATAAACATAAAACTGCAATAGACATCATACTTTCATAATAAGCAGGTATCTTAACTAAATGCACTACATACCAAGCAAGGAACAAACAGTCTAGTAAAATGTTAAAAGGAAATTCTTTGAAAGCAATAACTAGCAAAGAAATACATGACAACCTGCAGAGAAGAAGAACGCAGTAGCCTATGGCGATGATACGTGCTCTAAGTATATGTTTGTATATATACACACAAACATTTGTATAGTAGCTTGGCTCTTCTCGGTGTAAACAATGTAAGCGTTTTGTCCACTATTAATTAGGAAACACCATCATATTGTATAGTAGCTTGGCCAATAACGATAGTTATTGATCATAACAATGCATGTAGTCTGCTCACTTTGACAAAGTAAACATCATGACGTGTAGTAAACGTCATCATATATATCATATTCTTCATTGTTGAGATTATCGGCAGCTGTGCTACTAATTGTCTATTCTGCTCCTTTGTTGGCAGGGAGACGGTTGAATGGCCATAGTTTACAACGTCCGTGACTCAAACCATGTACACCGTCATAGATGATTTCCCTAACAGTAACTAACCTACAGGGGAAATTGGTGTTAATCACGTTTACATTTTATAACCTCTTTGTTATTTGCTCCCGTATGTTGTGTAACTGCGAGGTTTTTCTCTGACGAATAAACTTGTTTGCCACAGGCTGTTTTTGACATGTATGAACGTATGTGTTGTACTGATTCGCATGAAAAAAGGTATAACTTTGTTCGCGCCCTAAAATTACATCGTCCTCAGCTGCTGGAGTAGATCACTATGTTGAGAGAGAGGACAGGCCAGATGCACGGACAGCGGACTACTTCGATGTCATCGCGGGGACCAGCACGGGCGGGCTGATCGCGGCCATGCTGACAACGCCAGACAAGACGCCCAAAATTTGCCGGCGAGATCGAGGCGTACTACCGCACAAACGGCCCTAGAGTCTTCTCCCCTAGGTTCTAGTTTATCCTATATACTAGTACTGTAGTACTATACTATGGCCCTCTTTGTTTCCATCGGTGCTCCTAAAATTTCTGTCACATCAAATGTTTAGACACATGTATGGAGTATTAAATATAGACTAATTACATAACTTGCGACTAATTTGCGAGACGAATCTTTTAAGCCTAATTAGTCCACGATTAGACAACGTGTATGCTAATGACAGATTAATTAGTCTTAAAAAAGTGGTCTCGCTAATTAGCCTCCATCTATATAATTGGTTTTGTAATTAATTTATATTTAATGCTCTTTATTATCTAAACATTCGATGTGACATGAATTTTAGGAGCGACTAAAGAACCCTATATACACAATCGTCCGACAAATTAGTCATCATCTACTTAATTCGGTCTCCTGCCTGCTTTGCTTGACATACACACACTGACACACAGGTACGGCCAAGAATAACATGGACAAGCTGGTCGACATCGGCAAGGGCCTGCTGGGGTGACAGGTGTTGCCTACTGGGGAGACAGGTGTATAGGATGCACGAGCTAACGGGGAATTACCAGGACGACCGTTGCACAACGAGGAGAACAAACAGGGACGAGCTCAAGACCTACGCCAACAAAATTCTCAGGCAAGAGCGCGACGTCCGCCGCCTTGGAATTATCCCGGCAAGTAATCGAGGGTCCACCACTAGCCAACCTCAACCTACAAATGGAACTTGGCAACCCCAATCCGAAGCTATCGACGAGCCTACTCCGATCACCCCAACTCCACACGGACAACGAGATCGAGCACTAGCTCGGACGGTTGGTTCGCTGGCTGCTGCTGTATGAACCACCGTACCGGACGCGAGTTCAATCCCTAGATCGACTCTCGCGTTTCTCGACACAGAAAACATAACCCCTCTTAAAGGATAATAACCTTGTAAACATGTGTGTTTGTGTTGTCACGGTAACAACCCAGGTGATAAGATCACGAGATATTCGAGCTAGGTGAATTGACCAAACCTGCATACACGACAGAGCTAGTTGAATGGACCAAATCTGCCGTGATTCTCCTAAAGGGTTGTTAGGCGTCTCTATTGGTGAAGTGCCACATAAATGGAGCTTTTCCGTCTAAGAATAGATTAACACGCATAACACGGTTTTGCGCCTGGTGCTTCCCTATCGTGCGCCTCTGATTGTTTGTTGGTGGAGGGTGAACTAAAATATAGGGGGGCTAATTTGTCCAATGCTAACTGTTACTACACTAATGCTACAGTAATTCATTTTATTTTAAGAAATAAAAAATGAATAATGCGTAGAACGTTAGCGGCCACTAGCCAGCTAACGAGGGCCGTATTCTAGCTTGTTTTAAAAACAAGGAGTATACTGGTTGCTTCATGGGCCAGTTAGCTAATACTCATCATACTGGTTGCTTCATGGGCCTTCAGTTTTTTGATGCAGGCAAGGGGCCGGGAGCCCAGTTTCTCCTCCATTGGGCTCCGCTCCTGCACACTAGTTCATCAACCCATCCTCCCGCATGGGCTAACATGGAGATACTTAGGCAATAAAAACCCTATTTATTTAATACATAGTAACTAATAAAAATTACTTCATATAATCAAGTTTTATTTATTTGAATCTTGATTTACACGTATGTGCAAAATTGTCATTAGCATGACTGAGAGAGATGGTAATGGCTGATAACGTAACATTAATTTGATAATAATGTAACATTTTGTAACATTAATTTGATTCAACGGTTGTGTGTTTTCTTTTTCTTCCTTTGTTTTGTGTTCCAGTACGGCTGACTTTGTCTAATATATGGGCGTTTTGGATGTCCCTATTTATTAATTGAACCATGTGGACATATAATAAATTAGAAGGCTAATTCACGTACAAATTTAAATTGCCCTCTAACCCGAGCTCTCGCACGGGACAGAATCTTTGTGGACGTAAGCATTAGTCATTGTTTAATATCTCAAGCAAATAAAAAATACTTATATTAAATTACACAGTTTATACATTGTTCATTTTCTAACACAAGAGAAGCAATAGATACTTTGTACTCTCTATCTAGTTGTGATAACCATATGTTTAGTCATCCATATCCGTAGTTTGTTCCTTTTCAAGGCACCTCTGAAATGTTTATTTTTAATACGCATTTATTTGAAATATTAGATTAAAGTTTGGTGGATGTTGTTGCAACTCATATCTTATGACGCCATGAATCTAAGTGTTCATTTTTGAATTATAGTCTTATTAATTGCTACTTATTTATGTTCTCAAGATAAATCGGAACTCTTGTGCTTATTGTATATTTTATTAACTCTCATTTGTACTTTTTAAATAAGGATATGTTTGGCCATAAACTATACTATAAAGGATTATGATGGCATGAATAACATTTAAAGTCGGCACTAGGTCAATTAAGATCGATGGTAGAGCTTGATCTGAGATCATGGATGACGTAGAGGTTCCAACCTGGCGAGGACATTAATATCCAAAACATATTCTGATTGTTTACTTTAAAGGGATCCTAGTAAGATCAATGTTTTCCTAAATGGTAGACGGTCTTTACACGGTCGCCCTTCGTTTAGCGTTTAGGCCGTTTACACGGTGTTTAAACGAAGTTAAACGGTCTAAACGGTTTTGTACTTTAAAAAAATACATATAATTATATATGTGCATATAAAAAATCTAGTATTCTAGCATTTATACATATTTATCCGAGTAAAAATTAATTATTTTGGTATGTATATATATTTATGCATGTGAAAAGAACCAAATATAGATATTTATGCATGTAACATATGAAGTGTACACATTTATAAATATAATAAACTTAAGTATACAAATTTATCCATACAAAACTGAACTAGATTTATCTCGTATTCACCTAAACAACTGTTTAGCCTATTTAATACAGTTTATCTCCGTTCCATTTAGGTCGTTTAGACAATTTCCGTTTACCCCCTAAACAAAATAGTTTACCACCGTTTACTGTTCAGTGGCCGTTTAATCGACCGTTTAGGCGAACACTGAGTAAGATACAACTACATGTGTTATGCTCTAATCTCTCCACTTCTCAAAATGTTTAAATTATTTCAACAAATTATATGTGCAATAATGCTTACATAATCAATGTAGATATATCAAACATTTTAGTTAGAATGTATAAATATGAATATGTATACATATTTATCTGGTCTACATGAGGGAATGCATCATTGACTTTTAACTTAAAATATATCATATCTATAGTACCTTAGGAATATTGGTCGACATTTCATAATATACTTATTTATTAATTACATGAGGATTTGAGATATATTTTTATTTATTTTATATAATGGGTTGAGGTTGATATTTAATTTATGTCACCTTTCATAATGGCATATATGATAATTTGAATGCAAACTTACTAGGTATTTTTTATTATCTTTTGTTATGGTAAATATGAGTAATATATAAAAATATTAGGATATTTTAAATTATCTTTTATGATGGCTAAGATGGATGATTTAGGTATAAATTTAGAGCGTTACTTTCAATTATCATTCATAATTATAGACTTGGTTTATTTAGATGCAAATTTGAGGATTATGTTGGATTATCCTTAATCGATAAACAATGAAAGTACTGGAAAAATGCCAAACAAATAGTTTATTGTTTTGGTACGGTTGACAAAAAATGTATTTATTTTAGACTGCCAGTTGTCACACCTATTTTACGGGTAGTCTAGCACAAGTGTGTCTATTTTGTTGAGTTTGGTAGATTATATCCTACGTTTTATTAATAGACTAACTTTATTTCTATTTGATTTTTTATTAAAAGATTAACTGACCACGGTGCTAAGCATCGACGGTGGCGGGATACGTGGGCTGATCCCAACGGTCATTCTCGCCTCCCTCAAGAAAGCCTCCAGTTGAGCCACCCCCGCCCTACGTACCTTTGGCATGTGAGAACAACTAGTACCGTTTCCAATTATGTGAGAGAAACTTCAATAGCTTGCCTATTCTTATTGTAGAGGCTATTTCAGAATTTATATCGAAAAAAGTAGGCTCTAACAGATATTCTTTCTGACTTTTTGTAAAATAGAAAGTTGGCTATCACTTGATTTTCCATGGCCATAGATAGCCAACCATGGGCGCTCACTATCTGACTTTGTAAAATAGCAAGGCTATTGTGGACCTCTTCTTTTTTGAGGAGTTTTTTTTTCTTTCTATTTTACAAAATAGCTAAACAAATGAATTTAGCTACTAATTTTAGCCAAGCTGTTGGAGCTATATTCAGGAAGAGGACAGGCCAGATGCCCGGATAGCGGACTACTCTCTGTCTCTAAATGTTTGTCGCCATGATTTACGTGCTGAGAACTTTGATTCGATTTATAGAAAATATATGCAACTTTTCTAACTTTGATTCGATTTATAGAAAATATATGCAACTTTTCTATCTCCAAATAAATTTATTAAAAAGGTAGATTCAAATATCTATCCAATGATACTAATTATGTATCATAAATATTAATATTTTTTAATATATATTTAGTTAAAATTATTTCTCCGAAAGCGAAAATGACAGACATTTACGGACGGACGGAGTAGTTCGATGTCGTCACGGGGACGGGGACCACCACGGGCGGGCTGATCGCGGCCATGCTGACAACGCGAGACGAGATGGGGACGAGACACTCAAAATTGGCCGCCGAGATCGAGGCGTACTACCGCACAAACGGGGCTAGATTGTCCTATATACTAGTACTAGTACTGTAGTCATCGTCTACTTAATTCGGTCTCCTGCCTGCTTTCCTCGACATACACACACTGACACACAGGGGCCCAATATATGGGGCCGGCTGCACTCCATGAGAAGCTTCTTCTATGGGCCCTCTGCATGAGGTCACGCGTGACACCCTCCCAACGTCGTGGTGCCGGCGTTCGACGTCAGGAAGATGAATACTGTCGACTTCTCCTCCTTCAAGCGTCTCGACGGCGGCAGAGAGAAGCAGATACATCTCCTTTCGGACGTCTGCATAGGTTGATCAGAGATGCTTCTCACTGGAACGATACGACCAAGAATAACATGGACAAGCTGGTCGACATCGGCAAACATGGCCTATACGCCTCAACAATGAGGCTGCGGTTGCCCAGGCCATGTTGGGCCAGACAACGAGATCGAGCACTAGCTCGGGTGGTTGGTTCGCTGGCTGCTGCTGTGCAAACCACCGGACGCGAGTTCCATCCCTAGATCGACTCTCGCGTTTCTCGACACAGAGAACATAACCCATGTTAAACGATAACGTTGCAAACGTGTGTGTTCGTGTTGTCACAGGTAACAACCCAGGTGATTCGCTGCAGCGCCTGATCAGGAACATAATCTATTAGGAATAGGTTTACATACATTACCATCTAAATAAATACATAACATAAAACTTGAAGGTTTTTTCCTTTTTTGCAATTTGAGAACCCTTTGAAAAGACATTCAAGGGATTCTAAAAAATTTGAGATAGATCTAATTAGAATTTTTTACTTTTTTTCTAAATTTTTTGTTTTTCCACTCTAGAATATAGAGTGGACTGGTTAAAAAAAGGAAATCTTATTTAGTATTGTAAGGAAAATGGACCCTATGCCCATTTACTTTTGATTTTAGTGTTTGATGACCAACCACTAATAGAGAAACGACCTTTGATCCAGTTTAAAATTTGGCTTTAGTCCCGGTATTTTTCGCGCCCGGGACTAGAGAGACCTTTAGTCCCGGTTTGTAGATCCAACCAGGACTAAAGGTCCCTGCCCAATGGCTACTGTGGCATGCTTTTGCTGCAGGAGGCCTTTCACTATGCCAGATTTACACATCACTGCCGGCATCATCACTGCCGTATTTGTGAGAACTGGCAGTGATGTACTTTCACTGTCGGTTATGAGCTTGAAAATGAAAAAAATGATTGGGGCTGGGCTAAAACCGGCAGTGAAGGACCACATCACTATCGGTTTGTGGTTTGAACCGGCAGTGTTTTAGCGGGCACTCATCACTGCCGGTTCAAGCCACAAACCGGCAGTGATTATGCTCTATCACTGTCGGTTCTAGCCAAGAGCCGATGGTGATAAGCCTATAGCATAAAAAGGCTGCAGCCGTCCTCATCTTTCTCCCCTCTTCCATCCCAAGAACAGAGGCGCACTTTTGGGCCCTTCCCTCCATTGTTGCGGCTGCTCTTCACCATAAAGCTAGTGCTTGGATTTTGAAGAATGGCTTGATCTTTTTGCTTTAAGGTTAGTAATAAACATCCACTCCTTTGATTTTGTTGCTTAATTAGCTTTGTTTTGATGGCTACATTGTTTGATTCTCATTCTAGTTCTTTCTCCATTCTAGAGAGCACTTTTCCAATTGGATATTTGTGCAAGGCTCAAATTGTGGTGAATCCATCATCCAAAAGGTTGGTGTCTATGAACATATTTTAATTCCTAGCTAATTATTCCATGGTGGTCAAGATCATCATTGTTAGTATGTGATGCTATATTTAGTTCTTAGAAGTAGAGTAGAATAGTTGTTCTTCAATATTGTGCAATAATTGTTTTTTACTACGATTTTCAATTTACAGGGCCAGGGCTACCAATTTCAATTTTTCAATAATTAGTGTACAATAATGTTTTTCAAAAATGGTAGTTTCGAGCTACAATTGTTGTTCATGAAGCTCGATTTCTTATTAATTCTTTGTAATTACCGTCTCAGTATTTTTTATGCAGAGATGGATCGAGAGTGGGTGCATCTGTCCCGAACGGACAAGCGGTACATGCATGGCGTCAGCCAGTTTATCACCGATGCCAAAATCCATGCTGTGAATGGGAACCCTATCTTCTGCCCATGCAAAGATTGCAAGAATCAAAGGGACTTTCGTTAATTTGAGTCTATACGATCGCACTTGATTACCAGGGGGTTCGTGCCAAACTATACGATATGGACTATACATGGCGAGGTTGGTGTGAATGTTCTGCTGGAAAATGATGATGATGTGGACATGCCTGACGTAGCCATCCACGATGCTGACGAGGAACCCGGTGTCAACACGGAACCTATGGCCACAGTTAATAATGTGTTTAGGAACACGCTAGCTGACGACACCAAGGATAACGATGGCATTTCTCAGCTGCTACGTAATGTAGAGACCGGATGTCTTAGTGAAAGACAACTGAGAAAGCTAGAGAAAATGAGACAAGATGGCAAAACACCATTGTATAGGAATTGTCCAATGAGCAAACTAGAAGCCGACATCATGCTGTTAGAGTTCAAATCGACAAACGAATTGAGCGATAAAGGCTTCGATCAGTTATTAGGTATAATAAGAAAAATGCTCCCAGAAAAAACGAGTTGCGAGAAAAGACATACTTGGCCAAGCAAATGATCTGCCCCATCGGCCTCGAGGTTGAAAAAATCCACGCGTGTTCCAATGATTGCATATTGTACCGTGGAGAAAAATACAAAGACTTGGACAAGTGCCCCAAGTGTGAAACTCCACGGTATAAGGAAGGGCCGTTAGATGAGGGTACCAAGACCAGAGGAGGTCCCGTAAAGGTCGTTTGGTATTTCCCTATAGCTCCCCGGGTGCATAGGCTATTTGCATGTGCAAAGTCAGCTAAGCTGTTGCGCTGGCATGGCGAAGAGCGTAAGAAAGATACAATGATGAGGCACCCCGCCGATGGGCATGACTGGAGGACTGTCAATACTATGTTCTATAAGGACATCGGTGGAGAGGTAAGGCACCTTTGGTTTGCTTTGAGCACAGATGGGATGAATCCTTTCGACCAGGTTAGAAGCAATCATAGCACCTGGCCAGTGACGCTCTGTATATACAACCTTCCACCTTGGGTCTATATGAAGCGATCGTACATCCAGATGCCAGTACTGATCCAAGGGCCAAGACAGCCTGGGAATGATATCGATGTGTTTTTGGAACCAGTGATCGATGAACTAGTGGAGATGTTTGAAAAGGGTGTGCCGGATGTTTAGGACGAGTACAAAAAGGAACATGCCACGATCAAGGGAGTACTTATCGCTACAATCACCGACCTGCCAGGTCGAGGTTCGTTGTCCGGAGAGAAAACAAAAGGCTATACTGGATGTGTCGAGTGCTTGGACGACACCGATGCGGTAAATCTGCCAAATAACTCAAAGATAGTTTATATGGAACACCGTAGGTTCCTACCTAAGGATCACCCTTACCGCAGGAAAAGAAAAGATTTCAATGGTACTATTGAGAAACGCTTAGCTCCAAAATATCGAGACGGGCCTGCGGTACTTCGAGAACTCAACAAACTGGAGGTTGTCCTTGGGAAGGGGGACAATGTAGTAGCAGCGCCTGATGGGAGCATTTGGAAGAAAAAATCGATTTTCTAGAAACTACCTTACTGGCCATTTTTAAGTGTATGCCACTGTCTTGGTCCCATGCACATCACTAAAAACGTGTGCGCTAACACTCTTAACACCTTGATGGACACCGGGGGGACATCGAAGGATTCACTAGCCACACGCCTGGACATGCAACACTTGGGAATCAGGAAGGAGCTGCATCCCATAGAGCTAGAGAATGGCTAGTTCAAACTTCCGGTTGTGTCATGGACATTGAAGAAGGAAGAAAAGCGTGCGCTTATTTCTTTCTTCAATGAACTCAAAGTCCCGACGGGCTACTGTGTGAACCCGAAGAGTTTAGTGAACATGAGAGAACTCAAGTTCAACTATGGCCCTATGAAGGCCCATGACTGTCATGTCATTATGACTCAGCTGCTCCCTGTTGCCCTGCATGGTATCCTCCCCCCAAAGGTCCGCGCCCCAATCATAAAGCTGCGATGGCAGGCTCCAAACCTACACTGTTTTCTATCACAGTCGGTTGCTCAAACCTACACAAAAGTCCCAATTCACTGTCGGTTTTTAAACTAAAACCGACAGTGATGTGTAGATGCTCCTCACATGCCAAGAGTGCTCCCATGACCACAACCGTTGGAACACTGCTCCCACCTACCCCGACAACTTTAGTTCAGAAATAAAAATGTACCACGACTGCTAGCCCCTATAAAATGGCCCTTGGCCAGGAGCTAGCCTCTCCATGCATGTTGGTTTCAGCCGGGCCTTATCAGCCGTGATGCAATGTTTTCCTCTCACAACAAACCATAGATATCGTTATGCATCGTAGTCCACCAAAATGGTGCACACATGAGGTACTTGAAGAATGCTACTGAAGATAGAGCAACGTCGAAGATTGGAGATGCCACGAGGTTCACAAAGCCATCCGCTATGGTGCGCTCTGGACTGTATGTCCAGAGAGACCTGGTGTGCTCTGGGCAATTTCCTACCCCGAAGCGGCATTGGTTCATCGGTGCGGTGCCGAGCTGAATCCGATGTGCTCTGGACTGTACCGGGAAAAAGGCCATGGCCTACAGAGGCATTGATTCATCGATGCCACCTTATCATCTCCAACCAGTATAGCTCGTAGACCACCTCGGTGCTGTTGATTGACCCTAGTTGGTGCTAGAAGATTGCTACTGAGGTGGTTAAATTATAATGTGTTGATACATAATGATGGTAACATTGACCTGTACACAAATAGGTCTTTGTTATCGTATATGGAATTTTAGTGTAAGGTCTTTGTTATCATATATGTAACTTATTTCTAATTTTTTGTAGTTTTTTGATGTATTTCATTACTATCTAAATAAATATATCGTTATTGTTAAAACTTTCCCATTGTAGTATCTAAATAAATATATCCTTTACATATATGCACCTTCACTGTCGGTTAATAGTCACCTTCAGTGTCGGTTCTATGTAGAAACCAACAGTGATAGTCACCTTCACTGTCGATTCTATTTAAAAACCGGGAGTGATGTCCATACCCCCTATATAAAACAAACTGCCGGCCACATACATCGATCCCACCCACCCACGAACTCTCTCAGTCTCATTTCTCACTTTTAACTCTCACTTCTCAAGACATCCACTCTCTCTACGTGATTTGGTCATGGCTCCTGCGTTTTTCAATGGTATTGATATGTTGTCTTCTCCAATATTCTATCTATATTCATTTGATCTATATTTGTATTCATGTTTCTTTGCATTCTACATTTATATATATTCTTATTCCTTGCATTCAATCTATATTTAATTATGTTGCCACATTTTACTTGGAAGAATTTTTTGTGCATATATTTTATGTTCATTTTTTTCATTTTATCGATCAGGTGGTATGAACAACGGACCTCCCCCACCACAAGAACCAGGTTTCCACCCTGGCGATGAGCCATTCGCTCCTAATGTGGCCATTCCACGGTTCCCTGTTCAAGCTATTGTATGAAATATTTTCCAACATCTTTTGTTTTTTTATGCTAATAAA
Organism: Miscanthus floridulus; assembly: GCF_019320115.1. Classification (NCBI taxonomy): domain Eukaryota; kingdom Viridiplantae; phylum Streptophyta; class Magnoliopsida; order Poales; family Poaceae; genus Miscanthus; species Miscanthus floridulus. The sequence goes on from NC_089589.1 coordinate 105,743,805, forward strand.
TAACTATAATTAGTTTAATATCATTGTTGCATGCATATATGTCGCAGACTATATCTCCAATAGATTGGCTGCGAACAGTACTTAACTGGTTCTTTATCTCAGACATCGTCGAGAACACAGCATCTAATACAAGTGGTCGGCTATGGATGTGTGAACTCAGTTTTTTCATCCTTGTGAGGGGTTCAAATCATCGGAACCATATCCACGGGACCGGAATACAGAGCTCGGACGTGATAAGGGCCCAATTAACTGCCGTGCGCATTTGTTTAGAGGCACTTCGATGTATTTGCTATGATATGCCTGATTTCTCGCACTTCAAGGCACTTGCTTTGAATGCGGGTGATATCCTCGTCCCGCAAGCAAGCGAATGGTTTGTGAGCTACAACCATACGGATGTGGTGAAATGGTCACTTATACTTGAGTCATGGTTATTTGTTGTTTAATATTGTAATAACATTCTCTAATTTTTTTCTTTTCCTCCATATGCAGATTGAGCTATAGGACCTTACCTATGCTGCATGTGGCTTGTGGGCCGTTCTAGACCAAGCTACGGAGCAACTCGGGTACGATTGGGACTTCTGCAATGGAAATCTCGGCCAGCTCACTATAGAAGGATGCTAGTACTACATAAGGATTACTAACAGGGGCAGTGGTTGTTCAGTAGGTTACATCTATGGCCAACCATTCTTTCGGTATTGTGAGGCACGAGAGAGTGCACTCATACGGGCATTGGACTTCATCGATACAAGCGGATAAATAATCCGTGACATCAATTACCATATATGGCTACAGAGGCATGTTAGTGTGCGTGGCCCGATCGATCCCGGCAGTGATTCCAATAGTAATTAATGTTTATTTAGCTAGGTTTTCACGGTCGTAGTTTAATTGGGTTCTAATTTTAATATGTATAGCTTTGTGTGTTTAATTATTGTCATGCAAGTTATTCGTGTAATATTCTAGTGTCGTATTTGTCTCAAACTTATTCTCAGGCTTGCACGTGCCACGTGTTAAGGAAACACAAAGTTTTGGATTTTTCGAAGATGGTTTGCTACTTTCTAAGGTTTAATTGAATTTCCGTGCGACGACACCGTTTAATTATAGGTTGAACAGATTCAACCCACTAAAAGATCCGGAATGGTGCCAAACTTTTACACAGGCTCTAATGTGCCCTAGGGATAAGAATTTTGTGGAGGTGGATGAAAAAATCTATTGGGTCTAAGATGAAATTCACCCTATTTTGTATCATTTGCCACAGAGAAAAATATAATAAATAAAAAAATGAACAGAAAAACCTAAGATCCTGTGTGGGTTCTTAATTTGGGTGTACATGCTTGCCAAAAAATTTCAAGCCATGTCGACATAGGCGGATTATACATGCTTCACAGAGGTACATGTGCCCTTTCATCGAACCATGACTATACACATAGGTTATCAAGGTTTCTGTGGTTCATAGGCATTCTGGTGTCGTATTAGTCTCAAACTTTTTCTTAGGTTTGCACGTGCCACGTGTGAAGGAAACACCAACTTTGGGATTTTTCGGAGAAGGTTTGCTACTTTCTGAGGTTTAATTGAATTTTCGCGCGACGAGACCATTTAATTATAGGTTGAACTGAGTTTACCCACGAAAAGATTCGGAATGGTGCCAAACTTTTATACAGGCTCTAATGTGCCCTAGGGATACAAATTTTGTGGAGGTGGATGAAAAAATCTATTGGGTCCAAGATGAAATTCACCCTCTTTTGTCTCATTCAACACACAAAAAAATATAATTAATAAAAAAATGATTAGAAAAACCTAAGATCCTGTGTGGGGTCTTAATTTGGGTGTACACGCTTGCCAAAAAATTCAAGCCATTTTGACATAGGAATACATATGCTTCTATTTATTCAGTATATGAAAGATATTTTTAATATATATAAACATCACTGTCGGTTTCAAGATACCGGCAGTGATGAGAGGAAACCGACAGTGATGAGAGGAAACCAATAGTGATGCCTGTTATCACTGTAGGTTTATTTTGAAAACCGGCAGTGTTATATAAAAAATTAAAAAAATTGTGGCAGACCTTGGGTTTGAGCTCGGGTCTCGGGCCACCGAGTCTAGACACTTAAACGCTACGCTAGTATAGGATGTGTGCCATGATTTATTTATTTTGTCTTTTTGACCTTTAGACCGCTTAATAAATTATAAAATTAAACCAACAAAATTGGGCCGCCCTGGATTCGGACACGGGTATCGGGGGCTAAGTTGCACGGTCTTAACCGTTGAGCCAGAAGGAGGTATTCAAAAGAAGTGGAAAAGATAAGTTACTTATGCTGTAACCACTACACGGAAATCACTGCCGGTTTAAAGAATGGCCCGGCAGTGATGTGACAGATGACAGACATGCCGCAACACGGTATTATCTAGAAGACCAAGAGTCCTGTTGCCCCCTCGATCTCCGGTATGTAGGATATCATATACTATGGTCTTCATGACAACGAGGTAAGCAAAACGAGGTCATACAAAATGCAAAGTATCAACCCAATTCAGGTGATGATGATCAAACAAAGGATTCGACGACATGGTTATTTTTCAGCATCAGTAAATTATTACATCGCCCTAAAGGCATTGATTAATCACTAGTGCTACTAATTATTGCCGGTGCTGCCGCATGCGTCGTCCCCCGGCTGCCGGCGGCGGTGCTCCTCTTCGCGCTTCTTTCGCTCAGCCCTGCGTCAGCGCCACTCGGTCTCCTCCTGGTGGCGGCGCTCCTCCTCCTCGCGGCGGCGCTCATCTTCCTTGGAGATCTCGACGACGCGCTTCAGGATGCAATCGTCGGTCTCCTTCTGTGCGATGGTGTGGAGGTGCCGGTCCTCCTCCTCCTTCCGAGCCGTCTCCAACGAATTGAAGATGACCTCCTCCACCGGAAGAGGTTCCGGTTCCTCCTCTGATGCGGTCTCCCGGTCCGGATTGTCCTTGAGGTTCACCTCGAGGTTCAATTCGGACGACGGCGTCGGTGGAGTCAGGGGGCGACGTGAGGACGACGGGTTGAGCTTCGCCCATGTTGTGGCAGTAGGAGGAGTTCGAAAGAAAATGAAAACTTATCCTACTTAACACCTAACTGCTACAGAACATCACTGTCGGTTTGGGGAGTGACCCGGCAGTGATGTTCCCATCACTGTCGGTTTACAAGAAGAACCGGCAGTGATGAGCTACTGCTATAAAAGTGGCGTGGGTTGAAATTCTCCCAATTCATTTCAACCGCGCGCCAACACCCCCCCCCCCCTGTGTTGTCAGAGCACCACCCCGCGTCGGAGCACCACCCCACGCCGTCCACCGCCCCACGCCAGAGCACCGCCCCACATCGGAGTAGCGCCCTAGGCCAGAGCACCGCCCCACGCTGGAGCACCTCCCCGCGCCGGAGCATCGCCCCAAGCTAGAGCACCACGCCGTCCGTGCCAAGCCAGAGCACCACACCGTCCGGAGCACCGCGTCGTCCGTCCCACCGCCGAGGCCTTCATGAGCACGCAGACAGCTGCTTTCCCACCCCCACGGTGAGTGCGTGGCTCACTGCCCGCTACGTGTCTGATGAAATGTCCCACAGCTGCTTACTTGAATTAGTTTGATCATGCAGTGTGTGCCGTCATACGGTTTGATCATGCAGCTGTGAATGCTAGAACCTAGGTTTGCCACGGTGTGTGCTATCTGTTTCTTTGTGTTGCTGGATGCATTGCTAGTAAGTAGTACATTGTTACTTAGTAGCACATTGCTCAGCTCTATTCATTAGTATACTGATAAGAACAAAAGCATAATTTTATTTTTGGTTACCAGGATAAACATAGCAGGGACTCGGAATACTTGACAGAAATTGCTCTTTGAACGTTAATGGTAGTTTGTTTTCGGAGTAGTTGCATTTTCTCTGTGAAACAAACTTACGTTTTCTCTGTGAAACCATCTTCTCCATGCTATCAGCATAAAGATGCATAATTATTAACTTATGCAAGATTACAAGTAATACATAGTTATGTAGCCTTGTGCATTAAACTGGGAATATTTTCCAACAATCCTATCTTATTAAGAGTTTTTGCATGTCACTTTCCTGGGATAGTATGAGATGCATATTTGCCCCTACCAACCATGTAAGTTTCAGATCAAAGTATCACTAATTTGGAAAGATGCTTACCTGCACTGATACTTGTGAAAGAACCTCGCGCCGATGGTTGGGGGATTTATAGTGAGACTGAAGACTCTTAGACATCTCTAGGAGTATATCCAAAAGTATTAAACTGGCTCTCTAAATCATCATTTGGTTTTTAACGAATAAAAAATATTCTTTATATCTTTCCTACATCTAACAACTATTACTAAGGCACGTGAATAGCTATTTTCCAAACACTCCTATCTATGCAATGGTCGTGTGTTATTCGTAAGAGAAAATGGTGTTCTTGCCCCTTACACAGATGTGCAATTGTGATTTTTCCCTCGTTTTTCTAACTTTGTGATTTTGCCCTTAACTGTTCATAAGTCAATGCGATTTTGCCCCTGGTCAACGCGAATTTGCCCCTGTTTTTACCGTTGACCAGGGGCAAAATCGCGTTGACTTGTGAACAGTCAAGGGCAAAATCACAAAGTTAGAAAAACAAGGGCAAAATCACAATTTCACAACAAAGTAGGGGCAAGAACACAAGAGCCCCTATTCATAAATATATTAAATTGTATAAGAATCATGTTTGAATGACAACCTAATTTACTTAATTGTATAGGCAACCATGGCATGGTATGTGGTGCATGTTGGTCACATGGTTGGGATTTATCGAACCTGGGAAGATTGCTATGCTCAAGTCAATCGCTACCCTGGTAATTTGCACAAAAAATACAACACAGAAGATGAAGCTTTGAGGGCCTACTATAGTCATCCGGCCTACCTTGCAAACCATGGGCAACCGGCCTACTATGGTCCAATGAATGCAAACCATGGCCATCCGTTGGCACTGGAGATCGAAGAGAAGCCACCCGCTAGACATGTGAAGATTAGGAGAATTGATCCTTGGTCTTGGAAAGATGTCATGCTTTTATTTATGGCTATGGTCATCGCTTTTTTTTATTTGGAAGTTGATGTAGGCTTAGTTTCGTAGAAGAGTAGGTGGACTTTGTTGTATGTGGTCAATCAAACAATGAATTTGTTCTAGGTGAACATATGCTATTATTTGACTTTGTTATATGTGGACTTATTATTAGACTTTGCATTAAACATATTATATATATATGAACATATGCTATTAGTAGTTGTCCACGGCCAAAACTATCCACGATCGTGTCACAGCCATGACTCATCGTCGCCTATTACCCCGTCGCCGAAGAACTGATCGGCAATAAGAAGCGACTGATATCGCTGGGATGGGAGAGCCGCATGATCCGATAGACGGTGACGGTGTCAATCAGGTTGGTGAGAACGAGCAGCCATGAACCCCGTCTGGCCTGCTCGATCTGGGTCAAAATGACCAAGATGGCTAGGTAACTTTGGTATCATGTCACTATGTAGCCACACATGCTAATCAATTGAGAGGGTCATACCTTACTTGGTGTCTCTAGCAGGAGCCTCCGCCGCCGAGGAGCCAGAGGGTTCGGGTAGCAGGAAGGCCAGATCCAAGCGAGGCGTGTCAAAGATTCCTGTTGATAGGAATGTACACTTGCACATTACTGAGTTTGATGAATTCGGGGATCCACTCTCACCGCCTATAGCTTTGACCAAATACAAGACTATCCTCGGGTTACTTGTTAGGGACTTCATCCCGATTAAGTACAGGAAGTGGATTGGGAAAGATGATGACCGGTGGAGGGTTCCCAAAACCGAGAAGGATTACATATGGGATGTCAAGATCCTAGAGTATTTTACTTTCCCAGCCGAGTATGACAGGGAGTTAGTCAAGAAAAAGCAAAAGAAATCATGGGAACATGCTTCAAAAATTTCAAGGGGACATTGTACAAGAATTTTGTCCTCCAAAATAAAGAGCCAGATTTTGATGGTGGACAATTTAGCAAGCAGAAGGACTTCGGCAGGCTTTCAAGGAATATAGGTTATCCGAGGAGTACTTAGAACTAAGCGGGAAGAATAAGTAGAATTCGCAGAAAGCGATGAATCCTCATCATCTCGGCTCTCATGGCTACGCCAAAAACATGCCAGAATTTGAAGCAGAACTTCAAAAGATGGATCACCTTGCTGAGGAAGGCGTTCAGGTTGAGACCGCTGATTGGGAGCCCAGATCGGTAATATACTGTATGGGGAGGAATGTACAGCACGCCGAGGATGGGAGCTTTAGCTCCTCAAATCTATGCATGAGCGAACTCATCTAGAGGATCTCCCAGGTAACTGAGGAGGTGAGGCAAGGGACTCACACTTCTAATAGGGAGAAAGACATGCTCACCCAAGCACTCAGAACCAAGGAGCACCCTGGTCGCACTAGAGGAACCGGTGTTGTTCCTTGGAAACTAGCATTCCCCCAAGAATCTAACACTTACCGGAGCCGCTCAAGGGGTAGAGAGGAACATGAGGCAGAGTATCTGAGGAGACTAAAAGAGATGGAAGATAGAATGGAAGCACAGATTGCGGCGACCGTTGAAGCGCGAGTCGAGCAAATTTTGCTGTCCAAGGGGTCAGCAGTACCACAAAACCCTACTCCTACTACCTTTAGCCCACAGTTTAGGGGTCGCAGCAGCTACGGATTGAAACCGCTCGACGAAGAAAAGGCGAATGTGCCTCATCCAGTGGACGACATCACTGAACCTGTCAATGTCAGGTTGTACATTCGTCAGGAATGGACAAAGGACAAGGTGGCGCTTGGCCAGGCCTGGCCTATGGGAGATGGGACAATTAATGGCCATCCAATTCCACTAGGGTACGCTCACGTCACCGTTGACAGAATACTTGATAAGAAGTATAACAAGATACCCATTGAGTACCATATAGCGGAAGACAGGCCAAAACTTGGTCATAACAAGGGCTCTCAAGTGGCCTGGCGCAAGCGCTTCATTAAGCTTGACCACCAATTGTCCTCTAATGATGAGGACGACTGCGAGTCTTCACCCACCTATGATAATAACTCACCATCTCCCAACAAAGATCACTCCCCTACTCATCCGGAGCCATCACCCCCGAGAAGACAGAGGTCTCCTTCTATTCCTCCTCGTCTGACTCCATCTTCATCAGCCCCGAGAAAAGCGACTCCTCCTCCTCCTCCTCCTCCTCCTCCTCGTCTGACTCCATCTTCATCAGCGCCGGGAAAATAGAATTCTCGTCGTCATCCTCCTCCTCCTCCACCTTAGCCCAAAACAAGATCAAGGACATCCTCGCAGTCGCAGAAAAGGTCCTTGGATTCGGTCGCTAATGCTCCCAAAGTGGACCAACAGAAAAGAAAAAGGTCGTTCAGTGGCAGGGTTACCTCCTTGATGGAAGAAAAATTTATAACACACATCAAGAAGGAAGATTGTAATAGTTTCTTCAATCTCTGTGCCTCACTGCCTTCGTTTATGTTGAAGTCTGAATTCGAAAGGCAAACACAAAATAAATACGCTACAACAAGAGACGAAGAAATACATAATAAAGATTTAAGGAACATACAGAAGTACATCGAAGACAACCCAAGATTAACCATGGAAGAGGCCGCGACCATCTATTATGCTGTACAAGGGATGGCAACACTAGCAATGAAGTATGTAAGGGGCAATTTTTTGGTTCCTGATCATGAGTTTAAAAATCTGACAACATATATGCGCCATTTACATGAATATTACATGGCTCAAGCAACAGAGACGGACAGCTTTGGTTTTGAGGTTATTATCCGTTCGGCACATGTTTTCAATTATCCTGAAGAAGAGAAGTTCGATGTCGAGTGGGAGTGCTTGTTCCAGCTATACCAGAAACGCGATCTTGATGTTCAACTGTTGACGCTGTGGACTATGTAAGTACCCTACACGCACGATATTACAATTAATTACTCTCTTGAGACACAAATTATTAACTTTTGAGCACTTCCCATGATTTTATGTAGGTGTATAGCAAAATTTTGCACTCTAAAAAGCAAATGGGATTACATAGGCTTCTTGGACCCCATGCGAGTCAATGAGAGGACATGTCTAGGCCTCTATGGATGTGATGAGGAAGACCTGAAATAGAGATTGATTGCTGTTTTCGACGAATTCACGATGAAGAAGAAAACCACATACTTCTTGCCTACAACTGTGAGTATATGTTCTCGGCTTTTAATTTTATGCTTCTTTTTTCGTTAAGATTATTTGATAATTAGGACTCTGTGATTGCAGCAACCATTTCATCTTCATTTGTGTTAATCTTGCCAAAAATCTGCTTGAGGTGTGGGACTCGAAGAAAAAACCATTTCATCATCTGGATGCACTGGTGTCAGTGCTGAATTAGTAAGCGATCCTAATAACATATTATTTTCTAATCACACATACCCACTTTCTAATGTTTCTCCTTTTAATGTTGCTCAGTGTCCGAAGAAGTCATATCAGTGGGAAGCCGGTCCCATTCAAGGTTGTCGAAATGGAGGGGAAGTACCTATCACAGCCGGCGGGAAACAATGAATGCGGGTTTTATGTAATGTGGGCAATGCTTCGCTACATCGGCGGGAAATCGGAAGAAGCCGATAAGTTGGTGTGTATAATCCCCATTTCATTTATGTCTGTTAATAATTCAACAAAATGATTTACAGTTCCTCTTTGGATATCATATTTTTTGAACAACAGCGTAAGAAATTTAAGCACGAAAGGCTGCTAGAGATGGAGATCGTCGCACTACAATCGGAGCTGGCTAAATTCATCTTAGTTGAGGTATTGGAAAAAGATGGAGTATTTTCCATTGCACAATTCGTGAAGTACAAGGACCAGTATGGCCCAGAGCAGCTCACCAGATTATTATAAGAAGTCCGAGAACATTTCTTTTTTAGTTTGAGGGATCGAGATCTGGATAAGAACATTTGAATTGTAACCGTAACATTTGTAATGTTTAATATTGATGGACCTGTCGTCTACGTAGCGTATATAAAGCGAAACCTGATCCCATAAAAAAATATAAATTAAAATAAATTATAAAATAATATATACGAATGGGCCATCACTGCCAGTTAGCAACAAACCGGCAGTGTTGTCGTAACCATCACTGCCGGTTAGAAACAAACCGACAGTGTTGGCTTGCCCAACACTGCCGTATTGAACCATGAACCGACACTGATGATTAGGACAACACTGCCAGTTTGATCCATCAACCGACAGTGTAGGTTTCCTCAACACAGTTGGCTTGAGCTAAGAACCGACACTGACATTTACTACAACACTGTCGGTTTGATCCACGAACCGACACTGATATTTACAACAACACTGCCGGTTTTATCCACCAACTGAAACTGATATTTACAACAACACTGTCGGTTTGATCAATGAATCGACAGTGTAGGCTTGCTCAACACTGCTGGCTTGACCCAAGAACCGACTCTCTTGAAGCAACCGTCACTGTCGGTTGGAACTACAAACTGGCAGTGTTGTTCAACTAGACATTGCCGGGTGGAGCCAGCAACCGACACTGTTTCCTATAGATCAGTGTCGGTTTTTAAGGACCGGCAGTGATGTCAACCCCACATCACTGCCGGTATGCCACTGTCGGTTCAAAATCCGGCAGTGAAGGGGGTTTTTGAACCGACAGTGATGTCCAGATCTGGGGTAGTGTTTAGTCCCGGTTGGAGCTACCAACCGGGACTAAAGGTTAACTTTTACTCCCGGTTGGTCCCTCCAACCGGGAGTAAAAGTCTACTCTTGGCTGGAGGCTCCGTCCGGGACTAGAAAGGGACCTTTAGTCCTGGTTTCTATCTCCAACCGGGACTAAAGGTCCCTTCCTATATAGCCCTTCTTCCTCCCCGAGCCCGAGCCACTTCGAGCTCAGTGTTCTTGCTTTATCGCCGGCCTCTCTTCTTCGTCATCGCCGGTAATCACAAGATTTCTTTGATTCCTCCATCGATTCTTTGGTTCTAAAGGTTACCAACTTTATACTCTGATGTTTCATCAGTAGCATATCTCATTTTGTGGACTAGATATATGTGGTTTTCTATGATGGATTTTTTTTATTTGTAAGCCATTTAAGCTCAAAATCACTTTAAAGTTTGCATATTTGGATGAAGGAAGGTTAAAGTAGTTATTCAAAACTAGTATTCAGCTTTCATTTCTAGCATGCATAGCACACTTCATGGTTTAGAGATATAGAGAATTTTAGAGTTTTTCTAATTTTATTTGTTTATAAAATGAGAAATTTATATTATATTAAAAATGAGTATAGAAAGTAGATGTCAACTGCTTCTGGGTCCTCGGCCTCTCATCGGGTTCCAAAGCGATTGAGGCTAGACCTCCCTCTCATTGCATGCGGCAGTGTGAGGAGAAGATTGTGATGGAGTACCGGGTGAGGAAGGAGTATCCCAAGAAGGGCCGTATCTTCTATAAGTGTCCGGATCGCAATGTGAGTTATTTTGTCGCATTTGATGATTATGGTTAATTTATACTTATTTTCATGATGATTGTGATTAAAGTATGTTGAACACGTGCAAAACTATCTTGCACAGGCGGCTACGGCGGCTGATGAGGCAGTGATCATGCGGAAGAAGCCCATAGATGTTGAACAAACGCATGATCTGTCTGTTTTAGTTGGGATTGGTCGTGAAATCCTTATGCTGCTAAAGTGCATTTTAGCTTTAGTTTTTTTAGTGGTAGTTGGGATTGTCTACATTGTAGCGAGACTTTCATAAATTAATACCTTGTGTGGTGGCATGCATGTCATATAATTAACTAATTATGTTCTAGATTTTAATATGGTATGTATGTCATGTAATGCAGATGAGCCGGGATTGGATGTACAATGCTGATCGCCGCTCCCAAGAGTTCATTAAGGGCGTGCATTCTTTCTTATGTGTGGCAGAGGCAAACAAACGCGATGGTTTCGTGTGCTAGCCATGTGCCATATGTAAGAATTTGAAGGAATATGCTAGCTCAAGGAGTCTTCATTCACACTTGTTGAAGTCGGGTTTCATGCCAAACTATATTTGTTGGACGAAGCACGGAGAAACCGGGGTTGTAATGGAAGAAGGTGAAGAAGAACAATGGGACGATGATGACATTATTGCTGAATATGGTGCCTTCAATGATACTGCAATGGGAGAAGCTGAAGAAGAGGTAGTGGTAGAAGATGAGCCCACTGATGATCTTGGTCAAGCCATTCGTGACGCACAAAGAGAATGCGAAAGTGAAAAGGAGAAGATCAAGTTCGAGCGCATGCTAGAGGATCACAAGAAATTGCTATACCCAACTTGTGATGTGGGACAGAAAAAGTTGGGTACCACACTAGAATTGCTGCAATGGAAGGCAAAGAATGGTGTATCTGACAAGGGATTTGGGGAGTTACTGAAAATCCAAAAGAAGATGCTTCCGAAGGATAACGAATTGCCCGTCACTACGTATGAAGCAAAACAGGTAGTCTGCCCTTTGGGATTAGAAATCCAAAAGATACATGCATGTCCTAATGACTGCATCCTCTACCATGGCGAGGAGTATGAGAAGTTAGATGCATGCCCGGTATGTCATGCATCACGGTATAAGATCAGGCAAGATGACCCTGGTGATGTTGAGGGCGAACGTCCTATGAAGCAAATCCTTGCCAAGATTATGTGGTATGCTCCTATAATACCATGCTTGAAATGTCTATACAGAAACAAAGACCATGCAAAGTTATTGCAATGGCACAAAGAAGACCGTAGGGTAGACAATATGTTGAGACACCCTGCTGATGGGTCCTAGTGGAGAGCAATCGATAGAGAATTCCTGGAGTTTGCAAATGATGCAAGAAACTTAAGGTTTGCTTTAAGTACGGATGGTATGAATCCTTTCAGGGAGCAGAGCAGTAGTCATAGCACTTGGCCTGTTACTCTATGTATCTACAACCTTCCTCCTTGGTTATGCATGAAGCGTAAGTTTATTATGATGCCAGTGCTCATCCAAGGCCCAAGGCAACCTGGCAATGACATCGATGTGTACCTGAGGCCACTAGTTCAAGAACTTCTACTTTTGTGGAATAGACCAGGTGTACGTGTGTGGGATGAGCACAAATAGGAGCACTTTGACCTGCGAGCATTGTTGTTCGTAACAATCAATGATTGGCCTGCTCTAAGTAATCTTTCAGGACAATCAAACAAGGGATATAATGCATGCACGCACTGTTTCGATGACATTAAAGGTATATTCTTGAAAAAATGTCGAAAGGTCATTTACCTTGGCCATCGTCGATTTCTTCCTGTGAATCACCCCCTAAGAAAGAAAGGCAAGCATTTTAAAGGTAAGGCAGACCACCAGACCAAGCCGGGCAACCGAACTGGTGAGGATGTACTCAATATGGTCAAGGATGTGAAAGTAGTATTTGGAAAGGCACATGGCAGCGAACCTGTTCCAAACGACGTCGACGGTCATGCACGCATGTGGAAGAAGTCCATATTTTGGGAGCTACCCTATTGGCAAGTCCTAGAGGTCTGTAGCGCGATCGACGTGATGCACCTGACGAAGAATCTTTGTGTGAACCTGCTAGGCTTCATGGGTGTGTATGGGAAGCCTAAAGACACACTTGAAGCACGACAGGACCTGTGATGTTTGAAAGAACGAGACAACCTACATCTAGAGAAGACAGATGATGGACGCCATTACTTAAGTCCTACCAGCTACACTCTTAGCAAAGAAGAGAAGGAAAGCATGTTTGAATGCCTAGCAAGCGTCAAGGTACCATCTGGATTCTCCTTGAATATAAAGGGTATAATAAATGTGCCAGAGAAGAAATTCCTAAACTTTAAGTCCCATGACTGCCACGTGCTCATGACGCAATTGCTTCTAGTTGCATTAAGAGGAATTCTACCTCCAAATGTACGTCTAGCCACCGTGAAGCTATGTGCATTCCTCAATGCAATTTCTCAGAAGGCAATTGATCCAATGGATCTAGCTAAACTATAGAATGATGTGGTTCAATGTCTTGTCAGCTTTGAGTTGGTGTTCCCTCCTTCCTTCTTTAATATCATGACACACCTCCTAGTTCACCTGGTCAAGGAAATTAGCATTCTCGGTCCTGTGTTCCTGCACAACATGTTCCCCTTTGAGAGGTTCATGGGAGTCCTAAAGAAATATGTTCACAACCATGCTTGGCCAGAAGGAAGCATCGCCAAGGGCTATGGAACAGAGGAGGTCTTTGAGTTTTGTGTTGACTTTATTCCTGACCTTGATCCGATTGGTGTTCCTGAATCACGACACGAGGGGAGACTAAGTGGAAAGGGGACACTAGGGAAGAAAACATATATTGGTATGCAGGACAATTATTTTAATAAAGCACACTACAAAGTTCTACAAAACTCCTCCTTGGTGGATCCGTATATCGAGACACATAAAGAGTTGCTCCGATCCGAGTTTCTAGGGAAGTTTGAAGCTTGGATTACACATCGGCACATGGAAACTTTCAGCGACTGGTTGCAAAAAGAATGTCAGGGTGATGAGAGTATTGATGAGCAACTGTATTTGTTGGCTAGGCAGCTATAGTGGCATATCCTCTCATACAAAGGGTACGAGATAAATGGGAATACATTTTACACAGTAGCCCAAGATAAAAGGAGCACCAACCAAAACAGAGGTGTCCGCATAGATGCCACCGACCCTAATGGAAATAAGCAAACATATTATGGACACATAGAGGAGATATGGGAACTAAACTATGCACCTACTTTTAAGGTACCTTTGTTCAAGTGCCAATGGGTAAAGGCGACTGGAGGTGGGGGTAGCAGTCGACAACCAGTATGGAATGACAACCGTGGACCTCAACGATATTGGGTACAAAGACGAAGCATTCATCCTTGCCAATGATATGAATCAGGTGTTCTATATCAAGGATATGTCTACAAAACCGAAGAGAGGGAAAAACAACAACGACCCAATCAATGAGCCAAAGCGCCACATAGTTCTTTCAGGGAAAAGAAACATTGTCGGAATTAAAGACAAGTCAGACATATCAGAAGATTATGAAAAGGATGACTGAATTCCACCCTTCACAGTGAACAAAGACCCAAGCATCCAGCTAAATGATGAGGACACTCCATGGTTACGGCGCGATCATAACCAAGGGATATACGTTAAGAAGAAATTCACTACTGTGCCCGCTTGATATATATAGTGTATTCATATTTCTATCGTGTATTCATATTTTCTATGATTTAAATGAATTTTCTGCTTGACGGTGGATTTCCTGTGGAGAATGTGTGACGAAAAAACAAATGACCAACGTCAATAAGATGTGAAAACTAATTTCCTGTCGAAAAGCAATAGTTTTAATGATTTTAATTAAGTAGTACATTTTTGCATGGTGAAAATTATGATTATTATTTACACTATGTTCAATATTTATACGGTAAAACAAAAGAGTTTAGGTTATAGATTTTTCTTATGTACAATAATGCAAAACCAGGTCCCGGAATTCTTTTTGTAATTTTTTTGCTAATATTTTATTTACTAGGCAATTAACAACTCTCTGCATATTTATATAAAAGAAATATATAAAAAGGAAAAACTTCTACAAACTGGCGGGAAGCCAAACTGCAGCCCACCTTTACTCCCGGGTGGACCAACCACCCGGGACTAAAGGTCAGACCTTTAGTCCCAGTTCTAACCATCACCTAGGACTAAAGAACCTTTAGTCCCGGTTCTAACCATCACCCGGGACTACTAAAGATGGGCTGCTTTTTTGCGGCCCACCAAAATCCCCTTTACTCCCGGGCCGTGGATACACCCAGGACTAAAGGTCAGACCTTTAGTCCCGGTTCTAACCATCACCCGGGACTAAAGAACCTTTAGTCCCGGTTCTAACCATCACCCGGGACTACAGGTCCCCCTTTATAAACCACACCCTTCTCCCTTAGTTCTCTTCCTCTCTGTCTCCGCCGCCTTCTTCTCCAACCGGATCCAGTAGCCGCCAAGCCTTCTTCTTCGTTGCCTTATCTTCTCCACCAGATCGATCTGATCCAGCAGCGCCGCCGCCCCCAGGCAACCACCCTAGCCTCGCCTCGTCATGTGCGCACGCTGTCACCGACCCCACGCGCACGCGCGCTTCTTCTTCGGTTGGCCAGCGCACGCCTCACGTCGTCCTCGTCCCTGGCCCACCTCGCCCCCAAGCGGTTCAAGGTTCTTCGAGGTGTCTATCTCCTCCAATTCATCCCCTTCTTCATCCTCCTCTCTTTGCTATGTTTGAAATTTGAAGCCCTCGTTCTTGTGTTAGATCCACGAGATGCAGTCTTCTCCAAGATCCGTAGTAGGCCACAGCATCTCTATTACGGCACGTCTTCTTCAGGTTTGGCCCAGTCTCCCTCTTCCTCTACACTCTCTTGCTGCTGTATGGCCAACTCGTTCAGTGCCGTTGCTCAATGAATGTATCTCTTTGATTTGGTGCTAGCTCGTAGCCATTGCAATTGGTGCATACTTCTATTTATATGGTAGGCTCATTGGTGCTAGAATGTGGGCGACTGAGGCCATGAATTCATACTGATATTTATGCTTGTGTCTGGCCCTATGTAATATGTATATGCATGTGCGTGTCGATGATCAAATTAAATGGCAAAGACGTGTACCACTGTTATTACTGGTCAATCACCCATGCCACTTGAGGTTGACGATAACAATTTAGCTAGTCTGCTACTTTTGCATGGCGATATTTGGTTTCACCTAACCATACTTACTGCTCTTAAGAGGCAAAATATTCTTTCTGATTTTAGGAATAGTGATAGCCTTCCCAGTCCTGTAATGAAACAGATTATTACTGTTTTTTAGTAAAGTCTAAGTCTCTAACATGTTTTTTGGCTGCAGGAGCTGGACCTCGCGTTTGACACCTTGGATGTGAGCCACCACCGCCACCATATATAATCCGTTTATGATGGATTAATTGCTCCAATCTTTTGTAATCGGATGGATGCGTGTGCCGAGCCCTCGTGCCACCAATCTTGTAATGCGATTTTGCGCTGAGCCATCGAGCTCAGTGGAGCATGGGCACGGCCCGGTGTCTCATCGTTTCCTCCTTTTTGCGCGGTAGCTTATGACGACGCCGGCCCCCAGATCCGAGACGTTCGACGGCGTCCGTGACATTGTAGTAGCAGGGCACGTAGTTCTCGTAATTGGGCGGGCATACCTCCACCTCCTTGGCGTGGACTAGTTAGAAATTTATAGAAAATCTATACTAGTTGAACTTGCGGACCGTGTTCATCTCGGCTAGCATGTTCTCTACCGAGTGGTAACGGACATCAAGGAGGAGCTTTGATTCTACGAGGGAGAGCGGCAATGGTCGTGGAAGACCGTGTTCCCTTCCTCGTAGAATCGGAGCTCTTCCGTGGCCAAGTATGGTGTTGTCCGGTGGAGAAATGCCCGCTGAGATGATCACGTAAGCAAGGTCAACTAGTACGGAAGCTTACATGATCTTAGAAGATGTGTGAGGTCATGAGAGTGTGTGTTTTTTTCTCAATTTTGTCGAGCAGGTCACTTAGAATTAATTTTTCCATGAAACGCCCACGAGCTCGCCGATGTCAAGCAGGTCACTTAGAATTAATTTTTCCATGAAATGAAATACTTAGAAATCATGCCTTTTATTTTTTAGAATTAATTTTTCCATGAAATGAAAAACTTAGAAAATTGTAGAAAATTCATACTAGTTGAACTTGCGGACCATGTTCATCTCGGCTAGCATGTTCTCTGCCGAGCGGTAACAGACGTCAAGGAGGAGCTTTGATTCTACGAGGGAGAGCGGCAACGATCGTGGAAGACCGTGTTCCCTTCCTCGTAGAATTGGAGCTCTTTCGTGGCCAAGTACGATGCCGTCCGGTGGAGAAATGCTCGCCGAGATGATCATGTAATCAAGGTCAACTAGTACGGATGGTTTTTTATTTAACATGTTTTTGAACTAGAATTTGATGGATATTTGATAACTTCAGACCTACAAATGTCATCTACAGATGTTACTATCCTTGAGGTGGCACGTCCTGTAGGAGTTCATTTTATAGATATAGTTTTTATTTTTTATAGATATATCTAGTGGTGTAAAAGCTAGATGGCTGCCCTAAGAGACAACATGGATGAAGAAATGATGGATATTACCAACACCGGCACTCAATTTGCCGATGGTGACCAGCAGGATGTAGATGACGGGAGTCGATACCGGGCTCTTCAAGATAACCAAGAAAATATTATGCAAGAAAATACTGGCGAGGTATATATATTTATATATATATTTGAATATTATATATATATATATATATATATATTTGAATATCTATCATCTATTATGTGTACACATGATATTTAATTATTCTTTTTTATACGTAGCCCTCTGGATCGACGACCACAACGGCGAAAAGCAAAAATATTTGAGGCCCGAAAAAGCCATTGGAGGGGCGCTACATAATATCAGGAATTCAATATCGAGACAGGTGAACCACTTGGTCCACATGCAAGAAAATTCGTGCAACACTATGGGTGCCTTGTAAGGGATAGACTTCCGATCAGTGCCCGTGAATGGAAGCAAAAGATCAACGAGCCTCATGTTAGTTTTGTCTCTGATCTTGATAAGAATTTAATTTGGGATGATATCCTTCAACATTTCATGTTGCAAGCGGATGATTATGATGCTATCAATGATGATGAATTGAAGGAACTAGTTCGAAAGTGGGCTATGAAGAAGATGGCCACACAATTTTAGACTTGGAAGAAATCCCTATACACGAAATACGTCAAGAAGAACCTAACGCCCAATTTCAATACTAGCGGCCCGCTCGCAAAGTTGAGGCCCTACTGGAATGATTTTGTACAGTACAAGACATCGGAAGAGGGTGAGGAACAGGTGAGAAGGAACCAAGAGAATGCCCGAGAGAAGGTATACCACCATGGCATGGGATCAGGTGGCTACACGACTGCCATTCCCAGGTGGGAAAAATGGAAGGGGACATTCTTGCCAAAGGGTATCACACCAGAATCACTCAATTGACCCAATGCGCGAAGAATTGGTTTTTCGCTCATGGGGGAAGACTGGACCTAGAGACCGGGAAGCTAGTTCATAGCACAAAAACTTGAAAGAGCAACACAAAGATTTCCTTATGCTCTACAAGCTAAAGCTATTGGTGCGTTCAGGCCCAATAGAGAGAAGGATGAACTGACGTATGCCCTCGGGACCGCTGAACATAGTGGCCGAACGAGAGGTTTAGGACAGAACATTTCTTGGGAGCATAGTTTCCCTAACAACAGAGATACCTACAGAAGACGGTAGAGAAGGAAGGATGAGGATGCAGCGCGGATCAGTAGGTTGGAGGAATTGGTTCGTGAGTCACGGGAGGTGTTGCTTCAAGCACAGGAGCGCGAAAAAGACATGCAGGATGAAATCATAAAGCAAGTGCAAATAGCAATGAGTGCCCAAAGGCAAGCATCAGATCTAGGAATCAACATTAATATTAGCCCCCTGATCAGTTGAAAAGCAGCTGCGCTTCCATGGAGTTGCCAAATCAAGATGACGCAATGCTACGTTTCCCCGTGGATAACATCACTGCCACCGTTACATCATTGAGCTACATATTCCAAAAGAGAATGCCACAATCATGGTGGCTCTCAGTGTTTTTTCTCCTCCGGATCCTACCAAGACACTAATAATCCATGGGGCAATAATACCACCTGGATATGTTAGCGTCTCAGGTGGATAGGGTTAACAAAGGTTTTAGTGATCTGGCTCTTGACATTCCAGGAGGTGATGGGGAGAAGACGCTCTAGGAGAAGCAGAGAAGACATTCATACTATGGCGCAAGCGCTACATCATTATTCCCGAGGTCTCTAGTCCACCGCCGCTTCCTCAACTGCCAGACAATAGGTGCGGACAAAAGTGAACGAAACAATTTTTCACAAATTTTCTATTGACATGCATGATTAATAATAACAATTTCTTATACCTAATTATTCTTTTTTGTAATCACACAGCAGGGCCTCTGCCAACCTAAGTCCAATTATTCAATCTCCAAATCATCATAGTGCTCCGGGCAATGATTATGCAACGCCGCCACCGCCGCCACCTCCAAGGAGGTCTCCAATGCCTCCAATGAGGTCTCCAACGGCTGCCCCGCCTCCCTTGATGATCAAGAAGCAGCCAGCTCCTAAGAGGTCCGCCCCACAAACGAAGCCGTTGGCCCACCAGCCGGTAAAGAAGAAAGCCTCCTCTAATCTAGTTATTCCCCAAAAACTGTCTTACGAGAAAAGTGAAAAGGAATTAAAGGATGTAGTACAAAAAGATGTGAAAAGTTTCTTCGAAAAAGTAAGAAAGCAACGAGAAGTGAGGGAGAACCCGAAGAAACCGTACTTCTACCTACCTCTAGATCTTCTAAGAAAGAAGGTGAACCAAAAAAAGTGGGAATCTCAAAAGACCCTACCAAAATTGGACTACGACCGCTCTCTCACCAAGTCATTTGAGGCGGCGTAGAAAAAGACTAGAGCAGGGAAAGGTGTTGCACAACTCGGACAACAATCGCAACAATCAGTCCCCCCTCTTGTCATTTGTAATGAATATGGTTCAAACTTAGACTTACTGGACATCGATTTTGAGGACCTGGTTTGGTTTTACGAGGATACTAGTTTGGACCTTGCCCAAGTGCTCGCTGAAGGACCATCTGCTCCGAAAGTGGATCCTTGGAAAAAATTTGAACATTGAAAGAGTTTATACAACATTGAGGCCTTAAGTGAACTGGGTACACAAATGTACCTGCTAAATAAGTGGTATATGGCGGCGTGTAAACGGGGATAGAACTTTGTTTCTGTCAGAGTTAGAAACCAACATTACTTCCATGGTGATGACGTTATATATGTCGAGTTTTTATAATTACACCAACTATGCCACCTGGACTCTCTCGACAAAAGTCTCATTAGCTGCTATTGTCTGTAAGTGTGATTATTTTCTACTATTAAAGTGTATATATATAAAGCTACATGTATATATATAAATTATATATCCTCACACTATATTTTTATATATGCAGATATGAGATGATAGAACTCAAAAAGAGATAGGATAATGATGTTGGTTTCGTTGATCCAAATGTCGTATTCAAACACCCTGATCCCCCGCCGGGATGGAAAGCTGAACTCGAGAAAAATCTCATGAGGTTCTTAGTGAACCAACAAAACAAGGACATACTCTTCCCCTACAACTTCAAGTGAGTGTTAAATAATTAATATCGATCATATGGACATTTGTTCAATTATTAGCTTACTAGCTAAGCTATCTCCCATATATACATATGTTGACTCTAGTTAATGTCTGATCATATTTGTGTATAAAAACATATGCAGCAATCACTGGATATTGATGGTCATCGATATGGCCAATAGTCGGTTGAGCATCTTAGACTTGTTAGGAAAAGGGCAAACAGAGTACCAAGACATGATAGATATTATCCAAGGGTAATTTGGTCTCTCTAGCAACTATATATACCTCGATCTCTTAACTGCAACAATTATTAAAGGTCAAATTAATTTTTTATTTTATTGGGCGCAGTGTTTGGAAAAGTTTCATTGAGGAACACCACATGAAACATTACAAAGCGCCACTAGATGTAATCGCACACAAAGTAAGTACTAGCCACATTTATATATATATAATTCAATTAACACCATGCATGCTTTCAATTCACCGGATCTTTTTTCTCGTAAAAGTGGGTTCTAAGGCAACAACAGGGGAACAACTACTGCTGATACTATGTTTGCGAGTTCATCATGGCGTACTCAAAAAGAACTCCTGAAGAGAACCTCAAAGTACGTTATATAAATATATTCATATATTTATAATTTCTTTTATTGCTCATATATAAGTAATCACGTGACCAACACACACACACACTCACACACACACACACACACATATATATATATATATATATATATATATATATTAATACTTTTCCTTTAACTTTTATTGAAGACTCTAAGGTTGAAGGAAAAAGTCATACGACGTGACCAACTGAAAGCAATTCAAGAGAACATAGCAGGATTTCTTAATGACCAGATCCTAAACCCCGCCGGCGAGTTCTACAATGACGTGAATGAAATATGGAAGCCAAACCAGATAGAGTGAATTTGTTATCCCAAGGATATGATAGAATATACAATGCAAGCTTTATTTGTAATATATATATATATATATATATATATATATATATATATATATATATATATATATATATATATATATATATATATATATATATATACACACACACATATTATATGCACATAAAATAACGTATAATATATGTATATGCATGTAATATATACGTTAGTTTCATACTTTAGTTTGTACAAAATGTTCGAACATTATAAACGTGTAGAATTCGTATATTATTAGCAGCATAGAATGCGTATTCAAAAACCGAAACGAATCATCAATTGAAAATAGAAACAAAAAAAAAGAAAAAAAAGAAAACCTTTAGTCCCGGTTGGTAATACCAACCGGGACTAAAGGGCCGGCCCATGTGGCCAGGTCGGGAGGCCTCTTTAGCCCCGGTTGGTATTACCAACCGAGACTAAAGGTGGACCTTTACCTTTAGTTCTGGGCGCGAAACTGGGACTAAAGGAGGGGCCCTTTAGTCCTGGATTCGTGCTCCCGGTTCCAAAACCGGGACTGAAGGGGGTTGAGAACCGGGAGTACAGCTCGTTTCTCTACTAGTGAACACAACCAAATTGGACTATTGAATTTGTAAGTGATTGTTTTGTAGTTCAATAAGGTGCAAGACGTGACTTGGACGAAGGTGACGTGATGATTCGATGATCAACACCTTAAGAAAGACTCTAGAAGTACAAGAGAAGACCTAAGATATCGAGCAAAGTCCAAGCATGAAGATAGGAACCAAGCCGGACGCAAGATCACGAAGAAACGAGCTCACAGAGGTGACCAGACGCTGGAGGCACAGTGACCGGACGCTCCGATCAGGAGGCTCAGCAACAGCAGTAGCAACCGGACACTGGCGGCAAATTGACCGGACGTAGGACTGCAGTGTCCGATCGAGTACAGAAAGGTTCCAGAGCGGCAAATGTGTGACCGGACGCTGGCAGCGTCCGATCAGTTGTTCGCGGCTCTAACGGTCGGGACGACCGAACACGTCCGATCAGGACGACCTGAGCGTCCGGTCAGTAGCAGAAAAGCGGGATTTCATCCCCAACGGCTACTTTCTTAGTGGGGCCTATAAATAAACCCCCCAACCGGCCATTTGAAGGGTGTGGAGGTGAGGAAACATATCTTGGGTGTTGATACACTATTTTAGTGATCTCTACTTGTATAGTGCTTAGTGTTTTATTAGGTGATTAGCGTAGGTGCTTTGCGAAGTGCTTAGGTTGATTAGACCACCGTTTATACGCTTGCTCTAGGTTTAGGCCTAGTGTTTAGTGAGGTTTGCATACCTCTTACCACTCGGTGCTTGCGCACACCATTGTTGTAAATCGGATGGGCTTGTAGTCTTGCGAGATCATACCAACCGCGTTTGTGGTGTGGTCGCCACCGTGTATCGGAGGGAACAAGGCCCGCGGCGTTTTGGCCGGAAGCTTGATAGTGAAGATGGCGGGGAGCATCCGAGAGAGGCTTGCCGAAAGGCATGTCGGAGACCCACTTGCGCATGGGGAAGGCCCGAGGCTATCCACGGAGTTGTCCGACCGGGAGCTTGGCCCTTGCGAGGGTCTCCAACGAGGACTAGGAGGAAGATTGCGCTCTTCTCGATACCTCGATAAAAATACCGGAGTTGTCGACGGGAGTTTGCATATCTCTACTTTGCTCTTTAGCTCCCGCATTTACATTGTTTACATTACTCCTTTTGCGGTTGAGATAGCAACACACTAGCAAAACCGTAGTTGCATATTTAGATAGTTTATCTTTTGCATAGGTTTTGCTAAGGGTAGAAAAAGAGGCCATAGTTTAAAGTTAGAAGCTTAAGTTGCCTAATTCACCCCCCTCTTAGGCGTCACGGTCCCCTACAAGTGGTATCAGAGACAGGTTGACTCAATTTGGACCTTTGGCTTAACCGCCGTTGAGCCAACGCTATTAAGAGTTGTTGGGATGGATACCTCTAGGCCTCTGCACTTTGACGGCACTAACTTTCCCTATTACAAAGCTAGAATGGCTTGCCACCTTGAGGCGGTTGATTTGGGTGTTTGGAGAGTCACTCGTGACGGGATGAAACCCATTAAAAATCCCGATAAACCCACGAAGAATGAAGAAAAGGAAATATATTTCAATGCCAGAGCTAGAAATTGTTTGTTTGAATCATTTAGTATGGTTGTGTTTAACCAAGTGTTCACTTTAAATACGACACATGAAATTTGGTTAAAACTTAAAGAGTTCCATGACGGCACTACTAATAGAGGGCCCACCACTAGCCAACCTCAACCTGCAAACGGAACTTTGCAACCCCCATCCGAAGCTATCGACGAGCCTACTCTGACCACCCAACTCCACACAGACAACGAGATCGAGCACTCGCTCAGATGGTTGGTTCGCTGGCTGCTGCTGTGCAAACCACTGGATGCAAGTTCGATCCCTGGATCGACTCTCGCGTTTCTCGACATAATTACATAACATAAAACCTAAAGGTTTTTCTTTTTTTTTTTGTTTGAGAACCCTTTGAAAAGACATTCAAGGGGTTCTCAAAAAATTTGAGATAGATCTAATTAGACTTTTTTTTTTACTTTTTTCTGAATTTTTTTTCCACTCTAGAATATAGAGCGGACCGGTTAAAAAACAAAAACCCTATTTAGTATAATAATTAGATAATAGAACCTCTACCCTATCAACGGATAGAGAGAGAACAAAATCTGGATAGGTGGCTAATATGTTAAATTTAGGATTAAGTCCACTTTTGGTCCCTCACCTATTGTGTTCGTCTAATTTTAACTCCAAACTATAAAACCGTCTAATGTTGGTATCCTAACTGTCAAAACCGTTCACTTTTAGCACCTCGTTACGGGTGTGGCAGTTTTGTCGGACGTGGGGCGGTTTTAACCATGCCAAGCTGGCGTTGACCATGCCACGCTGGCCCCTCTCTTTCCTCCCGTCACCGGCGGTGAGCAGGCTACGGCGGCAGCGCGCAAGCAGCATAGCGGTACGTGAGCAGGCTGTGGCGGCGACGCTCGAGCAGGCTACGGACGCGGACGCCGCCTCCCTGCGCCGCAGACGCCGCCTCCATGCGCCGCAACCGAGCTCGCCGGTTCACGGCGGCGGCGGCGGCGCATGGCGTTTCCGTCGGACAGCGCCTCCTTAGTCCAAATTGCTCAAAGGGCATGTGCGTGGCTGAAGGACGGAGCCAAAACGTTGCAAGGAAAAGTAAGGGAGTCAGCTGAGAGGGTGCAGCCATCCGCGAGCTCAGCAACAATGGTGGCCGGGCACGGTCCCGGCGTTCATCTGCGGCTTTTGTAGCCGAACGGCGTCGAGGCGAGGCCGGGGCTAGCTGGGATTGGCGTGTAGGGCACGACGAGGACGTCCACCTGCGCGTGCAGCGAGTTGTCGCGGCACGGCCAGTCAAGTCACCTTGCCGGAGCCATTGACGCCGCCGCCGCCTCCGGGCTGGCCCTCGCTAGGGCCCGCACGAGGCCCCCGGGCGCCCCGAGCGAGGGTTTGTCACTTGTTACCGTCCAGCGCCCCTCCCCTGACGACTTCACGGACAGAGGCGTTGGACCCTCGCCCGCGATACTTGCAAAAACAGAGCATAGAGTGAATTGAACCCTAGCGACGGAGGCCACGCTCCGCAGCGAGGGGTGGTCAGATTGCCCAACGAAGGGTGGGGAGTCATGGTAGGAGCTGCACCGGGGGAGCGTCCCCCAACAGTATATACCTTCAAAAGACCGATTTCGTTGGAACCAACTTGTTATGGACATGTTTTGACTAGACCTTGAAAAGGTCCTACTCCGCAAGTTCTCCACCATCTTCGCCGAGCCACATGGCCTGCCACCTCCTCGCTCCTGTGACCACAACATCACCTTATAGCCGGGCTTGCAGCCAGTGGACATATGGCTATCCCGACAACCGGCGATCGACTTACAAGGATGAGTTGGAGCGCTAGTGTGCCGCCATGCACGGATGCAAAACTATTGGAGTATGGATTTTCAACGTCATGTTGTCTACCAACGGGAGGATTGGATCAAAAGCAGCGGCGGCATTAATCCACGTTCGGGATGCTTGATGCCAATATTGGGAACCATCCACACAATTGTGTCAAGTATTGCTCGCCGATTTCTCATGACATAGCTGTGCCTAAAAGGACTATATATAAATACTTCACCGAATATACGTTACTCAACACAAGACATCTCATTGTTTATTATTACATATATTGAGTAGGACACTACTCAATAGATTCATCACAGACACGTACACATCTGAAATCAACCATGAAAGGACTTCAGATATCACACTCGCTGACTTATTCAATTGATGCTTGCCTTTTGATATATCAAGGCATAAAAAGTATATCAAGCTAGCATTTGCTATGCAATCTAGGCAATATACGGATCCGGGTAAACACAGACTTGGTCCCTGTCATTGTCGTAGTCGTAGTAGATTACAACACGTACAACTCCTTGTGGGAGTGGAGGTTCTCCTTGTGGGAGTGGAGGTAGCGCATCGTTTGCAGATCTAAGTTCAAATACTGGAACAACTGGGTCCAGCTGTGAACGGATCATGGTTTCTGCAAACCAAACTCTTGTGTTAAGCAGGCCAGGCCACGATCGTTGCGGCACCGCACTAGGCATGATCACGTACTGTCCTTAGCTTATCCCTCCTTTGAAACTGTTATAATCACAAATAAGCATAAATAATCGAGCATCAACATAATGAATAGAAAAATAACACGTTGTTTGGAACTAATCCTAGCATCTTTGGCATGCATAAACATAAAACTGCGATAGACATCATACTTTCATAATAAGCAGGTGTCTTAATTAAATGCACTACATACCAAGCGAGGTGCAAACAGTCTAGTAAAATGTTAAAAGGAAAATTTTTGAAAGCATTAACTAGCAAAGAAATTCATGACAACCTGCATAGAAGAAGAAGAACGCAGTAGCCTGTGGCGATGATACGTGCTCTACCTATGTGATACGTGCTCTACCTATGTGTGTGTGTATATATACACTGACATTTGTATCGTAGCTTGGCTCTTCTCGGTGAAAACAATGTAACCGTTTTGTCCACCATTCATTAGGAAACACCGTCATATTGCCCATTTGCTGTCAATAACGATAGATGTCAGACCATAACAACGCATACGGTCTGCTAATAACGTGTAAGCACAAACGTCATAACTAGCCCTGGATAACGAGCCGGCTCGGCTCGTTTGAGCTCGGCTCGTTCTGGCTCGTTAAGATAACGAGCTAGCTCGGCTCGGCTCGTTATCCTAACGAGCCAGAAAGCCAGCTCGGCTCGGCTCGTTAAAAGCTCGAGCTGGCTCGTTAAGCTCGCGAGCCAGGTATAAAAAATACACAAAATATAATATTTGCATTTATCTAAAGTTTGAGAATAATAATAATACAAAAGAAATACATCTAGACCAGTTACCAGTCAATTTATAGGGTGTAGACCAGTTACCAGTCAATTGTAAAGTGCAACACATGAAGTAATACAAAAACTAATACAAGTTTTGATACTTTTTTCTGGAAGCTTGGCTCGTTTAGCTCGCGAGCGGCTCGCGAGCTGGCTCGAGTTGGCTCGTTATAGCTAACGAGCTAAAATCTTGGCTCGGCTCGGCTCGTGATAACGAGCCGAGCCGAGCCGAGTCGAGCCAGCCACAAGCCGAGCGAGCTAACGAGCTTCGAGTTTTTCGTCCAGCCTTAGGGCAGTCCCAATGGTGCATTGATGATGGTTTCTATCCTCATTAAATGACTTGCCACGTGGGCAAAATGCTGACATGGCAACGTAATTAATGAAGAAAGAGAGTAAAAATCATAGAAATGGTTTCTTCATGAAGAAACCAGGTCTACTCTTGACCCAATGCACCAAGAAACTATGAAATCGCCATTGGGAAGAAACCACCAGTTTCTAGGGAGCTCGTGTCGCACTCTCATTGGAGGAAAAAATAGAGTTGGGAGAGAGAAAGAGAAAATAGTTATTACTCATAGAAACCATGGGTTGGAAAGCAGTATTTTTTTGGTACGGTATCCTATGTTATAGAAACTACTAGTTTCTTTCATTGAGACTGCCCTTAGTCATAACAATGCAGTCTGCCAATAACGCGTAAGCACAAACGTCATACCAATTAATGCAGTCTGGCAATAACATGTAAGCACAAACGTGTATATACGTGAACTATATGTACGTGATACTAATAAGTATATTGAACTAGCATGTACGTATGGCCCCGTTCGCTGGTCTGAAACTTGGCTGAAACTGGCTGAAAAACACTGTTCTTGCTGAATTGTTGTGAGAGAAAAACACTGTTCCGGCTGAAAAAACAAACCGAACAAGCCAAATATGGGGTAAGCCGAACAAGCATGTGCGTTAAAAAAAACTTTTCTCTCTCTCTAGCACTAGAGGTCCATTCTGTCCCAGGCAGAGGCAGAGCTGCCAGATATAAGGCTTTAATTTAATCACTGAAAATTTACAGTAAATTCATCCTAGCTCAAAAAAATTATATGAACATAACGATGCATGCAGTCTGCTAGGTTTGACTTAGTGAACATCATCATATGGTCCTACTTAGTAGACATCGTCTATTCTTGTCCTTGTTCGCAGTGAGAATGTCCAAAGTTTGCACAGGCCGTGACTCACACTACTACAGAAGTTAACTATAGGGGCGGCTCTAGAGCTTCTGTAGGGGCGGCTGCGCCAGCCACCCTTCCCAGGATGTTCCTACGGAGGGTGCCTCTGCAGGGGCGGTTTCCTGACCGCCCCTGCAGTGCCCTCTGTAAGGGCGGCTGGTGTTTTCAGCCGCCCCTACAGTGCCCTCTGTAGGGGTGGCTGGTAATATCAGCCGCCCCTGTAGTAGACTTCTGTAAGGGCGGCTGTATCACAAGCCGCCCCTGCTGTGTGTATTTGTAAGGGCGGTTCAATTAAGAACCGCCCCTACAGTGGATTTTTCATCAAAAAAATAAATAATTCAAATTCAAATCTAACCACATATATATATAATTCAAATTCGAATTTAACCACCACAAATATATATATATACATCCACAAACACAAGACCATTATTTAGAACATCATCACAAGTCATAATTCACAAAAGTCCATTATTATTGGTAGTAAAGAAGATAAGAGGGGATGAAAGTGGACTACGATTATTACATCTTTAACTTCAAATGAATTGTGCCGCAGAGGAAACTGATCATGTCCAGCAGGTTCGAGCTGAGGTGGAT
Organism: Miscanthus floridulus; assembly: GCF_019320115.1. Lineage (NCBI taxonomy): Eukaryota > Viridiplantae > Streptophyta > Magnoliopsida > Poales > Poaceae > Miscanthus > Miscanthus floridulus. The sequence goes on from NC_089589.1 coordinate 105,772,263, forward strand.
TCACATGTTGTCCTTGGCCATAGAATGCTTGAAAAGCTTCCTCTCTTGAGTTGATTTTTTTTGTAGCAATTACCCTTGGAAGCCATCCACTTGAGCATGTGCTTTGTCCCAGCTAGAGTACACACCAGGTTCCTTCCTATGATGAACAACATACCATGCCATAGCTGCAGAAAAAGTAAAGTGTAGTAACAAAAATTAAAGTGTAGTAACAAAAATACCACAAGGAGGCATGTGTAAGCATCATTGGCAAAGAGGCATGTGCTCAGTTCTATGAAAAACACATCACAGGCAACAGACATGTGCTCAGTTACATGAAAAACACATCACGGGCAACAGACATGTGCTCAGTTATATGAAAAATACATCACAGACAACAGACATGTCCTCAGAAGAATGCAGGTAATATGCTTAGAAGAGTTAACAATAAGATGTTCAAATGAATGGCTAGGTCACATGATCAAACTGCCAAGGCAAATACACACACTAGCATCAGGTAGGTTGACCCAAAGCCTCAGGTCAAATGTAGCATAAAAAATATCCAAAGCCTCAGGTCCAAAGCCTCACGTCAAATGTAGTATCACAAAAAATCATCATTGCATTTGTCCAATGCCTCAGTTCAAGTGTAGTATCATAAAAAATCATCATAGCATAAGTCCAAAGCCTCAGGTCAAGTGTAGCATAAAAAATAAATCATCATTGCACATTGTTCAATGCCTCAATTCACATGAAAAACATAGTTCAACATTATTGGAACAGTAGAAGTTGCTTTCACATGAAAATCATCATAGCGTAAGTCCAATGCCTCAGTGTTATACATTTGTAGATTTTATGTAGTTAGCCATTGTAGTTGATTACCTGGTGCAACCCTTAACCCATCCTCCCTCTCTAGTGCATCAGCAAGGAAGGTAGCATCAGCAAGGAAGGTAGCATCTGTGAGCAAGTTCCTTTCTCTAAGCAGTTGGCACAACTTAAAAAAAAGGTGCTCTTCTCATACGAAGCATGTTGACACACTCTATATCATTGTAGTTGTAAATTAAATCCAAGTTTTTTTGCCTTTCCTCATCCATGATTCTCAAAGGACCATAAGTGATATGAGGCCTTGAATCATGTTGCATTCTAAGCCTACTAAACAAGAGTGCATACATAGCAGTGATAAGAGCAGCGGCCTGAGCAATCAACAGTCGTCGCTGGTCCTCCAAAGCCATCTACCAAAGCAACACAGGTGCAATGAGCACAACAACACAACAAAGCTATGAAAATAAGGGTGTGTTTTATTTCCTGGACAAGGTAAACAACAACAAATGCTTACTGTTCAATCTTTAGTACTATATGAAAGACATCATTGACATTGAACAAGTGCTCAGATTAACTGAAAACAAACATCCAAGGCATAGACAAAAATCTTTGGCATTGGACAGTACTCAGATTTACTGAAAGAAATCATGAAAAGCATGGACAAATTATCATTGGCATTGGACAAATGCTCAGAGCAAAAATAGCAACATCATTGACTTGGACATGAGCTCAGAAATATATTTCATTCACAGATCTAGACAGCACCGACATCATCCATCAAGTACTACTGCAATAATCAGAATAGGGAGGAGGGGAGGGTTCAAAAGAGGAGGATTGCTTATACCGAATAGATGTGGTGATAGCACCACAATCAAAAGCAGATGAACAAACAAGGGATGACAGATCTATTGTGCCTGCATCAAGTATGAGACGAAATAATTAGGGATCGACCTATTCCCCAAGAACCTAGGGTTACAAGATGAAGAAAATAGAGGGAGGGGCGATGGGGAGAACCAGATTCACTTGCTTGTTCAAGAACTCAGATCCATAGCGCCTGGAAAACAACCACAGAGGGAGGGGATTAGGCCGGCTTGAATCAATGACAAACACCGGAAAAAAGGAAAAAAGATGAACAGAGGGGATGAGCACCTGCTACCGGAGCTGAGCGAATGGTGAGCAACTGAGAAGGGAGACGGTGGGGATGGGGATATATACGCGGTGAATGGCGCGAAATGGAGCGGTAACCCAAGAGAGAAGGCGTCGAGGTCAGAGAGGATGGTGAGGATGGGGCGGGGGCAGCCGCACGACGAACCCTAGCCGTGCGCCGGGGGAGCAGACGGACGGGCCACATCGAGGAGCGCTCCCAAACCCTAGCCAGCCCGGCAAGGACGGAGGTCGAGGTCGAGGTCCGAGACGGGGCAGCCGGCCGTGGGTGAGCGCTCGCAAACCCTAGCCGTCGTTGCGGCCTAGGGAACGGTGGTGGATGGGGCGGGGGCGGCGGTTGGGGTTAGGGAGATGGTGGAGGAGGCGGTGGAACGGCGGTGGATGAACCTAGCGATGACGAGCTACGCGCGCACGATGTGGGAGAGGGAGGGGGATGCCTCACAGCGAGGGAGGGCTACGGAGGAGGAGGATGGTGGCCGCCGTCGTCGCGCCAGCCGCCAGCGCAGACGCTCGCACTCGCCGTGGCCCCCTGCCCGCGTCGGAGAGGGAGAACGAGAGAGAGCGAACACGAGAGAGAGGAGGGGAAGAGAAGCTTCATGAAGGAGAAGACGAAGCTGAGTATATATTTGTTTGGGTGGATTCCGACGAGAAGCGGGAGAAGCAAGAAAGAAGCTGAGCAGAAGCCGGATAAGGTAAGGCGAAGCAGGAGAATCAGCTTCCGGTAGAATCCGATCCAAGAGATCTGTGTCGTCGGTTGTGGAGATCGAACGGTCGAAATAATTTGGGAAAAAAATTTAAATTTTAAAAAATTAAAATCAAAACTACTAAAATAATTTTGAGACACCAAATGATCTCAAATGAAAATTTGATAAACATCAAAGTTGTAGAGGTCATGAAGATCTACAATTTTTATTTTGGTCATCTTGTCATTTGACAAAATTTGAACCTTCCAAATTTGAAATTTTAAGAAATGACAAGTTCGAACCAAAATTTGAGACCCAAAATGATTTCAACATAAAAAGTGATGAATACCAAAGTTGTTCAACTCATTAATATCTACAACTTTTATTTTAGTCATCTTGTCATTTGACAAAATTTGAACATTTCAAATTGGAAATTTTGAAAAACAAGTTCGAACCAAAATTTGAGACCCAAATTAATTTCAACATAAAAAGCGATGAATACCAAAGTTGTTCAACTCATGAATATCTATAAACTTTTATTTTGGTTATTTCTTCATTTGACAATTTCTTAGCACACATTGTTCAATAATCTTACATATGTCTCATATATTTTATAAAACCTTATGAGAGATGTGTCACATTTGTGAACAATGTCGTTACCACTTTGTCATATGAAGAAATGACCAATACAAAAGTTGTAGATCTTGATAAGTTATTCAACTTTGGTATTTATCACTTTTTCAGCTGAAATCATTTGGGAAAGCAAAATCTTGTCTGAAGTTGCATTTTTTTGAAATTCAAAATTTAAATTGCTGAAACTTTTCATATGTATATATTGACAAAACCAACAAAATAAATTGATAGAGAATAATTTTAGAAAATTTTAGGAAAAAAACATCAGATTTGGAGTTAGTATGAGGAAGAAAAATTAGTTACAATGTTGACCCACAGATTAAAAAAAGAAATCACACTGTTCACTATGATCATGTAAGGATCATCTAGAACAGTGTGATTTCTCTTTTTAATCTGTGGGTAAACTTTGTAACTAGTTGTTCTCCCTTAAACTAACTCCAAATGTGATGGTTTTTTTTCTAAAAATTTCTAAAATCATGCTTCAACATTTAAGTTTGATCAAACTTGGATGTGACAATGTTTTACACATTTTAAAATTTGAAATTTGATAAGTTCAAACCAAATTTTTAAACCCTAAATGATTTCATATGTAAAAGTGATGAATACAAAAGTTGTTCAACTCATCAAGATCTACAACTTTTATTTTGGTCATCTTGTCATTTGACAAAATTTGAACCTTTAAAATTTAAAATTTTAAAAAATGACAAGTTCGAACCAAAATTTGAGACCCAAAATGATTTCAACAAAAAAAGTGATGAATACCAAAGTTGTTCAACTCATTAATATCTACAACTTTTATTTTAGTCATCTTGTCATTTGACAAAATTTGAACCTTTCAAATTGGAAATTTTGAAAAACGACAAGTTCGAACCAAAATTTGAGACCCAAATTGATTTCAACATAAAAAGCGATGAATACCAAAGTTGTTCAACTCATGAATATCTACAAACTTTTATTTTGGTCATTTCTTCATTTGACAAATTCTTAGCACACATTGTTCACTAATCTTACATATGTCTCATATAGTTTATAAACCTTATGAGATATGTGTCACATTTGTGAATAATATCGTTACCACTTTGTCATATGAAGAAATGACCAATACCAAAGTTGTAGATATTGATGAGTTATTCAACTTTGGTATTTATCACTTTTTCAGCTGAAATCATTTGGGGAACCAAAATCTTGTCTGAAGTTGCATTTTTTTGAAATTCATAATTTAAATTGCTCAAACTTTTCATATGTATATATTGAGAAAACCAACAAAATAAATTGATAGAGAATGATTTTAGAAAATTTTAGGAAAAAAAATCATCAGATTTGTAGTTAGTATGAGGAAGAAAAACTAGTTACAAAGTTGACCCACAGATTAAAAAAAGAAATCACACTATTCACTATGAGATCATCTAGAACAGTGTGATTTCTCTTTTTAATCTGTGGGTAAACTTTGTAACTAAATGTTCTCCCTCATACTAATTCCAAATGTGATGGTTTGTTTTTTCTAAAAATTTCTAAAATCATGCTTCAGCCTAAATGGATGTGACAATGTTTTACACATTTTAAAATTTGAAATTTGAAATTTGACAAGTTCAAACTAAATTTTCAAACCCTAAATGATTTCATATGTAAAAGTGATGAATACAAAAGTTGTTCAACTCAATAAGATCTACAACTTTTATTTTGGTTATCTTTTCATTTGACTAAATTTGAACCTTTCAAATTTTGAAATTTGAAAAAAGACAAGTGGGCACTGCAGGGGCGGCTGGTGATTGAGCCGCCTCTACAGATCAGCCCCAACTGTAGGGGCGGCTCAGGTTACCAGCCGCCCCTACAGTGCCATCTGTAGGGGCGGCTGGGCTGCTGGGGCCCGAGGACGCCCACTGTAGGGGCGCCCCCAACCCCAGCCGGCCCTACAGTAAAAATGCCCCCGTTCCTGGTGTAAGAATCTGGCGTAGTATCAAACAATATACGTGAAAGCACAAACCTGTATATACATGAACTAGCATGTGCGTGATAATAACAAGTATGTTGAACTAGCAGGTACGTATACATGCATAAATAATGTTTAATTACTGAAAATTTACAGTAAATTCATCCTAGCCCAAAATAAGTATGTTCCGGTTTTGGTCGAAAACCGACTGAAGACATAAATAAAAATAATGTAATGCACAGAGAGACACATGAACACACACACTTCTTCCGTCTTCAACGTCATGCTTAAGGAGAGGTCTGACTTGTAGAAAATTGTGTAGTTCGCCAATTCCTGGAGCCCGTTAGGCGCATCGCCGGTTAATTACATCCGCAAGACGAGCTTGCGGAAAACCTCTGATTGAGCTGCACTTTGTGGTCGTCGGATATTTGATTGCTCATCGTTACTCATATGCGATATATGGCGTAGTGGCTTTATGTCACCGAAGCTCGGTCGTGGCATCGCCATCGCCACGTCGGAGTAAACGGAATATGTTGTTGATGAAGAGGATGACTTTAGCCTTGTCGGCGCCCAGTCATGTACGCTAGCCTTCATTAACATGGACGTGTGTGAGTTGCCTTAGCCTCGTCAGTGTCTGGCAATGATGTGTCCGATCCTGTTAATTGGGACTTGTCGATAGAGTAGTGACCTCTCCTGGTCGGCACTTAGCCATGATTTCGCCTAGCCTCATTGGTACTAGATGTATGTAATTATGAAACTATCCATTGTAGCTCTCATCATGACAAAGGTATGCTTGGACAACGCTTGCTCACATGACTGAATCGACAGCCTCCCGTATATTTTCCTCATAGCGACGAGCGGGGCAACACCGACTGATGCATCCTCATCATGATGAGTGGGGTTTCCCGTCTCACGCATCTCGATTTTTCATCATCGCGACGAGCGGGGCTTTCTCATCACTCGTGTGTTGCGACGAGCGGGGCTTACCCATCTCGCGCGTCTTGATTTCTTTTCATCGCGTCGAGCGGGGGTTTCCCGTCTCCTGCGTTGCGATGAGTGGGGTTTTCCCATCTCGCGCGTCTTGATTTCTCGTCATCGCAACGAGCGGGGGTTTCCTGTCCCTTGCGGGCCTCATTGCAATGAGTCTCTACCCGGAGATGGAGATCACGCCAGACAGATATCATATCAAATGATCAAGCTCGGTGAGGGCAACCCCTCGCTGTAATTACCAGTGTCCCAAAGCTCGGAGAATAATATTTCTCAAATGTTTTGGCAGCCTTCCGGTGCTACTCGTATCAATTCGAGCGTTACCCTAAATTTGGTCGCAACAACTTTTACTCCTCTCATCAATCATCGAACTTGTGATCATGGACAGCCGCCGTCAGGTGCTTTGCTATCTAGACTAGTATGGCGAGGTGGTTCCTGACCATGCGCCAGGGCTTTGCGTACCATATGTAGATGTGTACATGCAGCGGCGTTGGCCTGGCATCGCACAGGATGTATCTCGACGAATTGCGTCTGCAGGTGCGGCGCTGGAAGCATTTGGTGCAGCGACTTGGGCGTGCGGCTAAAGGCGATATGTATGCATGCATGTATGCGTGGCATGGAGCAACTAGCAGGCGTCGCCATCTATAAGGCATGTGTGAATGCGCTTAGCAGTAGCAGCCTTTGGCCTCCGCATGGATGCGTGATCGTGTGTGAGCGGAGCCCCTTGGCCAGAGGGTCGCGGTAGCCTTATATAGGGAGGAGGTCGAGTACTGACCCTCCATCAAGTAACACAAGATTTACATTCTATAACCACGTTGTTATTTGCTCCCGTATGTTGTGTCATTGCGAGGTTTTTCTCTGATGAATAAACTTGTTTGCCACAGGTTGTTTTCGACATGTATGAGCGTATGTGTTGTACTGATTCGCATGAAAAAAGGTATAACTTTGTTTGCGCCCAAAAATTACATGCTCGGAGCTCATGCATTTTGGCTAAGTTCCACCAAAGAAACAAAGAAACCCTTGGAACAGTATTAAAATGAGGCCAACTTGCATGTTGGAGTTCACCGTAACAAAGCCCTCGTCAAGATAATCAAAATGGACATGTGGTTCGTCTAATTTGGAGCCAAAAAAAAAATAGCTACAATATTCGGAATATCGCAAAGCCTGAAAAATAGCTACATTGCTCGGAATATCGTAAAGCCGGTACGCATCTGGATGACGTAGGAGGCAGGAGGATGACGACTAGCGGCATGCCCGTCTCATTGTGTTGAGTCTGAGAGTCTTGTGGCTAGCAAGACTAAAGAGAGTAAGGCAGGCATGGGCAGGAAGGGCTTAATTGGTTTGCTCGTGGCTAGAGGACTTGCCTGCTGGAAGCTAACCGACCTGGCTAGGCTTGCATGGGCGGCAGCAACAGCGATAGTGATAAGTTGCCGGCTACTAAGCCGTCGCGGCCACGGGAACGGCTCCTGCCTCCGAAGTGGGGGGACCACATCACGGTGCTGAGCATCGATGGTGGCAGGATACGCGTGCTGATCCCGTCGGTCATTCTCGCCTCCCTCGAGAAAGCCTCCAGGTGAGCCACCCACGGCCTACGTACGTTTGGCATGTGAGAACAACCAGCACCGTACCGTTCTCAATTAGATGAGAGCAACTCCAACAGCTTAGTTATTCTTGTTGTAGAGGCTATTTTAGAATTTATATAGCACTAGATATATGCCCGTGCGTTGCACCGAGGTCATAATTTTTTGAACTAAATCTCCTTGAATGTGGATGTGTTAGCTCCGAGGACATTGTATCGGACGTGGACACGTGGATCCAGTTTTGGTATCGAACCAGGTAGGATGCGGACGCGTGAACTTAAGTGGAGAACGATTCGTATCGGACGTGGATGCGCAAGATTATGATTTGGCGTCACCGGGTAGATGATGACGTTAGAGTCTTTTTAGCCGTAGAGATAGAGAAGAGAAGAGAAAGAGAAAAAGTAGGCTCGAACAGAAAATCTCTCTGACTTTGTAAAATAAGAAGTTGGCTATCACTTGATTTTCGGTGGCCATAGAAAGCCAACTATGAGCGCTCGCTATCTGACTTTATAAGATAGCAAGGCTGTTGTGGACCTCTTATTTTTTAAGAATTTTTTTTTATTTTACAAAATGGCTAAACAATAAAATTTAGCTACAAAATTTAGCGAAGCTGTTGGGGTTGTTCTAACTTGCTTGCATTGATCTCTATGTTCAGGAAGAGGACGGGCGAAGCCCGGATAGCAGACTACTTCGATGTCATCGCGGGGACCAGCACGGGCGGGCTGATCGCGGCCATGCTGACGACGCCGGACAAGGCGGGGACAAGACGCCCAAAATTGGCCGCCGAGATCGAGGCGTACTACCGCACAAACGGGACTAAAATCTTCTCTCCCAGGTTGTAGTTTGTGTGTGCGCTCCTAGACAGTCCTATGTGTTAGAAATTTAGGCATTTTCATTATCAGTTTAATCCAGAAATATAACATCAGCAGGTTTGTGACAGCATATATGTGCATGTATATATTTCTTATGAACGCTACAGCTTGCATAGATGACATACTGATTGATATAGTAAGAATAAAAAATACAGTAATCACAGAGATTAAACTGTACCTAGCGGAGGGTCCCATGCCGAAGGCATCGGAGGCTCCATTTGCACTAGTCGACATAGTGCGTTGCTCGAAGTCGCGGACCACAGTCGATGCAGGAAGATGTTCGCAGTGCAGTCCCACGAACGGATTACCAGGAAGAAGACGCCTTGACGTTCCAGGGAGAGGACGGATCCAAGAGCGATCTCCAGGAAGATGGACGAGCAGTCGCGGATCGCTCCCCAAAAACCTAATCGCCGCTCATCCCGTGCAGGATTCTCATGCGGATGAGGGTTCTAGAGGCACCTGCTCTCCCGCTCCTCCATGCTCCCAGAGGTACGGGACGGGGAAATCAGAAGGCTGCTGATCTGTGGTTCTCTCGGGAGTGGTTACGGAAGATGGGGTCTGGACTGACGGAAGACATGATATATGGCTGCTGATGGGGAAGAGAAGACGAAGGCAGTGGAGAATCCCTAGAGACGGAAAGCGGAAGCGGAAGGGACGGTAACTGACGCAGTCACTTCGCCTCCACCATCAAGGAGCAAAACTCCCGTGATAATGTGGATTTAAGTGGCAAAAGACTGGCCACGCCCACGGCCTGGCCCGGCCCGGCCGGCGGCGCGCGCGCGTGGCACGCCTTTATCCTTTTCTCAGCTTCTTAATTTAGATGAATAATTTCTAACCATATAAGTTGAGTCAGCGTTCAGTCAAAATCTCGTATGGTATTAAACCATACAACACTTAATGTTACACGCCATAGAGTTTTATTTAATTATTAAATATTATATGATCCAAGCCCATATTATATCCAACAATCCCCACCAAACTCTTGGATTTGTAACAAAGTAGTCTTAGAACCAAATTTCTTTTATATACCAGTGTTTCGATGGTGACTGTTAAGTTGAACATCCATCTAGAATAATAGTTTCACTCAGTCACAACTGAACAATGGACTAAGCCTTGAATTGACAGTTTTGTGTGAGGTGAATGTCACTAAAGTCCTTAGCTGATACTGGGTAGCAAAAGACATCCCCTCTATTTGAAGCATATAAGTCATACTTCAGTGCGTTTCATGAGTATTTAGAGATTACCCAAATCTCATAGACTGTGACCAGTAGTCTGACTCATATAGGTGTGTTCCTCAAAAGATGTTCTGTAGGACAACATCTTTGCTTTGACAAGCCACTTGGAACACATTAAGGCAAAAGTCAGCCTACCTTACAGAAAGGAAAGATATGCATCAGAAATGAGTCTTACTAAGGATCTTTCCTCACAATTTACTACTAGCTTGTTTCACCGTCCTACTTCACGGGATCTCCGATCACATAGAATAGGTTACCACTATAGTAAATTTCAAGTGGGTCTCAAACCCATCTCTCTCGATGCACTTTCTATCACGTTGCGTGACAGACCCTTAGTGAACTGATCTGCCAGATTGCTAGACGTGTGAACATAGTCCAATGTTATTACTCCAGAGTTTCTCAATTTTCTGACAGATTTTAGTCGTCTCTTAACACGTCTTGTGGACTTCATGTTGTCCTTAGAACTGTTAACCTTTGTAATCACAGTCTGGTTATCACAGTTCATAGAAATAGCCGGTATGAGGTTTTCAACAACCGGTAAATCCATAAGGAGATCACGAAGCCACTCAGCCTCAGATCCAGCAGTGTCTAATGCTGTGAGTTCTGCTTCCATTGTAGACTTCGTTAAGATAGTCTGCTTGCAAGACTTCCAGGAAACAGCACCACCTCCAAGCGAAAACACATATCCACTTGTGGCATAAAGCTCATCAGCATCAGAAATCCAGTTGGCATCACAGTAGCCTTCTAGCACTTTTGGTTGTTTGGTATAACAAATACCATAGCTCAAGGTCCCTTTTAGGTAGCGCATTACTCTCTCAAGAGCACGCCAGTGATCATCTCCCGGGTTTGACACAAACCGGCTCAGCTTGCATACTGCAAATGAAATGTCAGGCCTTGTTGCACTAGCAAGATACATGAGCAAACCAATGATCTGGGAATATCTCAACTGATCCCTTGCTATTCTTTGATTTTTCCTCAATAGCACACTAGGGCCATAAGGTGTAGGAGCAGGTGCACAGTCACTGAACCCAAAGCGACTCAGCACGTTTTCCACATAATGGGTTTGTAATAGAGTTACCCAACCATCACCTTCTCTTAGAAGCTTGATATTAAGAATAACATCAGCCTTTCCCAAATCTTTCATCTCAAAACTTTTAGATAGAAATTCCTTCACCTCCTCGATCACTTTGAGGCTAGATCCAAAGATCAGTATGTCATCAACATATAAGCACAAAATTACTCCTTCACCCCCACCATACCGATAGTACACACATTTGTCAGCTTCATTCACAACAAAGCCAGCAAATGTTAAAGTTCTGTCGAACTTCTCATGCCATTGCTTAGGAGCTTGTTTTAGGCCGTATAATGACTTTAATAATTTACACACTTTGCCTTTTTGACCATTTGCCACAAACCCATCCGGCAGATCCATATAGATCTCCTCCTCCAACTCTCCGTTTAGGAAAGCTGTCTTAACATCCATTTGATGAACGATAAGACCATAAGAGACTGTCAGGGAAAGTAAAACTCGAATTGTGGTCAATTGGGCAACCGGTGAATAAGTATCAAAGAAATCCTCACCTTCCTTTTGAGTATAACCCTTGGCCACAAGCCTTGCCTTGTACCTCTCAATAGTACCATCAGGCCTAAGCTTTTTCTTGAACACCCATCTGCACCCTATAGGCTTGCACCCATAGGGACGATCAACAATTTTCCAAGTTCCATTGGACATAACAGAATCCATCTCACTCCGTACTGCATCCTTCCATAAGTCAGCATCAGGAGAGGAATATGCCTCTTCAATGGTCGTTGGTGTGTCATCCACAAGGTACACAATATAGTCATCACCAAAAGACTTTGCAGTCCTCTGTCTCTTGCTTTTCCTGGTGACTATAGTGTCATCCTCCTCAGGATTTTGCACATAGGGTTCCTCAATTTGTTTTATCGGATTAAAATTTTCATGCTCATGGGGAATTATAAAATCATGACTAGTTGTGCTAGGTGCATTTTTCATGGGAAACTCATTCTAAAAAAATGTAGCGTCTCTAGATTCCATGATTGTATCAACAGCCATCTCAGGAACAATAGAGTTTATAATTAAAAATCTATAACCCACGCTGTGAATAGGATAACCAAGAAAGACACTATAAACGGTCTTTGGTCCAAGCTTTTGCTTTTTGTTTATTGGCACATTCACCTTTGCCAAACAACCCCAAGTTCATAGGTAAGAGAGATTTAATCTCTTCTTCTCCCATTCCTCGAATGGTATAATTTCTTTGTTCGTTGTGGGCACTCTATTCAGGACATGACATGCTGTCAAAATAGCCTCACCCCACCATTCCTTAGATAGTCCCGTAGTCTCTAACATGGCATTAACCAAATCAGTTAGAGTGCGGTTCTTTCTCTCTGCAATCCCATTGGACTGTGGTGAGTATGGTGGCGTCCACTCATGAATAATTCCATGCACCGCGCAAAACTCAGAAAATTCATTTGAGAAATATTCTCCCCCGTGATCGGACCACAAACGCTTGATTTTCTTTTCAAGTTGATTTTCTACCTCAGCTTTATAGACTTTAAAATAATGCAACGCTTCATCTTTTGTTTTTAATAAATACACATAGCAAAATCTAGTGCAATCATCTATAAATATCATGAAGTATCATCTACCGCCTTTAGTCAATTCGCCATTCATTTCGCATAAATCAGAATGAACGAGTTCTAATGGTGCCAATTTCGAACTCCAACATTTAGCTTGTGCTATCCAAACCACCACGCTTGGTGATATCCTAGTGGTTTGTGAGTTTCCGGATGTATTTCCAGAGGAATTACCAGTCTTACCACCGGATAGGGACGTGGAATTTAAGATCGAGTTAGTGCCAGGTACGGCACCCATATCCAGAAGGCCCTATAGAATGCCACCCAATGAGTTAGCGGAACTTAAGGTTCAATTGCAAGATCTATTGGACAAGGGTCTTATCCAACCTAGCTCATCTCCGTGGGGATGTCCAGCCTTGTTTGTGAAAAAGAAGGATAAGTCACTGAGAATGTGTGTAGATTATAGACCACTCAATGCTGTGACCATCAAGAACAAATATCCATTGCCTCGCATCGACATCTTCTTTGATCAGCTAGCGAAGGCAAAGGTATTCTCCAAAATTGACTTGAGATCAGGCTACCATCAGATCAAGATCAGACTGGAGGATATACCTAAAACTGCTTTCTCTACTAGGTATGGCTTATACGAGTATTTGGTTATATCTTTCGGACTAACAAATGCTCCAGCCTACTTCATGTACCTAATGAACTCGGTATTCATGCCCGAACTTGACAAGTTCGTGGTCGTGTTTATCGATGATATATTGATTTATTCGGAAAATGAGTCAGATCATGAAGAACATCTGAGGATTGTTTTATCCAGACTGAGGGAGCATAAGCTATATGCGAAGTTTAGCAAATGTGAATTTTGGTTGAGCAAAGTACCTTTCTTAGGTCACATCTTATCACGAGATGGAATCTCTGTAGACCCATCAAAAGTACAAGAGGTCATGGATTGGAAAGCCCCAACTTTGGTTCATGAAGTTCAGAGTTTTCTAGGGTTAGCAGGATATTATCGTCGTTTCATTCCAGATTTTTCAAAGATAGCTAAGCCTATGACCAGACTACTTCAGAAGGATGAGAAGTATAAATGGACACCAGAATGTGAAGCAGCTTTTCACACCCTTAGAACTTTGTTGACTACAGCACCTGTGCTAGCACAACCAGACATTGAAAAGCCCTTCGATGTATTTTGTGATGCATCAGGAATAGGCTTGGGTTGTGTGCTTATGCAAGAAGAAAGAGTTATTGCATATGCTTCTCGGCAATTGAGAAAACATGAAGTCAACTACCATACACATGATTTAGAACTTACAGCAGTTGTTCATGCATTAAAGATATGAAGACATTATTTGTTGGGCAATGTATGTCATATATATACTGACCACAAAAGTCTCAAGTATATCTTTACCCAACCAGAGCTGAACATGAGACAACGAAGATGGTTAGAGCTAATTAAGGACTACAATTTAGAAGTACATTACCATCCGGGTAAAGCTAATGTAGTAGCAGATGCACTCAGTCAAAAGTCTCATTGCAACACTACAGAAGCATTATTGGAAGATGGATTCAACTTGTTACACCCTGCTGTACTACACAATATCACGATCAGTTGTTCACTTGAGAGCAAAATCATAGAACTACAGCAGACAGATGTAGGAATAAGTCACATCAAGAGAAAAATGCAAGAGCAAGAAACCAAGCATTTCAAATTGGACGAAAGAGGTGTTTTATGGTTTGAGGACCGACTTGTGGTACCAAAAGACCGTGAGTTGAGGAATCAAATTTTAGATGAAGCTCACTCATCCAAATTGTCTATCCATCCGGGTAGTAGTAAGATGTATCAAGATTTGAAAACCCTTTTTTGGTGGACTAAGATGAAGAAAGAGATCGCAGCCTATGTTGCTAGGTGTGATAACTGCAGTAGAGTAAAAGTTGTCCATATGAAATCTGCCGGACTACTTCAGCCATTGCCTATTCCAGGATGGAAATGGGAGGAAATCAGCATGGACTTTATCACAGGCCTTCTAATGATGCCACAAGGTCACGATTCAATATGGGTTATTGTTGATCGTCTCACCAAGTCAGCACACTTTATACCCATGAACACACGGTATATAGTTGGGAAATACGCGGAGATATATGTTTCCTAGATCGTGAGACTGCATGGAGTACCCAGGACTATAATCGCAGATCGAGGACCACAGTTCATAGCTCATTTCTGGGAGCATTTACACCAGGCCTTGGGAACCAAGCTAATCAGAAGTTCGGCATACCATCCGCAAACTTTAGGACAGACAGAGCGAGTGAACCAAATCCTAGAAGATTTGCTTAGAGCTTGTGTTATATCTTCAAAGGGTTCATGGGAGAAATGGTTACCTTTAGCTGAATTCTCCTATAACAACAGTTATCAAGCGAGTATCAAAATGGCTCCATTTGAAGTATTGTATGGCAGAAAATGTAGAACTCCATCGAATTGGATTGAGCCCAGTGAAAGGAGATACTTTGGTATTGACTTTGTCAATGAAGCCGAAGAGCAAGTACGTATCATCCAACAACATATGAAGGCAGCTCAATCAAGGCAAAAGAGTTATGCCGATAGAAGAAGAAGACCACTGACTTTTGAAGTCGGTGACTATGTATACTTGAAAGTATCGCCCGTGAAAGGTGTGAAGAGATTTGGGATGAAAAAGAAGCTTTCACCAAGATATGTAGGGCCATACAAGATTTTGGAACTGAAAGGAAATGTTGCGTATAAGTTACAACTTCCACCAGAGATGAGTGCAATATTTGATGTCTTCCATGTTTCTCAGTTGAAGAAATGTCTTCGAGTACCTGAAGAAGCTATTGCACCCACCAACGTGCAGCTTCAATCGGATTTGACCTATGAAGAAAAGCCAATTCAAGTATTAGAGGAGATGGAGAGAGTAACACGGAGTAAGATTATTAAGTTCTATAAGGTGGTGTGGAACAATCATAGTGAACAAGATGCTACGTGGGAAAGAGAAGATTATTTACGAGAAGTCTATCTCGCCTTTTTCCAAGAATGGTAGGTCTTGCAAATCTTGGGACGAGATTTTTATAAGGGGGAGGGGCTGTAACACCTTGGGTGTTAGCCTTGCATAACTTGACTTGCATAACATGAGCATGATCATCAAGCATTCATAAACAAGCATTTTACAATTGAAACATTGGATTGAAACATCTGCAACATTTACTTGTTATCGCATGTTTCTTTGAACATATGCAACTTTTCTCATTATTTCATGTCTCCATGTATATATGCATATGATCATGAGTGTACACATGTACTTGGTGGATGTGAGTCACACAAACATGTAGCAACACCTAGGTTAGCAAATAGAACTTTGTTCATGGTCACCTTTCATGAACCAACACTTAAGCTTTCATGTGATTACACTAACTAGCTCTATGAGTGGCTAATACATGAAATGATTGTATGACCTTGCAAATTGCTTAAACATGTTTAGAGTATCATTATGAACAACTTTGATATTCATGGTTAGGGGTAAATAGGTCATTAAGCCATGGTTTGAAGCACACCACTCTTTAAATGTGACATGTTTGACCAATTTTGAACTAGGTGATAGAGACCTTGCATGGAGGAGATCACTAAAGCAAAGTTGTAGTATTTGCTATAAGGAACAAATTTTATTTTTGGGTCATTGACTGATTTAGCTTCTAACATGCTTGAATTGGTCTCACAAGAATCAGCAAAATCAACATTTCAACACTTATAAAATTTTCTAAGTCTTTGTTCAACTGACAGCCTGACAAACCCTTCTTGGTGATGACATTACTCGTTATGGGTTGAGAATTAGAGCATGATCCTTTAAGAACAATTGAAGCTGGTACATGGGTCTACAAATGTTGTTTAGGTCGATTGCACGATGGAGCTATGGTTTAGTAGAAAAATCATCGTCAAAACCCGCTGTCAGGCATCATGTCGCGAGTCTGATGAACTGAACGAGCGATTTAGTGGCCGACCACCGGCAGGCCTCGTGCGCCGCGTGGAGCCATCGGCCGGCCACGCATCACCAGCACCTCGCCACGTGTGGCCAGGGCAGGCCAGTGCACGCCTTCACCTCTCCAGCACCCGCCCGCACTCAGCCACGCCTCCATTTCGCTTTTTCCCGGCTCTCCTTCGCCATTCACAGCGCCCGCAGCAGCTGCAGCCTCAACGCCGCTCGCCGCCAACGCCATTGCCAGTCACCGGCTAGCCTAGCGACTCAATCGCCACCGCAACAGCAGCACCGCCTCCCCAACACACCACTGCTCCTCCTAGCGCCCGCTGATAAAGCTTGGTAAGCCACCGCGCCGTGCAAAGCCTTGCCGGAGCATCACCGCGAGCCCCGTCGTCGTGGCCACGTCGCCACCGTCCACCTCTCGCCACGCTAGTTGATGCGCTAGGTTCGCCATAGCTCTGTGATGCTTGGCGTAGTGTTTGACTGAGCCACCATAGCTTCCACCGGTGTCTCACCATCGACCCGCACCTCCGCCCCGCCATGGCCGCCGCCGCCGTTGCTAGCACCGACGAGAAGTCCCACCAAGTAGTGCATTGTGTGCGCGAAGTCGAGTAGATCATCGTGTGATGATGTCACCACCGGCAAGTTCGCCGTCGGCGAGCTTTGGCCGCGCCACCGTAGCGCAGCGTAGCTGCCCTGTTTCGGGTCGATGACATGTGGGGTCCTCTAACTGACGGGTCCCACCGGTCAGCGACAACAGGAGATAGGATAGGTCATTTGATTCTAGATTTTGAATTGTTTTGTGATTTTTATATCTCTAGTTTGGTAGCTTCAAAAATTGTGCAATAAATTGTGTAGTGTTCCTTAGGAATTGTAGTATTTAGGAAAAATATATTCTTGACATTTACAGTAGAAATTTTGGGAGATTTAAATAGAGATTTGAAATGTGTTTTTGAATGCATGAAAATTTATTTATTTTATATCTAGAGTTCCTGTGCTCTAAAAATTATGAAATTTTTGTGGTAAGCTATTCTTGTCATGTATGAGCTCTGGTAAAAATTTGAGGATCAGTGCATGGGTAGATTTATAGTTATAGATTTTTCTTTTATAAATAGTTAATCCTTGTATGAATTTTTATAAATTATTTATGAATCCAAAATTCATGAAATTTGTTGGGGGTAATCCTAGTACCATAAGGATGCTAGGAAAATTAGGAAATCTGTTGCTTGACACTTTTCACGTGGGTTTTCTATTTATGCTACTTTAAGCCTTTCTATCTTGTCATTTTTGTATAGAGTGTTTTATTGAATAAAATGGCATGAAACTTTTACAGTAGTCCTTTGACAGCATTCGTAAGGCATTGTAAATTTTTAAGAATTTTTTATGCACATTTGCTATATATTTATTATTTAACCTATGTATCCAAATAAAATAATAATGGCATATAAAGAAATAGTTTAGGCTTCACCATTATATTTTCTTGGATGTATTTGGTATAATTAAACTGTTGGTAGACTTCGTGTTGTCAAACTTTGAATGATTACATAAAGTAGAAGTATTGTTACATTGTAATGCGAATTAGAATAGTTTCCGGACAGATTCTGTAGTTTGATAAGTTGCATGATAGTGATGATGTTTGCTGTAAAAATGCTTAATAACAAAGTTGTAGATAATTTGATAAGCTTTCCAGAAAGTCTAGGATCACTGCATTGGGATTAGTAGAACTCCAGTTATGAGTGAAACAAGTAGCTGCTATTTTGTGATGTAGTAGATGCATTGTGGAAATAGTTAATTAAATAATCGAGAAGAGATATGCACCTACTCAATAAACATAATGCACTTGTTAACACCATGATGTTACGAATACTTATATGAATGCATTCATCATGTGTCATCATGCTATACTTGTACGCATGTATGCATTCACAATACCTTATGCCATATTCATGCATCTAGGATCGGAGGAAGAGATAACGTTGCTGGAATTCGACGAAGCAGAGGAAGGGGACCAGTAGGAGAATCCTCAAGTCGCAGCTCCCAAAGGCGTGGAGCAGAATCCTGAAGAGCTTCCAGAGTGTCCTGACCACCGCCCTACTTCCTTTCTGCGAGGCAAGCCCCAGAGCATTCTAAGTCTCCCAGTATTTTACAAATGATTACTTGAGTATTTATGATTGATGCATTAGGTTATAAGAGTTGAATGGAACCACTTGATGCATATACATTCCTTGTCTAGATATTACACCTTTAACCGGTATAGGTCCAGGATCGAATATATGCTTAGCCATGCTTAGACCGGTAGAAGTCGGGTGATGTCCTGTCACTTGCGAGATATAGGTAGATACCGGAGCACGGTTGGCTATATTTGCTATCGTGGAACAAAACCATAGGGTAAGAGAAAATCGAGACCGGACAGGATGTTGATAGAGAAGCAACAAGACATGGAGGTCTTGGGTGTGGATCTATCCCCGTCTGTGTCGATTAAGGACCGTACCGTTGTTGGCGCTTCTGACAAGATTGAATGCATGCCTCTCACTTAGCTGGCCGGATAACTCGTTTCGACCGCGAAGCCGAGTAATTCAACTCAGGCCGGGACCCGTTTTGTTGTGCGCTCCTTCCGGGGAATGATCAGACTGAGCCTAAGGGCTAGCTAGGCCTGAACGTCCTGGCATCTGGTGTTCCAGATTGTGCGGCGCAGTACGGACCCGCGAAATGTAGACTTGAGTTGTACCAAAGGTGACCTAAGGCTGCCTTCGCGCGGTATGCCTGGGTTTGTGTTAGGATTAAATTCCTAGTTGGTTGAAATCGATTCGAATCGCCGTCTCTCCCGGATAGTGAGAAACTTGGCTAGTCCCAACATCGTAGTAACTGTGTTATGGAACATGATGGTTCGGATGAATATGGAATTACAATACCTGCTATGGTTACTATTGTATGTTTTTAAATGATATACCACATGTTTGACACAGGATAGTTGCTAATCTAGAAATGGATAGTATAATTAACTTGATAAAGGAATCGTAATTGTACCACCAAGTCAATTGCTTTTATGCAAAATGTTGTCGAGTTATCTCCACTTATACAACCTTGCATAATCCTTGGAGTCATTCTATTTCTGGTTTATGACGGGTAAGTCTAGCTGAGTACCTTCTCGTACTTAGGGTTTTATTTCCCATTGTTGCAGATGGCACTGTGTATCATGGTTATTGCAAGAGTTGCTTCTATCCCGCTGTGGATGAGGAGTAAGCCTTGGGCAAGCTTCTTTATTAATCCCTATTTTTGCTTTTGCGGACCGTGATCCTACTTGGCACTGTATCGAACTATGTTGGAAACTTTATTTTTGAACTTATTTGCTTCCGCTTTATCTATCAAACTCGGTTTGTAATAACTTTTATTCGTACTCTGATGATGAAACGTATCTGTGAACTTTATGTAATATGTGGCATGTATGTTGAATCATGTACGATCTTGGTTGTTGTAAATCGTTTATCGAGACCCATCATGGTACTCGACGGACTACCAGGTTTATATGGGTTCAAGTATGACAGTGCGACCGCTTACGGGCTGCCATTGTACTTGTACTCTTATAAATTGGTCGGTTCTGCGACATCGCACTTGCCCAATGCTCATCACTCCCGCAAACAAAGCATCCTCCACCTTTCTTGTTGTTTTTCTTCTTAAACTGTGCGGTCTGCTTAGGCTTTGCATTGTTGTTCTCTTGCATGTTCTTCTTCTTTTTATTACGAGATGCAAATGAGTTTTTCTTCTGCACCATATTGGCAGTGGAAGACTCAACTCCTTTTCCACGGTTGTCTTTTGCTCTCGCCCTCTCCTCAACATCAAGAGATCCAATAACCTCAGCCACGCTAAACTCTTGTCTCTTGTGTTTTAGAGAAGTAGCAAAATCCCCCCAAGAAAATGACAGCTTAGCGATTATACCACCTAATGTAGACGAGGGTCCCGATCTTCCGTCAGGTTCAAGATAAATAACGATTTGTTCAGAGAGCGACACACCGATCCGGCTTCAGATCACAAAGACCCAAACCCTGCAACCTTAGCACCACGTCTCCTCTGGTTATCAACCGTGTCACAATCCGATTGACCTCACCAAGAAGGCTAATCCCGGCTGTGAATCGAAGAACACAAGCAAGAACAAGATAAAAAGCAACTCAATTAAAGTGACAATTGCAGATGAATGATTAAGCACTCGAAGTTGGGGTCTTACAAACCGATAACGGCAACTGTTCAATGATAGATTGATCTAAAACAAAACCCAAAACCTAATGACGGCAGCGGCGTATGATTATAAAGGTCTTAGGGTCGTCGCCTACCCTGGACGCGCCCCCTAATGGGCCCAAACACGATACACGGCCCAACGGACCAAATGAAGTTGTCGCAGCACCCTGGCAGATTTTGGACGCTAACTTGTTTTGATGATTTCCATTGATTCCGAAGAGCTTTTGACGTAAAACTACTTGGAATGGCTTCCTTATCAAATTATGTTTCCATCCATATGTGGATCATCGAAAACGGAGTCCGGATGCGTCCTGGGTGACCAGTTTAAGGCAGACTGGTCCTGGATGCCGAGGTAGACTCGAACTCGGATTGGACTGGGCCTCTGGCTTGGCTTGGACGTCCTTGCTGGACTCCTAAGGTGGTGGCCAAGGAGGAGGACGTTCAAGGGCTTTCTTGGTGGGTTCTCCAAGTCCTTGGGGTGTGCTCCCACTTGGGCCAGGGTCCCAAGGATGAATAAGAAGCCTATAACGACAGTGTAGCTCCCAGCAGAAACAGCGATAGAATATCTTGATGGTTTGGAGGCCTTGCTGATGTGATATTGAGATGAGACCAGATCTATTTGAAATCTTATCAAACAAGCTTTCCATCAAGTGCTCATTGACCTCGATCGCACTCCAGATGGCTGAGTTATGGCCTTCCCAATGAAGCACTGTCGAGCTGCCGATGAACCAAAAATTCAACTTTGATGAACTTGCACGTTGAGACATATTTGTACCTACATTTAAATAACGACATGTACATGTGGAACCAAGTGAATTGTACCAAAAATCACTATGCAAATATAGGAACGAGCTCACCTTATAAATAATGGTTATTTCCGATGGTGTCATGTCCTCATCATCCTCCCCTTCTTGACAACAAACCGTCCTCGGTTTGAGATTAGCTGAAGAAAACGTTGTTGGTAGTAGCCAATATTGCTCCCCTTCTTGAAATTTAACATGTTTCTTTATAACAAAACTAGAGGAACTCGACATGACAAGATTATAGCAATTGCAATCCTTTGGTTGATCATACTTTTGCACAATATAAGGAGATTTCAGATTTGAATAAATATAGACACGATGCACCATATACTCTCCTTTACAATTATATTTTCCAATAAAATGATATGTACAAGTAGACAACCATGACAATTCAACACATTTAAGTTTCTCTTCTAAACTACTAAGAGCATATAAAGTATCAAACTCAATATAATCCAAAGTATTTGAAGAATACAATAATTTCTTTTCTTTTTTTCGGTAGCAATGGGAAGCAAATGTTTATGTTCATCATAAGTAATTGGCTCCAAAACATGGAAAACTGAAGCATCATCAACTAATTCATCTTTATCACAAGGAACATCAAGCAAATTATCATGGGACAAAGATAAATCAAGAGAGGGTTCCACTAACAATTGCTCTATGATAGCATGGTTTGTGGAAAAATTTAGTACATTAAGACAATTTTTACCTTCCGTGAGTGTAGCACCATGGGCATTACCTGTGTTCTCAGCAGGAGTAATAGGTGCATTGTGAAGTGATGGTTCTGAATTTGCATATGAGGTTGTGAGCTCCTCATTTTCTTCCATGTCATCCTCTCGCTTATATACATTATCCTGCAGAAGGTTAGTCATAGCAAGAGGAATAACAACAGACTCTTCCTCTAAATGGTGCACCTCATCATATGAAGTCAAAATAGGAGGTGGATTAACAAAGGTTTCTCGCATAAGGAGTTTCATATCATTCCAAGTTTGAGGTTTATTAGAAGGATCTAAAGACTCCCACCAAGATAAAGCAGAATATCGCAAAACACTAGCTGCATTTTTTACCTTCCTCCTTGGATACATAAAGCGAGTAGCAAATATGTTATCTATGGCAATTTCCCACTCCATGTACTCATCAGCACCTATACCATCATAAGTCGGTGGATACGAACAACCTACCATTGTAAACACAAAACAAGGAAACAAACAGTGAAGGTTATCCCTAATAATCCTACTACGCAGGTGGAGTGGTGCTGCCTCTCAAGATCACAGCAAAAGGAAACACCTTATCAAGCTCTTACAAGGTTCTTACCAACGCAAAGCAGTGGATGGTACAACCGATGGCTGGTACGTGATACCTATGAGGGTGTGACACCAAGATTGCAAGGGTCTTTTTCTGTACCGATCTGAAGTATATGTGGAGCTTGGGAGGCACACAAAAGAATAAATATGTATATGTGGCACACAAGTCAGTGAAAGACAGCAATATTGAATAAATGTCCAGAGCACTTGTCCTAGTTGTTGGCCTATACGTGTTTCTATCACCAGTTGTGATAAACAAGAGAGGAAACAAGGATGAAAGGAAACAAGTATCAAAGGTAGCAACGGATGTGAACAAGGCAAAAGGTATCATAAACAATAGAGCTATTGAGTGTTCCTTATGTGCTCCTTTTCGATATCTTCTATTCTCTTTTACTATTTTTTTCTTTTTTTTTGTCCAATCTTTTTTTTCTTGCTTTTGCTCTTTTGATATTTTTTTCTCAGCAAGGAGCACACAAGAATAAACCACAAAAAATTTGAGCTCAATTGAATAAAAGATGTGGCCTATAGAAAATTAGGACTGTGCTAAAAAGCATACCAAAACTTGTGGGCCCAGAAACTCAATTTTTCTAATCGAATTTCGCAAATCTAATTTTTGCGAACCCAGCGATGCTGGGATGAAATAGATCTAAAATTTTCTAGCGTTCTCCGTAGATATAAAATTTGTCCCGTTTTGAGTTCGGATGCAAAAGTTATGACTGTTTTAAGGAAGCTGCTCGAATCAGGGATTTAGTGGACACAAGATGCAAACCGATGGTGATACGGAATAGCGGCGGGTGGAGGTATCAACAGAAACTAGAAAAGAACACAATCTAAACCAGCAACAAGACTTTGACCTAGGACACAAACTCAACAAAGCGGACTCTGAAACTGAATCATGCAAAGGCTATGGCGCGGATGGTTATAGGATAGAAAACAAATATGGCATTGGACTATGGGATAAAAGCAAAAACACTCGAACTAAGGGTAAGATGCGAACTTGACGGTATACCTGAAGCTCTGATACCACTTAATGTAGACGAGGGTCCCAATCTTCCATCAGGTTCAAGATAAACAACGATTTGTTCGAAGAGCGACACACCGATCCGGCTTTAGATCATAAAGACCCAAACCCTGCAACCTTAGCACCACGTCTCCTCTAGTTATCAACCGTGTCACAATCCGATTGACCTCGCCAAGAAGGCTAATCTCTGCTGCGAATCGAAGAACACAAGCAAGAACAAGATAAAAAGCAACTCAATTAAAGTGACAATTGTAGATGAATGATTAAGCACTCGAAGTTGGGGTCTTGCAAACCGATAACGGCGACTGTTCAATGACAGATTGATCTAAAACAAAACCCGAAACCTAATGACGGCGGCGGCATATGATTATAAAGGTCTTAAGGTCGTCGCCTACCCTGGACGCGCCCCCTAATGGGCCCAAACACGATACACGGCCCAACGGACCAAATGAAGGTGTCGCAGCACCCTGGTAGATTTTGGACGCTAACTTGTTTCGATGATTCCTGTTGATTTCGAAGAGCTTTTGATGTGAAACCACTTGGACTGGCTTCCTTATCAAATTATCTTTCCATCCATATGTGGATCATCGAAAACGGAGTCTGGATGCGTCCTGGTGACCAGTTTAAGGCAGACTGGTTCTGGATGCCGAGGCAGAGTCGAACTCGGATTGGACTGGGCCTTTGGCTTGGCTTGGACGTCGTTGCTGGCCTCCTAAGGTGGTGGCCAAGGAGGAGGACGTCCAAGGGCTTTCTTGGTGGGTTCTCCAAGTCCTTGGGGTGTGCTCCCACTTGGGCCAGGGTCCCAAGGATGAATAAGAAGCCCATAACGACAGTGTAGCTCCCAGCAAAAATAGCGATAGAATATCTTGATGGTTTGGAGGCATTGCTGATGTGATATTGAGATGAGACCAGATCTATTTGAAATCTTATCAAACAAGCTTTCCATCAAGTGTTCATTGACCTCGATCGCACTCCAGATGGCTGAGTTATGGCCTTTCTAATGAAGCACTATCGAGCTACCGATGAACCGAAAATTCAACTTTGATGAACTTGCACGTTGAGACATATTTGTACCTCCATTTAAATAACGACATGTACATGTGGAACCAAGTGAATTGTACCAAAAATCACTATGCAAATATAGAAACGAGCTCACCTTATAAACAATGGTCGTATCCGATGGTGTCATGTCCTCATCACCGCCGGCCACAAACTTGTCGGGCAAGGAACATGGGAAATGTTCTAGTTCCTTTGCCAGCGCCTGTATCTCATGAGCCTGTTCGACCACAGAACGGTTTTTAACCTTTTTGTAATCATACAACTGCTCCATAAGGTACAGCTCACTACTAGCATCAGAAACCCCAAACTTTGCCTCAAGAGCATCCCATAATTCTTTGCCTAATGTGCAAGATATGTAGTTTTTCTCATACTTGGGATGAAGTGCACTAATCACGGTGCCTCGAAACAGGTTATCGGCAGCCAAGAACTTTCGCTCCTCCTCAGGAGTAAACTGTTCAGGCTTCCCCTATGCAGCGTGATAGCAATTCATCGCAGTCAACCACAATACCATCTTTGCATGCCATATCATAAAATTATTGCCATCAAAATTATTTGGCTTCAAAGCGGCAGCAAATCCGCTGACATAAAATTGCCTATTATTAGGTTTTTGGATTGTTAGGAATTTAGGAATTTTCATTATTAGTTCAATCTAGAAATATAACATCAGCAGGTTTGTGACAGCATATATGTGTATGTGTATATTTCTTATGAACGCTACAGCATGTATAGATGACATACTGATTGATACAGTAAGAATACAAAATACAGTAATCATAGATATTAGACTGTACCCAGCGGAGGGTCCCATGCTGAGGGCTTCGGAGGCTCCATTCGCACTAGTTGACATAGTACGTTGCTCGAAGTCACGGACCACAGTCGATGCAGGAAGATGTTCGCAGTGTAGTCCCACGAACGGATCACCAGGAAGAAGACGCCTTGACGTTATAGGGAGAGGACGGATCCAAGAGCGATCTCCATGAAGAAGATGGACGAGCAGTCGTGGATCGCTCCCTAAAAACCTAATCACCGCTCACCCCGTGCAGGATTCTCAGGCAGACGAGGGTTCCGGAGGCACCTGCTCTCCCGCTCCTTCGTGCGCGCAGAGGTACGGGACGGGGAAATCAGAAGGCTGCTGATCTGTGGTTCTCTCGGGAGTGGTTACGGAAGATGGGGTCTGGACTGACGGAAGACAGGATATATGGTTGCTGACGGGGAAGAGAAGACGAAGGCAGTGGAGAATCCCAGGAGACGGGGAGCGGAAGCGGAAGAGACGGTAACTGACGTAGTCAGTTCGCCTCCACCATCAAAGAGCGAAACTCCGGTGATAATGTGGATTTAAGTGGCAAAAGACTGGCCACGCCCACGGTCCTGGCCCAGCCGGCGGCGGCGGCGGTGCGCGCACGCGTGGCACGCCTTTATCCTTTTCTCAGCTTCTCAATTTAGATGAATAATTTCCGACCATATAAGCTGATTCAGCGTTCAGTCAAAATCCCGTATGGTATTAAACCATACAACTCTTAATGTTACGCACCATAGAGTTTTATTTAATTATTAAATATTATATGGGCCAAGCCCATATTATATCCAACACTATATACTAGTACTGCCAGTACTGCACTCCATGAGAAGCTTCTTCTGTGGGCCCAGGTATGACTGCACTCCATGAGAATCTAGTATTCTAGCATTTATACATATTTATCTGAGTAAAAATCAATTATTTTGGTATGTATATATATTTATGCATGTGAAAAGAACCAAATATAGATATTTATGCATGTAACATATCAAGTGTACACATTTATAAATATAATAAACTTAAGTATACAAATTTATCCATACAAACTGAACTAGATTTACCTCGTGTTCGCCTAAACCTCATGTTTAGCCTATTTAATAAATATAATAAACGGGCGCGTCGTAATCCCTTTGTGGCTCCACGCGCGAGAGAGGCTGCACCTGTTAAAATGGGGAAAACCCTGGTGGGAATCGTAGGTCGAGCAGAGCTCGAACCCATGACCCGCTGCTGCACCACCTGCAGCGTTGCCACTTGAGCTACGGCTCGTTCCCCGTTTATCTCCGTTCCGTTTAGGTCGTTTAGACCGTTTTTCCTGTTTTTTCAACCGTTTAAAAGGTCAACCGTTTAATTTCTGTTTACCCCCTAAACAAAATAGTTTACCACCGTTTACCGTTTAATGGCCATTTAATCAGCCGTTTAGGCCGTTTAGGCGAACACTGAGTAAGATACAACTACATGTGGTATGCTCTAATCTCTCCACTTCTCAAAATGTTTGAATTATTTCAACAAATTATATGTGCAATAATGCTTACATAATCAATGTAGATATATCGAACATTTTAGTTAGAATGTATAAATCTGTAAGGCAAAAGCTTTAATAAATTATTTGTCATGGTCTTTTTAATATAATTTCAAATAACTTGTTAATATCATTAGTATATGAGTCATTAATAAAATATTTCAAGATTACTAAAACATAATATATACTTAAGATTTGTGTACTTGTTGTACATATTTCAATCAAATTTTAGTATATTAATATTAAAAGAATTGCATAATGTAGAAACTTTTTTAAGTTAAAACTCTAGTGCTTATTGTATATTTTATTCAAATTTTAGGTTTTTTATTTTATTAAAAAATTTCTAGATCCTAGGCTACCCATTAATTTTGACAACAGCTTAAATAGTCGTTTTAGCTTGCACCACCACACTCAAGATGTTGGATTTCGTTATATCAAAACATTATTTGTAGTATTATTACTTTATATAATATAGACTATTTAAAATTAAATTAGGAATATTAATATATTAGTCAAAATGTATGAACTTATTTGTAATAATGACTTAAAAATACGTTGTTGTGGAGTATCAATATAACTTTAAGTGAATTATCAATGTCATTACTTTGTGTTGTTAAGGGACATTTCATAAACTAAAATAAATATTTATCCTCATGCATACATATTTATCTGGTCTACATGAGGGAATGCATCATTGACTTTTAACTTAAAATATATCTATAGTACCTTAGGAATATTGGTCGACATTTCATAATATAATTATTTATTAATTACATGAGGATTTGAGATATATTTTTATTTATTTTTATATAATGGGTTGAGGTTGATATTTACTTTATGTCACCTTTCATAATGGCATATATGATAATTTGAATGCAAACTTACTAGGTATTTTTTATTATCTTTCGTAATGGTAAATATGAGTAATACATAAAAATATTAGGATATTTTAAATTATCTTTTATGATGGCTAAGATGGATGATTTAGGTATAAATTTAGAGCGTTACTTTCAATTATCATTCATAATTATAGACTTGGTTTATTTAGATGCAAATTTGAGGATTATGTTGAATTATCCTTAATCGATAAACAATGAAAGTACAAGAAAAATGCCAAACAAATATTTTATTGTTTTGGTACGGTTGACAAAAAATGTATTTATTTTAGACTGCCAGTTGTCACACCTATTTTAAGCGTAGTCTAGCACAAGTGTATCTATTTTGTTGGGGTTGATAGATTATATCCTACGTTTTATTAATAGACTAACTTTATTTCTATTTGATTTTTTTATTAAAAGATTAACTGACCACGGTGCTAAGCATCGACGGAGGCCGGATACCTTGGCTGATCCATCGGTCATTCTCGCCTCCCTCAAGAAAGCCTCCAGTTGAGCCCACCCCCGCCCTACGTACCTTTGGCATGTGACAACAACTAGTATCGTACCGTTCCCAATTATGTGAGAGAAACTCCAACGGTTTGCCTATTCCTGCTGTGTAGGCTATTTCAAAATTTGTATTGAAAAAGTAGGCTCCAACAGATATTTTTTCTGACTTTTTTGTAAAATAGAAAGTTGGCTATCACTTGATTTCCCGTGGCCATAGAAAACCAACCATGGGTGCTCCCTGTCTGACTTTGTAAAATAGCAAGGCTGTTGTGGACCTCTTCTTTTTTGAGGAGTTTTTTTTCTATTTTACAAAATAGCTAAACAAATGAATTTAGTTACTAATTTTAGCCAAAGCTGTTGGAGCTATATTCCGGAAGAGGACGGGCCAGATGCCCGGATAGCGGACTACTCTCTCTGTTTCTAAATGTTTGTCGCCATGATTTGCGTGCCGAGAACTTTGACTCGATTTATAGAAATTGAGTGTAACTTTTCTATCTCCAAATAAATTTAATAAAAAACTAAATTTAAATAACTGTCCAATGATACTAATTATATATTATAAATATTAATATTTTTAATATATATTTAGTCGAAGTTATTTCTCGAGAAGTGAAACCGACAGTACATGTGGCGACGGAGGGTGTACTTCGATGTCATCACGGGGACCAGCACGGGCGGGCTGATCGCGGCCAAGCTGACAATGCGAGACGAGATGGGGACGAGACACCCAAAATTGACCGCGGAGATCGAGGCGTACTAACGCACAAACGGGGCTAGAATCTTCTCTCCAGGTTGTAGTTTGTCCTATATACAGTAGTAGGGTTCAGACAATTTTTTTTTATTTTTGACCCTAAAGAAAAAACTAACGAGTCACACACTAAGCATAGCAATTATATTAAAAGATTTATTAATTTTCATTAAATCTTATAGAAAGATATTTTTATTTATATTTGTTTATTGTATTATACCTTTCTATATTCTATATATCTAGAATAGAAGAATCTCGATTTGTCAAGTCTCTTTTTTTTTAGGAAAACTTTTTTATTCGCTGTTTTTTCTTTTATCCTAAAGGATTTGGCAGAAATATGTAAAATTGTCCCTCCTAAAAAAATTATTCCAGAATAAATTCATTGGCGGATCCAAGGGGGGGGCTGGGGGGGCTGCAGCCCCCCCCGGGAGAGTGATTTTGCATTGATATTACTGTAGAATTACTGTAGAAAAAATGTGATTTCATCATTAATCTTCGACATTTGTTCTAAATCTCTATTGATTAGCCCCCCCGAGATACTCATCCTGGATCCGCCACTGTATATACTAGTACTAGTACTGTAGTCAACGTCTACTTAATTCGGTCTCCTGCCTGCTTTCCTCGACATACACACACTGACACACAGGGGCCCAATATATGGGGCCGGCTGCACTCCATGAGGTCACGCGTGACACCCTCCCAACGTCGTGGTGCCGGCGTTCGACGTCACGAGGATGAATACTGTCGACTTCTCCTCCTTCGAGCCTCTCGACGGCGGCAGAGAGAAGCAAATACATCTCCTTTCGCTTTCGGACGTCTGCATAGGTTGATCAGAGATGCTTCTCACTGAACCATACGACCAAGAATAACATGGACAGGCTGGTCGACATCGGCAAACATGGCCTTGCTGAGATAGTAGGAAAACAAACATGGCTCTTTACGCCTCAACAAACAGGCTATGGTTGCCTAGGCCATGTTGGGCAAGATTCCAAACGGGCCCTAAAATTCTTAAGCAAGAGCGTGATCTCCGCCACGACCGCCGCCGCCTTGGAATTATCCCTAAAATTCTTAATACAACTCCTTTCGGACGTCTGCATAGGTTGATCAGAGATGCTTCTCGCTGAACCATACGACCAAGAATGACATGGACAAGCTGGTCGACATCGGAACTTTGCAACCCCCATCCGAAGCTATCGACGAGCCTACTCTGACCACCCAACTCCACACAGACAACGAGATCGAGCACAGGTTGGATGGTTGGTTCGCTGGCTGCAGCTGTGCAAACCAACTGATGCAAGTTCGATCCCTGGATCGACTCTCGCGTTTCTCGATATAGAGAACATAAACCCTGTGAAAGGCAATCCATTAGGAATAGGTTTACACAGTTACATTTCATTTACATTACCATCCAAATAATTACA
Organism: Miscanthus floridulus; assembly: GCF_019320115.1. Classification (NCBI taxonomy): domain Eukaryota; kingdom Viridiplantae; phylum Streptophyta; class Magnoliopsida; order Poales; family Poaceae; genus Miscanthus; species Miscanthus floridulus. The sequence continues at coordinate 105,803,012 of NC_089589.1, forward strand.
TAACATAAAACCTAAATGTTTTTTCCTTCTTTTTTGTTTTGGTTTGAGAACCCTTTGAAAAGACATTCAAGGGGTTCTCAGAAATTTGAGATAGATCTAATTAGACTTTTTTACTTTTTTCTGAATTTTGTATTTTTCCACTCTGGAATATAGAGCGGACTGGTTAAAAAAAGAAAATCCTATTTAGTATAATAATTGGATAATAGAACCTCTATCCTATCAACGGATATAGAGAGAACAAAATCTGGATATAGGTGTCTAATATGTTAAATTTATAACCAAGGTGTTCCTATAGCCCAATTTTGACAAGAAACAGAGAACAAAATGTTAGCGGATGTCTATTACCTGCGACACGGCAGAAGCTATTGTTGAGTGTAATCCTTGTGTGCAAATGTAGTTTTTGCTGTATTTGGTTAGTAGCTGATTTAGGCGCATGATCATAGATTGATAGTGATTGTGTCGGTCTGATTGAAGACCATGATTTGTTTCCTTGTAATCACTAGCTTACTTAAGCAATGCAATACAACCTGAAAACGCTGCCAAGTTGGCAGCACCAAAACGAGATCGTGTCCATTGTGTTTGCGTGAGTTTTGTCTTGGCCGTCACCTTGCCGGCGACGTGTTCGTCGTCGTATCTCCGGCAAGTTCTAACAAGTGGCATCAGAGCCAGTTTTGTTGAGGCCAGGACTTGATGGGTGACCAGAAGAAGCCAACTGACGGCTCCTCTGACTCCAAGGAGAGCATCATGATCGAGCAGGTGATTCGTGAGGTAGGCAGCGAGAGTAACTACCCCTTCCTCAGCAAGACCAATTACTCCGATTAGGCACGCCTGATGAAGGTGAAGCTGAAGGCGAGGGTGCTCTGGAACATCATCGAGGATGGGGTGCTGATGGGCAAGAGATGATGGCACCCAATGTCCTCTGTAGTGCGGTGCCACCAAAGATGGTGCCAGTACTTACCAATAAGAAGATGGCGAAGAAGGCGTAGGAAGCCATCGTGGGTCAGGAATGACCGAGTAAAGAAGTCTGCCACGGTGTAGCTATGGTGGAAGTTCGACTTGGCCATGTTCAACAACGACGAGACCGTCGAAGACTACACACTGCACCTCCAAGGTATGGTGGTGACCCTTGCCACACAGGGCAAGGTTGTGGACATGTTCAAGATCGTGGAGAAGATCGTCCGTGGCGTGCTGGCGCGGTTCAAGCAGATCATTCTCGCGATGACGACTTTGCTCGATGTGTCAACCATGTCCCTAGCGGATCTGACGGAGCGGCTAAAGGCGGCAGATGACTTGTTCGAGGAATCACCACTGTCATTGCAGCATAATGGGAGGCTATACCTCTCAGAGGAGGAGCCGGACGTGTGGCGAAAGAAGCGCGAGGTGGTGGGGGATGAGGGAGCGGATGCGGGAGCGGGCATGGAGGCCAGTTGTCGAGTAGGCCGCCAACTCAGAACATTAAGCTCACTGGTGATGAATGCTGGAAGAGCAGGAAACTGGGCCACTGGGTCGTGAGTGCCGCTCCAAGCCCAAGAAGGAGCAGATCCATGCCGCACAAGAAGAGGATGAGGCCTCACTGCTACTCATGAGGGCCTCATCCTCTCTCGCAGACACCCTACCGCCGCCGCCTTCCCCATCTTTGTCAGCAGCGAGCACCCAGGTCCAACTGAGGTAGCGGAAGGTGGTGTTCGCTCACCTCGAAGAAGAAGGAGATCGCGACGCCAAAACATGGAGCCTGGATACCAAGGGCACCAACCATATGTCTAGGTGGTGGCCGGCATTTGCAAATCTCAACAAGGAGGTGCTGGGGATAGTGCGGTTGGGCAATGCCTCAGTGGCGTCGATCGAGGGCCAGGGAACGGTCGCGTTTGTGTGCAAGACTGGCAAAATATGTTCATTTACCAGGGTCTATTATATTCCCTAGTTGATGAAAAACATCATGAGCATTGGGCAACTCCATGAGGTCAGGTACAAGGTCAACATTGACGATAGAGTCATGCGCATCCAGGAGCAGCGCCGTTGCCTGCTGGCACAGGCGACACTCTAAAAGACCTATGTTTGGTTTTGGTAATTGAGGCAACTAGTGGACTAACCTCTACTCTAGTGCTGTGATTGATATAGGTTAGGTCCACAATCAAGGTTGAGAAAAGTTGGCACTCATGGAGGTGATGGTGTCAAATAGTGAAAGTGCTCAACTCTTGGAAAATAAGAAAGTGAAAACAAACTGCAAGGGCTCAAGGCAAAGGTATAAGCTGGCTTTTTGTTTTGTCAACCAAGACACAATAAAGTGTGTGATCGGATTTAGGATATATGGTTATACCATTAAGAGGGAGCGCTAATTAGCGGATTCGGCCATGTAGTATCACTACGTGTTCGAAATACATGCATGTGCATTTAGGCCTAGTGGCACATTGGAGAGCAAGCGAAAATGTTTGTGAAAAACACTTTGGAAATTGCTAACTCTGAACTTACATGTTTGGCAAAAACATTTGAGAATTGGCACGTTTGGGAGGTGACGAGGTCGTGCTCTTGGTGCTATTGTTTACCACGCATCGGACATGTCCGGTGTGCCACCGGACGTGGCACCGGATGCGTCGGCCTATACACAAATGGGGCCCTGGTTTCAGCCAAGCACGTACGAGTTAGGTGTGCATGGGGCGTGCATGATCGGACAGGTCTGGTGCTACAGGAATCAATTTGCGCAGCGTGGCCAAAATGGGCTCCGTGGCGGGCACCTCTTTTGCCCGCCACGGTTAACTGGTGGCCGGCCAGTGAGGCCGGCCACCGAGGCGCCCGCTGTGGGAAAAGGGTTTACCACGGTGGGCCACCTTACTTGCTCGCCGCAGGAAATTGTTATTTACCGCGGCGGGCGGTATGAATCGCCCGCCGCGGTTAATACAATTTACCGTGGTGGGCTCTTTAAACTGCCCGCCGCGGTAAAGAGTTGATTTACCGAGGCAGGCGATTTATCTTGCCCGCCGCGATAAAGCCTGTACAAATACACAGCACCACCCCTTCATCTTCTCCACGGGTCTTCCTCTCTCAAACTCATGGGGGGAGGCTTTGCCCTAAAATTTGAGGAAACTTTTGATTTGAGTTGAAGGGCTTGGATTTGAGGGAGGAGGACATCATAAGAGGTTCATAAAGGCTCTCCCTCTCTCCTTCCATCCTCTCTCTCTATTTCCATCACCTAGAGTTCTCTCTAGATCTAGATCTAGATCTAGATCAATTTTAATGGAAAAAAATGATGTCATGTATTTCTTTAACTTTAGATTCATCATAGATGCATGCTTCATCTTTCACATCGTCATTTCCTCTCTTTTTCATGATTTTGGACGTAAAAATCATCAATTTCTCCTAATTCTTCTTTATTTGTTGATTGTGACGGATAATGTTCGCAGGTATGATGGATAGGTCGGAATGGATGTACCGGATCGATAGAGTGAATGATCCGCGGTACCTCTTTGAATTAAGGAAGTTTATTGCTGCTGGTCAAGCTCACCGTGAGAGACTGAAGCGGATGACAACCATATGTCCATGTTCTCGTTGCAAGAACCTGAAAGCCCACCGAGACAGCAAGGTGCAAACTCATTTGATCATGTATGGTTTCGTCGAGGGCTACACAGTTTGGACATTTCACAGCGAAAGAGTTGGTGCGAGTGGCGGTGCATCTGGAGTGAGCTCTTCGACGCCGACGACGACAGCACCACCGGTGAATAAAGATCCTTTAGGAGCACCCGGCTCCTCATCATCTTCAGCAGCAGCTGCGCCAGCCAATAGTGACAACAGTTGTCGTGATTACATCACGGTGGATGATCTAATGCAAGACATGGCCGACGAAGCCGGCGATGGTGGGGATGGTCAGGATACTATGAGCCAACCCAAGGATGTGCAGCTTGTTGAAGATCTAGTCAAACACTTCGATGAAGACGACGTTGTGTTGGGTTGCCCAAAGTGGTTGGGGAATTTCAGAGAGTTGAAGCAGGCGGCAGTTGATCCTCTCTATAAGGATGGCGGCGATTGTCCGAAGGAGTGCACGGCGCTCCGTTTTAACCTCCATATGTTGATGTTGAAGGCTCATCATGGTTGGTCTGACACTAGCTTCAATGAGTTGTTAAGCTACCTTGCCACCACGTACCCAACGGCTAACAAGGTGCCCGCCAATACTTATCGGGCCAAGAAGCTGATCCGGCCTGTGGCGATGAAGCTTAGAAAGTTTGATGCACGCCCTAACCACTACATCCTGTATCAGGGCAATGAGTATGAGAATTTGACGACTTGTCCGCACTGCGGCTTTAGTCGGTACAAGAAAAATGCTGGTTGTCACGTGGATGCAGAAGACGAGGGAGGCTTGCGGGGTGGTCGGAAGAAGAACAAGAAGGGGGCAAAGAAGAGCAGTGCGGCCAAACAAATCTCGGCTCAGTAGGACGATGAAGAAGAGGGTTACACGCACAGGAAAAGTCCAGCACTATCGGTGTGGTACCTGCCCGTGACCGATCGCCTGCGTGCAATATTCGGGAACACGGACGATGCCAAGCTCATGTCCTGGCATGCATCAGCTGACCGCCTGAAAGACGATGGCAAGCTACGGCACCCATCCGATGGCAAGCAGTGGAAGGATTTCGACGAGGCCTACCCGGAGTTTGGCAAGGAGCCCAGGCATGTTAGGTTCACGCTGAGTACCGACGGGATGAACCCGTTCGGTGAGCTTAGCAGCTCGCACAACACTTGGCCCGTCGTGCTCACCATGTACAACCTACCTCCCCATCTATGTCAGAAGCGTAGGTACCTTATGCTTACCATGCTTATCTCCGGACCGAAGCAGCCCGGCAACGATATAGATGTGTTCCTGGAGCCGTTCATGGAGGAAATGAAGATACTATTTGATGTTGGGGTCCAGATGGTGGATGCATCCCGCAAGGAGAAGTTCACACTAAAAGCAATCATCTTTATCACCATCACCGATTACCCCGGTCTCTTCTCATTGTCGGGGTAGATCAAAGGGAAGACCGGCTGCGTAATTTGCATCAACGGGACCTGCTACACTTACCTTAAGGGATCCAATAAGATGGTGTACACGAGGCACAGATGGTTCCTCACCAAAAATCATAGGTATAGAAGAAGTATTATGAACAAATACTTTGACAATCAGGACGAGCCGCAGCGTGATCAACCGACGCAGACTAGTTGGGGGACAAAGGTGTATGAGATGGACAAGGACATGGATCAGGTGGAGTTTGGAAAGAAGAAGAAGCCGCCTGAAGAGGGGACCAAGCAGACAAGGAAGCGAAAGCGGGACCAGACGGAGGAAGTCCCCGCCGCCGTTCCTTTCAAGAAGAAGTCAATTTTCTTCAAGTACCTATCGTATTGGAAAACACTAAATACACCCCGGCCCATGCCATCGACTGCATGCACCTGGAGAAAAATGTCTTCGAAAGCACGATCGGTGTCCTGCTAGACATCAAGGGCAAGACAAAGGATGGTATCAAGTCACGGACGGATCTTGTCAATCTGGGCATTAGGCCGGACCTTCACCCGGGACCGCCTCAGAACGATAAAGTCGATATCCCGGGTGCGGCCTGCAACCTAACGCAAGATGAGAGGATGACTTTTCTTAAGTTGCTTAGGGGTATCAAGGTGCCGACTGGTTTCTCTTCCAACATCAAGAGCCTGGTCTCCATGAAAGACCTCATAATGACCGGCTACAACTCACACGACTGCCACATCATGCTGACAGTGTTCCTACCAATTGCGATTAGGGCTATCCGTCCAGAGTACGTGAAGATGGTCATCACACGGATGTCATACTTCTTTAACCGCATCACCCAGAAGGTCATTGATAAGGCTGAGCTACCTGCCCTGAAGGAGTTCATCGTGGAGACCCTTTGCCAGCTCGAGATGTGCTTTCCACCATCTTACTTTGATATTATGCCACACCTAATGATGCATATGGTCGATCAGATCCATCAACTGGGCCCGTGTACCTACACCAGATGTGGACGTACGAGTGGTTCATGTCCACCCTCAACAGATACGTCCATAACCATGCTTACCCGGAGGGCTCTATGATCGAGGCATACACAACAGAGGAGGCCGTGAACTGGTGTATGAGGTACATAAGAGATGGGAGGCTGATTGGGCTGCCTGTCCATCACCATGAAGGCAAAACCTCAGGGATGGGGTGCACAGGCCGAAAAGTACGCACCGATGTGGCAAACCGAACGGTGCAAGAAGCTCATTACAGCATCCTTCATCAGTTAGTGAGCATGGAGAAATACATTGAAAAGCACCTGGAAGAGATCCGCGCCGCTAATGACGGACAGCGCATGGAGGCATGGGTCTAGAACCATCACAAGAGTAATTTCATAGAGTGGCTCAAAGAGCAACACATACCCCTTGAAGGATGCCCTGATGAAGATACGGAGACCGTTAAGAGGCTTGTGTTAGGCCCATCCAGCCAAATCACCATGTGGCAAGGGTATGACATCTAGGGCTACAGGTTCCACACGAAAGACAAGGACAAGAAGAGCTCGGCACAGAATTGTGGTGTTCGATACGAGGGCGAAGAAGAGTCCACGGGCCAGAGGAGGCAATACTATGGGCAAGTCGAAGAAATATGGGAACTTGACTACGGCCAAAACCTACGCATAACCGTCTTCCGTTGCCAGTGGGTCAAACCGAATGCGGTTGCAGTGGACAGTTATGGGATAACCACCGTGGACCTCAAAAGTATCGGCTACAAAGATTACCCGTGGGTACTAGCAACCAATGTCACGCAAGTGGCCTACTATATATATGCAGAGGACCCAAAAAGGCATGTGGTTGTGTCTGGAAAGCAGCGGATTGTGGGAGCTGATGGGGTGCAGAGTCCCGAACAATACAACAACTATGCAGAGCTCGAGCTTTTTACCGATCATCCAAAGAAGATCAAGGCCGTCGAGGACTGATTCAACAAGTCCAGGATGATGCCGTGGGCCCGCCCCGACGGTGAGAAGAGGACGGTGAAAGCACCTGCACCAAAATGATATATGTATCCCAGAGACATATATGTAATAATATAGCTCGATCTATTGAAGACAAGTTTTGTAACTTATTATTAATATCATGGAACCATACTACTCTACTAGTACTACTAAATCTACTACTACTACTATACAATACTACTCTACTAGTACTACTCAACCTAAGGTGCCCGCTGCAGTAAACATTTACCGCGGCGGACAGTCTAAGGTGCCCACTGCAGTAAACATTTACCACGGTGGGCGGCTTATATTGCCCACCACGGTTAATCCATGGCTATATATGTGCCGTTGCTCGCCCAAATTTTCTAAGTCTTTCACGCCCTCGAATTCGGCCCCGAAGGGCTGCCGAAACTTAGCGCCGCCGCCGCCATCCCCGTCGCCGAGCTCCTCCGCGGTGATCCCCGCCCCCGTCCTCCTCCCCCGTGCCCGTGCCCCGCCCCCGTCCTCGGAGCCCAGAGCCATAGCTCCGACCGCCGACACCGAGGGCCGCCGCCGTCGCCCCCGCTGACCTTGGTCGACCACACCGATGCCAAGGGCCGCCGCCTCCATCCGCGCGCCGGAACCCTAGCACCGTGCTCGCTCCTTTCTTCCCCGGCTCCATCTTCGAGGTTTGAAACTGAGCAAATGGCCGTCTACTATTGCTGCCTACTTGAGATGAATGGCATATGTGATGCCCTTACTGCCTGTGATGCCTAACTTCAATAGTAATCTGAGCAATGCCACTGCCTATATGCTGCCTGTGATGATTTTTTCAACTTGCAGCTACCTGTGATGCTTTTTTTGACTGAGCATAATGCCTGGATGAATTGGGATGGAATTGGGATGAATTTTGATAAATTGGGATGGATTTGGGATCTATTTTTTGACACTGTCTTATCTGTGTGGCATTTGCGATGATGATTTTTTGTTAAACTTATAAAAACATGTGCTGAAACAGTGGCATGCAATGATGTGGTTCTTGTGCTGAGGCAGCGACGATGAGATAGTTCCAGTTTCATGCATATCAACTCACGCAGCTCCTCCCTAGTCCCCCCTCCCCTGTCCCTACTACTACCCCTATCTCTCTATAATACTATACTATGATGTGATGCTATTTTATCCTATTTTTGGTGATGAGATCAAGTGGGCTTGTATCTAATCCTATTTTTTGATTTCTATTGCTGCCTAGCTGTGATGCTAGACTTCAATGCTATTTTTGGCTGTGTCAATTTTTGGATTTCTGTTGCTGCCTGTGATGCCAGACTTCAATTTGATTGAGCTGTCTTGCTGGCTACTGTCTTGCTGACTAAATTTGATTGAGCTGTCTTGCTGGCTACTGTCTTGCTGGCTGCTGTCTTGCTGACTAAATTGAGCAGTTCCTCTACTACTCTTACTCTTACTGACTAAATTTGATTGAGTTGTGATGGGGGTTTATTGCTGCCTATGATGCCAAACAAACTTTTGAGCTATACAGCTCTTACTCTACTCCTCTTACTCTACTCTACTCTACTCTCACCTCCTCTAGTCTTCTACTCTATCTTGATGGCCGAAGGACTTAGCCCTTTGGGGCCGAATTTTGAAACTATCTTGATGGCTTTTGTTTGGTATTTGCAATGATGATTCTTTTCACACTTCTAAGCTGAGGCAGTGGCATATGCAATGATGTGAACCCTTTTATGCTGAGGCAGCGGCGATGATGATCGAGTGCCCCCGCTAAACTAGGATGGCTTGTATACTAGATACAAGCAACCAGTTTAAAAGCGATGTGATGACAATGGGGCAAATCTGAGCCAACTACTACTACTTTACTACTCTAGTACTACTCTACTTTACTACTCTATTACTACTCTACTTTACTACTCTATAACTATGTCTATACAACTAAAATATGTATTCATTGTAGCTTTCCAATGGCGGAGGAACCGATAAGCGAATGGAGCGACCCTACCCCTAGTGCATCATCATCAACTAGCCTCGAGAGCCAAGTGTCCGTGACCCTGAGGCCAACAAAGAAACATCGTACAAAGGAGGAAGATGATCCGACCTACCAACCGAGGGACGACGAAGTTGAAAGTGCGCGGTCTCCAAACCCTGAACAGATGCCGGTGGTGCCTCAAGAATTGAATTTCGAGGAGGAACAAGTCAGGGACAAAGAACCCCCTGCTCCATCTCCAACCACTTCAGGCAAGTCTAGGGGTCAGAGGACAAAGCTAAGAAGGGGGGAACATGAGAGGCACCGGAGGGAAACCCACGGCGAAGTCCATGTGATCCATGAGGTGGGACCAGAGGGAAACCCGTTGTCGCCACCCACGGTCCTTGCCAAGTTCAGCAACCAGGTGGCATGTATAGTCAAGGACAAGGTGGAGATCACTTGGGAGGAGTGGAACAATGTCCCGGTCGACTACAAGACACATATCTAGGGTGAGGTGACGAGGAGCTTCCATTATCCCGAGGACGTCGATCTGAACAAGTGCAGGGAGTGGGTCATGCACGTGGCAGGAAGAGCCTTTAGAAACTTCAAGTCCATGCTAACCAGGTACTACCTGAAGCTAGGCAAGTCACCCTGTGTCAAATACACTATGGTGAAGGAACATCACTGGGAAGAGTTCTGCAAACAAAGAACAACAGAAGAAGCAAAGGCAAAGAGCACCAAGTTCAGCGCACTCGCGAAGAAGAACCTGCACCCCCACTACTTGGGCATGACTGGGTTTGCTGGTAAGAGGCCCCAGTGGCGGGAGAAAGAAAGGGCTAGAGCTGCCGCCGGGCTTCCTGATCCGTATGATGGTGTAGACTTGAGGGCTAAGGACTTCATCTATGCCCGCAAGCCGAAGAAGCTCAAGGAGGGCGCGAGCAAGTTCAATGAACCCAAGTTTGAGGAGGTGGAGAGGGCTCTCATCGAGGCCGCTAAATCCAAGGATAGCTTCGAGGTTTGTAGGGGCCAGGACTTGCTGACCCTGGCGCTGGGAACACCCGAGCACCGTGGCCGCGTCTGTGGCATGTCATCGAAGATGAGCTGGAACTCAGTGGAGTCATGGCAATCCGATGCTACCACATACCGGTCAAGGCAGAGGTACAAGGAGGGCATCTTTCAGAAGGGCTATGATCAAGGCATGGCCGAAATGATCAGTCGGTCCATAAAAGAAGCCTTCATGAGCAATGACCCAGATATGGTGTCGATGAGGTCACAGATGCTTCGCTAGGCTGGCGTGGCCGTGCCTCAAGTTCCACAAGGGTAGACACAAGGGCAGCCACTGCCGATGATCGAGGATCGCCCAAGGCACCCTGTCGACGACATTCAGGAACCCATGCGCGTCCACCTCACGATCCCGTTCGGCAGGGCAAAAAAGTTGACTGTGGGTGAGGGTTACATGCACCCCAAAGAAGATATCAAAGATTTCAACCAAGACCAGATCCCTACCAACTATGCTGCCGTGATACTTACATGGTATGCGACCGAATACGAAGAATTTGAAATGGAATATCCAACTGCAGAAGGGGTAACAATCCTTGGAGCTGCCATGGGTTCTGAAGTCCTGTGGAACAAGGATGACATAGAGATCATTCTCTCGACGCTGACTTCTACGCTGACGGCGACACTAGCATCTCAACCATCCGTTGCCGGATCTTGTCCCCCCGATGATCCGGATCATGGCGACGGTGATGACGAAGGCAATGGCGGGGATGACAAGGGAAGGAACTCACCCCGAGGCACAAGCCCTCACCCTCGTTCTCCTCCTCCAACAACAAGTCCACCTCCACCTCCCGGCAGTCCGTCTAAGGGCACGAGCAAAGGACCGGGAGGCACGGAGGAACCAGGGGCAAAGGCACCGCCTGCTGCCATTGCGAGCACAAGCCACTGTCCTCCACCACCGGTGAAGACTAAAGGCAACCAAGGGTAGCTCACATACTCACTTGAGTTCGAAAGGTATGGTAGCGGCGAGCATAATTTGCTAATTACTTTTCTTTGCCATAATATGGTACTAACATTTCTATCCCAGGCCGAGATCACCTTTCCATCTATTTCCTAAATCGGATGACTGCCCCGGCCATTACGAGCATGGGAAGTTCATGATAACCAAGGCCCAGCTCATCGACGAGGAAAGGTGGGAGACAAGGAGGTTTTATCTCTGGTACATGGAAGCGGCAAAAGCTGGTCTGCATGGTTTTCTAGTCAAGGTTGTGGTGGAGTACTTCCACTTGCCCGGCAACGATGTAGAACTCCCCGTGGTTTTCCACGACATGTACAGACTACTGCGGGAACAAGACCTTGACATCGCCCAAGTCACCTTGTTCTCTATGTTAGTGATGAATTGCGAGTTTCACATATCACCTGCCTTTGAATCGGTCAAGACTACTTATATATGCCACGATGGCTTGCCCTTGCAGGTTGATGGCCTATATATCCAAGGAACTAAAACCTGATGTTATCTTTCTATCTCCAATGCATATTGCTCAAAGAATCATCATTGGTTACCACCTAGATGACAATCATCCAACCATGAAAGACTTGACCAAGCGACAGAGAGAGGCGCACAGGAAGTAACTGATGGACAATGAGAAGTTGAACATTTCAAGGTACATACTAGGAGCAATGAAGAAGATCAGGGGAAATGGGTGCATCCTAGCTGCCTACCACTTTGGGTAAGTCGAAGACATGTCTGTAGAGATAAGTGGGTAGCTAGCTAGTATTATTATTTCTCGTCGTAACCTGTATTTTGTTTCAATGGCGCAGCCAAGGCCTCGAGGGTCACTAGGTTGCATTTATCATCTACCCTCAGGATGGCAGGCCTGCGTATTTGATTCGTTGACAGTGCCAAACTTAGAAGGGTACAAGGCCTTTAAAGATTGCCTCAGAGTATAAGTGACTAAACAGTCTTCTCATATGCGTTCTAATGCCCTGCCTAATACTAGTACATTTCGTATAGCGCTTATAAGGAGTACGTGAAGGATCCTGAATGCTATGATCGAAGAACAGAGAATTTTAAGGCTAAGCATAAGAACCGCATCAAAATCAGACGCAACTTTCCGGTAAGTATTTGAAAGGTTTAATTGTGCTTTCCGTTCATATGCGTTCTAGTGCCTGTGTTGTAATGCTTGTGTATCGATCATGCAGTATGCCAAACAACTGGTAGGATCACAAACCTATGGCTTCTACGCCTGTGAGTTCCTGAGGGTGTGCAAGCAGTACAACAACAGTTGGAGGGTGCTCAAGAATGGATTGAACTGGTGGAGAGACGTGCAGAGCACCCAACACTCCTTCAAGCAGACAAAGGCGGACATATGTAAGTTTGTCTTAGACAAATGCGTGCTTGAAGGGGGCACGTTCTTCAATGAGAATAGCCCGCTAGCGATTTTACCGGAGTACGAGAGGCTGAGGAAATGGCCCACGATGATGCGTCCGCAGGATTACTCCTTAACGCATGTATAACGACTTTAATATGTAAATGTAATGAATTAACGATGACAAGAACGACTAAGTGAATGTATATATATGTATATTATCTCATGTGTAATGCCTGCATACTTTTTAAGTTTAATCTGTGAAATCTGGATGTGATTTGAATTTGAATTTATATGCCTGCTGTATTTTTTTTAATTCAGGAAATAATTTACCGAGGCGGGTAAATAATAAAGCCCGCCATGGCTAATGAACATAACCGCGGCGGGCCACAAAAGGTGTCCGCCGCGGTAAAATAATTTACCGCGGCGGGCGGTGTAACGTGCCCGCCGTGGTAAAAGTATATTTACCGCGGTTGGCACGTTACACCGCCTGCCGCGGTAAATCGGTTAACCACGGCGGGCAAAGCCGCCTGCCGCGGTTAAGCCACGATTTACCGTGGCCTCTAGGCCGCGGCGGACGGCTTTGCCCGCCGCGGGAAACCGAAAACGTCTGCCTCCAGTAAAGTTTGTGTAGTAGTGCTCACGCGATTAAATTCCTGAGAGCTGGTGGAAAATATTCGGCTCTAAAAATCACAGGACGTGTCTGGTGTGGCACCGGACAGGGTTTCAAAGAGCATGTTTTTAGGGATTTTGGCACCAACATGCACCGACATGTCCGGTGGGTTGTACCGGACATGAACATTGTCCTAACGGCTAGTTTTTCAGCCATTGCAAAATTGATTCTCGGCATAGCTCTTTTTTTGTGCTACATGACATGTTGCATTTTATAATGGTTCCCATCTCTTTTGTCAAGTAGTCTCATTGAAGAAAATAATAATTGATTGTAGCCTTACATGTTGCCATAAATTAATTTATCTGTTATTTTGGGTCTGTCCAGATCGCCAGGCCCTTTATTGCTAGAATCATGCCTGGTCAAATGAAGTTGAGCAGCTAGCAAAGGAATTTCCTTTTTGACCCATACAAGCTATGTACTACAGCCAACCCAACATATTCTTTCTTGAACAATGCACAGAGTTACGCATCATTTCATTAAGAAGGAAACAAAGTATAAACTGTACACAGAAAAGGGAGAGGCTAAAGAATGCCCCTCCCAACCACATTGCGCACACATGAGACTAGACGTGCCAAGCTAAGCATGTCATAAACACGGCCACAACAAGCCCTCCAACCGCCCTCAGAGTCAGGGCCTAGCAACCTAATGAAGAGCTCATAGTGGGCAGAAACTGCTTTCATTAACCTCCCTGAGAAGGAGAGTCTGAATGTTTGGCTTGGTACCTTAGAAGACAATGGCATTCCTGTGTTTCCAAATCTCCTAGATGACAAGAAAATTAGAGAGTTAAGGTCTTTGCGCATCTCCCGTACGGAGGCCTCTAACAGCATTGCCCCACTATTACGGAGAGAAACTGGTTGTGGAGATATGTGGTAAAGACTGCAGACAGCCCACCCAACATTATGCATTGCATATTTCCATTTCTACTCCATGTCAACACAGCTTAATTGCATACTATTCTTTCTGAAAATTTGAAGGCTAATCATGCCATTTTCAGGATGTAGAGATATTATCTGTGTTTTTTTATTAACTCGAGACACTACAAGAAATTTAGCTTTATGTGACGGTTTAATTGTGACCTTCTAACAAATCATCACAGAATGTCCAAATCGACGATTGGTTAAATTATCGTCATAACTGGACGTCACGGATCATTTTAGTCATCCATGACGAACTTATTGGAAGGTCACAGATACAACATGGATCATTTTAGTCATCCATGACGAACTTATTGGAAGGTCACAGATACAACATCCAACGTGTCATTGTGATGTGAGCGTCCACATCGTTCCTACATGTCATGCTGACTGGCAGGGGGGGGGGCTGGTGGGACATCCAACGTGTCATTGTGATGTGAGCGTCCACATCGTTCCTACATGTCATGCTGAGTGGCAGGGGGGCTGGTGGGACCTACCTGTCGGTGAGAGATGTAAATAGGGAAGGTGGGAGGAAGGTAAATGGGGAAGAAAAATGACGCTGCTAGGAATTGAACCTTGGACCTGTTGATCACAACAGCAGGACCTAACCACTTGGATACTGATTCATGTGTGTTTACTAGTGATATGTTTATTCTTTTGACCGGTGGCAAACAAATTAGGATAGTTCTGAAACAAATTAGAGACCGTGTCCAGGTCTCCAGACCACGCGACCGTGTCCAGACCACGACCCTGTCCTCGCCGGCCGCCGGGTGCGCGTCGCCCCTATCCATGCCGGCCACCGGGCACGCACCGCCCGCCGCCCCTGTCCTCGCCAGCCAACCCTCTCCACGCGGGCTGCCCCTATCCTCGCCAGCCGCCGCTGTCAGTGCCAGCCTCGTGGTCCCTGTCCGCGCCGGCTGCCCCTATCCACGCCGGTCGTCCCGGTTGCTGTCAGCGGTGGCGCGGTGGCCGCGGTGAAGGCGATACCGAGAAGCAGCCACGGCAGCGGCTCCGTCAAGCCCCCCTTCAGGGGATCCATCGCCGCCCACCTCCAGAGATCTTGCCTCAACTGATTTCGATTGGTACGGATCTGGCACTATTTTATTATTTCGATAGCTAAGAAAAAAATAACAGAAGAAAAAAAAGAGGCACCCTGAACAGAGGCGCACGCCCTGGAAAAATTATGCACGCGCTCTGAAAATTTCACGGCGAGCGGCCTTCCCACCTCCAATATTTGGCTACGAATTTACCATTATGCCCCGCCATCCGTGCATCCCGCAAATGAAATGATGGGGATATTTTGGTAATATTGCAGCGCCATATATAATCTGGCTCCACCGTGTCGCAGGCAACGGCGCCACAAAATCCCCCCAAATCCTCCAATTCGCCCAGCCAACGCCGCCACCACCCCCCCAATCCATCCTGCAGCCTCCACCATCCCGCAGCTCCGCCGTCCATCAGCCCCGCTCCACCATCCCGCAGCCTCCAGATCCACCGATTCCTCCACCGCCACTCCGCCATCCCGCTCCGCCGTCCAGCAGTCTACAAGCGCGGCCTCGATGATGAAGGTGACGAGCGCGTCGAGCGCGACCGCCACCATCCCGCAGGCACCACCGATGTCGCCGAAGAAGAGGGGAAGGAAACCAGCGAAGGGGCCACGGCGAGGAGAGCATGTTGAAGGTGAATGTCTCTCCTGCACCTTCTATTTTGGGCGATCTAATTTTGGCGGAGGGGGATGTGGTCGCATGTGCCCCATGAGATGGAGATGTCCCTCCTCTTCTCCGTGTTTCGGTGACGTACATTGCTGTAGAGTCAGTGTGCTATTGGGGCAGGTGATGGACATATAGGAAATGGTTCACCACTGGCTAAACTCTTTCTGTACATTAGCGAAAATTGGGGGAAATCAGGGGAGGGATATTTGCTGGGTTACCTCACTAGTATTTTCTCCTCTTGGTTTATTATGTGGAATTGTGGATGTGCTTGAAAAGCTTGGGATTGATGCCCTGAACTAAATTGCCACAAGATCCTCGTCAATTTCTGCTGCTACTACTAGCAGTGCCTTCTCAGAGTGATAACATATGTGGGGTTCTTTAACCTGAACTGTTAATTTGTTATAGGTGCTGCTGCTGTGAATTCGAAAAGGCCACGGCAGGGAAACCCGATTGAAGGTAAAGTGTCTCATGCAGCTTCTATTTTGGGTAAAGTGTCTCTCATGCAGCTTCTATTTTGGGTGATCTCTGTTTCTGGGAATCACACTGTTTACTATTCTGCACGAGAATATTAAGCATGAGAATATTTGATTGCAGTATCCTAAGGGTCACTATGGGACTTGGATCTACAGTATAAATTTGTATGATAATAGTAAAAGGATGGACAAGTCTACAGTAGTTTAAAAGCATCCCTAAGTTCCTATGCTGAAGGCCCTGCTTAATAAGAACAAAATTTAGAAAAGATAAATGGATCAATCAATCCTCAACTATGGAGAAAATGCTAGAAACTTCAGTTTATTCTTTGGTATAAATTATATGCACTATACCATAACAGAGGAGCACTGTAGCAGATATCTTAAGCTGTAACCACACCAGAAAGCAAAGATACCTTTTTCCTGTCCCCTATTTCTTTCAGGTCCTCGTCAATTAAATCATCAATATTTTTTTCACTAGACTCTTTTGGTTTATCAGTGGACTCCTTTAGTTCATCAGCAGTTTCTTTTTGCACGGCTCAGAAACTGGAGGATCTTCCACACGTTGCTTCTTTTCTTTCGGTTCATCAGCAGTGACTGCTTGTTCCTCATTGTCCTTGCTCGCGGTAGAGGTATCAAGTACCTCCTGTTGGTTCTCAGATGGAGTGGTATTGTCCTTACTCGCGGTATCAGAGGTATCAAGCACCTCCTGTTGCTTCTCAGATGGAGCGGTTTCACCTTTCTCCACATCATTCCCAATCCCATTGTCGGCTTCCTCACCAGAGTGGTCTTCATCCTCATCATCTGAAGAATCAGAGTCCTCAAACTTTATCTTTTTGTTCAGTGACTTGTCTAGAATGTTTTTAGGCTTCTCATCCGATCCTTTCCCATCAACCAGGTCTTCGTAGAACTTTAGAAACAACAATGCAACAAAAATCTGCTGCTGGTTGCTTGGTTTTCAAAATTATATCACTGCATACTAAACTTGGGGTTGCAAAATTAGTTATGCCACTAACACTAGAAAATCTAGAAAATGTTCTAACTTAGTTTGTTTAATGCCTTTTATCTGTGTTAGTAATACATAGAATCAGCAACAGTTTTTTAGAGTGTCCTTTTCTTTTTTTTTTAGGCGGACATGTACAAAAACGAACCACCAAATGCACTGGAACTATTGAAAGAGATGCACTACAGCAAAAAGAAAGGATTTGCTCCTGCAGTTCAATCTCTTATTGTAAGTAAAATCATACTTAGTTCACAATCTGATGATACATTAGGTTCATATATCATGATCATTGACCTATCTATGTCTCTTATGCTGCTAGGCTGAAATAGAGGAGAAGCTGAATGAACCTGTAGATGATGGTCTTCAACCAAAGGATGTGACTGATGTGGTCTCTCAGGCTCTTGTTCAGAAAACTAAGAAGAACAGGTTTCTTGTAAATGTAGGGCTCCAAAGCATTGCCACACGTGTTAGTGCTGAGCATGACCTAGAAGAGGAACTGGTGGTGGAGAAACAAACATCAAGTGATCTTAGGGAGGTTGTCAAGGCTCAACAACAGCAAATGGAAGAAATGATGAAGAAATTCCAGGAGGCAGAAGCAGCTAGGGCTAAGCAAGAAGAGGAGTCGAAGAAAAGGCAAGCTGACATTGATGCACTGATCAAGACTTTGATGTCCATGGTTCCAGGATGCCAAGCAACACAGTAAGGTTGTCTTGGGTTATCGGCTGGTGCACTTTGCTGTTTGTTGCTTATTTTGGTGATGGATGTTGCGCTGTGAACAAGTGGATGCGTCTTTTGGTTGAATTGATGCATGGCTATGAACTTATGTGCCTGTGAACGACTGCAGCATGGTCTTTGACCTATGCATGCACGGCTTTTGGTGATGGATGTATGTTCTGTGAACTATATTTAGATGTATGTGTGAACTGCAGCTGTTCTGTGAACTACAGCATGGTCTTTGACCTGATGCTTGCTTTGTTGTGCCAAACTTCATATGTAACTATATTTAGATGTATGTGTGATGATGGGACCTTGGCATATTTATGTTTATCTGTGATGATCTGTGGTCATCTATGGCGATGTGAATCATGTGAATTTAAATTTGAATTTTTGCTGATATGTTATGGGCCACAATGGGCCAATTCTACTATGCAATTGGGCTAGCCCAATAGTGTGTACTAAAATATGGGCCCAACTAAATCTAAAAAAATACACAAAACATGGGCCTAATTGAAGAAAATAGGCCATAAAAAGCCTACTGATGATGTGGCAAGGTGGCAGCCTAATGACATGGCAACAGCTGAAGTGGCAGCAAAACCATGACGGTTCAGTTCATCACTATAGCCTCTTCCTATAGTTGCCCTCCGGTTTATCCATGACGATCCAAAAAACCAACCTGTGATGTTCTATTTCGGTCCAAAAAAATGTATGACGCGGGATAGGTGACGTTTCACTGGATCGTCATCGATAGTTAACTGTGACGCGTTTTCTCTTGTCCGTGACTAAATCAAAACGTCACGTAAAGCCAAAATTCTTGTAGTGAGAGCTTCATTAAATCACACAAGGATTGCAATCCCTAAGTGCCAACTCCTAAGCCATTCTGGAGTTTGGTCAAACTAGGAATGAAAAGGTGCCCAAATGAGTGTTGGGTCGATTTTCCCTTTTCTAACTTGTTTGGGGAACAAGTTACAAACAAGCGTGGTTTGACAATCAACCCAATCCATTGCATCGCCCTGACCATGATTTCCCACAATATTTTCATCACCGAACTTAAGATTTCCCCACAACAGTACATTGCTGCAAACAAATTGGAAGAGAATTTCATACCTTATCATCTCTTGCCTTATTGTTGGTCGATGGAGCACGTGTACGTCCTTGCTTGGTGCTGCACCGGTCAGGACGGATGGGCCCCCGGCGGCGACAGCGAGGAGCAGGAGAAGGCGAGCCGAGGACAACAAAGCCTGCCGACGACCATGGCGCCGCCGTAGAGACGCCGATCCCTGCTTGTTTCAATTCTCTAGCGCCGTAAGGTTAATTATAAATGCCATGGCACCGGCCGGGCTAGAAAATGAAAATGCATGGAATGGTACAAAGGCTTCATGGCATGAGCTAACTGACCTGAAAAGCCATGGACACGATCAAGGATGCGCACCGAAGCAACCGGCCGGGGGATGCGAGAACCGGGGACATGGTTGGCGCTTCTACTATAGATTATGGAATGAGTCCAAGGAGCTGGTTGACGCCTTCTGGCCGGCCAGGAATCGGGGACTAGGACGGCAGCGGAGAACGAGAGGACTATGTACTCCAACCAGCATTCAGCAAGTGCAGCTGGGCCCCGCTGCTCCCCATACAGCACGCAGCCAGCACAATGGCCTGCAGGCCTTCGCCGGCCAGCATTCCACAAAAGGAGCAATGCAGAATGCACAAGGAGGTGGCAGGTGGGCCCCAGCCCAGCAACAATTGCCGTCGGTCAGCAGGGGACACAGCAGGTGCTCAGGTCAACTAGCAGGGCATCCTCCGCAAGTCAACGGGCCAGCAGCCCAGCGCGAGCAGGTGGGGCGCAGCTTGGGTACGGAGCAGGCCTCCTCTGCTGCAGTTTACCCACTGACCCAACACATATCTATACGCGCTCCCTTACAAAAGTTTTAGTACCACATAAATAATCTAGGATAGGTTTTCCGCCAGTGACATCCCTACAGAAAGATCCCTAGACCCCCTCTAGAAGACACACCTTAAGCAGCAACTCCATTCTATTCTCGAGATGTAATAGTAGTATATGCTAGTTGGGAGTTAGGGAGAGATGCTCAAGTTCTAGAAAAGTCCTCGGATGTCTGGTATATTTTTGTATCATTCCTTTGTAAGACTCGAGTATCAATATATTTATCTTCTCTTATTACTGAAATGTCTATCATGCTTATCTAGTTATTACTTTAGTATTTAGCTAAGCGTAGTTAGTATAGTTGTTCTACACCTTAGCACGAGATCTCCACTTGCATTGAGTGCTCTAGTTATAGATCGTGACTAGAGTAGTAATCGATATGCTAGACATGATGTCTAGTCTATAGGTTAACTGAGATGGCACCCAACCCCATGGATAGCTGTTGTAGCCCCAGGTGGTGACATCCCTAACGGCCTACGTATTCCACCACGTTCGGGTTGGTGTTAGCAGGACCGTAGTCGGAGCTTCCAAGCCCCCTTCTCATCCCTTTCCGCGGCTAGTGTTCTGATATCCCAAAGTGTTATGGTGTGATCACTATGTTTTACCCATTGCTTAGTTAATCCCTTTGGTCTGCTCTAGAAAGGAACCATAGTAATAGAGAAGTACATAGGAACCTTGAACTCACCCGTTGTCCTCTCAGCTTAGCTTGTCTACTCTTCTATCTTACCATGGAGTTCTCATGTGTGTGTCATTTATCCATCACTCTTATCTTATCACTTACCCCTACTTTAGTCTAATCGGTATACTAGTTAGTAGATACATGATGGTTAACTATCAACTTCTTTAACCATTGCTTCCCTATGGATAAATACAATACCGTAGAATACTCCTTGATGAAAGCTACAATGGAATCCGTGCGCTTGCGGTTTTCTCTGTTTGTGTTAACAAATACCAACAACGAAGATGTCTTGTTTGGTCACCCTAGGGACCTATATGTTCTGGAACTGGTTCACCGGAACGTTGCACCCCACTAGCTCCTCAATGGAGGGGAGACGGGTGCAGACTAGTTTGGGTGATGCCACTACTGCTAGGCTGTAATTGATAGTGTGGGAGGTGAGGATGTTTTGGACCCAAACCACTCTAGGTGCGTGATACGCTCATGGGGCCCGGTATTGCATTTCATAGTCTCATCGTGCTGGTGGACTCCGGGGTGCCTCCTCAGAGCTGAGTGATAGGGTGGTATCGTTCCAGGCTAGAAAGTAGCCCGAAATCAGCCTAGGGCGGGCACTGCCGATGATGGCGTATCTGGTGGATAGTGTAAACCTTTGCAAAGTTATGGTTGATCGATCGATACATAGTCGCTTATCACGACTATGGACCTTTCCTATGTTACTGTTCACTTGACGAGAGAGAGGAGTCCTTTCTTCTTGTCCCCCTTAGGTTATTGTGTGGATCTGGTGCGAGCCACTGAGGCAAGGCACGAGAGGGAGTTGTCCTTGCCGACTAGAGAGTGAGAGTGTGGTGAGACGTGTGTGATGGGATGGGTGAATGTGTGTGGATGAGATGGATTAAAAACTTGAGAATTACTTACAAATGTTGATGAACTATGCATAGGAAGACTACAACCGCATATAGGTTCTTTTGCTCTACCCTTGCATTCTACTTTCCACAAAGCAATATTAAGCATAGGGTGGGAGCCAGTTGCTAGTACAAATCGTACTGAAAATTATTTGGTAGGTGTTGAGTACGACAACCAGCCCGATGGAGAGGAGGATTATAGGAGTTCGTGCTACGCTTGAGTTTGTCGAAGGAGAAGACGCTTCCGCACCTTAGATGTTCCACTCTGATGCTGTTATGGATGCTGTGTGAACTCCGATGATTCCGCCAAGTGGCGATGTAATAGATATTAAACCCCTCTATTTGTACTTCTAAAACATGTATTTGATGTATGAACTTGTGATATCAGCTGTTGACTAATAATGTGATGGAGTGATCTTCTAGGACTATCACATTATGATTCAAATTTGTGGATTTCCCTTCAAGGAAATCGAGGATTGTTGGTATTTGTTAATGCAAACAGATAAATCCGTAAGCGCACGGATACTGCTGTAGCTTTCACTCGGGAGTCTTCCAAGATATCGATTTCCACGGGGAACGTGAAGTGTACTCGAAAGGATCAAGGTCGTCCAAGGATAAATGTTTTTGTGGGTAGAGAGAGGTTTTTTCTAAGGTTCTTCCAAGATAAACTAGATAACCAAGGTTCAGGCTTACTAAACTTACTTACTTCAGAGCAACGGTTCTTTTTCGATCCTCAAAAAGACTGGGAAGGGGTGATCGGGGTGAGGCCATCAAAAGCTGTATGAAATCACCAAACTAAACGTGGTGGAATACAAAGGCTTGGTCCGAGTTGTCACCTCTGGGGCTACCATAGCTATCTGTGGGTTTGGGTGCAAACTCAGGTAAACTCTAGCCTAGACACCATATCTATGCTAGCAATTACTACTCTAGTCCTGATCCCTAGACTAGGGCATTCAGTCGAGCGGAGATCCCGTAAGTAAGGTAAAGCAAGAACTGAATTTAGTTAAATAGAAAGCTTGGAATTACCAAAGTATAACCTAGAATTTACTCAAGGGTTGAGTCGATTCCGTAGAGGTACAAAGTCGAGGAGGATCCAACAGACCCGGCTCCTCCTCCGCTCTCTCCCTCTCACTCTCTCCCTATTTTCTTTACTATAACTAGGTAGAAGTACCTAGAGGGATACTACTACTAAGAATATGAAGGAATGCTAAGTGTAGAGGTGTGTTTACAAATAGAGGAGATGTTTTCTATTTATAGTGGAGAGAGGAGGGATATTCCTAGCTCCGCTCCTCTAATTTTAGGCAACCTGGAGCATGCAACCGACCTCCCAACGTCGGTAAGCATTAGAAAAACTCGCTCTCCAATCTCCTCCACCGACACACGAGATGGGCTTCTGCATGTGGACCGAGCCAAACTGTCATGCGTCATCTTGGACTTGGTGCTGCATGCTCTCTGCCACCGCCTCTGGCCATTGGCCGTGCTGGTCGCCGGCTCCTGCCTGGACCTTGCGTTTGGGTGCTCGTGCTGCTTGCACGGTGCTAGCTGCTAGCTAGGCTGCTGCCCTGCCGGTCAGTGGACTGCTGGCTGCATGGGCTCCAGAGGGGCCCAACTGGTCCTGTCAAATTTGTGTGGACAACGAGCAGTGCAGCTGCTGCTGCATGCAGGTCGACATTTTGAGCCCTTCTTTATAATTCTCAAAATTGATATCTTTTTATTTCAAGCTTTAAATGTATCAAATAATATATCCGCTTCAATCGGCTCGACGAGCTCTTCGCAATGGTGTGCTCCAAATATTTATTTGAGTCGGCTTTGCAACATCAAACATTCAAATTCCTTTTCATGGCCGATTTCCGTCAAGCTGTATATTTGCTATATAATATCTTTTTGACATGTATTTTTGACATATCTTGCAAAACAACTTTAGAGTACCAAAACTTGTGGAACTTGTTAGATAAAATAATATTTTGCTCTAATGTACCATTGTGGGGGGTACCACCCTAGATACCCACGGCAAACCACATGGGCTACGCCCCTAGGGTTGGCCCAGCCCAAGAGACGAAACCTTGCGGAGCACGGCGCTGCTCGGCGCGTCCCGCAACACACCGGAAAGATATCCTGAAGATATTATGAGATCTCTTAGGATATGTATGATCTCATAATTCATGTAATCTGTTATTACTTTCCGGTTATCTCCTAAATCTAACCGACTTATAACCCTGCCCCCCGGACTATATAAGGCGGGCAGAGACCCCCTCCAAACACGCGCAATATCATACGATAGCCAATATAATCCAACAGACCACAGGATTAGGGTGTTACATCGTGCTGACGGCCCAAACCTGTCTAACTCGTGTGTCTCTGTTGTCTTCTTGTTCTCAATTACATGCATCTCTGCCGATCAATCTACCTTCTTGGAATACCCCTCGGAGGACTGCCGATGATATTCTGTCGACAGTTGGCGCGCCAGGTAAGGGTGTGCGTGCTGTTTCCATGTCGAACAAGATGGTACATTTTGCAGGCTCTTCGTCCCTCCCATAGCCCAGTCAGATCTTCACGGTCGGATCGATCTCTTGGATCATCAACGCTAATGGAGTCAGAGAGCTCATCGAGCCGATGCAGATCGATTCTGCGCCGATCACCCCAACACCTGCGACTGCAGATCCGATCTCAGAACCGCCTCTGAGGTCTTCTTTATCGACAATCTGCCGCCCGCTCCCCCGCTACCCGAGGAGACAAATCAACAACGACGATCTGATCGCATCTGTCGATCAGGTTGGCCAGAAGCTCGTCGATTGCCTCTCCATCGTAGAATCGACCATGACCACTCTGGCTCAATGCCGACCACCCTCCGATCCAAATCTATCGGAGGCTGATCGGGAAACTCCAGGGGTTACGGCCCTACCGTTCGGGCTCACCGGCGCCGCCACCGCCAATCAAGATGCCCTAAGGGACAAATTCGCCGACCAGGTGGGAGGAATCCATCCTCTCGTCGACCAGATCACCGACCAGCTCCCGTCGACTATCAACATGCTACAAGTCGGCCGATGCCCTGAAGCATCCCTCCAAACCATCCTGGAGGAAAATCCAGACTCCGAGTCCCAGGGCTCTACGGAGACTGTCTCCGAAACCACCGCCTTACAACCTCCTTTCCCTCCCTTCCGTGGAGGCGTAATCTTCAACGTCAGTGTCGATAGCCCCCCACGGGATGGGGAAACCGAGGAGGACCGCGCCACCCGCGTCAATAGGAACGTCAACTGTGCGCAGCGCCGAGCAAATGAGGCTGACCTTAAGCTAGCCGAGGCTGCTCGGAAGGTCCAGCTTGACTCACAAGGAAGGCCATGCCAACTCCAATGCAACCTCGATGATGAGTTTGTCTGTGTTGATGGCCATGACGTCTATAAGACCTCGAGCGCCAACTTGGCCGTGGCTGCCAATGAGCTCACTCGGCTTCCACAAACGCCGGAAGTCGCCAAGGTCGCCGCCATGCTTAAATTGACGCACTGCCAGGTCAATGAGATCCACCAGGATCAGAGACCTTCGTACCCAATGAGGTCGATTCGCCGATCTGCCGCCCCGAGATCTAATCGCCGCCCCAGCAGAAGCCACTTCACCGACCAGCATCACGACAATGAACAACCTCTCTAGGTGGAGCTAGGGGCAACCGCGTCGACAATCCTCACCAAACATAATCAGGAAATCGGCCAGGACGTTCGAGCACACGTCAACAATCTCTGAGATGCGCGATGACGTATCGACGAGCGCTGTTTTTCTCACCATGAGGAAGAAGTATGACGCCGTCAAGAGTACGAGTAAGAGTTCGGTAATCCGGACTCAGCCCTCCAGCCACTCAATGCCGGCGACACCACAGATCACGACGGCGATGATCCCGAAGGGCCCCGAGCATTCACAGGGGCACTCCAAACACTCTAGTGGCCCCGTGGTTTCAAAATCACTGGGGTCGAGCCCTACGAGGGACAGATGAACCCCACATAGTGGCTACAGGCCTATGCCACTGCTATGCGCACCGCCGAGGGAGATACCAGCGTCGTGGCGAACTATCTCCCCGTCATGCTCACGCCAACTGCGATGAATTGGTTCACAAGCCTCGCCCCAGACTCCATCGGGTCCTGGGAAGAGTTGAAGAAGGTCTTCACCGACAACTACATGGCTATGTGTACTCAGCCGGGCACCAAGCATGATCTGAACCGCATCTACCAGAAGCCGTCCGAGCTCCTCCGTAGCTACATCAGACGCTTTTTCGAGATGAGGAATTCTATTCCTAACATGACGAAAGCTAAGGTCATCACCACCTTTGTCCGAGGACTCCATTACCACGACCTCCGCTCCAAGTTCAATCGCAAGCCACCAACAGGGATTGGCGAGATGATTACGACCGCTAATCAGTACGCCGACACTGAAGAGGCTGAAGTACGCTTCAACGAGGATGCGGGCACTCACCGCCCAACTCGCTGTAGCGACGAGCGACCCGATGACCGACACCACAACGACCGCCACTATGACGACTGCAGTCACCACCAGGACAGTGGCTGTGATCGGCCAAAGGGGTCCAAATCTGATCAATATCGCCGCCGACGACCAGACCACATCATCGTCGCCTTCGAAGAACCTCGAGCCAAGTGCAACTACGACGAGCAGTACAAGAAGATCCTAGAAGGCCCGTGCCCTCTCCACAAGAACAGCAAGCACAAGATGAAGGACTGCCTTAGCTTGGCTAAGGAGTTCCACGCTAAAAAGTCGGACAATGACAACAATGATGGAGCCGGAGGCCACCAACGGGCAACAACAATGCCTTCTAGGATCATGACAAAGTGGTCGCCACCATCTTTGGGTGCTTGTCGTCAATGCGGAAGACGCCGTCGCCAACCCCAGCTATCACCCCTGGTCCGAGGTCCCCATCACCTTCAGTAGGGCCGATCAGTGGGCAGATATCCCTTACATAGGTCGTTTCCCCCTCATCCTTGATGCAACCGTCCAAAAAGTGCTTTTTAGAAAAGTGCTCGTCGACAGCGGGAGCACTCTGAACCTCCTCTTCGCCGGAGCCCTAAAAGAGCTGGGCCTTGGGATAGGAGACCTCACACCCTCCGACTCCTCTTTTTGGGGTGTGGTACCTGGCAGGGCATCCAAACCGCTTGGAGAGATCACCCTTCTAGTACAGTTCGGCACGACCAGCAACTACCGCGTCGAGCACATCAACTTCTATGTCGCCGACTTCAACACCGCCTAACACGCCATACTTGGTTGGCCAGCTCTGGCCAAGTTCATGGCCATACCGCACTATGCTTATCTGGTGCTGAAGATGCCCTCGCCTATAGGAGTCCTAGCCCTGTGGGCCAACCTCTCCATCGCCTACGCCTGCGAGATAGAAAGTCTCGCCCTCGCCGAAGCCACCGACCTCTCCATCTAGATGGCTAGTGTGGTCACCGATGCCAAGATGGTGCCCGCCGATGACCTAGAGATCCCAACGCTGGAGCCTCCTCGCGCCTCTACCAAGTCCAAGGAAACCAAGGAGGTCAGCCTCGGCCTCGATGACCCCTCCAAGACCGTGAAGATTAGGGCTCACGTCGACCCCAAATAGGAAAGCACGCTCGTCTCCTGCCTATGTGCCAACGCCGATGTCTTTGCTTGGAAACCTGCAGACATGCTGGGGGTACCACGAGAGAAGATCGAGCACTACTTGAATGTCTCGCCGACCGCCAAACCGATCAAGCAGAAACTCCGATGATTCGTGCCAGACAAGAAGGAGGCTATTAGGGTAGAAATAAAATGGCTCCTAGCTGCCGGATTTATAAAAGAAGTGTATCATCCTGAGTGGTTAGCAAACCCTATTCTTGTTCAAAAAAAGAATAAAGAATGGAGAATGTGCGTTGATTACACTGATCTCAACAAACACTGCCCTAAAGACCCCTTCGGTCTGCCTCGGATAGATGAGGTTGTATACTCCACCACCGGCTGCGAACTGCTCTCCTTCCTCGATTATTACTCTAGCTATCACCAGATATCCCTCAAGGAAGACGACCAGATCAAGACGTTGTTCATCACGCATTTTGGTGTGTATTGCTATACCACCATGTCCTTCGGACTCAAGAACGCTGGGGCAACCTACCAAAGGGCCATCTAGATGTGCCTTGATCAATAGATAGGCGCAACGTCGAAGCATACATCGACGATGTGGTCGTCAAGTCCAAGACCGCCGACAATCTTGTCGCCGACCTCAAAGAAACATTTGCCAACTTAAATAGGTACAGATGGAAGTTGAACCCTTCAAAGTGCATCTTTGGAGTTCCATCTGGCATACTCCTGGGTTATATCATCAGCGCCCGTGGCATCGAGCCCAACCGCGACAAGGTCTCCACCATCACCAACATGAAATGGCCAACTTGCATAATGGACATACAGAAGCTTACAGGCTGCATGGCTGCTCTCAGCCAATTTATGTCGCGCCTCGGCGAAAAAGGACTACCGTTCTTCAAACTCCTCAAGGACTCTGAGCGTTTCTCCTAGTCGGATGAGGCAGACATAGCTTTCGAGCAGCTCAAGTTGTTTCCAACAAAGCCTTCGATCATGACGGTGCCTCGGCAAGACAAAACTCTACTGATCTATATCGCCGCCACTTCTCACGTCGTTAGCACAGCTATTATCATTGAATGTGAGGAAGCCGGACATGCCTATGAGGTCTAGCGCCCGGTCTACTTCATGAGAGAGGTCCTTAATGAGTCCAAAACTCGTTATCCTCAAGTTCAGAAGCTGTTATACGCTATTCTGGTCATGTCGCGCAAGCTCCGCTATTACTTTGAGTATTACAAGATCGCCGTAGTCACCGAGTTCCCTCTAGGGGACATCCTCCACAACAAAGAGGCCAATGGCCGCATCATCAAGTGGGCTATCGAGCTCGGCACTTACTCCATCGAATTCAGAAGCAAGCCTACCATCAAGTCATAGGGGCTCGCTGACTTCATTGCTAAGTGGACCGAGATTCAAGAGCCCATCCCAGCTACTTGCCCCAAGCACTGGGTGATGTACTTCGACGGCGCCCTCAACATCAATGGTGCTGGTGCTAGCATTTTATTTATTACGCCAACCAAGGACAAGCTCCCAACTATGGTCTGGGGACTACATACTCAGGCTAGTGGCAGCACCGGTGTGTCTCCATATTTCTTGGTCTACGGCTCAGAAGCCATACTTCTAGCGAACATTGCCTTCCAAGCACCTAGGGTGGAACATTATAATGAAGAGCAAGCCGCAGTTATTCGAATAGAGGACGTGGACAGGGCCAAGGAAGAATGCCTGATAACTTGCATCCTCACAGCCAAATACCCAGAAGGCTTGCGAAGATACTACAACCACAACATCAAAGGTCATTCATTTGTTGTCGGCGACCTCGTTCTCCACAGAAAATAGAAAACTGAAGGGATGCACAAGCTCTCCTCCCCCTGTGAAGGGCCTTACATGGTCAAAGAGGTTACCCGATCAGGGTCTTACCGGCTATGTGACTTGGACGGAATCGATATCCCCAATTCATGGCACATCGAGCACCTTATACATTTCTATCCTTGAAATTCTCCAGATATGTATTCTCCACTCCATGATGAATAAAGTTTTGGTCACCATAACTTGTCTCCATTATTTCTCCATTACGGTTTAATCTCCATTTATGGTCGCCGGCTCTAAGCTACTCCTTAATAAACTCCAATACGTGATCGCCATAAATGCTCCTCCACGTTTCTCCATTTCTCCAAGATATTTCGCCAACTGCCGAGTAGCACACGTTCTACTCTATGTTCTTTGGAGAAGACCCAGTCTTTGATCTCTCCCTACACGTGCTATGGGCTCTGTGCTCTACGTTATGGGTGGTCGGCTGTGGTTCCTTGGTCACGCCTGTTCCTCCTACACGTGCACGGGCTCCGCGCTCGACGTTATGGAATACGGGCTAGCCAAGGCCAAGAGCCCAGTAAAGAACTAACTGCTCGAACGCTACTTATACTACATATAATCGTGTTAGGGTTAACACTACAACGATTTTTCACCGAAATACTAGCAAACTGCATAAACATGCACATGTCACTTTACAACATTTATACATATACATAAATGATTGTCTGCGCCCTCACGTGCTTTAACTACCCTCTCTGGTTGTTACAGAACACACTCCGAGCAGGTCATTGGGCTTGGCCATCGTCGTCCATCTCACCGAATTGGTCGACATCGCCGGCCAACTTCTTCACCGCGTCCTTCACCTCATCTTCCAGCTGCTGATGCTCTGTCGCACCCGTCCCTCTGGCGAATCCTGCCCTTATCGCTTGAAGGTCAATGATAGGGTAGTGGGACCAGACCACCGCTAGGGCATGTGTAATGGCGGTGACGGTGGCATCACGGTTGAAGCTTTTGAAGTTCTCCCACACCGCCTTGCACCTATCGATGATGGTGTCCGGGCACGACGGTCTACCGTCGGGCTGAGGAGCCACCTCCATGTCGACACAGTCGAGCACCGGCTTGACTCCAGCAACTACGGTGTCGAGCTTGTTCCTCTAGGTTCTGGCCTACTGTTCTAGCACATCGAACTACGCCTTAACCCTCTGATATTAGTCTGCACGCATTACAAGGGTCCGTCAAGCAAAGAAATTACTCTAGTAGTATCTCCGACCACAAAGTACTCACCTTTCAGCTCCTCGGCCAGCTTCTCTGCCTGCCCAACCGTCTTCTTCTCCTCCTCCTAGAGTTGACCGATGACTTGGCGCAACTGGCCGAGATCCACGTCTTGCTCCACAAGCATAATTGTCATCAGCAACAATAAGACTTCAGCAATGCAAAGCAAATTCGCTGATCCGCCATACCTTTTCTCTGCTCGGAGACATTTTTGAGTTGCTCGGATTTGCGTTCCAACTGCTCGAAAACACTCATCAGCTGCTCAGAGACGGTGGCCAGCTACTCAGACCTACCCTGCAACTGCTCGAACACGGTCGCTAGCTGCTCGGATAGAGCCCCCTTTTGGTATTCCAAATCTCACGTGTTGGACACGGCAAGATCCCACTCGCGCTGGGCCCTCTAGATGTTTTTCTCCATAAGCTTCATCGCCTCTTTTAGCTTTGCGTTCTCCTCGGCGAGGGGCTTCGTCCTCTTGATCAGCTATCGCCGTTGTTTGATAGTTCGAGCTATGCCCTGCAAAAGCACCAAGGTTATGAAGAACTCTAATCTCCAACGTCGAAGACGAACATTGATGACGCAATGCTAACCTTGATCTGCTTCATCGCCATCGAAAGGGTGGACTCGAGCCTCTTGAGCTCCCTAGTGGTGTCCTCCTCCTCAATGACCACCACTTCGATGCCGCGCCTACGGAGGATTCAGACGGCTTGAGGTCGTGGTTCCTCACACTCGATCTCTTCCACCTCATGCTCCTCCTCCGTAGCTGGTGGTGCCACCTAGGGGCTCGGTCGTCACACAGCGTGGCCGATCATGCCCTCCGATGTCTTAGAGAGCGCGGCATCGTCAACTCCAGCATTCGCCTCTGAAGCCCTAGCAGTTTCTATCATTGCCCCGGGCATCGCCGCCAACCCGTCCCCTATCGGCGCCAACCATTTGCCACTGCCAAGTCCACCAACAGTGGCGGTTGACTCCTCCGCAGGCCGCCGAGCACCCGGGGACTCCGGGATGGGATTTGCCGGCATCGCCTCTGCGCTGGGACCAGCCCCCGGGTACTCGCCGGTCTGGATGGATGGATTCAAATCCTTTGTACACCTCGCTCTGCATTAGATCAGCTTGTCAATCGCCACCGCGATAAGGATTCGACATCAAAATAAGTCCAAGGAAAGGATACTTACACGTCGGCCTGCCGGTACACTTTTCTGAACCAGCGCTGCCTACCCGAGCCCCTAGGCGCGGCCCTAGGGTTGACTTGCGCGCCCTAGGGTGGAGGTCTCGTGGCCTAAGCCATCGGCCTCTCCTCCGCCTGCTGCTCGGGGACTCCATTCGCCTACTACTCGAGGACTCCCTCCCCTCTCTTCAATTGCACCTCCGAGTGCGCGTCGCGCGGAGGCGCTTTAGTGCTCGGATAAGGAGCTACTGTTGCCCCATTGTCATCTGACCACTCGGACATCATCGCACTTTGCGTCCGAGTGGTCTGGTCACCGCCAAGCGAGATGCCGCTCAGCTTGTGGGGAATAGCACCTGCTGTCTTCCTCTTCTTCCGGGCTGACTCATCTACCGCTGCCTTCTTCTCCCAGACTTTCTTCGACACCGGGGCCGTTCGACCAGCATCTGCGCCTCTAGATTCTGACGAAGCGCTGACGACACCTTCCTCAGGCTGAGTTATTGGCCGGGCATCTACTCCCTACAGCCAATCACCCCTCGGCACGCCTGAGAAGTACACTGCTCGTTCCTATGAATGGATCTTTCCACAAGTGAATCAGTTCACTGCTCGGCAACGGTGCAGGATAAAAGGCACCAGGATCAAATAGTTGAGACTTTTACCTGAGGAGGCGGGTTCATACAATTGAAGGCCCTCATCTACCTTGACACGCTGAATGAGGCATTTGGAGCGAATAGCTCTGTGGCCCGCTCTAGCACTTGATCCTTCATTAGCCTCCTCATGCTCTCCTAGGTGCCGTTGTTGTCCCCCTTGAAGTCAAAGCCTACGTGGGCCCTCTCCTTGCAGGGCTAGACGTGGCACACTATGAAGCTCGCTGCCACCAGTCCATCGTTCATCTTCGTGCCTTTTATTAGGTCGAGGAGCTCCCTCACCTACTCCATGTTAGCACCGCTCGGCTTCTCTGACCAGCTCCTCTGGTTCACTGAAACATGGTCAATGTCGCAGCAGATGGTGGGATGGCTCTGCTTCATGTAGAACCACTTGGCGTTCCACCCCTTTAGCGAGGTGTTCAGTGGTACAGTGATATACTCGCCCACCATTCCATCGCGGAGTTGCAAATACACGCTGCCGACCACCTTGGAACCTCCGCCACCATTCTTCTTCAGCCAGAACAGATGATGAAAAAGGTTCAAGTGGGGAAGAACTCCGAGATACGCCTCACAGAAATGGATAAAGATAGACATGTGCAAGATAGTGTTTGGGTGGAGGTTGCATAGACTGACTCTCCAGAACTCCAGCAGATCCCTCAAGAAAGGATGAATAGGAAATCCTAATCCACGCTAGAAGTAATCCTCAAAAACTACAGCTTCGTCGGTATGGGGCATTAGGAAGGGCTCACTACTGGCTGGCCGCTATTCAGCGATGACACGGTCTGAGAGAACTCCTGCTTCCACCATCCTATTGATCTCCGCCTCCCCCATGACCGATGGCACCCAATCATTATCATGGCTGGCTCCGGCGGCCGCCTTCTTCGGGTTTCCAACTCCCCTCTTCGGCTCCATGTCTCAGATCTGGTTTGGGATTGGCAGTGGAAGCACGTATGAATTAGGAAGTGCGAGGGCTAAGGAGGAAGATGAAGGGGCGAAGTGGCAAAGGTGGGAGCACGGGGTGCGGCGGCGTAGTTATAAAGCACTCCCCCACCTTTCGCATTCAAGGGTTTTTGGGAAACCGTTCCACGATTTGTGCCTCTCCAAATTCTCCGCAATAGCGTGGTGGGCCGTTACCTGGGCTTTCACACAACTGCAGCCCGTATCACCCATTTATCGCCACAATTTGTTACTGCTCACCGAATATTCATCGACTTCTCCACCATCTGTTATGGCTCAGTAATTATTACTATACAGCCATTACTCTAGTTTTTTCTCCACGATTTGTTTTCTCCAAGATTTCCACTTGTGGCTCGGGGACTGCGTTAGCAATATGACTTGGTTCCTCACCACACTGGGGATTTTCTTCTATTGACTGTTGTTTCTGACCGTGGCACCACGTGACAACGTCACCTACTGTCCGGCTCGGGGACTAAGTGGGTACACTTCACCTTGCAGCGAATGTGCTTTTCTCATCTCGGGGTTACACCCGGGGACTGACTGCCTGCTCGGCTGGTCTTCTGCTTCTCTTCTACTTTGGACCCAGGCACCACGTGACTACGTCACCTACTGTCAGGCTCGGGGACTAAGTGGGCACACTTCACCTTGCGGTGAGTGTGTTTGCTTTAATCTAGAAGACTCCACGCCTCCTGAAGTTGAAGAATACTATCTCCCTTTCTCGTGGTCGAACTCTAAGTGGGCACACTTGGTCTACTGTGGGGAAATTTTCGATTTTGAACTTGAGCTCCTTACATCCTTATGGCAAGCCTTACTTGGGATACACTGCTTGGCAACGGTTCACACTGCTCGGCAATGGTTCACACTGCTCGGCGACGGTTCACAACTGCTCGGCAGCTCATCACGATGGTCGGACCATGAGTCTGACTGCTCGGCTTTGTTCACGCCTGTTCGGACAAGCTTAAGATGGCGTTGCACAATGGATACAAGGCGCTCGGGGACTAGCTATGGGGGGTATGACCCTAGATACCCATGGCAGACCACATGGGCTATGCCCTGATGGGTGGTCCAGCCCATGAGATGAAACCTTGTGGAGCACGGCACTGCTTGGCGCGTCCCGCAAGACACCGGAAATATATCCTGAAGATACTACGAGATCTGTTAGGATACGTATGATCCCATGATTCATGTAATCTATTATTACTTTTTGGTTATCTCTTAGATCTAACTGACTTGTAACCCTGCCCCCCGGACTATATAAGGTGGGCAGGGACCCCCTCCAAATACACGCAATATCATACGATAGCCAATACAATCCAACAGACCACAGGAGTAGGGTGTGACGTCGCGCTGACGGCTCGAACCTGTCTAACTCATGTGTCTCTATTGCCTTCTTGTTCACGATTACACGCATCTCTGCCGATCAATCTACCTTCGTGGGATACCCCTTGGAGGACTGCCGATGATATTCTATCGACAACCATGGAATATTGTCATTTTAGAT
This sequence comes from Miscanthus floridulus, assembly GCF_019320115.1. Taxonomy (NCBI): domain Eukaryota; kingdom Viridiplantae; phylum Streptophyta; class Magnoliopsida; order Poales; family Poaceae; genus Miscanthus; species Miscanthus floridulus. The sequence goes on from NC_089589.1 coordinate 105,837,227, forward strand.
TACTTTGACGGTCAAAATATGTTAGTTAAGGACCGCCAACAAGGATCGCTACATAGTTCATCTCAAGTGAATCAATCAAATGACCAAGCAATCAAGTGCAAGTCATCCAACCAATTAACATTGCAAGAGTGCATCCTTTGGATCAAATAGTTGGTGATATTAGAAGTGGTATGCAAACTAGATCATGATTGGCTTCATTTTGCGAATATTTCACATTTGTGTCATCATTTGAACCATCCAAGATAGAAGAAGCTTTGAATGATGTTGATTGGGTTAATGCTATGCATGAAGAGTTGAACAAGTTCACAAGGAATCAAGTATGGGAATTGATAAAAAGACCAAAGAATCATAATGTGATTGGAAAGTTGAGGAGGATTCGATAGACCTGGCTCCTCCTCCGCTCTCTCCCTCTCACTCTCTCCCTATTTTCTTTACTAGAACTAGGTGGAAGCACCTAGAGGGACACTACTACTAAGAATATGAAGGAATGCTCAAGTGTAGAGGTGTGTTTATAAGTGGAGGAGACGGTCTCTATTTATAGTGGAGAGGGGAGGGATATTCCTAGCTCCCCTCCTCTAATTTTAGGCAACCTGGAGCATGCAACTATACTTGGCCATCGGGCCAGCCCGGCTCGGCACGGCCCGGGCATGGGCCAGGCACGGCTCGGAGGATTTTGGGCTAGCACGGCATGCCGTGCCTCCCGTGCCGTGCCGCTGCGGGCCTCGTGCCTTGCCATCAGCCCAAGCATGGGCCTGTGGGCCTAAATCCGTGTCGTGCCGGCCTGCTAGGCACGGCCAAATCACCAGGCAGTGCTAGCCCGAGGCCCGTAGGGTTCAAAACACATCAAAAAATTCATCTCAACAAGAAGACGATGCATCGGCTACCGACCTACGAAACAATGGAAGAAGAAGAAATCACAAGCATACATTGAAAGAAAAAGAAGAAATTAGAACATGGTTAGGGGTTAGGGTTAGGGTTTCACCTGCGTAGCCGGAGCCCGGTGCCGGAGAAGACGACGAGCACCCAAAGTCCAGAGAAGATGACACTCAGTCAGCAACGACGGCGGACGGCGGAGGAGGGATAAACAGAGACAACCAACTCACATAATCAACGAGATCTAGAGGGAAGATAGGAAGAGGGAGAAGGGAGAGGTAGGGACGGAGGGAAGGACGCCGGCGGGAGGCGGATTGTGGTCACCGGAGTCGGCGTCGGAGACAGCGAGGCGTCACTGGCCACTGCGTTTGAGAGCGGCGCGGTGGCTGGTGGTGGTGGGATGCGAATGGGCAAATGGGGAATTGGGGATTAGGGTTAGGTTACGAGCGGGAGTGCGGGAAGCCGGGACTGAGGGGAGGCCGGGAGGGGGGGCGCCGCATCGGTCGCCTTTTATAGGTGGGGTCTGGGGGGAGCCGTTGGCGAGCTAGGCCGCCTCCCTCTCGGGCCACTGCCGGGCCTCCTCCAAAACAACGTGCCGGGCCGTGCCAGCCCGCGTGCTCAACTGCCGGCCCGGGCATGGCCTGGCGCTGCGTGCCGGGCCAGCCTGAGCCCGGTGGCTTGTGGGCCAGGCCGTGCTGGTGTCGAGCCAAAAGGCTAGGCTTCGGGCCGGGCTGCCAGGCCTCGGGCTGCATGGCTAGGTATACATGCAACAGACCTCCCAACGTCAGAAAAACTAGCTCTCCAATCTCCTCCACCGACACACGAGATGGGCTTCTGCATGTGGACCAAGCCAAACTGTCGTGCGACATCTTGGACTTGGTCCTGCATGCTCTCTGCCACCGCCTCTGGCCAGTGTCTGTGCTGGTCGCTGGCTCCTGCCTGGACCTTGCGTTTGGGTGCTCGCGCTGCTTGCACGGTGCTAGCTGCTAGGCTGCTGCCCTGCCGGTCGGTGGCCTGCTGGCTGCATGGGCTCCAGCGGGGCCCAACTGGTCCTGTCAAATTTGTGTGGACAACGAGCAGAGCAGCTGCTGCTGCATGCAGGTCGACATTTTGAGCACTTCTTTATAATTCTCAAAATTGATATCTTTTTATTCCAAGCTTCAAATATACTAAATAATATATCTGTTTCGATCGGCTCGACGAGCTCTTCGCAATGGTGTGCACCAAATATTTATTTGAGTCGGCTTTGCAACATCAAACATTCAAATTCCTTTTCATGGCCGATTTCCGTCAAGCTGTATATTTGCTATATAATATCTTTTGACACGTATTTTTGACATATCCTACAAAACAACTCTAGAGTACCAAAACTTGTGGAACTTGTTAGATAAAATAATATTTTGCCCTAATGTACCATGGAATATTGTCATTTTAGATTAATTTGGCGGTCAAAATATGTCAGTTAAGGACCGCCAACAAGGATCGCTACATAGTTTATCTCAAGTGAATAAAATCAAATGACCAAGCAATCAAGTGCAAGTCCTCCAACCATTTAACATTGCAAGAGTGCATCCTTTGGATCAAATAGTTGGCGGTATTAGAAGTGGTATGCAAACTAGATCATGATTGGCTTTATTTTGTGAATATTTCTCATTTGTGTCATCATTTGAACCATCCAAGATAGAAGAAGCTTTGAATGATGTTGATTGGGTTAATGCTATGCATGAAGAGTTGAACAACTTCACAAGGAATCAAGTATGTGAATTGGTAGAAAGACTAAAGAATCATAATGTGATTGGAACCAAATGGGTCTTTAGAAACAAGCAAGATCAAGATGGGATAGTTGTAAAGAAACAAAGCAAGATTGGTAGCATAAGGGTGTACATAAGTTGAAGGTCTTGAATTTGGACAAACATATGCCCCAGTTGTTAGATTGGAGACAATTAGGATTTTTCTTGCCTATGCTTGTGCCCACAACATCAAGCTTTATCAAATGAATGTGAAGAGTGCATTCTTAAATGGGTACATTAATGAGTTGGTTTATGTTGAACAAACAACAGGTTTAGAAGATGACAAGAAGCCCAACCATGTTTACAAGTTGAATAAGGCATTATATGGCTTGAAGGAAGCACCAAGAGCATGGTATGAAAGGTTAAGGGATTTCCTACTCTCTAAGGGATTCAAGATGGGCAAGGTTGACTCTACTCTCTTCACTTAGAAGATTGGCAACGACTTGTTTGTGTTGCAAATCTACGTTGATGATATCATATTTGGATCAACCAATCAAGATTTTTGTGAGGAGTTTGGAAACATGATGGCTAATGATTTTGAGATGTCCATGATTGGAGAGCTTAGTTACTTTCTTGGTCTTCAAATCAAGCAAGTAAAGAATGACACATTTATGAGTCAAGGCAAGTACATAAAGGACATGCTTAAGAAGTTTGCATTGGATGAAGCTAATGCTATTCATACACCAATGGGGACAAATGAGAATTTGGATAGTGATGCTAGTGGCATCATGCTGAAACAAAAGTTGTATCGGTCAATGATTGGAAGCCTACTCTATGTGACCGCATCATGGCCGGATGCAATGTTTAGTGTATGTATGTGTGCAAGATTTCAAGCCTCACCAAGAGAAAGTCATTTGAAAGCAACAAAGAGAATATTGAGGTATTTGAAGCATACACAAAATGTTGGTTTATGGTATCCCAAGGGGCCAAACTTTGAGTTACTCCAATTGTGCGGGATGCAAAGTAGATAGAAAGAGCACATCGGGCACATGTCAACTATTGAAAAGATCACTTATATCTTGTTAATCAAAGAAGCAAAATAGTGTTGCACTTTCAACTGCCAAAGCGGAGTATATTTCAAACGGTAGTCGTCGTGCACAATTACTTTGGATGATTTTAGAATCAAGTTTAAAAAAGTGCCATTGCTATGTGACAATGAAAGTGCCGTGAAGCTCACCAACAACCCGGTTGAACATGCAAGAACAAAACACATTGATGTCTGCCACCATTTCATAAGAGATCATAAATAAAAGGGTGACATTTCAATTGAAAGTGTGGGCCCCGAAGATCAACTTACCGATATATTCACCAAGCCTCTTGATGAGAAAAGGTTTTGCAAGCTAAGGAATGAATTGAACATACTTGACTTCTAAAATATGTGTTGAAGCACCCCCACTCATATGACATGCCTCTCTGTTAGATATATGGGCCAGGGGTACCCGTATCGCCCGTATATACGACCACGTCCAAGCTATCGGCCAAGGAGACGTCAAGGAGGAGGCCCATGAAGGCCAATGCGGTTGACCAACGTGAAGACCAAGGCCAGCCAAGAATATCCTAGATAGGCGTATCTAGACAATAGCTAGGATCAATCTGTTGCGCAATCCATGTAACAAACTAGGAATCCAATCTATTAGCCTGATGTTCTTCTTGAGCTTGCTTCTAAGATATCTTTGGTAATGAACTTCTGATTCAAGTAAGTATTGTGTTTATATTGCTCATCAGGTTTGTGACTCTTTTGAGTACTCTAATCCTTGTAGCTCTTGGGTTAAAGTAGTAATTATAGTGTAAGCATGGTGCGTAGACTAGGTTACTTGTGGATGCACCCTACAGTCCGGATCGATGGTAGATCTCGAGGGTGACAGCCTTGTTGAGTCCTTTGTAGTCCATCTCCCATCTGTAGGCCAAACAGGACCGGTTACTATGGAATAGCATACTTAGTTTGTGCCTTTCCTTAGTAATGTCCCCAGTTGAACAGTAGAAGGCATAGCTTGCCCAAGTTAGAAGAAGAGAACCTTAGTAATCATCTCGACGCTCCTGTTGATCCTCAGCCTTGTTGCTACCCCTGGTTAAGTTAGACATAGTTAAATCTCTCACATGTTTCCTTGAGTTCAATATTCTGGAATACTTCTGGTGAAGTGCTACATCAGTATCCGTGCGCTTGCGGATTAATCTGTGTGCGTCTAAAATATACCAACAAACATTTATAGTGCCGTTGCCGGGGAAACGGATGCTGAGTTAACTTCGAACCTAGCTGAATCTTTTATCTTTTATCCTTTTATAATGGAAACTTGATGAGGACATCACTACTTCAGATTTACCCGCTGATCCTCCAACCATTATGCAAGGTCCAATGACCCGAGCTCGAATGCGACAACTAAATTTAGAGGTGAGCTCGTTCTTAAATGATCATTTTCATACTTTTGAGAATAGATTGCTACCTAATGATGTTGTATTGCTTAGGAACATTGGAGAGGGTCATGAGGAACTTATAGGAAGAGGTGGTGGCAAAGATGACCAGCAAGGAAGTCCATCACAAGTCGGAGGCCCGGTCCAACATGACTTCGAGTCTGCCTCGGCCTCCAGGACCAGTCTGCCATAAATTGGTCACCCAGGATGCATCCGGACTCCATCTTCAACTATCCACATATGGATGGAAAGATAATTTCATAAGCCAACTAATGTCTTTGGTTTGAGGTCCAGATTCCACCAGAGTCAACAGGAATCATCGAAACAATTCAGCATACAGAATCTGGTAGGGTGCTGCGTCACCATATTTGGTCCATTGGGCCATGTATCGTCTTTGAGCCCGTTAAGGGGGCACTTCCAGCGTAGGCGATGACCCTAAGACCTTTATAAACATTTGCCGCCATCATCATTAGGTTTTCGGGTTTTTATTTTAGATCAATCTATCTTTGAATAGTCGTCGTTATCGGTTTGTGAAACCCCATATTGAGATCTTAATCATACATCTACAAATTGTCACTTCACTTGAGTTGCATTTTATCTTGTTCTTGCTTGTGTTCTTTGATTTACAGCAGGGATTAGCCTTCTTGGTGAGGTCAACTGGATTGTGACATGGTTGATAACAGAGGAGATGTGGTGCTAAAGTTGCAGGGTTTGGGTCTTTGTGATCTGAAGCCGGATCGGTGTGTCTCTCTCCAACAAAATCAATAGTTATCTTGAACATGACAGAAGATTGGGAACCCCGTCCCCATCAAAACCACTCCTATGCATCAATACGCTGCACCTACGAACGCACGCCTAGAGCCACCAAAATCCTAAAAGCCTATCCTAACACCTGGCTATGAGCTGCGCCCGTGTTTAATTAACATGGTCCGAGAACAATCCTTTTCTGGAGAAGATGATGAAAATCCATAGTTCCACTTATGTGAGTTTGAGCAAACCTGCGCATGCTTGCACATTGTTGGCATGTCAGATGAAACCTTATGATGGAAGCTCTTTCCGTTCTCTTTGACAAGAGGAGTTAAACATTGGTATAATCAAACCATAGGAAGTAGGCAAGGAGATTGGGAAGCTTTATGCTCTAGCTTTTTCTTATATTTCTTTCCCATCTCTAGATTAGTTAGCCTTCGTTCAGAGGTTCTATCTTTTAAACAAAAAAAGGAATCTCTTGGTGCATCATGGGAATGATTTAATGATCTTATTACCACTAGCCCTAACCTTGCTATTCAAGACCCCATTCTTCTTCAACACTTTTATATGGGTCTTAGTAAGGAAACCGCATAGTTCCTCAACATAACTTCAGGAGATTCGTTCTTGCATGTCTCTGCCAATTTTGGGAGAATACCCCATTCCCTAAAAAAGTGGAAAAGGAACTATCAAAGGAGGAATCTCAGATAGCTGAACCTGAATCTTTATCTAACCGATCACAAACTTTAGCTATCCCAAATTCCAAACCATTGGAAAGGAGGAAACTTCAATTTCAGATTTTATGCTTGAATTCGTGGATGAACTTTTTGCCGAATACGGAAATGCCTCAAAATATCATACTATGAAGAAACCCCAAAAGTCATCATCCTATAAAGAAACTCTTGACCCTTCTAAGGAAACTTTCCTTTCGATGCACCCGCTGATCCTCCAACCATTATGCAAGGTCCAATGACCCGAGCTCGAATGCGACAACTAAATTTAGAGGTGAACTTGTTCTTAAGTGGTCCTTTTCATACTTTTCAGAATAGATTGCTAGATAATGATGTTTTATTGCTTAGGAACATTGGAGAGGGTCATGAGAAACTTAGAGGAAGATGTGGAGGCGAAGATGACTAGGAAGGACGTCCATTACAAGACGGAGGCCTGGTCCAACACGACTTCGAGTCTGCCTCGGCCTCCAGGACCAGTCTGGCATAAATTGGTCACCCAGAATGCATCTGGACTCTGTTTTCGACGATCCACATATGGATGGAAAGATAATTTTATAAGCTAACTAATAGATTTGGTTCGAGGTCCAAATTCCACAGGAGTCAATGGAAATCGTCGAAACAATTCAGTGTCCAGAATCTATTAGGGTGTTGCATCACCATATTTGGTCCAATGGGCCGTGTATCGTCTTTGAGCCCATTAGGGGGCGCATCTAGGGTAGGCGACGACCCTAACACCTTTATAAATATTTGCCGCTGCCATGGTTAGGTTCTGCGGTTTTGCTTTAGACCAATCTATCTTTGAACAGTAGCCGTTATCAGTTTGTGAAAGCCCACATTGAGATCTTAATCATACATATACAAATTGTCACTTCACTAGAGTTGCATTTTATCTTGTTCTTGCTTGTGTTCTTCGATTCGCAGTAGGAATTAGCCTTCTTGGCGAGGTCAATCGGATTGTGACACAGTTGATAACCAAAGGAGACGTGGTGCTAAAGTTGTAGGGTTTGGGTCTTTGTGATCTAAAGCCGTATCAGTGTGTCTCTCTCTGACCAAATCGATAATTATCTTAAACCTAACAAAAGATCAGGAACCCTGTCCTCATCAAGTGGTGTCAGAGCTAAGGTGTACCATCAGGTTCAAATCTATCCTCTAGTTTTGAGTGTTTCGCATTTGTCTCATAGTCCAGTGCCATACTCATTTTCCTGTGCTAGAACCTTCCGCGCCATAGCCTTTGCATATTTCAGTTCTAGAGTCCGTCATGTTGAGTTTGTGTCCTGGTCGAGCTTTTGTTGCTAGTTAGGTTGTGTTAGAGTCCCGTTCATGTGTTTTCCCTGTGGTTCCCATCACACCCTAGCCGTTGCCGCCAATTTTGCGCGCATTGTTCCCGTTTTGTTCTCTATTTCGGACCCAGTTCTTAAAACAGCCATAACTTTCGCATACGAACTCCGATTGAGGCGATCTTTATATCAAAATCGATCAGCAAAAAATTGCGCATCCGCCCACCACTAGCTTTGTCGGGTTTGGCATATTTGTTTTCCCAAAAACAGCCCAGAAGATCGTCTTTCCGAGCCTAGAAGCTTTTTCTCATTTTTTAGGACATCTTTTGAAAATTCCATAGGCCACGTCTTTCACTTGTTTAAGCTCAAATTTTCTACGGTTACTTCTTTGTGTGCTCCTAAGTGAAGAAAAAATATAAAAAAATTAAAAAGAAAAAGTCAAAGTTTCCCAAAAAAACAATGACAGCCCAAAAAAATAGAAAAAAGATAAGGGCAAAGGAGGAACAATATGTAGAGGATCACATAGAGAAGACCAAAGTGATATGTGTTATCCTGTGCTATCTTGTGCCTTGTTCCTGTTGCTCTTGCTATCCATCATACGTGTTTCTCCATAATTGTTAGTCACACACCTAGTACTTGGAACACTATAGACCAGCAACGAGAACAAGTATTTGGGACTATAATTCAGCATTACTATCTGTTACTGATTTGTGTACCACATATACATAATTTTCTCTTGTGTGCCATCCAAGTTCCACATATTTCTTCGGATCAGTACAGAGAAGGACCCTTGCAATTTTGGTGCCACTTCCTCACAGGTATCACAACCAAACCGTCGGTTACCATCCACTGCTTGCGTTGGTAAGAACTTAGTAAGAACTTGGTAAGACATGTGTGAGGGTGTGATTCCACCAACTAAACCCAAATAGTTCATATCGTTTTTGCTTATAACTACCATGCCAGACGACATTCCTGTTTTGTCTAGTCACTTGTAGGAGCTAAAGGATTTCATGCAACAACAGGTCGCCACAATAACGAATGACATTAGAAGCGTCAGTCATGCTATTGAGAGTGTGGACAAGCGAGTGTCCACGCTGACAGGGAGGGTTCAACAGCTTGAGACCAACCCTCCAAAATCCGACAACCACAAAGAAGAGGAGGATGACGTTGATGGTTTTGAAGAATTGGAGGAGGATGTTGTTTATGGTTCTGATGGTTTGCCTGACAACATTAGGACCAATGAGAACCGTCTGCGTAGAAAAAGACTCCACAAGAATAGAAAAGATATGGGAGGTAATAAAAACCGGCATAATCAAGGCAAGGAAGATCCTTATGCTAAAATTAAATTTACCATTCCTTCTTTCCATGGGAAATATGATGCTGAGGAATACTTAGATTGGGAGATGATAGTAGAACAAAAATTTGCTTCCCATCTTGTACCTGGTCGCCATAAGGTTAGACAAGCCACTAGTGAATTTCAAGATTTTGCTATAATCTGGTGGGCTTCTTTGCAACAAAAACCTTATTCATGGGAAGACCCCAAACAAGGAATGTGTGATAGATTTGTTCTTGTTTCATATAAATGAGATTTGAGTAAGAAATTACAGCACTTAGAGCAGGGAGATATGTCTGTTCAAGAATATTTTATAGAGCTTCAAAAGGGCATGATTCGTTGTGGGATAGAAGAGGATCTGGAGGATAAAGTGTGTCATTTTTATGGTGGTTTGAGATGTGAAATTCAGGATATTGTTGATTATAAAGATGTTAACACTTCCAACTAGTTGTTTTAGCTTGCTATGCTTGCAAAAAAAGAATTGCAGGGATGATAGCAGCAGCTGCAAAGGAGAAGGAGCAACAATGGCACCTCCTTCACACCCAAGGCAATCATGCCGTCGCCCACCAAGTCATCGGGTGCATCTCCTTCAGCACATCAGCAAGCACATGGTCTACTCCACTAGCAAGCACACGTTCAGCACCACCCGCGACTTCCTCTTTGGCCGCTGGTAAGACTCGTTTGCAGGAACCAGCTAATAGTGCCTCATCTGTGGCTTCCACCGGATGCTCTTCAGCCATTCAGTGCCATCGCTGCCAGGGACTTGGACATGTGGCAAGGGAATGTCCTAGCAAGTGGGAATACATTGCTACAGAAGATGGATGCTATGTTAGCACTTCTGATGTAGAGGAAGACCTTGAAGATGAACCTGCTTCAAATGAAGATCAAATTGGAGTTTCTGTGAGCTCAGAAGATGCAGGAAACCAGCAGATTTTTATTGTGTAGAGAGTGCTCAGTACACACATGGAGGAAGCAAAGAGGCTACAACGCCATAAATTGTTCTAGATTTTATTTGTGATTATAGATCGACGAGCACGGGTCATCATAATGGAGGGAGCTGCAACAACCTGGTGAGTTTTGATTTGGTCAAGAAGCTTGAATGGACGACGCGACCTCATAAGCATCCATACCATATTTAGTGGCTTAACGATTCTGGTAAGGCCAAGGTAACACAAACAGCCCGGGTTTATTTTTCCCTTGGTCCAAATTCTGATTTTGTGGATTGTGATGTGGTACCTATGCAAGCTTGTTCACTGTTGTTGGGTCGTCCATGGGAATTTGATAATTATGCCATCCACCATGGTAGAAATAATACATATACACTTATGCATATGGGCCAAAAAGTTATTTTACAACCCATGACCCCTGCTCAAATTGTACAAGCTGATAAATAGAGACTTGCTAGTGAAAATACACAAGTTGATGCTAAACCTGCAAATCAGTCAGTAATTAAATGAAAAATCTTGTGATGCTTGCTACTAAATCGGATCTTGCAGAGATTAAAGATGTGTTATGTATTGATATGCAAAGATGCTTTATTTTCCATGGATGATATTTCTAGCACTTTGCCACCCTCTGTCACTAACCTTCTGCAGGAATATAGTGACGTGTTTCCCACTGAGATACCTCCAGGACTTCCACCCATTTGAGGGATTTAGCACCAGATTGACTTGATTCCTGGAGCAAGCTTACCAAACTGAGCTACCTATAGAGCCAACCCCGAGGAGACTAAGGAGATTTAGCGCGAAGTCCAAGATCTTTTGCACCGCGGGTATGTTCGTGACAGCCTTAGTCCTTGTGCCGTTCCGGTTATTTTGGTTCTAAAAAAAGATGGCAGTTGGCGCATGTGCGTAGATTGTAGAGCCATTAACAATATCACAATTAGGTACCATCATCCTATCCCTAGGTTAGACGACATGCTTGATGAGTTAAGTGGCTCTATATTTTTTTCTAAGGTAGATTTGAGAAGTGGATACCACCAAATAAGAATAAAACTAGGAGATGAATGGAAAACTACTTTTAAAACCAAGTTTGGCCTATATGAGTGGTTAACTAATGCACCTAGCACTTTCATGAGATTGATGAACGAGGTTTTATGTCCTTTCATTGACAAATTTGTGGTTGTTTATTTTGATGATATCTTGATATACATCAAGTCTTTAACTGAACATCTTAATCATCTATGTGCTGTTTTTGATGCTTTGTGGGCTGCACGTTTGTTTGGTAACCTCAAGAAGTGCACTTTTTGCACCGAACGAGTATCGTTTCTTGGTTATGTTGTGACCTCGCAGAGAACTGAGGTAGATGAAGCCAAGATGCAGGCAATACAAAGCTGGCCCGGGCCCACAACGGTGACCCAAGTGCGGAGCTTTCTTGGACTTGCAGGATTTTATCGCCGCTTTGTGAAGGATTTCAGCACCATTGCAGCCCTGTTGAATGAGTTGACAAAGAAGGGCATTGTTTTACATTGGGGACAGGAACAAGAGGCGTCCTTTACTCTTTTGAAGGACAAGCTTACTCACGCACCATTGCTGCAACTTCTAGATTTTGGTAAGACTTTTGAGCATGTGAAGAAGCTTGCCCTTGGATCAAACCGAGTTAAACATCTTTTGCAAGTAATCTAGATTGAACCAAATTGGAAAAATAATCCTTATTTCACATGGTTTCGCCCCAACCTATCAAAAATTTGAGCTCAACTTTTGTGCTAATTGTTGACAAAGGGGGAGAGAATTCACAAAGATAGTAAGAGATAGGGGGAGCAAACAAATTAAATGACATTGTAAGGGGATCAATTAAAATTTTGAAGCACACAAGTAGGGGGAGCAAGCTCATAAACTTGTATGTTGCATTTATATGTGCATTACATATGTTTGTTTGCATGCACAAGTTCTAAATTCCCTATCCATGCTTGTGTGGTGTATGCTAGATCATAGAAAATGTATGATGAAATGAAAAACTAGCATGCATAGGATAGCTAGACACTTGAATTGTTCTTAGAAGTAGTACTAGAACCTTGCTTATAATTTTGATCTCATGAGGTATCTAGTTCTTTGTTGTTTTTCAAGTGGTATCTAGAAAATCATGGTGCTAAGGATGGTGTTCAAATGGCAACTCTGATTGGTATCACGCTTTCAAGGTCCATTCTTTACACCTTAGCATCATTTGGTAGCTATTACTCTCCCAAACTTCTAATCCATGCATATGTGCAAAGCTTTCAAATCCAAACTCTTAGCACATATGTAGGGGGAGCTAATACTACCAAATTGGGTTGATGAAACTTGTCCATAATCTTAACACATGGTAATATGCTTGGGCAAGCAACATGAATCCAAAAAGAATTTATTGACTGTCTTTGTAAATGGTTTGTCATCAATTACCAAAAAGGGGGAGATTGAAAGACCTAGTTTGGTTTTGGATAATTGATGAAACCTAGCACTAACCTTTGTCATGAGTGGTGATTTGAGCTAGGTTGGTGCAATCCAAGTGTTTCAGCAAGATGAGGTCCATGGTGATGAAGGTGGACATGAAATGATGATGATCAAGCACAACTTGGAAAAGAAGAAAGAGAAAAACAAAAGCCAAGATGATCAAGGCAAAGGTATATGATAGGTTTTTGTTTTGCACTCAAGACACCATAGAGGGTGTGAGTGACTTAGGATCGATAGCCATACTATAAAGAGGGGAAATCTTTGGCCAAACGGTTTATCGAGTGCCACTAGGTGACATGACTTTTGCATATGCATTTAGGACCCTAGTTTGCTAACTTTAACCCTTGTAAAAAGTTTTGAAAAATGCTAACACATGTGCACACAAGTTCTACACTTTGTGGTTAGCAAGTTGGAAGCAAGGGCAAAGCAGTTGAGGAGATAGAAAAAGAAAAGGTAGTGTCGGTCACTGACCGGACACAGGACCTGACCCTAGGCAGCGTTCGGTCATTTATAGCAGCGGTGAAGTCTCTGGCCGAGAGCGTTGAGAAGTGAGCGGACGCAGTGACCTGATGCTGGCCATGCGTCCATTCATGCTAACCAGAGGAGGCGGCATTCGGTGGCGTGATCGAACGCAGGAGCAGAGAAGCGACCAGACACGCAGAAGAAAAGCATTTTCACTAACGTACGCTGACGTCACATGCGCGGTGAGTGAAACAATGAAGACCGGACGCTACTGTGCGTCAAATCGTGTTCGACCGGGCACGTCCGGTCACTAAAAATAGGCTCTAGAACCTTTATGTTCGTGACCTGACGCTATGTACTCTAGAGTTTAGTAGATCAAGGAGCGAGTCTGGTCTCAACTTAACTTCGCGAGCGCTGTGACTTGACCATTGAAGATCTATGGCTGAGGTTTGAAGGGAGGCGACATGTGGACGGCTGTGAATGACCGGACGCTGGTGCGTGCGTCGGGTTAGGCCAAGAAAACAGGGAGCAGGGGGCCAATGGCTCTATTCACTTGGGCTCCCTATTTAAGTGTATTGGCCGGCTCTTGGCTCTCCCTCTTGGCACTTTGACATACTTGACATCCCTATGAGCATAAGCAAACACCTCCCACTCATCTTCATCATTGATTCATCATCATAGTGAGATTGGGAGTTATTCCTAGTGCATTTGCTTGAGTGATTGCATCTAGTGGCACTTGGGGATCGTTGTGGCTGCGGAGATCTTGTTACTCTTGGCGGTTGCCACCACCTAGATGGCTTGGAGCAGCGGAGGAGCTTCGGCATGTGTTGATGATTGTTCGCGGCTAGCTCCGGTGATTGTGAGGGGTCTTGTACCTTCCTCGGCGGAGAGCCAAAAGGTAACTCTAGTGGATTGCTCATGTCATTGAGTTACCTCACTTGTGGGTAGGTTCTTGTGGTGTCCAATTATGTGGACGAGGTTTGTGCAACACCTTTTGGCCACCGAACCACCAAGTGTTGGTCGACACAATGGGGACTAGCGTGCCGGCAAGCATGTGAACCTCGGGAGAAAAATTGGTTGTCTCTTGCCCTTTGGTAATCTCCTAGTGATTGAATTGGTATTTATCTTGTGATTGGTTCACTCCTCTACGTAGTGGTATAATCACCCTACTCACTCGTTTACATTCCCACAAACTAGTTGTAGCAAGCTCTGTAGTGTAGCTAGAATTGAGAGCTTGTTTTGTAGCTTAAGATCATCTAGTGGAGCTCTATAGTGTAGCAAGTGTGAGAGCTGTTAGTGAGTAGTGACTTAGCCATTTGTGTGCCTAGTGATTATAGTAACTAGAATTGTTGGATAGGTGGCTTGCAAGCCTTGTAGAGCTAGAGCAAGTTTGCATTTCGCTATTTGTCATACGAATCAAATTGCTCTAGTGATCTTGTAGATTTTTAAATAGGCTATTCACCCCCCTCTAGCCATATTAGGACCTTTCAGCTGCACAAACTCTTTGCATCACCAAAAAGGAGTGAGCAAAAAATCAAAGGCCTAAGGGCCATCAGTATGTTCCGCCCTACCAAAAAGGAGGAGCGAGCGTCAAAAAGCCAAGTAGGCATTGAAATGATTCGCAACACCAAAAAGGAGTGGCGATGAATGTCAAAGGCCTAAGAGCCATAAAGCATGCAGTACCACCAAAAAGGAGTGGAAATGAGGGTTACAAGCCTGAGGGCACAAAAGCCTATTTGCAACACTGTAAAGAGGGAAAGCGAATGCAAACAACACATAAAATCAATAAAGCATTCGCCAAAACCAGGTGCAAAAGACAAATGTAGTGAAGAGAAACAAAGAAGCACTTACACAAAAGTACAACAAAGGACAAACAAGGTTAAGAGAGGCACCTAACATCGGCGATAAATGTTGCCACCCGCCCTAACAACCAGATTTTGACATCGAGCTCCCAAGAACCCTATAAATAAGATGTCGGGGGCTCCTCAGACACCAGTTCAAGTCACAGTCTAGGATAAAGCAATAGGATAGACACACATGCCACACAGAGCGGCTACGATAGCGTGCGAGGGGCTCTCGCGCATGGGGACAGCGAATGGGCTTGAGAGAGTGTCAGGGGTCTCGGCTATCGCCGAATCAGAGATGTCTGAAGCCTGGGACAAGAGGCTATACAAACATAAGGCGGTCAGTACCAAAGTTTAGATGTTGTGTGAAAACACATAAAGCTCAAGGCGCATGCTATCCAAAAGGAGCACGCGCCTAGTCATCATCGTGCATGGAGTTGAAAGATGAGGCAACAGGATGCGGCCATGTCACTACGACAAGCAAGCATGGAGGGATGTTGCAAGAAAAAACATAACATCCCCCCATCTGGCGAAACCACAACTCCAAAACCCATGTCTCCAAGAGACTGCATCCTTGCTGCAGCTCTGAGCCGGTAAGCGCGACGCCACAACGCCGCACATCAATTTAGCTAATTCGCCCTGCAATAGTGCTGATTCACTCCAATAAGTCAGCCAAACAAGCAAGATGTTGCGAGCCAAGAAGCAAACGGAAAGATTCTAATTGTGCATATCTGCCAATACACCTAGCACCGAAAAAAGTGTAGAACGCCATTTCGAAAGCAATAAGAAACGATAGTAAAACTGCAAAAGCATCAGTTTTCCGCTTGCCCTAAAAAGTGGGGGATGACGTCTATTCGACTTAGCGATACGCCGAGGGGCTAGCAAAGGAGCCACTCGAGCGTTCATCTCTTCGTCCATCCCCTTGCCCTAAAAAGAGGGGGGATGGTGTCTGTTCAACTTAGCGATATGCCGAGGGGCTAGTGTTGGTATATTTAACGCACATAGATAAATCCGCAAACACACGGATACCACTGCAGCTTTCACCCGGAAGTATTCCAAGTATCGTATCCATATGGAAACGTGTGAGACTAACTATGGTCTAACTTAACAAGGGGTAGCGACTAGGTTAAGGTTTAACTTAACTAGGAGTAGCAACAAGGCTAAGGATAAATAGGAGCGTAGAAAGGATAACTGAGGTTCTCTAATTCTAACTTGGGTAAGTTTTGCCTTCTACTGTTCAACTAGGGACATTACTTAAGGAAAGACACCAGCAGAGGATGCTTTCCTTCGTAACCTGGTCCTACTTGGCCTACAGATGGGAGGTGGACTACAAAGGATCAACGATGCTATATAGTACGAGGCTATATAGTACTAATGTCACAACCGCGATCTACCACCAATCTAGAATGCAGGATGCATCCACGATTAACTTAAGTCTAAGCACCATGCTTACACTCACGATTAATACTCTACTCCCCCTAGGAAGAGAATAAAGCACTCAAAAGAGAGTCATGATCCTGATGAACAATATAAACAAAATACTTACTTGAATCAAAAGTTGATTACTAGAGAAATCTCAGAAGCAAGCTCAAGTAGAACTTGATTCCGCCAAGGTACAAGCAGTAGAGAGAGCACCGACAGGCCGACATCTTCTCCAAACTCTTCCCTCACTCTCTATCTCACTATTTCTAATTATAAGACTAAATCCTATAGAGGACTAATCTTCTCTTGATAGCTGGCTCTGATCCTGATGAGAAGAATATGAATTAGGGTTTCAGGATGGCTCCAGGCAGGGTGGTAGGGGCTGGTATATATAACCCAGAGCGTTCAACGTGAGCCTTTGGATCAAACTGACTTAAAGGATAGTGTAGATGCAACCTAGGAGGTGGTTGAGAACCGACATTCGAAGGAGGGGCTGACATGTGGGCCCAGGGGGGCAGGCGGCCTATAGGTGGGGCCAACCGGCCCCACTTGGCAGCCTCTACCCCTTTGCTTTGGCGTGGAGTCCTCTCGAGTCTTCTAGAGTCTTCTGGAGTCCGTTTCGCTGTGGATAATCGTGATTAAATCTGACATGTAGGTCTACCTTGATGGTTTTCTGGATAAACCCTGCTGAAAACACATATTGACTAAAACTCATGGAATTTATTAGTTTAAACCCCTATACCTTTGTTTGGTGATGGAATTAAGTATAAATACAAGTTATGTTGACGGTTTACAATTAACATTAACAACCGTCAACAGCTAGCAAAGGATCCACTTGAGCGTTCGTCTCTTCGTCCATCCCCTTGCCCTAAAAAGTGGGGGGACAACATCTATTTGACTTAGCGATATGCCAAGGGCCTAGCAAAGGAGCCACTCGAGTGTTTGTCTCTTCATCCATCCCCTCGCCCTAAAAAGTGGGGGGGACTGTGTCCATTCGACTTAGCGATATGCCGAGGGGCTAGCAAAGGAGCCGCTCGAGCATTCATCTCTTCGTCCATCCCCTCACCATAAAAAGTGGGGGGACTATGTCCATTCGACTTAGCGATATGCCAAGGGGCTAGCAAAGGAGCCGCTCGAGCGTTCATCTCTTCGTCCATCCCCTCGCCCTAAAAACTGGCAAGACAGCATCTATTCGACTTAGTGATATGCCGAGGGGCTAGCAAAGGAGCCGCTCGAGTGTTCGTCTCTTTGTCCATCCCCTCACCCTAAAAAGTGGGGGGATGGTGTCCATTCGACTTAGCGATATGCCGAGGGGCTAGCAAAGGAGCCACTCGAGCGTTCGTCTCTTCATCCATCCCCTCACCTTAAAAAGTGGGGCGACAGTGTCTATTCGACTTAGCGATATGCCGAGGGGCTAGCAAAGGAGCCGCTCAAACGTTTATCTCTTCACCCATCCCCTAGCCCTAAAAAGTGAGGGACGACGTCTATTCAATCAAGCAATACGCCGAGAGCGAGATTACAAGTATAACGCATATGCGTAAGTAGTCATCATACAGTGACACAACGAGCGAGTTTACAAGTATCGCACAACGCCTGCACACTAAACTACGCTCCGCCCCTTGCGGAGCGAAGATAAAAGTTGTATCGATGATTCTCCAAGTCCAATGTCATTTCTTCGCTAGGCTCTTCTTTTGGATCCTTTAACCGGACATCAAGGGCTTCCCACGATCCACCTAGAATGCTCACAGCGAGCCTTTCACGCTCCCAAATGGCTGGATCAAACTCCAAATAGAAAAACCTATTAAGAACTCCTTCTTTTCTCAGCATACGGTGAAAACGTGACATCAAGAAATCGATCCTGGGAACTTCTCGCGATGGTGAAACCAGGAAGCACCACCAACATAAAAGCCATCACAATTAATCATAAGCGGATAGACATCCATAGGCTGCGCAGGCTCCGTGTCAGGAACCTGCGCATTGAAACCATGAGAGTTTGAATCAAGTCTTACACCAACAGCCACACATAACTTTCTAAAAGTACAAATGTCAAATCCTAATCATCTACCCCATCTTCACCGGCATTTAGGCCAGGAGCACCCATGTTTTCTCCGCCCAGGACCTCAATAGCAGGGGTAGAAGGAGTGGTTGCCTCACCCGAGCCGCTTTCGGCCCCACCTTCATGGGCATTTCGCTCAGCGATGTACTACTTCACCATCTCCTTGATCACCGCACACTCAGGGGACTACAGAACATATTTCAAACACATAAAAAGGCCTTCTTGCCATCAACATTAGAGGAGCCAGCATGGCGAAGGGAAAAATCTAGCGAAAGATGTACCTTTCCGTGAGTCATAGTAGCCCTAAGAAGAGCAAGATCCCAACTGCCAGGACGCCAAAACCCATTAAAAACATATTTGCCGCTTCATGGGCACGGCTAAGGGCATTCCATTATGACTGGGGGTCTTGGATCTCGAACTGGTCGAGATGGTCACATCCACACTCTTCTAGGGCTTGAGCAAAGGCGCAAAGAGAAACAAAAGAGGCATACTCCCGTCCCATGGTCATGTAGTCACTCACGGTGGCAAGCTCATTTGCCAGCCACTCCATGAAGTCAACAACAGGAGCATCGCTGGGTGCTTCTGTCTCTTCGCCCACACTTTGGATCAGCTCCTTGTACACATCCACCGCCCTCTAGGCGCCGGTCACAACCTTGTTGCGCTCTTCACGTTTCTACCGGCGATATCGCTTAAAATCCTCACGCATCTTCACCACTTGCTCCTCGGCAGCCTTGCGAGCAGCTTCATTCTCCTCGGCAAGCCTCTTAGCCATTTCCAGCTCTTGCTCAAGGGCCTAGATCTTGTCATCCTTTGTGGCTAGTTTTTTCTCAAGGCCCTAGCGAAAGGCCAGCCCTTGCTGCTAGAGCCCCTGAGCCAAGAGCATGGCCTGCAAGTCAAGGCGCGAGATTACAAAGCAGCTTGCCAAAAGAAAAACAACAAAAACAAATAAGAGCAAAGGCACGGGTACTTACGCTGGTGGCATGGAAATTCACCGCCTCCACAAGAGACAAATTGGGCACCTTAAGGAGGTCCCTCTTGACCTCTGTTGGTATTTCTCAACACATATAGAAATAATCCACAAGCGCACGAAATTACTGTTGTAGCACTTCACCCAGAAGTATTCAGGGTATTGTATTTTCCATAGGGAATATAGGTACTCTTCTAGCTAGTTCGTCCAAGGACAACACAAGGGTAGAATTAGCAAAGGTTGAAATGGATTCCTATGGTTTTACAGTCTAAGGATAGATAAACACGACTCCTACATGCTCACTTTAGGCACCCGCTTACACCTGGTCTTGCGAGATCACACCAATCGCGTTTGTGGTGTGGTCGCCACCGTGTATCAGAGGGAACAAGGCCCGCGGCGTTTTGGCTGGAAGCTTGATAGTGAAGACGGCGGGGAGCATCCGAGAGAGGCTTGCCGAAAGGCACGTCGAAGACCCACTTGCGCATGGGGAAGGCCCGAGGCTATCCATGGAGTTGTCCGACCGGGAGCTTGGCCCTTGCGAGGGGCTCCAACGAGGACTAGGAGGAAGATTGCGCTCTTCTCGATACCTCGATAAAAATACCGGAGTTGTCGATGGGAGTTTGCATATCTCTACTTTGCTCTTTAGCTCCCGCATTTACATTGTTTACATTACTCCTTTTGCGGTTGAGATAGCAACACACTAGCAAAATCGTAGTTGCATATTTAGATAGTTTATCTTTTGCATAGGTTTTGCTAAGGGTAGAAAAAGAGGCCATAGTTTAGAGTTAGAAGCTTAAGTTGCCTAATTCACCCCCCTCTTAGGCGTCACGGTCCCCTACAAGTGGTATCAGAGACAGGTTGACTCAATTTGGACCTTTGGCTTAACCGCCGTTGAGCCGACACTATTAAGAGTTGTTGGGATGGATACCTCTAGGCCTCCGCACTTTGACGGCACTAACTTTCCCTATTACAAAGCTAGAATGGCTTGCCACCTTGAGGCGGTTGATTTGGGTGTTTGGAGAGTCACTCGTGACGGGATGAAACCCATTAAGAATCCCGATAAACCCATGAAGAGTGAAGAAAAGGAAATTTATTTCAATGCCAGAGCTAGAAACTGTTTGTTTGAATCATTTAGTATGGATGTGTTTAACCAAGTGTTCACTTTAAATATGGCACATGAAATTTGGTTAAAACTTTAAGAGCTCCATGATGGCACATCTAATGTCCGTGAGCAGAAACATTGTCTACCTAAACAAAATTATGATTCTTTTATAATGAATGATGATGAGCTTATTCATGATATGTATTCTCGTTTGAATCTAATTATCAATGAGCTCCATTCAATAGGATTAACCAAGCTAGATGATGTAGACATCGTGAGGAAGATCATCTCCGTGCTACCACAAAAGAAATATGCAAGCATCATCACCATCCTTCACAACATGGAGGACTTGAGCACCATGACCCCGGGCATAGTCATTGGCAAGATAGTGGCATTTGAAATGTCACGTAAGATGGGTCAAGAAGAAGCCTCTTCATCAAGCAAAGGCAAAGCTCTCGCATCGCATGTAGTGAGAAAAAGAAGATGAAGGGCAAGCAAGTTGAGACAAGCTCAAGTTCAAGCTCCTCAAGTGAAGATGAAGAAGAAGATGAGGACGATGATGATAATGATGAAGAATCAAGTGATGATGATCAATCTTCCTCCTCCACCTCCAACCTTGATGAAGAATCAATCAAACTCATCAACAAGGTGGAGAAGATGATCCAAAGGCTCAATGTCAAGGGTGAGCCCATCCAAATTCAAGATCTCATTTTCACCAATCAAAGAAATGAGCAAAGAAAGAGAGGATGCTATGCATGCGGCGAGAAGGGGCACTTTGTGGAAGTTTGTCCAAACAAGCCCACACCCAAGACAAAGAAGAAGGCGTGCAAGAATCAAGCCCTCACATCAATAAGGTCATGGGATGATTCTTTAAGTGAAGAAGTACACCATCACAAGAGGCGAGGCCACAAGCACTCATCATCAAGCTCTTCTCGTGTGTGCCTTATGGCATGAGGTAACGAAAGCTCATCCTCTAGTGAGAGTGATAGTGATGATGAAATGCCTTCTTATGATGAAATTGTGCAACAAAATCTTAACTATGCTAAAGTTTGCACTAGTCAACAAAAGAAGCTCGAAAAATTAAAAGAAAAGCTAGATAGTTCACAAGAAGCATATAAAACTTTGCTTGAACAATATGAGACATTTGCTAATCTTAATAGGGAACTATCTACTAAAATTGAACAACTTGAGGCTAGTGCAACAACAAATGTATGCACAATCAATAATGAGCAACTTATAAAGAAAAATGAAAAATTAAAAGAAAAGTTAGCTAGCTCACAAGATGCTTATAAAAGTTTGCTTGCTAAAATGGAAACCATGTGCAAACATTGTGATGAGCTAACTAATAAAGTTGATAATCTTGAAGCCATTGGTACAACCCCCACCAAGGCATCTAAAAAGAAAAGTTCTATCTTTAACATGTCTAAAAATGATGCCTCTACTTCTTGTAATGATTTATGTTTAGACTCACCCTTGTGCAACCAAGTTTGTGTTGAGAAAGTTGTTGTAGATACATGCACACAAGCGGTTGCAAAGGAGAATGAGCAACTCAAGCAAGAAGTAGCTCGCCTCACCAAGGACTTGACTCAAGTGAAAGGCAAGACAAAGCAAGCCCAACTTCATCAAGATAGCACCATCAAGGGAGTGAAGAAGCTTGATGAAGGACAAACCATGGTTTGCTATGTATGCCACAAGGAAGGCCACAAGTCCTATGAGTGCAAAGTGAAGATTGGGGGAAGAGCAAAGAAGAAAGAGAAAAAGCAAACATGCAAGCTCTCCAACACCTACACCAACAAGGTGGACAAGAAGGCTTCCACACCATACTTGTTAAAAAAGAAGAAAAATGACAAGGTGGTGGCAATCAAGGTGAACAAGCAACCCAACAATGGGGTCAAATGCTTTTGGGTGCCAAAGGAGATAATTTCCAACATGAAGAGCACCAAGAAGGTTTGGATCCCGAAAGGGAAGTGAGAAGTCCGATGGACTTTGGAGAATTTGGAGACTTGGCAAAAGTATGGGTGCATTTCATGGGGTGCATCATTATGGATAAAATCATTGTCAAGTGAGTTATTGAGTTCTATAGACCCAAATTCCCCTTCCCATGTTAGGTAACTAGATGTTATTACTTTCAATTGGTATTTCCTTCAAGTAGTATCAATTTGCATTTCCTACAAGTGATATTTCTTACAAATTGGTATCTTTAAGCATCTAGTTACTTTTCATGCCTATGTCTGCATTTGCATGCTTATATCTTTTGTCATGCATGCACTAGGTATATCTTATGGTAGGCTTGCTCGGTTTCATTCTTAACCCTTGGAGCAAACCTACATGGTTTAAAATTGTTTAGGAGCACGACACATAGCTTGTCTTTCGATTGTTCATCTAATATGTGCCAAAGTCCAAATTGTAGATAATTTCTCCCAAATATCACCTTCATAAATGACTCTCACATTCATGTGATATCATCTTTCAAGTGGTATTTTTTACTCTAAAATCAATGTGCATGTTTACTACAAGTATTCCATACTTGTGTGCACAAATTTAGGGGGAGGTTACTCTACAAGTTGGATGCTTTGAGACTAACACCTTTTCAAGCTTATCATGTGTGTAGTAGTCTCATTGCAAGGAAAATAGAGTCCCCGGAGTTAAGCATCATACTTCAAATATCCACCACCTATTAAGTGGTAGAAATCAAATTGATTTCCACATATGGTATTTCTAAACCGATATCATCATGTTGATTTGATTTTGATATTTATATGCTTTCTCCATGTATTATATAGATTAAATTTCCTTGAGCAATAATTTGCCAATTATGCATGTGCTTTGCCTTCTACCATATGTATGCATATATTTAGGGGGAGCTTAGTCTATAAAATGTGAGAGTCAAATTTTGTGACCTATTACACTCCACATACAAAGGATCACATAGTTTGACCCTCC
The DNA here is from genome assembly GCF_019320115.1 of Miscanthus floridulus. NCBI lineage: Eukaryota > Viridiplantae > Streptophyta > Magnoliopsida > Poales > Poaceae > Miscanthus > Miscanthus floridulus. The sequence continues at coordinate 105,860,608 of NC_089589.1, forward strand.
CTTGTGCTAGTAATGTCTTCCTTTTCAGTGTTTGATTCCAAAGGGGGAGAATTTAGAGGACCAAAAGCAAGCATTAAGTTGTAGGACCAAAAGCAAGATCATAATAATTTACAAATGGTAATGGTCCGAGAAAGGGAGGATAGTGGATTATGGATTAGTCTATGTAATGGGGAGAATTTGTAGGAAGCAAGGCTTATATCCATAATGCCACATGGAAACATTTGCAAGGGCAAGATAAGTTTTTATGTGGTATCTTTTAGTTTTACAAGTAGTATCCTTTAGCAACCATATAACCTTGCCACTTGCATTGCATCCTAGCAAGTAGGTAGTTTTCAAATTTCAAAATTTCATTATTTGCTTGCTTTGGTCGTGTTGTCATCAATCACCAAAAAGGGGGAGATTGTAAGAAAAATGGACCCTAGGCCCATTTACTTTTGATTTTGGTGTTTGATGACCAACACAACCAAATTGGACTAATGAATTTGCAAGTGATTGTTTTGTAGTTCAATAGGGTGCAAGACATGACTTGGACGAAGGTGACGTGATGATCCGATGATCAACACCTTAAGAAAGACCCTAGAAGCACAAGAGAAAACCCAAGATATCAAGTAAAGTCCAAGCACGAAGATAGGAACCAAGCCGGACGCAAGATCACGAAGAAACGAGCTCACAGAGGTGATCGGACGCTGGAGGCACAGCGACCGGACGCTCCGATAAGGAGGCTCAGCAACAGCAGTAGCGACCGGACGCTGGCGGCAAATCGATCGGACGCAGGACTGCAGTGTCCGATCGAGTACATAGAGGTTCTAGAGCGGCGAATGTGTGACCGGACGCGTCCGGTGGCATGTGACCGGACACTGGCAGCGTCCGATCAGTTGTTCATGGCTCTAACGGTCGAGATGACCAGACGCGTCCAAGCAGGACGACCTGAGCGTCCGATCAGTGGCAGAAAAGCGGGATTTCATCCCCAACGGCTACTTTCTCAATGGGGCTTATAAATAGACCCCCAACCGGCCATTTGAAGGGTGTGGAGCTGAGGAAACATATCTAGGGTGTTGATACACCATTTTAGTGATCTCCACTTGCATAGTGCTTAGTGTTTTATTAGGTGATTAGCGTAGGTGCTTTGCGAAGTGCTTAGGTTGATTAGACCACCGCTTATGCACTTGCTCTAGGTTTAGGCCTAGTGTTTAGTGAGGTTTGCATACCTCTTACCACTTGGTGCTTACGCGCACCATTGTTGTATATCGGAGGGGCTTGTAGTCTTGCGAGATCACACCAACCACATTTGTGGTGTGGCCGCCACCGTGTACCGGAGGGAACAAGGCCCGCGGCATTTCGGCTGAAAGCTTGATAGTAAAGACGGCGGGGAGCATCCGGGAGAGGCTTGCTGGAAGGCATGTCGAAGACCCACTTGCGCGTGGGGAAGGCCCGAGGCTATCCATAGAGTTACCCAACTGGGAGCTTGACCCTTGCGAGGGATTCCTTGCGAGGGGCTCCAACGAGGACTAGGGGGAAGCTTGTGCAAACCACTAGATGCAAGTTCGATCCCTGGATCGACTCTCGCGTTTCTCGACATAATTACATAACATAAAACCTAAAGATTTTTCTTTTTTTTTTGGCTTGAGAACCCTTTGAAAAGACATTCAAGGGGTTCTCAAAAAATTTGAGATAGATCTCATTAGACTTTTTTTTACTTTTTTCTGAATTTTTTGTTTTTTCCACTCTAGAATATAGAGCGGGCCGGTTAAAAAAACAAAAACCCTATTTAGTATAATAATTGGATAATAGAACCTCTACCCTATCAACGGATAGAGAGAGAACAAAATCTGGATAGGTGGCTAATATGTTAAATTTAGGATTAAGTCCACTTTTGGTCCCTCACCTATTGTGTTTGTCTAATTTTAACTACAAACTACAAAACCGTCTAATGTTGGTATCCTAACTATCAAAACCGTTCACTTTTAGCACCTCGTTACGGGTGTGGCGGTTTTGTTGGACATGGGGCGGTTGAAAGGTCCTAATATGGCTAGAGGGGGGGGGGTGAATAGCCTATTTAAAAATCTACAAATCACCTAGAGCAATTTGATTAGTATGACAAATAGCGTAATGCAAACTTGCTCTAGCTCTACAAGGGTTGCAAGCCACCTATCCAACAATTCTAGTTGCAATGATTACTTGGGCACCCAAACTTGCTATGTAACTACTCACTAAGAGCTCAACTAGATGAATGTAAATAATAAAGCAAGCTCTCAATTCTAATTACACTAAAGAGCTTGTATCAACTAGTTTGCAAGAATGTAAATGAGTGAGTAGGGTGATTATACCGCCGTGTAGGGGATGAACCAATTACAAGATGAAGATTAAGCCAATCACCAGGAGAATGCAAATGACAAGAGACAATCGATTTTTCTCCCGAGGTTCACGTGCTTGCCAACACACTAGTCCCCGTTGTGTCGACCAACACTTGGTGGTTCGGCGGCTAAGAGGTGTTTCACAAACCTCGTCCACACGATAGGACACCGCAAGAACCGACACACAAGTGAGGTAACGCAATGACACGAGCAATTTACTAGAGTTACCTTTCGGCACTCCACCGGGGAAGGTATAACTCCCCTCACAATCACCGAAGGCGGCCACGAACAATCACCAACTCATGCCGATCCTCCACCGCTGCTCCAACCATCTAGGTGGTGGCAACCACCAAGAGTAATAAGCGAAATCCGCAGCGCAACACGAATACCAAGTGCCTCTAGATGCAATCACTCAAGCAATGCACTTGGATTCTCTCCCAATCTCACAATGATGATGGATCAATGATGGAGATGAGTGGGAGGGCTTTGGCTAAGCTCACAAGGTTGCTATGTCAATGAAAATGTGCAAGAGTTTTCCCTTGAGCCGGCCATGGGGCTATAAATAGAGCCCCAATCAAATAGAGCCGTTATACCCCTTCACTGGGCAAAACACACTCTGACCGGATGCTCCGGTCCTACTGACCAGACCCTGGACTCAGCGTCTGGTCTCCCGATGGATGCCACGCGTCACTTGCTTCAAACGCAGTTCATCAGATTCCAACGGCTACGAAACTGACCGGACGCACAGGTAAAACTGACCGGACGCTGAAGCCCCAGCGTCCGGTCGTTTCCAGTAAGCTCCCCGAGGCGTATTTCTTCGACCGGACGTGTCCGGTCCACCTTGACCGGACCCAGACCAGCATCCGGTGCAATACCCTAGGTACTGTGCTAACCGACCGGTTCGACCGGACGCACGCTGCCAGCGTCCGGTGCTTCCAGACCCAGCGTCCGGTCAGTTGACCGACACCAGCGTCTTCGCGATCAACTCTTTTTCACTTCTAACTTCTTCACCCTTGCTCCAATGTGCCAACCACCAAGTGTATCACCTTGTGCACATGTGTTAGCATATTTTCACAAATGTTTTCAAGGGTGTTAGCACTCCACTAGATCCTAAATGCATATGCAATGAATTAGAGCATCTAGTGGCACTTTGATAACCGCATTTCAATACGAGTTTCACTCCTCTTAATAGTACGGCTATCTATCCTAAATGTGATCACACTCACTAAGTGTCTTGATCACTAAAACAAAATGGCTCCTATATTTTATACCTTTGCCTTGAGCCTTTTGTTTTTCTCTTTCTTCTTTTCCAAGTTCAAGCTTTTGAGCATCACCAATGTCATGATCTTCGTCATTGCTTCATCACTTGGAGTAGTGCTACCTATCTCATGATCACTTTGATAAACTAGGTTAGCACTTAGGGTTTCATCAATTAACCAAAACCAAACTGGAGCTCTCAATCTCCCCCTTTTTGGTAATTGATGACAACCCTTATACAAAGATATGAATTAAAGTTCATTTGATTCCATGTTGCTTGCCCAAGCTTATTTACAATGTGTAAAGGATATGGACAAGTTTCATGAACTCCAAATGGTAGCAATTGCTCCCCCTACATATGTGCTAAGAGTTTGGATTGAAGCTTTGCACATATGCTTAGATAGGAAATATAGGAGTCAATTTCTACCAAATGATGCTAAGGTATAAGAGATGGACCTTTGAAGCGTGATACTAATCGGAGTGCACCAATATACCATCCTTAGCACCATTAGTAACTAGACATACACAAAAACTAGAATACCCCATGAGATCAACATTAAAAGCAAGGGTCTAGTTTCCATAGAATGAACATAAGTCTAGTTACTTTAGCCTATGCATGCTAGTTTTTCATTTCATCAAATATAAGAACTTGTACCATGCAAGCAAATATATGAAATGTTCATTCAAATGCATCATACAAGTTTATGAGCTTGCTCCCCCTACTTGTGTGCTCAAAAATTTTAATTGATCCCTTTCCTTTATCATATCTCTCCCCTATCACTCTTATCTTTGTTTCTCTCCCCCTTTGCCAACAATTAGCACAAAAGGTGAGCTCAAATTATAGATAGGTTAGAGTGAAACCATGTGAAATAAGGATCATTTTCCCAATTTGGTTCAATCTAGATTACTTGCAAAAGATATTTAACTCGGTTTGATCCAAGGACAAGCTTCTTCACACCTCCAAGTAAGGGTTATCTTGTACCATGTTGAGTTAAACACTTGTAGCTCATTTTCTAAATCAAACACTAGGTTTTCAAGCCCACAAACATGTCATATGATACCACTAGATCATTTCAAACATACAAGCAATAGTGGTACCATACAAGCATCAAATTCATTTGATTTTCATGAATGAGCCTAGAACATGATAGGAATGACTAGATGCACTAAACAAGTCCTTAGCAATGGATGGATGACATGTCAATCAATTGTACCTTGCTTTGCTCGAAGAAGAGGCATGTCATATAGTGGGGGTGCATCAACACATATTGGAGAAGTCAAGTATGTTCAATTCATTCCTTAGCTTGCAAAACCTCTTCTCATCAAGTGGCTTGGTGAATATGTCGGCAAGTTGATCTTCGGTACCCACACTCTCTATGCAAATGTCCCCTTTTTGTTGGTGATCTCTTATGAAGTGATGACAGACATCTATATGCTTTGTTCTTGAATGTTGAACCGGATTGTTGGTGAGCTTCACGGCACTTTCATTGTCACATAGCAATGGCACTTGCTTGAACTTGATTCCAAAGTCACTCAAAGTAGCCTTCATCCAAAGTAATTGAGCACAACAACTACCGGCCGAAATGTACTCCGCTTCGGCGGTTGAAAGTGCTACACTATTTTGCTTCTTTGATGACCAAGACACAAGTGATCTTCCCAATAGTTGACATGTGCCCGATGTGCTCTTTCTCTCAACTTTGCATCCCACATAATCAGAATCCGAATATCCAATCAACTCAAATCTTGCTCCTTTGGGATACCATAATCCAACATGTTGTGTATGCTTCAAGTACCTCAATATTCTCTTTGTTGCCTTCAAATGACTTTCTCTTGGTGAGGCTTGAAATCTTGCACACATGCATACACTAAACATCACATCCGGTCTTGATGCGGTCACATAGAGTAGACTTCCAATCATAGACCGATACATCTTATGATCCACCATGTTGCCACTAGCACCACTATCCAAGCTTCCACTTGTCCCCATTGGTGTACTAATAGCTTTACTCTCATCCATTTCAAACTTCTTGAGCATGTCCTTGATATACTTGCCTTGACTCACAAATGTGCCATTCTTCATTTGCTTGATTTGAAGACCAAGGAAGTAACTAAGTTCTCCAATCATAGACATCTCAAACTCACTTGCCATCATCTTGCCAAACTCCTCACAAAATTCTTGATTTGTTGATCCAAAGATGATATCATCAACATAGATTTGCATTACAAACAAGTCATTTCCAAGCTTCTTGGTGAAGAGAGTGGTGTCAACCTTTCCCATCTTGAATCCCTTAGAGAGTAGGAAATCCTTCAATCTCTCATACCATGCTCTAGGTGCTTGTTTCAATCCATACAAAGCCTTTCTCAACTTGAACACATGGTTGGGTTTCTTCTCATCTTCAAAACCGGGAGGTTGCTCCACATACACAAGCTCATTGATGTACCCATTGAGAAATGCACTTTTCACATCCATTTGGTAGAACTTGATGTTGTGGGCATAAGCATAAGCTAGCAAGATCCTAATTGCTTCCAATCTTGCAACCGGGGCATAAGTTTCTCCAAAGTCAAGACCTTCAACTTGAGTGTAACCTTGAGCCACTAATCTTGCTTTGTTCCTTATCACTATCCCATCTTGATCTTCCTTGTTTCGAAAGACCCACTTAGTTCCAATCACACTGTGATCCTTAGGCCTCTCAACTAAATCCCATACATGGTTTCTTGTGAAGTTGTTTAGCTCTTCATGCATAGCATTGATCCAATCAACATCCCTCGAAGCTTCATCTATCTTTTTAGGTTCGATGGATGACACAAATGAGAAATGCTCACAAAATGAGGCCAATCTTGATCTTGTTTGCACACCTCTTGAAATATCACCAATGGTAGTGTCCAATGGATGATCTCTTGCAACATTGGTTGGTTGAAGCACTTGCACTTGATTGTTAGTATTTGATTGATCACTTGGTTGAGATGATGAACTAGCCATTTGTTGATCTTGCACATTGCCATTACTAGTGCTTGCTTGAATTTGATCATGAGAACCACTAGCTTGCACATTTGAGTTAGAGAGTACTTGATTTTTGTCATCTTCAATGTCAATCACCTCTCTAGGCCTTAACTCACCAATGTCCATGTTCTTCATTGCATTGACCAATTGAGTGCCTCTTACATCAGCTAGATTCTCATCTTCCTCTTGGGAACCATTTGTTTCATCAAATTCCACATCATGAACCTCCTCAAGAGTACCACTAGCCAAATTCCAAACTCTATAAGCCTTGCTAGTAGTGGAGTAACCAAGCAAGAAACCTTCATCACATTTCTTTTCAAACTTGCTCAATCTAGTGCCTTTCTTCAATATATAGCATTTACAACCAAAAACCCAAAAGTATGCTATGTTTGGCTTTCTTCCATTCAATAGCTCATAAGGTGTCTTTTCCATCATGGGGTGACAATAGAATCGGTTGCTATAGTAGCAAGCCGTGTTGATTGCTTCGGCCCAAAATGAATGACTCACATTATACTCACTCAACATTGATCTTGCCATATCAATCAAGGTTCTATTCTTTCTTTCAACTAGCCCATTTGATTGAGGAGTATACTTGGCCGAGAATTGATGTCTAATTCCAAATTCATCACATAACTCATCAACTCTAGTGTTCTTGAATTCACTACCATTGTCACTTCTAACTTTCTTGATTGTGGTTTCAAACTCATTGTGAATGCCTTTGACAAATGATTTGAATGTTGCAAACACATCACTCTTATCAACAAGAAAGAACACCCATGTGTATCTAGTGAATTCATCCACAATCACAAATCCATATTTGTTTCCACCAATGCTAGTGTATATGGTTGGTCCAAACAAGTCCATGTGCATCAACTCAAATGCCTTAGATGTGCTCATTATGCTCTTCTTAGGATGTGTATTACCAACTTGCTTTTTGGCTTGACATGCACTACATAACTTATCCTTCTCAAATGTCACATCTTTCAAGCCTCTAACTAAGTCATGCTTGATCAATTTGTTCAATTGTTTCATTCCAACATGACCAAGCCTTCTATGCCATAACCAACCCATGCTAGACTTAGTGATCAAGCATGTTGACAATTGAGCTTCTCTAGCATTGAAATCAACCAAGTATAGATTCTCATATCTAAATCCTTTGAATATCAAGTTAGAGCCATCTACACTTATGATTTCTACATCATCCACACCAAATATGCACTTGAAACCAATATCACACAATTGAGCTACCGATAATAAGTTGAAGTTCAAGCTCTCTACTAGTAGCACATTGGAAATGCTCAAGTCATTGGATATTGCAATCTTACCAAGCCCTTTGACCTTGCCTTTGCCATTGTCACCAAATGTGATACTATCGATCCCATTGCTCTTGCTTTCATTGATTGAATTGAACATTCTTGAATCACCAGTCATGTGTTGTGTGCACCCACTATCAAGCACCCAATGCCTTCCTCCGGCTTTATAATTTACCTACAAAAGAAGATCAATTCTTTTTAGGTACCCAAACTTGCTTGGGTCCTTGTAGGTTAGTCACCAAGGTCTTTGGTACCCAAATGGCCTTCTTCTTTGGGCCCACAATTGGTGTACCAATGAACTTAGCCTTCACACCATTGGCACCCTTGTAAAGCATGTAACAAGAATCAAATTTGATTGAGGATACATTAGGTAGCTTGTTCTTGTTAGTCTTGCAATTTTGCTCTATATGCCCAACTTGCTTGCATCTATTGCAAAACCGACCATTGCCCTTCACAAAGCTAGCTTTGGGAGTGACAAAGGCCACTTTGCCTTTCTTGGGGGTATAGCCTAATCCCTCTTTATTGAGAGAAAACCTTTGGCTACCCAAGCACTTTAGCAAGCGGGCATCACCACCATAGGCATTGCCTAAGGCATGAGTGAGCTCATTCACCTCCTTCTTGAGGGTTTCATTTTCCACCATTAGTGATGTATCATTCATAGGTGGAGTGGTAATGGTTGTGCAACAAGAAGTGTTAGTGGGAGCAACAATAAAGGGTTCATGAAAAGATTCATCAATAAGATCACATGTTAGTCCCACATCACATGTTACTATCACTTGCTCCTTCTTGGCTTCCTCCTTCTTGACTTGCTCAATGAGAGAGTAGTGAGCCTTTTTAAGCTTAGAGTGAGCTTTGCCAAGCTTCTCATGGGCATCCACTAGCCCCTCATGAGTGGCATTGAGCTCATCAAAGGATTGCTCAAGAAATTTTACTTTCTTGCGCAATTCTTTGCACTCCTTTCTCTTCATCTCATTGCAAGCATGCACTTGCTCACACATGTCCAAGAGCTCCTCCTTGGAGTACTCCTCCTCATCATCATCATCATCATTATCATTCCTACAAGAGTCACTTTCACATTCATCATCATCACTCTCATCATATTTTACCTTGGTAGGCTTTGCCATGAGGCATGTTGATGGAGTGTCGAAGATGGAGGGCTTGTCATTGATGGCGATGCTTGCTAGTGCTCTCTTGATAGACTTCTTGCCATCATCACTAGAGTCATCACTATTCGATGAGCCATCACTATCCCAAGTGACTACATAGCCTCCACCCTTCTTCTTCATTTGGAAGGTCATTCTCTTCTCCTTCTTCTCCTTTTCTTTCTTATCCTCCTTGTGCTTCTTCTTCTCATCCTCATCATTGTCACTATTGTATGGACAATTTGCTACTACATGATCGGGGCTCTTGCAATTGTAGCATCTTCTCACATACTCTTTCTTCTTGGTGTGATCTCTTCCCTTTCTTGCACCATAGCCCTTCTTCTTCATGAACTTGCCCATCTTGCGCACAAAGAGAGCCATAGCCTCATCATCAATATCACTTAGATCTTCATCATCACTTGATTCTTTCTTGGACTTGCCCTTGTTTTTGTATGATGATGAACTAGCCTTGAATGCTATGCTTTTCTTCTTCTTGTCCTCTTCTTCCTTCTTGTCCTCCTTGTCATCCCCCTCCCTTTCCACACGGTATGTCTCTTGTGTCATGACATCACCTAGTACTTGGTTGGGGGTAATATCCTTCAGTCCTCCTCTTATGATGAGCAATCTTAACATCTCAAATCTTGGAGGTAAGCACATCAAGAATTGATGGGAGACATCATCATCCTTGATCTTCTCTCCCAATACCTTCAAGTCATTGACAATGACTTGCAATCGATGGAACATCTCCAGAATGCTCTCATCTTCCTTCATCTTGAAGCTTGTCAATTTATCCTTGAGGATATACAACTTGGCACTCTTCACCGCCGGTGTGCCCTCATATGTTTCCTCCAATCTCTTCCACACCTCATTTGCTCTATCACAATCCTTGATTTGCTCAAACACCTTGGAATCAATGGCATTGTATATGGTGTTGAGAGCCATTGTATTGCATTGCTTATTGATCTTATCTTGATTGGTTGGATCATCGGGATCAATGATAGCATAGTCATTCTCGGTCACTTCCCATACTTGATCATTGATTGAACCAAGATACATCCTCATCTTCCTCTTCCAATAACCATAGCATGTGCCATCAAAGAACGGTGGTTTGCCCCCCACATGGTTGAACACAACTTGAGCCATAATTTGACACCGAGGTTGTTAAGCCTTTAATCAAACGGTGACCATGGCTCCGATACCACTTGAAAGGTCCTAATATGGCTAGAGGGGGGGGGGTGAATAGCCTATTTAAAAATCTACAAATCACCTAGAGCAATTTGATTAGTATGACAAATAGCGTAATGCAAACTTGCTCTAGCTCTACAAGGGTTGCAAGCCACCTATCCAACAATTCTAGTTGCAATGATTACTTGGGCACCCAAACTTGCTATGTAACTACTCACTAAGAGCTCAACTAGATGAATGTAAATAATAAAGCAAGCTCTCAATTCTAATTACACTAAAGAGCTTGTATCAACTAGTTTGCAAGAATGTAAATGAGTGAGTAGGGTGATTATACCGCCGTGTAGGGGATGAACCAATTACAAGATGAAGATTAAGCCAATCACCAGGAGAATGCAAATGACAAGAGACAATCGATTTTTCTCCCGAGGTTCACGTGCTTGCCAACACACTAGTCCCCGTTGTGTCGACCAACACTTGGTGGTTCGGCGGCTAAGAGGTGTTTCACAAACCTCGTCCACACGATAGGACACCGCAAGAACCGACACACAAGTGAGGTAACGCAATGACACGAGCAATTTACTAGAGTTACCTTTCGGCACTCCACCGGGGAAGGTATAACTCCCCTCACAATCACCGAAGGCGGCCACGAACAATCACCAACTCATGCCGATCCTCCACCACTGCTCCAACCATCTAGGTGGTGGCAACCACCAAGAGTAATAAGCGAAATCCACAGCGCAACACGAATACCAAGTGCCTCTAGATGCAATCACTCAAGCAATGCACTTGGATTCTCTCCCAATCTCACAATGATGATGGATCAATGATGGAGATGAGTGGGAGGGCTTTGGCTAAGCTCACAAGGTTGCTATGTCAATGAAAATGTGCAAGAGTTTTCCCTTGAGCCGGCCATGGGGCTATAAATAGAGCCCCAATCAAATAGAGCCGTTATACCCCTTCACTGGGCAAAACACACTCTGACCGGATGCTCCGGTCCTACTGACCAGACCCTGGACTCAGCGTCCGGTCTCCCGATGGATGCCATGCGTCACTTGCTTCAAACGCAGTTCATCAGATTCCAACGGCTACGAAACTGACCGGACGCACAGGTAAAACTGACCGGACGCTGAAGCCCCAGCGTCCGGTCGTTTCCAGTAAGCTCCCCGAGGCGTATTTCTTCGACCGGACGTGTCCGGTCCACCTTGACCGGACCCAGACCAGCATCCGGTGCAATACCCTAGGTACTGTGCTAACCGACCGGTTCGACCGGACGCACGCTGCCAGCGTCCGGTGCTTCCAGACCTAGCGTCCGGTCAGTTGACCGACACCAGCGTCTTCGCGATCAACTCTTTTTCACTTCTAACTTCTTCACCCTTGCTCCAATGTGCCAACCACCAAGTGTATCACCTTGTGCACATGTGTTAGCATATTTTCACAAATGTTTTCAAGGGTGTTAGCACTCCACTAGATCCTAAATGCATATGCAATGAATTAGAGCATCTAGTGGCACTTTGATAACCGCATTTCAATACGAGTTTCACTCCTCTTAATAGTACGGCTATCTATCCTAAATGTGATCACACTCACTAAGTGTCTTGATCACTAAAACAAAATGGCTCCTATATTTTATACCTTTGCCTTGAGCCTTTTGTTTTTCTCTTTCTTCTTTTCCAAGTTCAAGCTTTTGATCGTCACCAATGTCATGATCTTCGTCATTGCTTCATCACTTGGAGTAGTGCTACCTATCTCATGATCACTTTGATAAACTAGGTTAGCACTTAGGGTTTCATCAATTAACCAAAACCAAACTGGAGCTCTCAATCTCCCCCTTTTTGGTAATTGATGACAACCCTTATACAAAGATATGAATTAAAGTTCATTTGATTCCATGTTGCTTGCCCAAGATTATTTACAATGTGTAAAGGATATGGACAAGTTTCATGAACTCCAAATGGTAGCAATTGCTCCCCCTACATATGTGCTAAGAGTTTGGATTGAAGCTTTGCACATATGCTTAGACAGGAAATATAGGAGTCAATTTCTACCAAATGATGCTAAGGTATAAGAGATGGACCTTTGAAGCGTGATACTAATCGGAGTGCACCAATATACCATCCTTTGATAAACTAGGTTAGCCCTTAGGGTTTCATCAATTAACCAAAACCAAACTAGAGCTCTCAGCAGTTTTAACCATGCCAAGCTGGCGTTGACCATGCCACGCTGGCCCCTCTCTTTCCTCCCATCACTGGCGATGAGCAGGCTATGGCGGCAGCGCGCAAGCAGCATGGCGGTACGTGAGCAGGCTGTGGCGGCGACGCTCGAGCAGGCTACGGACGCGGACGCCGCCTCCCTGCGCCGTAGCCGAGCTCGCCGCAGACGCCGCCTCCATGCGCCACAACCGAGCTCGCCGGTTCACGGCGGCGGCGGCGGCGCATGCCGTTTCCATCGGACAGCGCCTCCTTAGTCCAAATTGCTCAAAGGGCATGTGCGTGGCTGAAGGACGGAGCCAAAACGTTGCAAGGAAAAGTAAGGGAGTCAGCTGAGAGGGTGCAGCCATCCACGAGCTCAGCAACAATGGTGGCCGGGCACGGTCCCGTCGTTCATCTGCGGCTTTTGTAGCTGAACGGCGTCAAGGCGAGGCCGGGGCTAGCTGGGATTGGCGTGTAGGGCACGACGAGGACGTCCACCAGCACGTGCAGCGAGTTGTCACGGCACGGCCAGTCAAGTCACCTTGCCGGAGCCATTGACGCCGCCGCCGCCTCCGGGCTGGCCCTCGCTAGGGCTCGCACGAGGCCCCCGGGCGCCCCGAGCGAGGGTTTGTCACCCGTTACCGTCCGGCACCCCTCCCCTGACGACTTCACGGACAGAGGCGTTGGACCCTCGCCCGCGATACTTGCAAAAACAGAGCATAGAGTGAATTGAACCCTAGCGACGGAGGCCACGCTCCGCAGCGAGGGGTGGTCAGATTGCCCAACAAAGGGTGGGGAGTCATGGTAGGAGCTGCACCGGGGGAGCGTCCCCCAACAGTATATACCTTCAAAAGACCGATTTCATTGGAACCAACTTGTTATGGACATGTTTTGACTAGACCTTGAAAAGGTCCTACTCCGCAAGTTCTCCACCATCTTCGCCGAGCCACATGGCCTGCCGCCTCCTCGCTCCCATGACCACAACATCACCTTATAGCCGGGCTCGCAGCCAGTGGACATATGGCTATCCTGACAACCGGCGATCGACTTACAAGGATGAGTTGGAGCGCTAGTGTGCCGCCATGCACGGATGCAAAACTATTGGAGTATGGATTTTCAACGTCATGTTGTCTACCAACGGGAGGATTGGATCAAAAGCAGCGGCGGCATTAATCCACGTTCGGGATGCTTGATGCCAATATTGGGAACCATCCACACAATTGTGTCAAGTATTTCTCGCCCATTTCTCATGACATAGTTGTGCCTAAAAGGACTATATATAAATACTTCACCGAATATACGTTACTCAACACAAGACATCTCATTGTTTATTATTACATATATTGAGTATGACACTACTCAATAGATTCATCACAGACACGTACACATCTGAAATCAACCATGAAAGGACTTCAGATATCACACTCGCTGACATTATTCAATTGATGCTTGCCTTTTGATATATCAAGGCATAAAAAGTATATCAAGCTAGCATTTGCTATGCAATCTAGGCAATAAATGGATCGGGGTAAACACAGACTTGTTCCCCGTCATTGTTGTATTCGTAGTAGATTACAACACGTACACGTCCTTGTGGGAGTGGAGGTTCTCCTTGTGGGAGTGGAGGTAGCGCATCGTTTGCAGATCTAAGTTCAAATACTGGAACATCTGGCTCCAGATCTGTACGGATAATGGTTTCTGCAAACCAAACTCTTGTGTTAATCAGGCCAGGCCACGATCGTTGCGGCACCGCACTAGGCATGATCACGTACTGTCCTTAGCTTATCCCTCCTTTGAAACTGTTATAATCACAAATAAGCATAAATAATCGAGCATCAACATAATGAATAGAGAAATAACACGTTGTTTGGAACTAATCCTAGCATCTTTGGCATGCATAAACATAAAACTGCGATAGACATCATACTTTCATAATAAGCAGGTGTCTTAACTAAATGCACTACATACCAAGCGAGGAGCAAACAGTCTAGTAAAATGTTAAAAGGAAAATTTTTGAAAGCATTAACTAGCAAAGAAATTCATGACAACCTGCAGAGAAGAAGAAGAACGCAGTAGCCTATGGCGATGATACGTGCTCTACCTATGTGTGTGTATATATATACACTGATATTTGTATTGTAGCTTGGCTCTTCTCGGTGAAAACAATGTAAGCGTTTTGTCCACTGTTAATTAGAAACACCGTCATATTGTATAGTAGCTTGGCAGTATTTTTCTCTCACAATAAATTAGTCAATAGTACTTTCAGTCATGGCTTATCCGCCAAGCGAACAGGGCACATAACAATGCATGTAGTCTGCTCACTTTGACATAGTAAACATCATGACGTGGTCCTACTTAGTAAACATCATCTCATATCATCCTTTATTGTTGAGATTATCTGCAGCTGTGCTACTAATTGTCTATTCTGCTCCTTGTCGGCAGGGAGACAGTTGAATGGCCATAGTTTACAACGTCTGTGACTCAAACCATGTACACTCATAGATGATTTCCCTAATAGTAACTAACCTACAGGGAAAATTGGTGCTAATCACATTTCACTACGCCAGATTTGCACATCACTGCCGGCATCATCACTGCCGGATTTATGAGAATCGGCAATGATGTACCTTCACTGCCGGTTATGAGCTTGAAAATGAAAAAATGATTGGGGCTGGGCTAAAACCGGCAGTGAAGGACCACATCACTGCCAGTTTGTGGCTTGAACCGGCAGTGTTTTGGCGGCCACTCATCACTGCCGGTTTAAGCCAAGAGCCGATAGTGATTGGACTCTATCACTGTCGGTTCTAGCCAAGAACCGACGGTGATAAGCCTACAACACAAAAAGGCTGCAGCCGTCCTCTCTTTCCTCCTCTCTTCCATCCCGAGAACAGAGGCGCGCGTTTGGACCCTTCCCTCCATTGTTGCGGCTGCTCTTCACCATGAAGCTAATGCTTGGATTTTGAAGAATGGCTTAATCTTTTTGCTTTAAGGTTAGTAACAAACATCCACTCCTTTGATTTTGTTGCTTAATTAGCTTCGTTTTGATGGCTACATTGTTTGATTCTCATTCTAGTTCTTTCTCCATTCTAGAGAGCACTTTTCCAATCGGACATTTGTGCAAGGCTCAAATTGTGGTGAATCCATCATCCAAATGGTTGGTGTCTATGAACACATTTAAATTCCTAACTAATTATTCCATGGTGGTCAAGATCATCATTGTTAGTATGTGATGCTATAATTAGTTCTTAGAAGTAGAGTAGAATAGATGTTCTTCATTATTGCGCAATAATTGTATTTACTATGATTTTCAATTTATAGGGCTGGGGCTACCAATTTCAATTTTCCAATAATTAGTGTACAATAATGTTTTCCAAAAATGGTACTTTTGAGCTACAATTGTTGTTCATGAAGCTTGATTTCTTATTAATTCTTTGTAATTACTGTCTCAGTATTTTTTTTGTGCAGAGATGGATCGAGAGTGGATGCATCTGTCCCAAATGGACAAGTGGTACATGCATGGTGTCAGCCAGTTTATCACCGATGCCAAAGCCCATACTGGGAATGGAAACCTTGTCTTCTGCCCATGCAAAGATTGCAAGAATCATAGGAACTTTCGTCAAATTGAGTCTATACGATCGCACTTGATTACCAGGGGGTTCATGCCAAACTATGCGATATGGACTATGCATGGTGGGGTTGGTGTGAATGTTCTGCAGGAAAATGATGATGATGTGGACATGCCTGACGTAGCCATTCACAATGCTGACGAGGAACCCGGTGTCAATACGGAACCTATGGCCACAGTTAATAATGTGTTTAGGAACACACTAACTAACGACACCGAGGATAACGATGGCATTTCTCAGCTGCTACATAATGTAGAGACTAGATGTCTTAGTGAAAGACAACTGGGAAAGCTAGAGAAAATGAGACAAGATGGCAAAACACCATTGTATAGGAATTGTCCAATGAGCAAACTAGAAGCTGACATCATGCTGTTAGAGTTCAAATTGACAAACGGATTAAGCGATAAAGGCTTCGATCAGTTGTTAGGTATAATAAGGAAAATGCTCCAAAAAAAATGAGTTGCCAGAAAAGACATACTTGGCCAAGCAAATGATCTGCCCCATTGGCCTCAAGGTTGAAAAAATCCACGCGTGTTCCAATGATTGCATATTGTACCGTGGAGAAAAATACAAAGACTTAGACAAGTGACCCAAGTGTGAAGCTCCACGGTACAAGGAAGGGCCGTCAGATGTGGGTACCAAGACCAGAGGAGGTCCTATAAAGGTCGTTTGGTATTTCCCTATAGCTCCCCGGGTGCATAGGCTGTTTGCATGTGCAAAGTCAGCCAAGCTGTTGCGCTGGCATGGCGAAGAGCATAAGAAAGATACAATGATGAGGCACCCCGCCGATGGGCATGACTGAAGGACTATCAATACTATGTTCTATAGGACATCGGTGGAGAGGTAAGGCACCTTTGGTTTGCTTTGAGCACAGATGGGATGAATCCTTTTGACCAGGTTAGAAACAATCATAGCACCTGGCCAGTGACGCTCTGTATATACACCCTTCCACCTTGGGTCTGTATGAAGCGGTCGTACATCTAGATGGTACTACTAATCCAAGGGCCAAGACAAACTAGGAATAACATCAATGTGTTTCTGGAACCAATGATCGATGAACTAGTGGAGATGTTTGAAAAGGGTGTGCCAGATGTTTGGGATGAGTACAAAAAGGAACATGTCATGATCAAGGGAGTACTTATCGCTACAATCACGACCTGCCAGGTCAAGGTTCGTTGTCCGGAGAGAAGACAAAAGGTTATACTAGATGTGTTGAGTGCTTGGATGACACCGATGTGGTAAATCTGCCAAATAACTCAAAGATAGTTTATATGAGACACCGTAGGTTCCTACCTAAGGATCACCCTAACCACAGGAACAGAAAAGATTTCAACGGTACTATTGAGAAACTCTTAGCTCCAAAATATCGAGACGGGCCTACGATACTTCGAGAACTCAACAAACTAGAGGTTGTCCTTGGGAAGGGGGACAATGCAGTAGCAGCACCTGATGGGAGCGTTTGGAAGAAAAAATCGGTTTTCTAGAAACTACCTTACTGGCCATTTCTGAGTGTACGCCACTGTCTTGATCCCACGCACATCACTAAAAATGTGTGCGCTAACACTCTTAACACCTTGATGGACACCAGGGGGACATCAAAGGATTCACTAGCCACACGCCTAGACATGCAACACTTGAGAATTAGGAAGGAGCTACATCCCGTGGAGCTAGAGAATGGCCAGTTCGAACTTCTGGTTGCGTCATGGACATTGAAGAAGGAAGAAAAGCGTACGCTTATTTCTTTCTTCAGTGAATTCAAAGTCCCGACGGGCTACTGTGCGAACCCGAAGAGGCTAGTGAACATGAGAGAACTCAAGTTCAACTATGGCCCTATGAAGGCCCATGACTGTCATGTTATTATGACTCAACTACTCCCTATTGCCCTTCGTGGTATCCTCCCCCCAAAGGTCCGCGCCCCAATCATAAAGCTTTGCTCGTTCTTCAACGTGATCTCAAAAAAGGTCATTGATGTATCCACGCTAGAGCAGCCATAGCAGGACATAGCCGAAACTCTCGTTAGGCTTGAGATGCATTTCCTGCCGACTTACTTTGATATCTCATTGCATCTGCTCATTCATCTTGTTGACCAAATTAGAGCCATTGGCCCAATGTACCTGCATCAGATGTTCCCTTTCGAAAGATTGATGAAAGTTTTCAGAAGGTATGTTTGGAACAGATTCAGGCTAGAATGAGGCATGGTTGAAGGATGGTCAATGGAGGAGGCCATTGAGTTCTGCACATATTATCTGGACATCAAAAGGGTCGCAGTTCCAGAATCTCATCATGAGGGAAGACTACGTGGCAAAGGAACGATCGGGGAGAAATCTGTTACAGTAGACAACCCTGTTTCTTTCAGACAGGCACAGTTCGCTGTTCTCCAGCAAACCGAGGGTGTGATGCCATACATTGATGAGCACAGGCAGTCGCTGCAAACTCTGTATCCGAGCAAGTCACAAGCTTGGCTAGATAAAAAACATAAGGGGGAATTTGTCAACTGGTTGTGACGTCGCTTGCTTGGAATAAAGTTGGGTAATCAACTAGATGCCTTAGCCAAGGGACCTTCGAGTACATATCTTAAGTACCTAGGGTATGAGATCAATGGATTCACATTTTACACAAAAAAGCAAGATGGAAAGAGCACATACCAAAATTGTGGTGTTCGTATTGATGCTCACGATGAAAACGGCAAAGTGTAGGTGACTTACTATGGTTTCATAGAGGACATATGGGAGCTAGCCTATGGTCCGTTGAAGGCTACTCTTTTTCGCTACCAGTGGGTCTGACTCGTGGAAATCAACATTAACAGCGAAGGGTTCCCTACCATTGATCTCACTAAGACCACATACAGAGACGACCCCTTTGTCCTTGCAAGAGATGTTATGCAAGTCTTCTATGCAAGGGACAACAAAGACAAAAGGAAGGCTAAAAGTAGTCCTAGAAGGAAAAAAGGAAGATTGTCAGTGCCGATGGAGTGACGGACGAAGAAGACTACAGGGGCTATAAGGAAATGCCTCCATTCGGGGCGAACGTACCCCTACCTATCCATCAAGAGGGTGACGAACCTGCTTATGTATGGCTTGATCACAATGAGGCCCTCATTGTTGATGCACGTAAAGATAGTTAGATTATTGTTAACTATGTAATCATTATGCACATAACCGTGAAGGATGTTTGATCCTGATGAAACTCTCACCTCCTCTCTCCTCCTCGTTAATACTCTGCCAACTCAACAAATATGCCGACGTATCAAAGCAATTAATGAGAATGAAAGTTATTTAAAACTACCATTGAGACTGACCTTATTACTATTCAAACACTCGATTAGACACCGGACGTAACATTTCTAAACTTTACTCTCTGAATTTAAACACCAGCTAAATATAAATATAAATATATATGTCTAGACTTTCAATAGAAGGCCATTCTCTTCCGAGCTACTACTAGTAGTGACGGATCCACAGCTCCTCGGTGCCACTAGTCCCCAATCAGTTTGTAGTCCCTGCTCACAATACTCGAAGGAGCCCAGCCCACAGTCAGCATTGAGCAAAGGTGTAGTAGCTCCATTCCTCCTCCAACCTTAAGTTACCATTGATGTATGTGCTCTTGGAGATGTGAATGGGAATGCCTGTGGCTTGTGTGTTAATTGTTGAGTGATCCATTTACTTGATGCGTGTACTGTTCTAGTCTCCAGATCAGGCCAAGATGAAGAGGAACGCTAAGAAGGCCACGGAGAAAGAAGGTGCATAGAGAAAATTCATTTAATAAATTATAAAATAGAACAAAAAAATTTGGGCCACCTAGGACTCGAACGCGGGTCTCGAGGGCTAAGTTGAGGGGTCTTAACCATTGCGCCACTAGAAGGAGTTCGAAAGAAATCTAAAAGTTATCCTACTTAACACATAACTGCTACACCATATCACTGCCGGTTTATAGAATGGCCCGGCAGTGATGTACCCCATCACTGTCGGTTTACAATCAAAACCGGCAATGATGAGCTATTTCCAAAGTAAATTAGTAATTTATTAAAGAGAACAAAAAAATTTTGCCGCCTGGGACTCAAACATGGGTCTCGGGGGATAAGTTGAGGGGTCTTAACCGTTGAACCAGTAGGAGTTCAAAACAAAATGAAAAGTTATCCTACTTAACACCTAACTTAATACCTAACTGCTATACCACATCACTGCTAATTTGGGGAATGAACCGGCAGTGATGTACCCCAATACTGTCGGTTTACAAGCAAAACTGGCAGTGATGTACCCCATTCACTATCGGTTTTTAAACTAAAACCGACAGTGATGTGTAGATGCTCCTCACATGCGAAGTGCTCCCACTGACCACAACAGTTGGAACACTACCCCCACCTACCCCGACAACTTTAGTTCAGAAATAAAAATATACCATGACTGCTAGCCCCTATAAAATGGCCCTCGGCCAGGAGCTAGCCTCTCTATGTATGTTGGTTTCAGGCAGGCCTTATCAGCCATGATACAATGTTTTCCTCTCACAACAAACCACATATATCGTTATGCGTCATAGTCCACCAAAATGGTGCACACAAGAGGTACTAGAAGAATGCTACTGAAGATAGAGCAACACCGAAGATTGGAGATGCCATGAGGTTCACAGAGCCATCCGCTACGGTGCACATCTTGGAAAAGGACATGTATAGATAAGGTGGATTCATCGATGCCACCTTGTCATCTCCAACCGGTATAGCTCGTAGACCACCTCGGTGCTGCTGTTTGCCCCTAGTTGGTGCTAGAAGAATGCTACTGAGGTGGTTACATTATAATGTGTTGATACACATTAATTGTAACATTGACCTATAAGCAAATAGGTCTTTGTTATCATATATGGAATTTTAGTGTAAGGTATTTGTTATCGTATATGTAATTTATTTCTAATATTTTTGTTATTTTTTGTTATATTTCATTACTATCTAAATAAATGTATTGTTGTTGTTAAAACTTTCCCATTGTACTATTAAATAAATATATCATTTACATATATGCACCTTTACTGTCGGTTCTACTTACAAACTGATAGTGATATTAACTTTCACTGTCGGTTCTACTTAAAAACCGACAGTGATGTCCATGCCCCCCTTTATAAAACAAACCGCCGACCACATACATCGATCCCACCCACCCATGAACTCTCACAGTCTCATTTCTCACGTTTCACTCTCACTTCTCAAGAAATCCACTCTCTCTACGTGATTTGGTCATGGCTCCTGCATTTTTCAATGGTATTGATATGTTATCTTCTCCAATATTCTATCTATATGCATTCGATCTATATTTAATTATGTTGCCACATTTTACTTGGAAGAATTTTTTGTGCATATATTTTATGTTCATATTTTTTTGGCATTTTATCGATCAGGTGGTATGAACAACGGACCTTCCCCACCACAAGAACCAGGTTTCCACCGTGGCGATGAGTCATTCGCTCCTAATGTGGCCATTCCATGGTTCCCTATTCCAGCTATTGTATGAAATATTTTCCAACATCTTTTGTTTTTTGATGCTAACAAATAAGTGTAATTAGTTTAATATCATTGTTGCATACATATATGTCGCAGACTATATCTCCAATAGATTGGCTGCGAACATCACTTAGCTGGTTCTTTATCTCAGACATCATCGAGAACACAACATCTAATGCAAGTGGTCAGCTATGGACGTGTGAACTCAGTTTTTCCATCCCTTTGTGGGGTGCAAATCATCAGAACCATATCCACAAGACGGGAAGACAGAGTCTGGACGAGATAAGCGCCCAATTCAGTGTCGTGCGCATCTGTTTAGAGGCACTTCAATGTGTTTGCTATGATGTTCCTGATTTCTCACAATTCAAGGCACTTGCTTTGAATGCTAGTGACATCCCCGTCCAACAAGCAAATGAATGGTTTGCGAGCTACAACCATGCGGATGTGGTAAAATGGTCACTTATACCTAAGTCATGGTTATTTATTGTTTATTATTGTAATAACATTCTCTAATTTTTTTCTTTTTCTCCACATGCAGATTGTGCTCCAGGACCTTACCTATGCTGCATGTGGCTTATGGGGTGTTCTAGACCAAGCTACGGAGCAACTCAGGTATGATTGGGACTTCTGCAATGGCAACCTCAGCCAGCTGACTGTAGAAGGACGCCACTACTGCATAAGGATTACTAACAGGGGCAATGGTCATTCAGTAGGTTACATCTATGGCTAACCATTCTTTCGGTATTGTGAGGCATGAGAGAGTGCACTCATACGGGCATTAGACTTCATCAATACAAGCGGATACATAATCCGTGACATCAATTACCATATATGGCTACAGAGGCATGTTTGTGTGCGTGGCCCGATCGAACCCGGTAGTTATTCCGATAGTAATTAATATTTATTAGGTTGTTGTCAAGGTCGTAGTTTAATTGGGTTCTAATTTTAATTTGTACGGCTTTGTGTGTTTAATTATTGCCATGCATGTAATTTGTATAACATGTGTTGGGCAACTAGAAATATACATTCTAGTGTCGTATTCATCTCAAATTTTTTCTTAGGCTTGCACATGCCATGTGTGAAGGAAACACCTAGTTTTGGATTTTCTAGAGATGGTTTGCTACTTTCTGAGGTTTAATTGAATTTCTGCGCGATGACACTGTTTAATTATAGGTTGAACTGTGTCTACCCATGAAAAGATCCGGAATGGTGCTAAACTTTTACATATGCTCTAATGTGCCGTAGGGATAATAATTTTGTGGAGGTGGATGACAAAATCAATTGGGTCCAAGAAGAAATTCACCCTCTTTTGTCTCATTCAGCACAGAGAAAAATATAATAAATAAAAAAACTGATCAGAAAAACCTCAGATCCTATGTGGGGTCTTAATTTGGGTGTACATGCTTGTCAAAAAAACGTCAAGTTATTTCGACATAGGTGGAGTATACTTGCTTCACAGAGGTACATGTGCCTTTTCATCGAACCACGACTATACACATTGGTTATCAAGGTTTCTGTGGTTCATAGGCATTTCAGTGTCGTATTATTCTCAAACTTTTTCTTAGGCTTGCACATGCCACGTGTGAAGGAAACACCAAGTTTGGAATTTTCTGGAGATGGTTTGCTACTTTCTGAGGTTTAATTGAATTTCCGCGCGACGAGACATTTAATTATAGGTTGAACCGTGTCTACCCACGAAAAGATCCGGAATGGTGCCAAACTTTTACACATGCTCTAATGTGCCCTAGGGATAAGAATTTTGTGGAGGTGGATGACAAAATCTATTGGGTTCAAGATGAAATTCACCCTCTTTTATCTCATTCGGCATAGAGAAAAATATAATAAATTAAAAGACTCATCAGAAAAACCTCAGATCCTGTGTGGGGTCTTAAATTGGGTGTACATGCTTGGCAAAAAAATTTATAGCCATTTCGACATTAGGCGGAGTATAGATGCTTCACAAAGGTACATGTGCCCTTTCATTGAACCATGACTGTACACAGGTTATCAAGGTTTATTTGGTTCATACGCATTCCGGTGTCGTATTGGTCTCAAACTTTTTCTTAGGCTTGCACGTGCCACGTGTGAAGGAAACACCAAGTTTGAGATTTTCCAGAGATGGTTTGCTACTTTCTGCGGTTTAATTTAATTTCCGTGCGACAAGACCGTTTAATTATAGGTTGAACTAAGTCTACCTACGAAAAGATCCAGAATGATGCCAAACTTTTACATAGGCTCTAATGTGCCCTAGGGATAAGAATTTTGTGGAGGTGGATGAAAAAATCTATTGGGTCCAAGATAAAATTCACCCTCTTTTGTCTCATTCGACACACATAAAAATATAATAAATAAAAAACTGATCAGAAAAACCTAAGATCCTGTGTGGGGTCTTAATTTGGGTGTACAAGCTTGCCAAAAAAATTTCAATCCATTTCAACAGAGGAATACATATGCTTCTATTTATTCAGTATATAAAAGAAAATTTTTAATATATATAAACATCACTGTCGGTTTCGGCATTGATAAGAAAAAACCGACAGTGATACTGGTTATCACAGTTGGTTTATTTTAAAAACAGGCAGTGATATTTAAAAAATTAAAAAAATTGTGCCAGCCCTCGGGTCCGAGCTCGGGTCTCGGGCTACAGAGTTCAGAGACTTAACCGTTGTGCTAGTATAGGATGTGTGCTTAGGGTTATTTACTTTTTCCTTTTGACCTTGAGGATGCTTAATAAATTATAAAATAGAACAAAAAATTTGGGCCGCCTGGGACCGAACACGGGTCTCGGGGGCTAAGTTGAGGGGTGTTAACCGCTGTGCCAGCAGGAGGAGTTCGAAACAAAACAAAAAGTTATCCTACTTAACACCTAACTGCTACACCATATCACTGTCGGTTTGGGGAATGACTCGGCAGTGATGTACTCCATCACTGTCGGTTTAAAATGAAAATCGGTAGTGATGAGCTATTTCCCTAAGTAAATTAATAATTTATAAAAAAACAAAAAAAATTGGGCCGCCTGGGACTCGAACACGGGTCTTAGGGGCTTGGTTGAACGGTCTTAACCGTTGAGATAGTCGAAGGAGTTCGAAACAAAATGAAAAGTTATAATACTTAAGATCTAACTGGTAAACCACATCACTACCGGTTTGGAGAATGACCCGGCAGTAATGTACACCATCACTGTCGGTTTGGGGAGTTACCCAGCAGTGATGTACCCCCATCACTGTCGGTTTTGACTTACAACCGGCAGTGATGAGATACTGGTATAAAAGAGGCGTGGGTTGAAATTATCCAAATTCATTTCAACCCCGCACTAACTCCTCCCCTCGCGCCATCGGAGCACCACCCCGCGCCGGAGCACCGCCCCACGCCGTCCACCGCCCCACGCCAGAGCACCGCCCAACGCCGAAGCACTACCCTAGGAGCACCGCCCCACGCTGTCCACTGCCCAAGCTGGAGCACCGCGTCATCCGTGCCCTCGTTCGTCATCCACGATGCCGACCATGCCCCTCTTCCTTCCCGGTGAGTGCGTTCAGGAGCACTCCCACCGCCGAGGCCTTTAGGAGCGCGCAGACAGCTACTTTCCCTCCCCCATGGTGAGTGCGTGGCTCACTGCTCGCTGTGTGTTTGATAAAATGCCCCACGGTGTTAGCGCCTCATAGTAGCGCTTCTCCCTCCTGGTTCCTACCTTCCACCACCTATGGCTAGTAACATTGCTGATTTTTTGTATCACCCACATCACACGTATAATCATGGTCATCTCAACTCCATCTTCCGTGAGTATTAGTGGTCTCCTTAGACCACATAGGCTCGGATGCCAGGTAAAGGAAAAAAGTAGGGACCTCGGTGGCTTCGTGGATTGCTAGATAGAGCACGGGATGAGTAAAGTGACCGAGTCACAAGATGGCATAACATGGAGTGGTTGGGACAAGAAGAAAGTGACAAATATACACTATGTTAGGAAAAATTAGTTTGAATACATCCACTCCTATGTGTATTATAGTTTTTTAAGATAGTTGACAGTGTATGCCCACATTGATGATGCTATTAGGGTATGTTTGTTTGTTCAGGTAAGAATCCTAGGCATCCAATTTTTAAATGTCTAGAACGAAAAATAAAGAACTGCCTTGTGACTTCGGAGAGCATTTGCTGGTTTTTTATGAGCTTTCTAGCATCCTTACTAAGATAGTCTTTTCTAGTAGATTTTAGATGATTACTGATGATGATGTATTGTGTGGATTTTATTAAGATATGACTATATAAGTCAATTTCAACTTCCTCCAAAATTCATAAACCAATCGGTATAATGACTATTGGGAGCAATGAAGAATTTGGTTATTCATCTTGCACATGAGCAATACTGACAATGTATTGCCGAACAATGTTCTTACTCTTAAGCTTCCCTAGTTCCGTGAGTTACTATTACCACTTACCACATGCCTAATTTACTTAAATGTATAGGCAACCATGGCATGGTATGTAGTGCATGTTGGTCACATGTCTGGGATTTATGGAACCTGGGAAGATTGCTATGCTCAAGTCAATCGCTACCCTGATAATTTGCACAAAAAGTACAACACAGAAGCTGAAGCTTTGAGGGCCTACTATAGTCATCTGACCTACCTTGCAAACCATGGGCAACCGACCTACAATGGTCCAATGAATGCAAACCATGGCCATCCGCTGGCACTGGAGATTGAAGAGAAGCCACCCACCGGAGATGTGAAGATTAGGAGAATTGCTCCTTAGACTTGGAAAGATGTCATGCTTTTATTTATGGCTATGGTTATTGCTTTTCTTATTTGGATGTTGATGTAGGCTTAGTTTCGCAGAACAGTAGGTGGACTTTGTTGTATGTGGTCAATCAAATAATGAATTTCACTACAAAAAAATTGGTTTGTATGACATAAGCACACTGTCATGGTAAGTACAAAATTGGTCATAAAAAGTGTCTTATGACAAAAAAGTAGTGTCATGCCAGTCGTCATATAATGACCGTCACATAATGTACCTTGTGACGATAATATTGAGAACCGTCACAAAATGTTATGACCTTTTTGTGACGGTTGTGTCTTTCCGTCACATATTGTTATATTTTATGACGACTGTAACTGTCACATATTGGTCAGTCAATGCATCACCTAATGTATGAAACGTCATAAATGGTACGTGCAAGGATAGTCTCAGATAAGTTTTTTTGACGACACAGAAACGTCGTATATAAGTATGTGGATTTTATGATGCCTAGATTTTGTCTTGTTTTGTATGGTAGTTAGAGACATTTTGAGATGACTGTATGGCATCACAAATTGTCCTCTCACTCATGACGAGCGTGGCAGCCATATTCAGTGACGATACACTGATCTTTCATCACAGCTCATAAAAGCATAATACACATATATATCAGCCAAGCTATCATCCACAACATTCTCATCACAAGTCATAAATCATACACAATTTAGTCAAGCCATCATGCATACACATAAATTCAAGACTAGAAGACAGTGGTTCAACATGTTCCAGCACACTTGTTCCACCACGTAGGTTCCAAGTTCCATCAGGCATGTTCCACCACAAGAGGTTCAAACATACAGAGGTTCCACCACAAAGGTTCAAACATACAAATAGATTGCACATACTTTTGACAAAGTTCCAACCATAGAGTAAGTTCTAGCAAGGTAGCAAAAGCTTAGGCAAAGGCATCATCCTCAGACACTGCATTCATACCTACCTCAATCTTTCTGAAGTTTCAGGACAGCTCGTAGCAGTGCATTAGTCTCTTCAAACTTGGTATGCATCCCCTTCACTTCCTTTTGGGACAGCTCGTAGCAGGCAAGGACATCATCTTCAAACTTTGGTTTTCTTCAAGTGTGGCCTATTGAGCTTGAAGCTGTGCTTGCAACTCTTCCTGCTTCCTAGTAGCTTCCTCTCTTTCTGCTTGGAGTGTTTCCTCAAACTGAGCTTGCAGGCGTGCTTGTGCGGCCATCGATGTGGACCGGCCAGTCTTCGATGGTCGAGGGACACCAATGTTTGGAAGGAAGGTGGAAGCATGGCTGATCTAGCTGAGACAGTCAAGAACAACCTTGGAGGGAGACTTTTGTTCTTCTCCTTCTTCTGGCTCTCTTTCCTTCTCTGCAACCATTTGTTCCTACATAAAATGAATCCACTTAATAACAAGGCCATACAACAGTGTTGAACCAGGCATTTACTTGAGTGCAGTACATGCATGTATCCATTGATTTTGTAACTTACATATATTTCATTTGCAAGAGGAGTATGACCATTTTGGGGACTACTCATACATTCCCCAAAGAAATCAACATCATCTGGCTCCATGTTGTTGTACTTAGTCCTCTGCAGCATGTTAAAAACTTAGGATATAAGATTAGCCATAGATTATTTCTACATGCCAACAGCAAGATGCCAAAATATGTATGCACTACAGATCATACAAGTATTTTCCTCTAGATTTTTTATGCCAACAACAAATACAATCACTAGCAAAGTCAACTAATTACTGATAGTTCATGAAAAACAACACATGAACATGCATCAATGCAACCCAGATAGATCAAGAATAATAACTTGGCCTAAATAACACCTACTACTGATGATGATCATCTCTGATGACATAGCAATTCCTCTTGTAGATTTTAGTTTCAAATGGTCACCATAAAAGAATTGGAGCCTAAACACATGTCTCTTTCTCGGGGTTGATGAAGATGGAGTCTCTTTTCTCAGGGCTAATGAAGATGGAGTCAGACGAGGAGGAATAGAAGGAGACCTCTGTCTTCTCGGGGGTGATGGCTCTAGATGTGGAGGGGAGTGATCTCTGTTGGGAGATGGAGAGTGATCATCGTGGGTGGGCGAAGACTTGTAGTCGTCCTCATCATCAGAGGACAAATGATGGTCAAGCTTAATGAAGCACTTGCACCAGGCCACTTGGGAGCCCTTGTTTTGACCAAGTTTCGGACTGTCTTCCGCTATGGGGTACTCAATGGGTATCTTGTTAAACTTCTTATTAAGTATTCTGTCAATGGTGACGCGAGCGTACCCCAGTGGAATTGGGTAGCCATTAATTGTCCCGTCTCCCACAGGCCAAGCCAGGCTAAGCGCCACCTTGTCCTTTGTCCATTCCTGACGGATGTACAACCTGACATTGATGGGTTTAGTGATGTCGTCCACCGGATGAGGCATATTCACCTCTTCTTCATCGAGCGTGGTCGATCAGCAGCTGCTGCAACCCCTAAACTGTGGGCTAAAGGTAGTAGGAGTAGGGTTTTGTGGTACTACTGACCCCTTGGACAGCAAAATTTGCTCGACTCATGCTTCAACGGTCGCCTCAATCCGTGCTTCCATTCTATCTTCCATCTCTTTTAGTCTCCTCAAATACTCTACCTCCTGTTCCGCTCTACCCCTCGAGCGGCTCTAGTAAGTGTTAGATTCTTGGGGGAATGCTAGTTTCTAAGGAACAACACCGGTTCCTCTAGTGTGACCAGGGTGCTCCTTGGTTTTGAGTGCTTGGGTGAGCACGTCTTTCTCCCTATTAGAAGTGCGAGTCCCTTGCCTCACCTCCTCAGTTACCTGGGAGATCCTTTGGATGACTTCGCTCATGGGTTGATTTGAGGAGCAAAAGCTCCCATCCTCGGCATGCTGTACATTTCTCCCCATACAGTATAATACCGATCTAGGCTCCCAATCGGCGGTCTCAACCTCAATGCCTTCCTCAGCAAGGTGATCCATCTTTTGAAGTTTTGCTTCAAATTCTGGCATCTTTTTGGCGTAGCCACGAGAGCCGAGATGATGAGGATTCATCGTTTCTGTGAATTCTCCTTATTCTTCCTGCTCAGTTCTAAGTACTCCTTGGATAACCTATATTCCTTGAAATCCTGCCAGAAGTCCTTCTGCTTGCTAAACTATCCACCATCGAAATCTGGTTCTTTATTTTGGAGGACAAAATTCTTGTACAATGTCCCCTTGAAATTCTTGAAGCATGTCCCCATGATTTCTTTTGCTTTTTTCTTGACTAACTCCCTGTCATACTCGGCTAGGAAAGTGAAATACTCTAGGATCTTGACATTCCATATGTAATCCTTCTCGCTTTCGGGAACCCTCCACCGGTCATCATCTTTCCCAATCCACTTCCTATACTTAATCAGGATGAAGTCCCTAACAAGTAACCCGAGGATAGTCTTGTATTTGGTCAAAGCTATAGGCGGTGAGAGTGGATCCCCGAATTCATTGAACTCAGTAATATGCCAGTGTGCATTCCTACCAATAGGAATCTTTGCCACGCCTCGCTTGGATCTAGCCTTCCTGCTACCTGAACCCTCTAGCTCCTCGGTCGGCGGAGGCTCCTGCTAGAGACACCAAGTAAGCTATGACCCTCTCAATTGATTAGCGTGTGTGGCTACATAGTCACATGATACCAAAGTTACCTGTCCATCTTGGTCATTTTGACCCAGATTGAGCAGGCCGGACGGGGTACATGGCTGCTCGTTCTCACCGACCTGATTGACACCGTCACCGTTTGTTGGATCATGCGGCTCTCCCGTCCAATGATATCAACTGCTTCTTATTGCCGATCTGTTCTTTAGCGATGGGGTAACAGGCGATGATGAGTCATGGCTGTGACACGATCATGGTTAGTTTTGGCCACGGACAACTACTAATAGCATATGTTCATATATATAATATGTTTAATGCAAAGTCTAATAATAAGTCCACATACAACAAAGTCAAATAATAGCATATGTTCACCTAGAACAAATTCATTGTTTGATTGACCACATATAACAAAGTCTACCTACTGTTCTACGAAACTAAGCCTACATCAACTTCCAAATAAGAAAAGCGATGACCATAGCCATAAATAAAAGCATGACATCTTTCCAAGACCAAGGAGCAATTCTCCTAATCTTCACATCTCCAGTGGGTAGCTTCTCTTTGATCTCTAGTGCCAGCGGATGGCCATGGTTTGCATTCATTGGACCATAGTAGGCCGGTTGCCCATGGTTTGCAAGGTAGGCCAGATGACTATAGTAGGCCCTCAAAGCTTCAGCTTCTGTGTTGTATTTTTTATGCAAATTACCAGGGTAGCGATTGGCTTGAGCATAGCAATCTTCCCAGGTTCGATAAATCCCAGGCATGTGACCAACATGCACTACATACCATGCCATGGTTGCCTATACATTAAAGTAAATTAGGCATGTGGTAAGTGGTAATGGTAACTCACTGAACAAGAGTTATTATTCAAGTTATAAAGCCAAACTAAATCTATTTAATGTTCTTTATCCTTGACATGATAAAAAATTACCTCAATAATTGGACTGTTTATTATTCGGAGGTCAATGTGGTTTAGTAATCATACTTGCTGCTGCTGCAGAGCCAATTTTTAAAGTTGTTTTTAACTTTATTTCTAGAACAAACATCTATAGATGCCTTTTTTTAAGCATGCTATACATTCCATCAAAATCAATTGACACTCTACCTATAGCGATTATACCTGTACACATTTGATAAGAATCCATCATTGCTTAAGCAAGAGCAGAAATTCTTATCTAACTCTTACATAAACAGAACACTCCCTACCGTCACAAATAAGATGTCCACAGTCATTAACGTGTACCTTTGACTGCTAGTTTCCATTGCTTGAAATAATTACAAAGTACAGAGATATCATAACATTCTACAACTACTATTCGTGATAGATATTCTCATATCATTGTCACATATTCAATCTAACTATGTCAAGAGGTGTTGATGATCAATGTTTAAATACTTAGACTACACACAGTGCAAAAGGTCACTTAGTTGTGACTCGAGGGAATACCTTGTTGTGACAACATGCAAATAACACCAATGGTTCTTAAACAATTTAGGGCCATGATTACTAGGTCCTCAACAAATCAATAGGTAGCATAATCTCTTTAGGGAAAAACTAACTAGTTTATGTAACATCATGTACATACAAGGATAGCTAAACTAAGGAGTAACAGCATGTAACTCAATCGAATAGGAATCGGCTGCTATTGGGAAGACAACAACCGTGGGGCATTTCATCAAACACTTAGCTAGCAGTGAGCCACGCACTCACCGTGGGGGTGGGAAAGCAGCTGTCTGTGTGCTCCTGAAGGCCTCAGTGGTGCTCCGGCATGGGGCGGTGGATGGCGTGGGTAGTGCTCTGGCGTGGGGCGGTGCACGGGCATCGGCGTCGAAGAAGAGGAGCGAGGGGCTAGGAACAGCGGCGTGGGGGGGTGGTGGACGGGTGCTCTGGCGTGGGGTGGTGCACGGGTGTCGGTGTCAAAGAAGAGGGGCACGGGGCTAGGAACGGTGGCCGGGGGGGTGGTGGACGGGTGCTCCGGCGTGGGGCGGTGCATGGGCGTCGACGTCGTAGAAGAGGAGCGCGGGGCTGGGAACGGTTGGTGCGGGGTTGAAATTTGGATAATTTCAACCTACGCCGGGCTTTTATACCAGACCTTATCACTATCGGTTCTAATTATAAACCGATAGTGATGGGGTACATCACTACCGGTTGTAAGTCTAAACCGATAGTGATGTAGAAATATCACTGCCGGGCCATTCTTTAAACCGGTTCTAACATAAGTAAGTTATCTTTTCCACTTCTTTCAAATACCTCCTTCTAGCTCAATGGTTAAGACCCCGTAACTTAGCCCCCGATTCCCGTGTTCGAATCCCGAGCGACCCAATTTTTTTGGTTTAATTTTATAATTTATTAAGTGGTCTAAAGGTCAAAAAAAATAAACCTTGGCACACATCCTATACTAGCGCAGCGGTTAAGTCTCTAAACTCTGTAGCCCGAGACCTGAGCTCAAACCCGAGGGCTGGCACAATTTTTTTAATTTTTTTATATATCACTGTCGGTTTTCAAAATAAACCGACAGTGATAACTAGCATCACTGTCGGTTTCTTCTCATCATTGCCAGTTTTTTGAAACCGACAGTGATGTTTATATATATTAAAAAATTCTTTTATATACTGAATAAATAGAAGCATATGTATTCCTATGTCAAAATGGCTTGAAATTTTTTTGGTAAGCTTGTACACCTAAATTAAGATCTCATAAAGGATCTTAGGTTTTTCTAATCATTTTTTATTTATTATATTTTTTCTGTGTGCTGAATGAGACAAAAGAGAGTGAATTTCATCTTGGACCCTATAGATTTTTTTTCATCCACCTCCACAAAATTCTTATCCCTAGGGCACATTAGAGCCTATGTAAAAGTTTGGCACCATTCCAGATCTTTTCGTGGGTAGACTCACTTCAACCTATAATTAATCGGTGTCGTCGTGCGGAAATTCAATTAAACCTCCGAAAGTAGCAAACCATCTCCGAAAAATCCCAAACTAGGTGTTTTCTTCGCATGTGGCACGTGCAAGCCTAAGAAAAAGTTTGAGACCAATACGACACCAGAATGCGTATGAACCATAGAAACCTTGATAACCTATGTGTATAGTCATGGTTCGATGAAAACGCACATGTACCTCTGTGAAGCATGTATACTCCGCCTATTTCAAAATGGCTTGAATTTTTTTTGACAAGCATGTACACCCAAATTAAGACCCCACATAGGATCTAAGGTTTTTCTAATCATTTTTTTATTTATTATATTTTTTTCTATGCCGAATGAGACAAAAGAGGGTGAATTTCATCTTGGACCCAATAGATTTTTTCATCCACCTCCACAAAATTCTTATCCCTAGGGCACATTAGAGCCTGTGTAAAAGTTTGGCACCATTCTGGATCTTTTTGTGGGTAGACTCAGTTCAACCTACAATTAAATGGTGTCATCGTGCGGAAATTCAATTAAACCTCAGAAAGTAGCAAACCATCTCTGAAAAATTCCAAACTTGGTGTTTCCTTCACACGTGGCACGTGCAAGCCTACGAATAATTTTGAGACCAATATGACACTGAAATGCCTATGAACCACAAAAACCTTGATAACCTATGTGTATAGTCATGGTTCGATGAAAAGGCAAACATACCTGTGTGAAGCATGTATACTCTGCCTATGTTGAAATGGCTTGAAATTTTTTTGGCAAGCATGTACACCCAAATTAAGACCCCACTTAGGATCTTAGATTTTTCTGATCATTTTTTATTTATTATATTTTTCTCTGTGCCAAATGAGACAAAAGAGGGTGAATTTCATCTTGGACATAATAGATTTTTTTCATCACCTCCACAAAATTCTTATCCCTAGGGCACATTAGAGCCTGTGTAAAAGTTTGGCACCATTCCGGATCTTTTCGTGGGTAGACTTAGTTCAACCTATAATTAATAGGTGTCGTCGCGCGGAAATTCAATTAAACCTCAGAAAGTAGCAAACCACCTCCGAAAAATCTCAAGCTTGGTGTTTCCTTCACATGTGGCACATGCAAGCTTGAGAATAATTTTGAGACCAATACGACACCGGAATGTATATTTCTAGTGGCCCAACAAATGTTACACGAATTACATGCATGACAATAATTAAACACACAAAGTCGTACATATTAAAATTAGAACCCAATTAAACTACGACCTTGAAAACCTAACTAAATAAACATTAATTACTATTGGAATCATTGTCGGGATCGATCGGACCACGCACACTAACATGCCTCTGTAGCCATATATGGTAATTGATGTCACAGATTATGTATCCGCTTGTATCGATGAAGTCCAATGCCCATGTGAGTGCACTCTCTCGTGCCTCACAATACCGAAAGAATGGTCGGCCATAGATGTAACCTACTAAATAACCACTGCCCCTGTTAGTAATCCTTATGCAGTACTAGCGTCCTTCTATAGTGAGCTGGCCGAGGTTTCCATTGCAGAAGTCCCAATCATACCCGAGTTGCTCTGTAGCTTGGTCTAGAACGGCCCACAAGCCACTTGCAGCATAGGTAAGGTCCTGTAGCGCAATCTGCATGTGGAGAAAAAGAAAAAAATTAGAGAATGTTATTACAATAACAAACAACAAATAACCACGACTCAGGTATAAGTGACCATTTTACCACATCCGCATGGTTGTAGCTCACAAACCATTCGCTTGCTTGCGAGGCGGGGATATCACCAGCATTCAAAGCAAGTGCCTTGAAGTGTGAGAAATCAAGCACATCATAGCAAATATGTCGAAGTGCCTCTAAACAGATGCGCATGGCACTTAATTAGGCGCTTATCACATCCGGGTTCTATAATCTCGTCCCGTGGATATGGTTCCGATGATTTGAACCCCTCACAGGGATGAAAAAACTGAGTTCACACGTCCATAGCTGACCACTTGCATTAGATGCCGTGTTCTCGACAATGTCTGAGATAAAGAACCAACTAAGTGCTGTTCATAGCCAATCTATTGGGGATATAGGCTACGACACATATGCATGCAACAATGATATTAAACTAATTACACTTATTTGTTAGCATCAAAAAACAAAAGATGTTGAAAAATATTTCATACAATAGCTGGAACAGGGAACTGTGGAATGGCCACATTAGGAGCGAATGGTTCATCACAAGGGTGGAAACATAGTTCTTGTGGTGGGGGAGGTCCGTTGTTCATACCACTTGATCGATAAAATGCAAAAAAAAGAACATAAAATATATGCACAAAAAAATTCTTTCAAGTAAAATGTGGCAACATAATTAAATATAAATCGAATGCAAGGAATAAGAATATATATAAATGTAGAATGCAAAGAAACATGAATATAAATATAGATCAAATGAATATAGATAGAATATTGGAGAAGACAACATATCAATACCATTGAAAAATGTAGGAGCCATGACCAAATCACGTAGAGAGAGAGTGGATGTCTTGAGAAGTGAGAGTGAAACGTGAGAAATGAGACTGAGAGAGTTCATGGGTGGGTGGGATCGATGTATGTGGCTAGCAGTTTGTTTTATATAGGGGTGCATGGACATTACTGCCGGTTTTTAAATAGAACCGATAGTGAAGGTGGCTATCACTGCCGGTTTCTAAATAGAACCGACAGTGACGGTGCATATATGTAAAAGATATATTTATTTAGATACTACAGTGGGAAAGTTTTAACAAGAACAATATATTTATTTAGATAGTAATGAAATACATCAAAAAATTACAAATAAGTTACATATACGATAACAAAGACCTTACACTAAAATTCTATATACGATAGTGAATTGGGCCTTCTGTATCGGTTTGAGCAATCGACTGTGATAGAAGCTATCACTGCCGGTTTTAAAACCAAAACCGGCAGTGAAGGGTCCTGTCGCCAACTTTTAGTAAAAAAATATAAAAAAACATTGTCAGTTTGGAGCCTGCCATCACAGCCTTTTTGTAAAAATATTAAAAAGTTTGGCCCCCCTGAGATTCGAGCGCGGGTCGCGGGGTCGAGAGTGCGCGGCCTTAACCACTGAGTTAGGATAGGGAGTTTGGTTAGAATGGTTTTATTTTTTTCTTTTATTCCATCATAATAAACTACTAAATAATAAATGCAAAATCAAAAAAGTTTGGCCCACTTGGGATTCCAGCGCGGGTCTCAGGGTACGGAGTGCGCGGCCTTAACCGCTAAGCTAGGGTAGGGAGTTCTCTTAGTTTGATTTTCTTTATTTATTTATTAATAGAAATAATGCAGAGTGTTTGTGAACATCATCTTAATATTTGATTACATAGTCAATAATTAAATTGTAGAGATGCGCACAAAATATAAATTAAATATTCAGTGCGAATTACTGATACAACGTCTGCATAATGATTACATAGTTAACAATAATCTAACTATCTTTAGGTGCATCAACATTGAGGGCCTCATTGTGATCAATTCGTACGTAAGCAGGTTCGTCACCCTCTTGAATGATAGGTAGGGGTACGTTCGCCCCGAATGAAGGCATTTCCTGATAGCCCCTGTAGTCTTCTTTGTCCGTCACTCCATCGACACCGACAATCTTCCTTTTCCCTTCTAGGACTACTTTTAGCCTTCCTTTTGTCTTGTTGTCCCTTGTATAGAAGACTTGGATAACATCTCTTGCAAGGACAAAGGGGTCGTCTCTGTATGCGGTCTTAGTGAGATCAACGGTAGTGAACCCTTCGCTGTTAGTGTTGATTTCATCGAGCCAGACCCACTGGCAGCAAAAAAGAGCTGCCTTCAATAGACCGTAGGCTAGCTCCCATATCTCCTCTATGGAACTATAGTATGTCGCTTGCACGTTGCCGTTTTCATCGTGAGCATCAAAACGAACACCACAATTTTGGTACGTGCTCTTTTCATCTTGCTTTTTTGTGTAAAATGTGAATCCATTGATCTCATACCCTTGTTACTTAAGATATGTACTCAAAGGTCCCTTGGCTAAGGCATCCAGTTGATTACCCAACTTTGTTCCAAGCAAGCGACATCGCAATCAGCTGACAAATTCCTCCTTATGTTTTTTATCCAACCAAGCATGTGACCTGCTCGGATATAGAGTTTGCAGCAATTGCCTATGCTTGTCAATGTATGGCATCACACCCTTAGCTTGCTGGAGAACAGTGAACTGTGCCTGTCTGAAAGAAACAGGGTCATCTACTATAACAGATTTCTTCCTGATCGTTCCATTGCCACATAGTCTTCCCTCGTGACGAGATTCTAGAACTCCGACCTTTTTTATGTCCAGATAATATGTGCAGAACTCAATGGCCTCCTCCGTTGACCATCCTTCAACCATGCCCCCTTCTGGCTTGAATCTATTCCTAACATATCTCCTAAAAACTTTCATCAATCTTTCGAAAGGGAACATCTGATGCAGGTACATTGGGCCACGGGCTCTAATTTGGTCAACAAGATGAATGAGTAGATGCAATGAGATATCAAAGTAAGTTGGCGAGAAATACATCTCAAGCCTACCGAGAGTTTCGGCTATGTCCCACTATAGATGCTCTAGCGTGGACACATCAATGACCTTTTTTGAGATCGTGTTGAAGAACGAGGAAAGCTTTATGATTGGGGCGTGGACCTTTGGGGGGAGGATACCACGCAGGGCAACAGGGAGCAGCTGAATCATAATGACATGACAGTCATGGGCCTTCATAGGGCCATAGTTGAACTAGAGTTCTCTTATGTTCACTAGCCTCTTCGGGTTCGCATAGTAGCCCGTCGGGACTTTGAGTTCATTGAAGAAAGAAATAAGCGCACGCTTTTCTTCCTTCTTCAATGTCCATGACGCAACCGGAAGTTTGAACTGTCCATTCTCTATCTCTACGGGATGCAACTCCTTCCTGATTCCCAAGTGTTGCATGTCCAGGCGTGTGGCTAGTGAATCCTTTGATGTCCCCCCGGTGTCCATCAAGGTGTTAAGAGTGTTAGCGCACACGTTTTTAGTAATGTGCATGGGATCAAGACAGTGGCGTACACTCAGAAATGGCCAGTAAGGTAGTTTCCAGAAAACCGATTTTTTCTTCCAAACGCTCCCATCAGGCACTGCTACTACATTGTCCCCCTTCCTAAGGACAACCTCTAGTTTGTTGAGTTCTTGAAGTATCGCAGGCCTGTCTCGATATTTTGGAGCTAAGCGTTTCTCAATAGTACCATTGAAATCTTTTCTATTCCTACGGTAAGGTTGTTCCTTAGGTAGGAACCTACGGTGTCCCATATAAACTATCTTTGAGTTATTTGGTAGATTTACCGCATCGGTGTCGTCCAAGCACTCGACACATCCAATATAGCCTTTTGTCTTTTTTCGGACAACGAACCTGGACCTGGCAGGTTGGTGATTGTAGCGATAAGTAATCCATTGATCGTGACATGTTCCTTTTTGTACTCATCCCAAACATCTGGCACACCATTTTCAAAGATCTCCACTAGTTCATCGATCACTGGTTCCAGAAACACATCGATGTCATTCACAGGCTGTCTTGGCCCTTAGATCAGTAGTGGCATCTTGATGTACGACCGCTTCATATAGACCTAAGGTGGAAGGTTTTATATACAGAGCGTCACTGGCAAGGTGCTATGATTGCTTCTAACCTGGTCGAAAGGATCCATC
This sequence comes from Miscanthus floridulus, assembly GCF_019320115.1. Taxonomy (NCBI): domain Eukaryota; kingdom Viridiplantae; phylum Streptophyta; class Magnoliopsida; order Poales; family Poaceae; genus Miscanthus; species Miscanthus floridulus. The sequence goes on from NC_089589.1 coordinate 105,899,173, forward strand.
CCATCTGTGCTCAAAGCAAACCAAAGGTGCCTTACCTCTCCACCGATGTCCTTATAGAACATAGTATTGACAGTCCTCCAGTCATACCCATCGGCGGGGTGCCTCATCATTGTATCTTTCTTACGCTCTTCGCCATGCCAGCGCAACAGCTTGGCTGACTTTGCACATGCAAACAACCTATGCACCAGGGGAGCTATAGGGAAATATCAAACGACCTTTACGGGACCTCCTCTGGTCTTGGTACCCTCATCTAACGGCCCTTCCTTGTACCGTGGAGCTTCACACTTGGGGCACTTGTCCAAGTCTTTGTATTTTTGTCCATGGTACGATATGCAATCATTGGAACACGCATGGATTTTTTCAACCTCGAGGCCTATGGGGCAGATCATTTGCTTGGCCAAGTATGTCTTTTCTGGCAACTCATTTTTTTCTAGGAGCATTTTCATTATTATACCTAACAACTGATCGAAGCCTTTATCGCTCAATCCGTTTGTCGATTTGAACTCTAACAGCATGATGTCGGCTTCCAGATTGCTCATTGGACAATTCCTATACAATGGTGTTTTGCCATCTTGTCTCATTTTCTCTAGCTTTCTCAGCTGTCTTTCACTAAGACATCCGGTCTCTACATTACGTAGCAGCTGAGAAATGCCATCGTTATCCTCGGTGTCGTCAGCTAGCGTGTTACTAAACACATTATTAACTATGGCCATAGGTTCCGTCAGGCATGTCCACATCATCATCGTTTTCCTGCAGAACATTCACACCAACCTCGCCATGCATAGTCCTTATCGTATAGTTTGGCATGAACCCCCTGGTAATCAAGTGCGATCATATAGACTCAATTTGACAAAAGTTCCTATGATTCTTGCAATCTTTGCAAGGGCAGAAGACAGGGTTCCCATTCCTAGCATGGGCTTTGGCATCGGTGATAAACTGGCTGACACCATGCATGTACCGCTTGTCCGTTTGGGACAAACGCATCCACTCTTGATCCATCTCTGCACAAAAAAATACTGAGACAGTAATTACAAAGAATTAATAAGAAATTGAGCTTCATGAACAACAATTGTAGCTCGAAAGTACCATTTTTGGAAAACATTATTGTACACTAATTATTGAAAAATTGAAATTGGTAGCTCCAGCCCTGTAAATTGAAAATAGTAGTAAAAAATAGTTATTGCACAATATTGAAGAACAACTATTCTACTCTACTTTTAAGAACTAATTATAGCATCACATACTAACAATGACGATCTTGACCACCATGGAATAATTAGCTAGGAATTTAAATGTGTTCATAGACACCAACCTTTTGGATGATGGATTCACCACAATTTGAGCCTTGCACAAATGTCCAATTGGAAAAGTGCTCTCTAGAATGGAGAAAGAACTAGAATGAGAATCAAGCAATGTAGCCATCGAAACGAAGCTAATTAAGCAACAAAATCAAAGGAGTGGATGTTTGTTACTAACCTTAAAGCAAAAAGATCAAGCCATTCTTTAAAATCCAAGCACTAGCTTCATGGTGAAGAGTAGCCGCAGCAATGGAGGGAAGGGTCCAAACGCGCACCTCTATTCTCGGGATGGAAGAGAGGAGGAAGGAGAGAACGACTGTAGCCTTTTTGTGTTGTAGGCTTATCACCGTCGGTTCTTGGCTAGAACCGACAGTTATAGAGCACAATCACTGTCGGCTCTTGGCTTTAACTGGCAGTGATGAGTGCCTGCCAAAACACTGCCGGTTCAAGCCACAAACCGGCAGTGATGTGGTCCTTCACTGCCGGTTTTAGCCCAGCACCAATTATTTTTTCATTTTCAAGCTCATAACCGACAGTGAAGGTACATCACTGTCGTTTCTCATAAATTCGGCAGTGATGATGCCGGCAGTGATGTGCAAATCTGGCGTAGTGGGTGTTGACCTTCCTACAGAAAGCTAGATGATCTCTTGAATCAATCCAGATGGAGGCATGGAATTCTCTTTTCTGCTGACACAATGTTGAAGGAGTGGGTCAATGTCACCCGCAGTTACTTTGGTAACCTATAAGCTCTGCTCATATTGAGAGGTTTTCTTGGATGTTTAGGAATGAGCCACAGATGTTCCCGCCAAGATTTGTGGGAACACATGTGTTTACATTTTTTTGTTTTTAAGTACGCTGACAACGTGGTCAGATTTGTAAAGTTTGTGCATCAAATTTATTGATTATTATTGCCACTCTTCAATTATCAAAATGCTATGCTTCATTCACAAGTATATTTGTGATATTTGTGCTTTTCTTATTTGACATTATGTCCATTTATTTTTTTTTCTATCTAGCACTACATGTTGCTGGTACATAGAAGGGCATATATGTCATTTTAGGTGGCACTTGACACCGTTAGTGCATCAAATGGATGGAAGTGCTATATACGGAAGGAATTTTCAAGTTGATGCGAGATAAGGAAGTTCAAAATTTTCAGTGCCAAATACGAAAGAGTGATTTGTTTCAGTGCCAAATACAAAATTCTCCCTTTTTATTTTCCATGCACTGTGAGTGTGAGAAACAAAAATATTATGTATGGGCAACCATTCTGTTCCTATTCAATTTGTTCTCCTGAATTTTAGGTTCCTCTTTTCGGATTTAATTCATGAATTTCGCATAAAAAGGGCTTGGTTAGTTACATGCAAACCTAGAAAATATGTTGGTCATATTAAACATCAATACTAACTCCACAAGGCAATGATCAAAACAGCATAATACACAAATGCCCCTAAAATAGAAGTGCCAAGGAAACCAAAGAGTCAGCAACAACAACTAAATGGCTAAATCCGACCGCGAACGCACAACCTCCAAGTACTGGTCTCTATCCTCTGCTTGAAGCAGCGACCTCAGATTCAAGTCCTATGCTGAACCTTATCAGCTCGTACCATCTCAATGTATCCACCAAACCACTGAATATTTAAAACCCCAAACACAAACACAGTAGCAGATGAGCACCAGGCTGCTGTCAAGAATTCATATCAGAACAAAATTAAAAAAGGAAGTTCAGTTGTGCAGACAAGCTACTGCTGAAGGGAAAATAGTAGGCTGCTTGTTGTGAACTGAAACAGAACTAATGCGGTATTCCCCAGATCGATGAAAGCATCCTCACAAGGAAAGGAAAAAAGGAACATATATCTTGCAGTTGCAGGTCGGCTCATGATAAAGTGCAAATTTAAGCTGGCTTTGGCAAGCAAAAAGAAAAAGGAACATAAAGATGCTAAAAAAATTCAGGAATACATGACTCTTCACACCACTATTATCTTGTCAGAAACTTACCCAAGCAAAAATGTGGCCTCTTTATTATCAATGTACTCTCTTGACACTTGCATCTCTTCTATTCTGCTATCTGATCCTACATGGATTCACAAGTGAGGATTACTACAAGAAACTAAGGACTACAAACTGCTATTAGAAAGCAAAACTTACAACTAAATTTAAGTTTGGCCAGCATCCTTCTATAGTTCTATTATTGGTCGTCAGACTTCCCATGTGACTTGTTGCTCTCTGATATGATCCTCATTGTCATATTGAGGATATAATGTGTAGAGAAACCTTGAGAACTTCTGAGCTGTAGACAAACCTTGCAAACTTTCAGCTTTCTTATTTTCTGCAAGTTACTTATCTGCTTGCACACTCAGTTCAATCTTATTCAAAATAATGGATTGGTCAGTTGCATCACTAACATCAGCATTACGAAGCTTCCTGTCAGTGTTTTCGGACCACCGACGAGTGAATTTGTATTTACGCGTGTGGTTCGGATGGTGTGCTCGGAGGACATAAGGGTTTATACTAGTTCGGGTGGAACGTCTCTACGTCCAGTTCGCTGCTGCTCGTGTTACCGGCACTTGGTTTGCAGTAGGGGTTACAAACAGGCGAGAGAGGGTGAGGATCCTAAGTCTCTGGTGGAAGGAGTGAACGGGTGCTGAGAGCTCAATTGCTGCTCAGCCGTGTGCTTGTGTCGTGCTCTTGTGTTTTTATCTTGTCATCCGGCCCCTTTCATGGGCCGCCCTGCTTCCCCTTTTACAGGCGAAGGGAAAGCGCGGGTTACAACGGAGGAAAAGGAGAAGAACGAGAGAGAAGAAGGCTTCCAGAATGGCCGGGTCCTTCTTCTCCTTTATGCGGGTCCCGTCGATACTGTAGATGTCAACAGGGACAGCTCCGTGTTGCAACCCTATTCATCACTGGCGCCATGCGTAGGCGTCATCTGCCGGTCATGGCGTTTCATTCTGTCCCGGTGGACGTCGTGGTGAACTGATGCGCTTGTCAGTGTTTGTACGAGGGTTATGCAGAACAGCACCGGCACGCCCGACACTGTTCTTGATGTGAATCCTCATATATGGATACATCATGTATTTTTCTTGAAAATAATAAGGCGTCAAGCTAACAAAAAGATACATTACAGCAGTGGTACCAAGACTGAAATCTGCCCATTGCCTATACAAGTAAGTCCTGGTAGCATTCTCCTCTCCATGCATGCATGTTTGCAGCCTAGAGCCTAATGAGTGCATCAAAATATCTGGCCACTGGCCACACCACCAGTTGACCTAATCCTCTATGCAATTAATTTTCAGGGTAAATTATATTTGTTAATTTTTCATGCTAACATTCAGAAGATGCAACTTGCAGTATGAGTTTGCTTAATCCCCAGGGACCCTTTTGCAGGTTTGCTAGTAGTATAGCCCATCATATGTCTATGCGTGTATATGCATACGACCTTACTCCATGAGGGGATGATGCCGCAGACAAATCTTGCGTTGCATGAGACCTTACTCACCTCGCGCCTTTGCATCGTGGATGGGAAAGGCACGCCTGGACTCGAGAGGTAGGGATGAGCTCCTGCTGGTCTGCTACTCATCGAAGGCTCGAAAGATGGCACCGCCGCTCCTGCTCCTGTCCCCAAGATCTACAGAAACAGTGTGAGGAGAGGACTAAACCTAGCAGGGCATGAAGACGCTAGCAGTCGGCGGAGGTAGAGGGATTGGCGTGGCGAGCCGAGGCAACGACGACGGCAGAGGAGAAATCGCATGGAGGGGAGAGGCGACAACAGACAAGAAACCGCACGAAGGTGGCGACGGTCTCGCTCGGACGACCCAAGGCAACCGCAAGAGTGAGACGGGGAAAGCTGCCCGGCCTCTGTAGGCTAGGTTGGTTTCCATGTGCTTTCCATGTCAACTCGGGCCAATGTACCCCGCATATCAGGCTTCCAAACATGCACGCTGGGTGCCCCGTGGAAACTTTCCGCGTGGGTTTCCCACATGGGGAAAATGCCGGGATCCCGGCGGGGAAGCGGGCTGCCAAAGTAGCCCTAAGTGCTCGTCTTGGTTCGTGCCGTGCTTTTGCCTCCGGGTGCTCCACACAGAGGTACACGCCGTAACCAGGGGTGACGCAGCCACAGCTACAGCACCACCAGCGTAGCTCAGGACCATGCCCCACCACCTCTCATGCGGCTTCACCGGCGTGGTTAGCAAGACCTGCACCGTCTCACTCGCATGCAATGGCGGAACCAGGGGGCTAGCAGGGGCCGTGCCCCACCCCCCTCCCCCAAGCACAGTAGATTTTGTTTAATGCCTATATAAATATTTAAATTTATTGCACAAAAAATATCAATTTTCAGCCATTTTTATTAAAATATTATGATTTTGGTTATAAATATAGTGTGAAAATATTTAAAAAGTTGTTGAAACATATAATTATGTATATTTTATAACCCTAAAAAAATGTGACATATTTGTTCAGCCCCTCCAGGGATGGATATAGCGATGGGGCGGGAGGGGCCCGAGCCCCCCCTACCGCCGCATATCCCTGGAGCCCCCCCCCCCCCCCCCCCCCCCCCCCTGAGCCACCCCTTGGAGTTTTCATGAATTTTCTGGGTTTCTGCCATGGATCTAGCTTGTAGGAGGGGCTGAGGTAGGAGGTAGAAGATGATCTTTGGGACTTGGGCCGACCTGGCCTTTCTTTCTTTGCCTATTCTTTTCATTTGCATGAGGTGTCCGGCGTCCTACTTCTCCTACAGCCCACAACAGCTCTCCCTGCGACCTTTTCCCTGTTCCCCCGATTGCTCATGACTCGCGCACAGGGCATCTGTTTTTTATGGCCGCCAACGCTGACCCTAGCAATGGCGAACTGGAGGGGAGTGCCAGCAAGCAGCAGCGCCGCTGCCGCTGCGGGGAAGGGGCGCACCATATCGTTTTTTTTATTTTAACCTTTTTAATAGTAATTTTAAAGTTAACACGGTTACAATATTATTTACAGAACTAACCTGTTTGGTCGCGCCAACGCGCATGGTGTGGGCAAACACTGCTGCCGCACCATCCCGCCTGGCGCGGCAGTGGTGCCACGCAGGCAGGTCTGCCCAGTGTTGATATTGACGTGGAGGGCCATGATGCGCCGTCGACTCCCGTAACACCCTAAATTTTGCATATTTCTGAAATAGGAGAAAATGGTTAATTAAGCATTTTGGGGAACTTGAACCTAGGAAAATAATAAATTTTATTAAATTAAAAACAAATATAGCTTAACAATCATGTCTGCGCATTCGTGCCGCTGCGTAATATTTTGTATTGCTCGGTTTGAAGTCGGATTTCGAATTGAGTTGAAATTACATTTTGAATTGCTTTGGAAAAAAATGAAAACAAATAAATTTCCTTTTTCTTTTCTTTCCCCTGCTTTAGGCCCACTTGGATTTGCCTCTCCCGCTGGCCCAGTGTCCGTTAGCCTTTCTTCCCCTCTCCTCCCCGCTCGGGCCAAAGCCCAGTGCTGCCCCACTTTCTCCCACGCCACACCGTTGCAGCCCAAGTCGGCTCTTCTCCTGCACCGCGCCGTCCCAACAAGGCGCTGGCCCAGCTTCGCATGACGCGCCGTGGCGTTTCCTTTGTGTGGCCCAACCGAGCGCCCGACCATGTCCGCACGCCCACTGACGTGCTGGGGCCACCTGTCAGGGGCTTCTTCTCCCTCGCGCGTATCCGGGCCGAAGACCTCCGCCGACGCCGTGTCCGCCTCCGCCACGAGCCGCAGGTGTCGTGCCTACCAAGTTTCGCGCCCTTTAAATGTCGCCCGACCCTGCTCCGCTCTCCTCATCTCTTTTTGGGAAGAAGTCGCAGCCGCCTTGAATTACAACAGCGCCGTCGCAAATCATGGGAAAGCCGCCGCCATCCGTTGAACGCTGCACCGCCGTGCAAGCCTTGCCGCCGGCACTGTTCTGGTGTGGTTCTCTCTCTCTTCCGCTAGATCACATCTCAGCTGTCTAGTTCTAATCCGGCAGCTCAGAATGAAGGATACCCCTTCAATCGGAATTTTGCATATGAGTCCTTACAATTATTTCAGATTTAACCTGCAGTCCAAAGGTCATTTTTGAGATTCTGTTTTCTATTTTTGAAAGCGTATTTTTGTTCGTTTAAATTGAAAATATGTTTTCAGGTATTTACAGTTTTGTCACTCAACTTGTTTTAGCCATAAAATCTCCGTTTTAACTCCGATTTGATCCGTTCAAGTTGTGTTGGGTTCGTAATTAAGTAATCTACATGTTTATACTACTGTTAATTAGGTTTTCAACTTTTAAAATTCAAGATTAGATTTAATCTATTATTTTACTAAAGGAAACTTGTTTAGTTCATAACTTCTTCGTTTTAGATCCGATTTTTGTGATCTTCGCGTTTGTGTGTTCATAGCGAGACGTAGATTCGTTTTCCAAACTTTTCATCTTGATTGTGTGCTGTTGGTGTACTATTATAATCTATAGTTTTGTTTGCTTTGCATGATTGCTCCTGGGTGCTTGTATGTTGTTGTGTTATCGTATATAGACGGTGAGCAATTCATGGGAGATCAAGGGTACAACTTTGACGAGCAGGACCAGCAGGAGTACTTTGCTCAAGGCAAGTATAGCATGGGATCATCCTTGTTTACTATTCACTTTAATTCATTAAATCCATGTTGCATGTGTCACCTTGATAGGAATTTTCTAGAATTGAACTTTTATCTTGTCACCTACGGGATATGCATTTGGGTAGCTTTGCTAGTGCTCAATTAAACCATGATCTTATAACTTGACTAATGGTATATGCAATAAACATTAAAATATGACTTTTAGCAACTTGGAAAATAGGGGGCTGGAGTATTTAGCTACTTTCTAAATGCTTTAGATTCCTCTCCCTAAGGACTTATCTATAAGTGATCATCCAGGACTTACAGTACAGCTGTGAGGGCTACATGGCTCTAGCTTTAGCTCAGTATGAGGACCTTTTCTAGCTTGTTAGTGGTTACCTTCATTGGCGTAAGAATGACTTGCCTAATCGGGTATAGTGCGGCCTCTGTCCCCATGTGTATAGGCTACGTGTCAATGTGCCATCAGGAAGGGGGGCTCTATAGCTGTTTGCCGAGTGAATCTAATGGCCCTAACTTGTTAGACGAACCTTTGAAAGGCTTCATAGTGACCCCTGCCTGCTCACCTTGGAAGTGTTTTGGGAGTAATTAACCCGGGCATATGGGTATCACGACTCACCGTGAAAGTGTACAACCTCACAGAGTGTAAAACTGGTATATCAGCCATGCTCACGGTCACGAGCGGCCTTGGAACATTTATGGAATAGATGAACACTAAGTATTACTTGTGTTATGCTATTCATTATTCATGTTTACATTTGATCATGTGTTTTGCATTGGGAATTGAAACAACTTGTTGCTACTCTTAAGCTAAAATTGTGACAACTAAAAACTGAACGTTGTTAAACCTGTGTCAAGCCTTTTGAGCCTCATGAACCCCGTGTTACACTTGTTGAGTACGACATGTACTTACGCTTGTTTATTTTCATTATTTGGATAAAAATCCCAGATGGGTAACATATGACTTTGGGTATGATGATTTTCCTGAGGTCTACTAGACTTGTGGTCAACCAATCGACGTCCCTGTGAAATGAAGCTTCCGCGAGAGATCTTTTTATTACTTCCGCTATATTTATGTGATAACTCTGTCTTATTCGTGATGTAATAAACATTTGTGATGGTACTATTCATAATTTATCGGCTTATGTGTGTGACGGATCTCTAGGTGCACATAAGATTTTACACTCTATTTTATCCTTAAAATTAGGTGTGACAGATTGGTATTAGAGCTGTGTTGACTGTAGGACGCAAGCCTAGTTAGCAATGGTCGTTTTAGCTTCTTTTGCTTCACTCATTTCATGCTTTCTATCTCACCCTTGTTATTTGCTAAAGTTTTATGCTTCTTTTGACTTATTCTATTATGAGAAGTATTGCTTCTAATCTAACCTAACTAAATCTAATTCTATAGATGCCTCATGCCAGCAAGACTGCCCGCATTAGCACTGGAGGGTACTACCCGTCTCATGGTTTGTCCATAGAGCCTGAGGTGGAAGAACCCCAGGAACAAGAATTTGATTCGCCAACACCGCCAACACCTGTAATTATGCCTGAGCCAGTCCAGGAGGAACCCCAAGAAGTCGAGGTCGTCAACTTGTCCGATGATGACAAGGAAGACGGCGTTGAAGAGGATGAGCCGATCCCGCCCCTAGGGTGGACAACAAAGGTGTGGTATAAGCCGGGATGTGAATCCTTCATTTCACATCATCGACTCATGAGCATGCTTCAGACCTACTACGGCGATTGGGATGCAGCTGTGGAATACGTCTGCGAAGAACATACACACCCTCTTGAAGATACCTATTAGAAGACCAGGGTGTGCATCACCATCAAGGACGAACAGAAAGGCGCATATCAGTTAGATTCAAACTATGCGCACCATGGTCACCGTGCTACCATGGAGGACGGCATAGAAGATGCAGCCGCTAAAGCTTGCATAGGCCTCCATGGTCGCCGATTCGAGGACATGAAGAATGACCAATATCGATTCCTCCCTCACCAACACCCAGAATTGGGATGAGCGATGATGGACCCGCAGGGCACGGATCCAACAACCTAGGTGATGGTACACTTTGGCTATGAGTCCGTGGCAAAGATTTGTCGGCTGGAAGATCAATTGAAGGCACAACAGAAAAACCATCAAGAGACACCGACAGGTGATAGATGAACAAAGGGTGTGCCTCAACTTGCCAAAGATGTATGAGGAGCTTCCCCATAAGTCTCGCCCATAGATATTGGAGTCCCTTTTATGTAATAAAACGATAGTAGAACGAGTCAAGTTGAGTCTAGTCGAGTCCACTAGTGCGGTGTGAACATTGGTGTGTTTAGTTGATTTGTTATTTTGTTTATGGGTGAGTTGGATCTTTGTAATGAGTGCTGGAACTTTGTGGGCCTGTCCGCAAGTTCCATAGTTAAGAATATTAAAGATGGGGTCAATAAATAAATAGTTGGGTTTGTTATATCTTGTTCTCTCGGAATCTGTTTTTTAGAGCAGTCTATCCTTATCTCAATGCCAATTAAAATCTACACAACTAAAAATTATGATTTTTTTATGGGAACAACTAGACTTAAGTATCTTTCCAATGCCTCTGGAATCACCCTCATATCTGATCTGGTTCATGAGATATATCTGTTTCAAGTTAAAGTTTCTGCACAGTCTGGAATCTAGGAACAGTTCGGTTGTATCCTGTTTTTGAGTAACCTAGCGACATAATCTGGGAATGTGGTCTGAATAAAAGTTGTAGATAATTTCTTAAGCTTTCCAACCATATAAAGTACGTCTCATTTGGATTTCTGGAACTCAAGATATGACTGTTTTACAGAGCTGCTGATGTTGAGACTCGTCCAGAAAATTTTCAGAAAGTATTCTAACTTGGAAATTTCTAAATTGTGAATATTTGATAGCAGATGTCTAGAAGAGGAAGAGGCCGAGGTCGTGGAGGTATTCCCCCACATCCACCACCACCGCCACCACCATCTATTGAGTAACTCTTGGCAGTACAGACACAGATCATGCAAGCGTTGGTGCAGAACCAGCAGAACCAACAGGTTGGTGGGGCACCGCGTGATAAGCGTGGTGAATTCTTGAAGGGTCATCCCCCAATGTTATCTCACGGCACTGATCCACTGGAAGCAAATGATTGGCTTCTTGCAGTGGAGAAGCAGCTCAACATAGCACAATGTGATGATCAACAGAAGGTGTTGTACGCTTCAGGACAGCTCTAGGGAGAAGCATAAGACTGGTGGGAGTCATTCGAGTATGGACGTCCCGCCAATGCACCTCCTGTCACCTGGCAGGAGTTTAGAGAGAATTTTAGATCCTACCACATACTAGAGGGACTGATAGAGCTCAAGCAGGAGGAGTTCAGAGCTCTGAAGTAGGGATCCATGTCCGTCGCTGAGTACCATGACAAGTTTGCTCAGCTATCACATTATGCTCCAAATGAAGTTGCTGACAAGCAACGCCGCTTTCGCAAAGGTCTGTATGATGGTCTATAGCTCTAGCTTATATCTAATACCTACCCCAATTTTTAGACGCTGGTGAATCGCGCTATTGTTATTGACAACAAGCGTAAGGAGATGGAGGCCAAGAAGAGGAGGCTTCAGGGACAGGCCTCTGGGAGCAATACTCGTTTGGGCACCAATCCTCAGCAAGGCTTCCAACAGAGGTTTCAGGGACCACCCAATCAGTGGAACCATGGCCAGTATCCTCAGTGCAGCTCGAACCAGCAGCAGATTGGTAATCAACGTCCTCTATAGCAGAGTGGTCAGTAGACACCACGATAGGGAACACCCAACAACACTCCCATGAAGACTAGTACCCCTAGCACTCCTAGCAAGTGCTTCCATTGTGGTAAAGAAGGTCACCTGTCTTATAATTGCCCTGAGAAGCCCAACCAGCAAACCCCCAAAGGCAGAACAGCTATCAGAAGCCAGCACCCAACACAGGAAAGGTGAACCATGTGTCTACTAAGACGGCGCTTGCAGAACCAGAAGTCATGCTTGGTACGTTCGATGTTAACTCAACCCCTGCCACTGTTCTTTTGGATTCTGGAGCTTCACATTCATTCATATCACAAGCATTTGTTAGAAATCATAGCATACCATTATGTGCCATGCAAAATCCCTTATTAGTAAACTCACTGGGTGGAAGTATGCAAGCTTCATATCGTTGTCTTCCGACTAGTTTATCCTTAAGGGGGTTAGAGTTCAAAGTGAGCCCCATTGTGTTGAGAGCATCTGGTATTGATGTGATTCTAGGTATGGACTGGATGAAGCAACAACAAGCAGTGATTCGGTGTAAGGAGAAGGTAGTTGTTGTGACTGCACCAAATGGGGAAAGAATCTGTGTTGATGTGGTAGTACAAGCGCAGCCGACTGCCACAGTGAACCAGCTTGATGATAGCGGCAACAAGGAGGACCCAGTGGTTGATGAATTTCCAGATGTGTTCCCCAATGATTTGCCAGGTATGCCACCTAACCGTGACATTGAGTTTATTATTGAATTATTACCTAGAACTGCACCTATAGCTAAGCGTCCATATAGAATGGGGGTTAATGAATTAGAAGAACTTAAGAAACAAATTAAGGAGTTATAGGAGAAAGGTTTTATTCTTCCTAGTTCATCACCTTGGGGAGCACCAGTTATATTTGTTGACAAGAAGGATGGTACTAAGAAGATGTGTGTTGATTATCGGTCATTCAATGAGGTTACTATCAAGAACAAGTATCCGTTGCCTAGAATTGATGACTTGTTTGATCAGTTGAGAGGTGCTTGGGTTTTCTCTAAGATTGATCTTCGTTCTGGCTATCATCAGTTGAAGATTTGTGCAACTGCCATACCCAAGACAGCTTTTACTATGAGGTATGGTTTGTATGAGTATACCGTTATGTCATTTGGCTTGACCAATGCACCTGCCTACTTTATGTACTTGATGAATAAGGTGTTCATGGTGTTTTTGGATAAGTTTGTAGTGGTATTCATCGATGATATATTGGTATTCTCCAAAACAGAAGAAGTGCATGCTGAATATCTGAGGTTGGTCTTGCAGAAGCTCAGAGAACACAAGTTGTATGCTAAGCGAAGCAAGTGTGAATTCTGGTTGAAGGAAGTTTCTTTTGTAGGCCATGTTGTCTCTAATGGTGGAATCGCAGTAGATCCAAGCAAGGTGAAAGATGTATTGAATTGGAAACCACCAACAAATGTGGGAGAGATTTGAAGTTTCTTGGGATTAGCTGGATACTATAGAAGGTTTCTCTAAACTTGCCAAGCCTATGATAGCTTTGTTGGAGAAAAATGCCAAGTTTGTGTGGTCTGAGAAGTGCCAGACAAACTTTGAAGAGTTGAAGAAGAGATTGACTAAAGCCCCAGTATTGGTTTTCCCTGATTTGAACAAGAGCTTTTTGATCTATTGTGATGCATCTCGTCAAGGACTTGGATGTGTTCTTATGCAAGAAGGCAGAGTAGTGGCTTATGCTTCCCGATAGTTGAGAAAGCATGAGTTAAATTATCCCACTCATGACTTAGAGTTAGCAGCAGTGGTTCATGCTTTGAAGATATGGAGGCACTATCTCATTGGACATAAGAGTGACGTCTATACTGATCACAAGAGTCTGAAGTACATTTTCACTCAGACAGATCTGAATATGAGATAACATCGATGGTTAGAGTTGATCAAAGATTATGATCTGGAGGTACATTATCATCTTGGAAAGGCGAATGTCGTTGCCAATGCTCTTAGCAGGAAAAGTTATGCTAATGAGGTGCAAGTGACACCTATGTCAAGAGAGTTGTGTGCTGAGTTTGAATGACTAAATTTGGGCTTTGTCACTAATGCAGTGGAGTTGGTGTTGGAGCCTAAATTGGAGCAAGAAGTACGTAAGGGACAGTTACAGGATGCGAAGTTGAAAGAGATAGCGGAAAACATAGTGATTGGTAAGGCAAACTCTTTGGTTTGGGAAAAGACTATGTGTGCCTGAGGATAAGGCTATACGAGAGGCAATTCTTCATGAGGCACATGAGTCTGCTTATTCTATTCATCCCGGAAGTACTAAGATGTATTTAGATCTGAAAGAGAAGTATTGGTGGTACGGACTGAAGAGAGATGTTGCAGAATATGTTGCCTTATGTGATACATGTCAAAGAGTCAAAGCTGAACATCAAAGACCTGCAGGATTGCTACAACCAACGAAGATACCTGAGTGGAAGTGGGAAGAAGTTGGTATGGATTTCATAGTTGGGTTACCACGCACTCAGAGAGGTTATGATTCAATTTGGGTAATAATAGATCGGTTAACTAAGGTTGCTCACTTCTTATCGGTCAAGACTACCTATACAGGTCCCCAATTGGCTGCGTTATATATGGAGAGGATAGTTTGTCTACATGGAGTTCCCAAGAAAATTGTGTCTGATCGAGGTACCCAATTTACATCTCTTTTTTGGCAGCAAGTACATAGTTCGTTGGGAACCAAGTTGAATTTTAGAACAACATATCATCCATAGACAGATGGACAAACTGAAAGGATTAATCAGATATTGGAGGATATGTTGAGAGCTTATGCGTTGCAGTATGGTACAAGTTGGGACAAGAGTTTTCCTTATGCAGAGTTCTCGTATAACAACAGTTATCAGAAGAGTCTCAATATGGCACCTTTCGAAGCGTTGTATGGACGAAAGTGTAGAACCCCGTTGTTTTGGAATCAAACAGGAGAAACTCAAGTGTTTGGACCAGATGTCTTAAGAGACATAGAAGAGCAAGTAAGGATGATCAGAGATAACTTGAGAGTGGCTCAGTCTCGACAAAAGAGCTTCGCCGACACTAGAAGAAGAGAATTGGTCTTCGAAGTAGGTGATTATGTGTACTTGAAGGTGTCACTGATGAGGACATGACACCCATGCATATGACCATGTTTGGCACATGGTATGGAGGGGTAGGAGGCCAGCAAGGGTGTCCAAGTCAAGAAGGAGGCCCGAGGCTAATTCGGTTCAAGTCCCCGAGGTGGAGGCCAAAGCAACTCAAGTTCGAGTCTGCCTCGGCCTCCAGGACTAGTCTGCCTTAAACTGGTCACCCAGGATGCATCCGGACTCTGTTTTCGATGATCCACATATGGTTAGAAAGCTAATTTGATAAGGAAGCTACAATTAGTCACCTATGAGAAGTGTGAGAAGATTTAACATGAAAGGGAAGTTAGCCCCAAGGTATATTGGGCCTTTCAAGATTTTGGAGAGACGTGGTGAAGTAGCTTATCAGTTGGAATTGCGTGAGAACTTGTCAAGTGTGCACGATGTGTTCCATGTGTCTCAGTTAAAGAAGTGCTTGCGTGTACCTGAGGAGCAGATACCGTTAGAAGAGCTTACAGTTAAGGAGGATCTCACTTATGAGGAGTTTCCGATAAGGATTTTGGAGACGGCAGAAAGAGTTACTAGGAGCCGAGCTATAAAGATGTGTAAGGTTCAGTGGAATTAGTATACAAAAGATGAGGCTACTTGGGAAAGAGAAGAGGATTTGAGGAAAACATACCCATAGTTGTTTGAGTAAGCATCATCCAAATCTCGAGGACGAGATTCATTTTAAGGGGGTAGAATTGTAACACCCTAAATTTTGCATATTTCTAAAATAAGAGAAAATGGTTAATTAAGCATTTTGGGGGAACTTGAACCTAGAAAAATAATAAATTTTATTAAATTAAAAACAAATATAGGTTAACAATCATGTATGTGCATTCATGTGCTGCATAATATTTTGTATTGCTCGGTTTGAAGTCGGATTTCGAATTGAGTTGAAATTGCATTTTGAATTGCTTTGGAAAAATTGAAAAGAAATAAATTTCCTTTTTCTTTTCTTTCCCCTGCTTTTGGCCCACTCAGAATCGCCTCTCCCGCCGGCCTAGTGGCCGTTGGCCTTTCTTCCCCTCTCCTCCCCGCTTGGGCCGAAGCCTAGTGCCGCCCCACTTTCTCTCGCGCCGCACCACTGCAGCCCAAGTTGGCTCTTCTCCTACGCTGCGCCGGCCCAGCAGGGCACTGGCCCAGCTTCGCATGACGCGCCATGGTGTTTCCTTCGCGTGGCCCAGCTGAGCGCCCGGCCAAGTCCGCACGCCCGCTGACGCACCGGGGCCACCCGTCAGGGGCTTCTTCTCCCTCGCGCGTATCCGGGCGGGAGACCTCCGCCGACGCCGTGTTCGCCTCCGCCACGAGCCGTGGGTGTCGTGCCTACCAAGTTCCGCGCCCTTTAAATGTTGCCCGACCCTGCTCCGCTCTCCTCATCTCGTTTTGGGAAGAAGCCACAGCCGTCGCAAATCGTGGGAAAGCCGCCGCCGTCCATCGAACGTTGCGCCGCCATCGCAAGCCTTGCTTCCAGCACTGTTCCGGCGTGGTTCTCTCTCCTCTCCCGCCAGATCAAATCTCAGCCATCTAGTTCTAATCCGGCGCTCAGAATGAAGGATACCCCTTCGATCGGAATTTTGCATGAGTCCTTACAATTATTTCAGATTTAACCTGCAGTCCAAAGCGCGTTTTTGAGATTCTGTTTTATATTTTTGAAAGCGTATTTTTGTTCGTTTAAATTGAAAATACGTTTTTGGGTATTTACAGTTTTGCCACTCAACTTGTTTTAGCCATAAAATCTCCGTTTTAACTCCGATTTGATCCGTTCAAGTTACGTTGGGTTCATAATTAAGTAATCTATATGTTTATACTACTGTTAATTAGGTTTTCAACTTTTAAAATTCAAGATTAGATTTAATCTATTATTTTACTAAAGGAAAACTTGTTTAATTCATAACTTCTTCGTTTTAGATCCGATTTTTGTGATCTTCGCGTCTGTGTGTTCATAGCGAGACATAGATTCGTTTTCTAAACTTTTCATCTTGATTCTATGCTGGTGTACTGTTCTAATGTATAGTTTTATTTGCTTTGCATGATTGCTCCTAGGTGCTTGTATGTTGCTATGTTATCGAGTATAGACAGTGAGCAATTCGTGGGAGATAAAGGGTAGAACTTTGACGAGCAGGACCAGCAGGAGTACTTTGCTCAAGGCAAGTATAGCATGGGATCATCCTTGTTTCCTATTCACTTTAATTCATTAAATCCATGTTGCATGTGTCACCTTGATAGGAATTCCTAGAATTGAACTTTTACCTTGTCACGTACGGGATATGCATTTGGGTATCTTTGCTAGTGCTCAATTAAACCATGATCTTGTAACTTGACTAATGGTATATGCAATAAACATTAAAATATGACTTTTTAGCAACTTGGAAATATGTGGCTGGAGTATTTAGCTACTTTCTAAATGCTTCAGATTCCTCTCCCTAAGGACTTATCTGTAAGTGATCATCCGGGACTTACAGTATAGCTGTGAGGGCTACATGGCTCTGGCTTTAGCTCAGTATGAGGACCTTTTCTAGCTTGTTAGTGGTTACCTTCATTGGCATAAGAATGACTTGCCGAATCAGGTATAGTGCGGCCTCTGTCCCCATGTGTATAGGCTGCGTATGTGCCATCGGGAAGGGGGGCTCTACATCTGTTTGCCGAGTGAATCTAATGGCCCTAACTTGTTAGACAAACTTTTGAAGGCTTCATAGTGACCCCTGCCTGCTCACCTTGGAAGTGTTTTGGCAGTAATTAACCCGGGCATATGGGTATCACGACTCACAATGAAAGTGTACAACCTCTGCAGAGTGTAAAACTGGTATATCAGCCGTGCTCAAGGTCACGAGCGGCCTTGGAACATTTATGGAATAGATGAACACTAAGTATTACTTGTTTATGGTATTCATTATTCATGTTTACATTTGATCTTGTGTTTTACATTGGGAATTGAAACAACTTGTTGCTACTCTTAAGCTAAAATTGAGACAACTAAAAACTAAACGTTGTTAAACCTGTGTCAAGCCTTTTGAGCCTCATGAACCCCGTGTTACACTTGTTGAGTACAACATGTACTTACGCTTGTTTATTTTCATTATTTGGATAAAAATTCCGGATGGGTAACAGATGACTTTGGGTATGATGATTTTCCTGAGGACTACCAGACTTGTGCTCAACCAGTGAAATGGAGCTTCCGCGAGAGATCTTTTTATTACTTCCGCTATATTTATGTGATAACTTTGTCTTATTCGTGATGTAATAAACATTTGTGATGATACTATTCATAATTTGTCGACTTATGTGTGTGACTGATCTCTGGATGCACATAAGATTTTGCACTCTATTTTATCCTTAAAATTGGGTGTGACAACTCCAGCGCAGCAGGGGTGCATACAGATCCCACGCCTGGCTCTCTCTTTCTCCCTCTGGTCGCTTTCTTCTTCCTTGGAACGCTCGGGTGGGAGCTTGGAGCTCCAAATCTGGTGCCATCGAGCTTCTCCTGGCCACATCCCTCTCTGGGTGCGGTCAGTGGTCAGCCCCAACATTCTCCCTGGCCTCAGGCAAGGTAACAAGCCTCTTATTTGTTGTTTGAATGGTAGCTAGGGTTTAGAAGAAAAGTATATTTGGTAGCTAGGGTTTGGAGGAAAAGTTTTTTTTGGGAAGAGTTGTAATCTTTTGTAGATAGATCGGATACGATACAAAACTTTGGTACGGTGTCTTGCCACCATTTTGTACATGCTCATGTAGTTGTATTTTCTCTATGTTAAGGTTAATTAGTTACTTACAATTATGGGTACCATGTTTAGTTTATGATTAATGTGGGTTCGTACGTGTAGGTTATACTTTGTTAGTTTTAATGTTTATGGTTTGCTTTTAGTTTTTTAGTATTGGTTTTTTGTTTACATCATTTTTTTTATCATTACATTGGTGTTAGATTACATCCGTTTTATTAGATGCAAGACATGTGGCGGGAGCAGTTGTGGCGAAAATGGGTCATCCTAGAGAATTATACCCTGACGTTTCTAGCAAAGATGCCCCCATTCCTCCTAACCTCCCTGTCCCTAACTATGACTGTGGTTTACCAGCCCACGTGTTTCAATCAAGACATCGAGACATAGTTGTGTGTTACTTCTACACATGTAGTCTTTTTAATGTAAGTAGCTATTTACATATCATTGTTTCTTCATTTGTGTTAGCAGTTTACTAATATTTTGTTGGAATCTTGTTGTGTAGGACCATGAGAGGTGCTTTTTCTTTCAGTGGGTCAATGGTCTAGACAAGTTTAACCCAAGGTACTTCCTTTTCGATGATTGGTGGAGAAGGAGGCATCCACGTGAGCACTTCGAGCGGTGGGTTCCACCTCCCCCCTAACCCCCACCAATGATGGCTGAGGAGAAGCACGTAGCCATAGCAAGAAGACTCGAGGAACCTCCTCGGTGCCATTGCGGAGATCAAGCTGTGATATCCCCTTTGAATTTGTTGGAGTTTCTGTGTGGCAACAAGCACGAAGTAAGTGGAAAGTGTATCTCTTGAACTGTGGAGTTATATATGTGCATGTACTAATGTCTCCTTTTTATGTGTATGGATTTGGGAAGTGTCATTTCAGGGAGTGGCTCTATGGTCCAAATCTCATTGGTCGGAGCCAAAGGAAAAGGAAAAGAAGAAGGATATGATAATTATTGAAGCACCTCATGTCTTGTGCGAATGTGGTGTTAAAAGCCAACTATGGCCTAGTCCCTTTGGAGCTTGGAATAGGGCATTGTTGTGGCCACTGAGCTTACTATGATGAGGTTGGTTATTGTTGTTGGAAACATGAAATCGATTTTTTCTTCCGTAATGACTTATGATTTAATTTTTCGTTTCAACAGAGCACTATGAAATGTAAGTGGGAATCTTATGATGGTAAAGCTAAATTCTTGGATACAATCAAGGCGAAGCAAGTAATTGGACGGAAGATGGGGTGTGGATCTCAGCTCATAAACAACACATAAAGGAGATGCATGAGTTTGCTAGAATTTGTGGTTTTCGTAACCCGATCGGTGTTAGGTGGAACAAAAGTAGGCTGGATGCCCAGAGGAAGGCAGAGGAGGAGAGGGCAAGGAAGGGGCAAGGGAGGAGGCAAGAGTACAGATGCAGGCCATGAATGACCTTGTTGGTGCATTGTGTGCCAGTGAATGATTGAAAGACCTGATTTTTTTATTGCCTGTTTTTAATTATAATATAATCACATTGCTAACTGGTTGCATTTTATTATACATAAAGGGTTGGATGTAGCGAGGACCATGCCGGAGAGGTGGCCCCGTGCAAGGTATCAGGAAAAGAAGGCACATGAGCACAGAACGAGAGGTGGTCACCCCATGCTATCTCAAATTGCGGAGGCCAATAAGGGGAATAAGGAAGAGGACGACATTGCCAGATTGAACGAGCTCATCGCTCTAGCGGAGGCGGGCTCGTAGGCGGAGGAGGATGAGGATGACTAAGCGAGCTCATTGCTCTAATAGAGGTGGGCTTACAGGCGAAGGAGAACGTGTTCTTATCTCAGGCCGCTGATGAAGCGGAGGCCTGTTACATCAATCGATAGGCAGATTAGGACAATGCAGGTGAGCCTAGTCGAAGGAACGAGGTTGTTGTAGCTGATTGGGACTCCGACGTCGAGTAGCTCTTCGATGGTGGTGACGACTAGCGTACTATGTATCAGATGTCCATGTATCACATCCCACTTGTCTTGTATTTCATTCGAAGTACCGATGCACTGTATCCACGTACTTTACTTTTCAGTTAGCTGATACTTTAATTTGTAGTGACATTTATGTCAACAGAACTAGCCTTTTCAGTTTGCAGACTTAAGTACTATACCTTTGTAATTTAATTTTCAGATGATTTGGACTTTTCATTTTCGTGCATACAATCAACCTTAAAATTGGAGAGCCAATGAAAAGAGAGAACAGAACTAGCGAATGAAAAAGAGAGAACAGAACGGAAAAAGTTCGTCGCAGCCTCTGCCACGGCAGTACCATTGGCGCAGCTGTACAGCTCTGCCACGCCCATGTGAATGGCGCGAGGGTTTGCCGCGCCACCCTGCCGCGTCAGTTCAATTTTGTGGCGCCGGTGGCATTGGCGCGTCAGAGCCGTGAACGTTTTCCAGTTTATTTCATTTGGGAATTCTAAGTGCATTTCATTTGTTTATAGTATGAAGATCCTAGGACGTTTTCCAGTTTATTAATCAAGAAGCTAGGACCCTATCGTCAGGCGAAACCACAATCTTGATGACAAGGAAACGCAATATATGATATTGGTAAGTTTGCTATACGACTTGCATACATCCAGTCAACTCCACAAAGGCGTTTCAACAAGTACACAAGCACTCACAGTACAAGTCCAGTGCACTAGAATCTACTAATATGCAATACGAAAGTAACAAGGGTACTGCACTACGGCGATACCCTATCAAAATGATGGAATTCTCCTGGTGTTTCTAAGTAGTAATAAAACACTACCACTAATCATAGCACATGAAAATCCTCACTAGTAAATATTTGGTAGAAAAAGTTTATATTAAATTTTGAATGCTAAAACACTAGGAAAAACCTACCTCACTGGAAGAATTAGGAAATTCTGATTGCGATAAAAGCCTAACTGCCAGGAGTGTACACCCTGCGTGGTCGCCTCTGCCTCTTGCGCCCCGAGGACATCACATTCGGAGTGAATGCAACGTCGGTGCAATCGCGCTGGCGTGGGCCACGGTGCAATCTCTGGTTGTCACTAGGACCCTGGAGGTAAGAAATAACAAAATTAAGCACTACGAACATGTCGTGCGAATAATGCAGTATTTGCATAAACTTAACACAGTTACCTGGGAGTCAGTCTGTGTGCCAACCGGTGCACCAGTTAACTGTGACAAGCCGATCTCCTGTGGCTCCCAATAGGGTCCCACCCGTGTGCCGGAAGGTCGTGGTACTCATCGCCGTGCAAGACGTGGTGCTGTACGCGGTACTCATCGGTGGCGGCGGCGTCGTCGTCATCATCGTCATTGCCGTCGTCGTAAGAGCAAGGCTAATAATACAGCCGGTTTGCTGGCTGTAAGGTTCCTTGCAGTCTTCTCTCAGCCCACTCATATAGTAGTTAGCTCTTTATAGTTAATACATGGCTCACTTGTCTCTCTCACAGACTTTCTTAGTTCTTGTGTGCAAGCCGGCTGTAAGCTTACAGCCCGCTTCTTTTCTCTCCTCCCCTCTCTCCTCCACCTCAGCATTTAGTCGGTTTACAGCCTGCTATTATACTTGCTCTAAGGACCAAGGGCCCCCTTCCCCCGAGGATCCAGTGTGCGTGCAGAAGTGCCACCAGTCATCGATCCCGAAGCCCCCTGAGGTGCACCAGAAGTGACTGCACTCCTCGAAGCTGAAGCCGTCGGCAGGGAGCTCGAGTGTAGAGGACTCGACACGACGGGTGGCTCCCACGGAGTGCTCATGCAGTTGAGCTTTGCTGCAAGCTTTCTGCAATTTTCATTAATTTTCTGCATAAGCAAACAAATGACATGTTAGAAATACAATAATTGTAATGGACGATATGAAATTATGGGTGTGTATTTTATTTTCATCTGAGCAAACGCGTGAAGCGGCCCATGTGGTTGCCCATTACTTTCGTGCAGTGCTTTGGCAGCTTCATCTGCCATCCTCACGAGTTCTGTGGCCTGTCATTTATGAAAATGTTAGGAAAATTAGAAGCACGTCATGCTTAATTTTAATAGTCCCATAAGTACCTCTACCATACCATGTAGCTCTATAGTGGGCCCCTCTCAGGCTGTGTCTCGTGCCTAGTGACGGTGTCGTAGTGGTCTGAGTAGGTGGCATCGGCCGGCTCGTCCTCAATCCGGTCCTGGTTGTAGGGGGGGCTCAACTGTGTCTTCGTCGACCTGTGCAAGAACCTAAGGTACTCGTCGAAGGTGGCCTGGTCATATGGCGGGTCATTGGGTTCCTCTTCACTCGGTCTGTTTTACCACAGCAGTAAAGGCACTGCATGCGTGATGCACCAGTTCTTCTCCTTGTATCTCTTCTTCCGGTCGTACATGTAAATATTTATAAGTCTTAGGGTGTACACATTGTGTTGCCAAAATATAATGAACATGTGTTTAGTTCACTTACTCGTGCCACTTCGGTTTGTAGACAACGCTAGGAGCGGAAAGTGTTGCAACCTACCGAATTGCCTGTTGACCCTGCTAGGTAGGTGGACCTCCACCACGTGGAAGTACAAAGTGGAACATTTGCACACAATATCCTCAGAACCCTATTTTAGGCTTCCTTCCAACTACCCCAATGAATCTCCAGGGCATGCTGCTTAGCATGCCAGGCCGTTCTATACTTGGGCTCATAACCTGTGAATCTATATATGGACCGAATCAAGTATGATACCAAAACGTCGCAATTGGCATCAACGAGGCCCAATATGCGACCGGCAAAGTAGCGTGCCATGAGCTGAGGATGAATTTCTTGCCCCTCATTTGATTGACATGTGTGGGGTTGAACCACTTTAGTTATCTTCCATTTGCCATCACTCTGTTTCTCACCTACCCTCCACGGACAATTTGCCTTGCATACAACGTAGTACCTCAATTCCTTATCAGAATGAGTAACCCTTATGGCCTATGGTGATGGACCGCATAGTCCTGAAGAAACAACTTCAACTCAGATAATGTACAAAATACCATCCCCTTGCTAATGATTTCATCCTTATAACTGTACAATGATTTTCTACACATCTGCAACCCGGTGTCACATACTGCCATATCAGTCATGCTGACGTCCCGAGAGTTGGGAACGCCACTAAAAGGAACGTTCACAGACCTCAGTTGCATCAGCTCTATCTCTGTGTAAGGCTCTGGTGGCATGAAGCTCTGTGCTTCGCTCAACCTCACCCATGAATCATAAGGGGTGCCATCCTCCACGTGAGTGGGAACACCCATAGCATCCGCTACATGACTAGAACCTAGCATATCTCTGAGTATTGTATCCTGAGCCGGTACATATCTGCCGCCTTCACCATCCGAACTGTCTGAATCACTGCTAACTTCAGCACAAATCATTGCCTCCTCATGCTGCTCCTCCTCGTCCAGCTCATATTGACCCACATCGAAGTCGTCGTTCATACAACCTTCTGAAAACTGCCTAGATTCATCCACTGCCATTGGAGAAGACTCAAGTTGCCCCTGCATCAACTGTTCATCCCAATCCATATTCCGAGGTGTCGCGTGCACAGGAACACCCCTTTGCTGCTCATTGCCTGCAATGTAGTCATACGATGGCCCATCCTCCTTTCTGTAAGCATCCTCCACCAGCATCTCAGCCATGGACACATTTGACCCTGCAATGATCCTTATGTAGCGCAACCAATGACCCTCGTTGCGCAAGGACATTAACACAAAGTGTTCCCTAGTCTTCCCACTACCAAACCTCCCCTTCAATATGAAATGACCATCGAACTTTTCCTTCACACGCAACAAAAGCTCATTGAAGGTAGGAGCCTCATCAAACATTTCCAATTCTTCTTCCATATCCTCAAACACCCCATCCTCTTTTCTAACACTTCCTCCGTAAAACAAACGGACTAAGGATCCATCTACAAAACCAATTCCCAAAATTCATCAAGTCTTCGAAATGAGTATAGCCAGTTTCATTACATGTAACTAACTAGCTTTACTACAGACCCCAACTAACTTACTGATCTAACTAACTACAAACCCTAACTAACATACTGATCTAACTAACTACAAACTCAAAGTTAGTAATTAACTAACTAGCTTTACTACAAACCCTAATTAAATTACTGATCTAACTAACTACAAACCCTAACTAACTACTTAAAAACTAACTACAATAATCTAACTAAGGAAAATAACTACATTAAAAGTTCAAAAAAATAATTACCTTTCTGTGTGCGGTATGGCACTAAGGGACGGAGGGAGCAACTGAGGGGGGTGGAGGGGCCACCCGGGCGCCAGGCCCCGAGTAACGGCCACTGGTGGCCGCCGGCCGGCGGCCTGCAGCACCGGCGCGCCCTCCTGCCGCAGCTAGGGTTCCAGTGAGGACACATGGAGGGGGAGAGTGGCAGAAGGGCGCAAGGGAGTGAGGGGAAAGGGGGGAGAGCGGAAGGCGGCCGGCGATGCTGGAGTGGGGCGCACATGCGGCGGCAGCGGTGATGGAGGTTGTAGCGGCGGCTATGGTCAGGCAGGAAAGCCATGAGAAGGGAGGGAAGAGAAGGGTCGCGCGTCGTTTCTGTATTCTGCTTGGCCACGCCAGGCGGGGTGGCACAGGAGAGCCGCGCCGCTACAGATGGCACGTCAAGGATGGACACGTCACCGGTCAACGGGTCCCTACCGTGCCAGGAGCCGTGGCGCGGCAATGTGATTCGGCCGCGCCAGGTTATATGGCATGGCCAAACATGTTAGTTCTGGAAGTATAATTGTAACCGTGTTAACTTTAAAATTACTATTAAAAAAATTCACCATATCCCACCACAGGGGTGCAACGCGCTCACTCGCCCACAGCGGGCAAGGGACTGCAGGGGATGTCGTGAATCGGGATAGCTAGCAGAGCCTGCAGCCAAGGCAGTTCCGCGGTTGAGCGTAAGGCGTCCGTCGAGATGGCCTTAGGTCAGTCTCAGTGAGTGTTTCATTTGTATTAAATAGATTGCCACATAGGCATTTTTTGTGACATGGAGTTTTTAAGAAGAGAGATGAAACTCTCATGACAAGATTACGAACTCTCTGTAAGTCGTGGAATTAAATGGCTATGAAACTCTACAAGAAACTTTTGCGTTCAGGGATTGCAGGGGATGTCGGGACAGTGAGCAGAGCCTGCAGCCTAGGCAGTTCCGCGGCTGAGCGCAAGGCGTCTCCAGATGGCCTGAGGCCTCAGCAGCTCAACCCACAAGGCAGGTTTATTTAATATATTTTCTTTCTCTTGATGGCACCTGAATGGCTGAATCTGGAGTAGTTCAGACTTCAGCCTGTTATTATAGCCTTAATCTAGAAGGACAGGTTCTTTTGTGCACTGTGCTCATGTTAATCTACTTCAGCTCAACTGCTTTTAGATGGAGTTATTGACTAGTCATCTTCGTCCGTAGCTGATGATAGTGCTTCCATGTATTTTTTTATTTATTGTGCGCACATTAGTCCATATTAGCTTGCAATTTTTTTATTATGCTTAATTTAGTCCATGTTAGCTTGGATTGACTGTTTTGATACCGAAATTTCCAATCGAGATTGTCATTTTTAATAAACTTAAAATATCAAATCAAAAACTAAAAAAATAGCATTCCACACTCAAAATCATTGTATGTTGCACGTAAAACAGATTTGAACTACTTACACAGACTTTGTATGGAGCATAACAAACTTATGTGTTGTTCTATTCGTCTAGCGCTCTTTCTTCAGCCCCTTCTATACATTTTTTCTGGATCCATCACGGTTTGGCGGAGTGCATGAGTACAAATTCTAAAGGACTTTTAGAATAGCACATAAGTACGCCATCAACTGTTAGTCAAAGACATAATGCTTAGGATATCATTCCTCATCATGTATTCACTGTGACGGGATTTTATTTCATAATCCGTATTTGAGCAAAATTGGCTAAACTGTGACGGACTGCCGCCAGTAGTGAAGGATGTTGCAGTCAGCATTGGTTCTGCGGTCAACACGTCTCTAGTATTCTTCACGGTAGTGTTTAAATTCAGAGGCTAAAATTTAGGGGTGTTATATTGGGTGTCACATGAGGGTGTCACATAGAAGTGTTTGGATAGGAATGATAAAATAAATTACAGAAGTTCTCAGGAATCCGCGAGACGAATTTATTAAGCCTAATTAATCCATCATTAACACATGTTTACTGTTGCTTTGTTGTAGCACCGCATTATCAAATCATGGCCTAATTAGGCTTAAAAAATGCGTCTAGCAAATTAGTCGCAATCTATGTAATTATTTTTTAGTCTATATTTAATACTCCATACATATATAAATATTCGATGTGATAGGGACTAAACTTGAACAATGCCGAGCAAGAACCGGCAAGCACCTGTTGCCTATCTGAGCACCCGGTGCAAACATAAACAGCTGCAGTGTGTCAGCATGTTGCCCAATGCGAAGGAGAAGCGAGGTGGGGAAAGTTCTGACGACACCTTTTTCTTTGTCCTAGGCTCAAACTTAGCAAGTGCTAGACGTTTTATACGTTGGAGCGCCCTTTGACGTGTAAGAGGATTGCACCTTGGCCAAGATTGTACAGGAGCACCCTTGATCCTATATAGAAGCATGCTTACTTTGTTCAAAATATCAGTGCATAGGAACGCCATTGAGGTGTGGGCCCACAGCAAGAAAAAAGAATGCTAAATTTCCGGTTACAGTTGCAAAGTCTGAGGGGAGTAGACATGCAGCCTGTGTAATTGTCTGTATTTGGCTTGGCTTATCAGCCATCCAACAGTGTTTTTCTCTTACGCTAATCCAGTCAGCAGTACTTTCAGCTATAGCTTATAAGCCAATCCAGCCAAAACGAACAGGCTGATGATTGGTAGAGAGAATAATATTTTTTATTTAATGTGATGGGAGCTGGTTCTTTGTTTTGGAGTATCGGAGCGACGTGCGCAATGTACGGGACCGGGTCCTCCTGTTATAGAAGCATGCCACATACTTGCTTACTGTAAATTTTCAGTTATTAAATTAAAGCCTTATATTAGGTTTTTGCCACCTACATGGTTTGTGCTCACGTACATAGTTCGGTGTAAACTATGGGCATCCAGCTGTCTATCCAGCTCTCTCTTAGGAACAAGGAGAAGAATAGACAATTAGTAGCATCAAGAAGAAGCAGACTTGTGTTGTCGTACATAGTTCGGTGTAAACTATGGGCATCCAGCTGTCTATCCAGCTCTCTCTTAGGAACAAGGAGAAGAATAGACAATTAGTAGCACCGAGAAGAGGCAGACTTGTGTTGTTGTACATAGTTCGGTGTAAACTATGGGCATTCAGTTGTCTCTTTAGGAACAAGAAGAATAGACAATTAGTAGCACCGAGAAGAGGCAGATTGTGTGCATTGTTATGGTCGACAAAACGCTTACATTGTTTTCACCGAGGAGAGGCAAGCTACTATACAAATGTCAGTGTGCATATAGCAAGATAGAGCACGCATCATCGCCATAGGCTACTGTGTTCTTCTTCTTTGGAGGTTGTCATGTATTTCTTTGTTAGTTATTACTTTAAAAAATGTTCCTTTTAACATTTTAGTAGACTGTTTGCTGCTCGGTTAGTATATGGCCTGGAGCAATCCATTAAGACATCTGTTTAGTATGAAAGTAGAATGTCTATCGCAGTATCAAGTTTATCTTGCCAAATTAAAGATGAGCAATAGTTCGAAACAACATGTTTTTTGACGCCATTCAAAACAACATGTTATGTTAATTTCTATTGATTATGTCAATGTTGCTCGATTATTGATTTTTATTGGTATTATAACAGTTTCAAAATAGAGAAGAGCTAAGGATAGTACCTGATCATGGCTGCCCCTACTCCGGCTGTTCAGGGGCAACAGTGGTCCCATCTGGTTGGCAGAACTGACATGGATGGGGCAGTTGACACTATCTGTGGAGATCGGCCAGATGTAACGGAAGTATGTGAAGTACTCCCGGACCAGACATTGTCTTCTGGAGTATGTACAGATGTCGGAGACCCCCAAGCCCCGACTGTACGTGTTATTATCACCTCCATCAACGTGGACGATGGAGGAAAGCAGGTTACTGTCCCGGTTCCGTATATTGGCTAGTTTGCATAGTAAAAGCTATCTTTCTACTTTTTTATGCCTTGACATATGAAAGGCAAGCATCAATTGAATAATGCGAGCGAGTATGCCGTTTGAACTTGCTTTCATGGTTGATTTTATATATGTACGTGTATGTGATGAATCTATTGAGTAGTGTCCTACTCAATATATGTAATAATAAATAATGAGATGTCTTGTGTTGATGAGTAATGTATGTCCAGTGAAGTATTTATATATAGTCCTTTTAGGCGCAATTATGTCATGAGAAATAGGCGAGCAATACTTGACACACTTGTGGATCGTTCCCAATATTGGCATCAAGCATTCCTATCATGGACTGTCGCCGCAGCTTTTGATCCAATTCTCCTAGTGATGGACATCATTTCTAAGACATGAGTAATAAAAAATGAACGAGATGCATGCATATAATATATATGAAGCACTAGTTATAACCATTACTTATGGGTATCATTGCTTGGTGCCTACATACATGCCCTCCACTTCTAATACGGAGCGTAAGTCACGCATATATACTAGACATCTCCAAGAATTACTTCAAACCACTCGTAAAATTAGTTTTTGTACAAAGTGTCGAAAATCATACTCCAATAGTTTTGTATCCTTGCATGGCAGCACACTGGCGCTCCAACTCATCCTTGTAAGTCACTGGGTATCGGTATGGCCATACGTCCAGCGGCTGCGAGCCTGGCACCAAGGTGATGATGTGGTCATGGGTGCGAGGAGGCGGCAGGCCATGTGGCTTGGCAAAGATGGTGGAGAACTCAGCGAGCAGGGCCCCTAGGAGGTTATCGCTAGTGCAGGCCTGTAAATCCAGGTTAGGTGGACCCGCCAAGCCACACCAGCTAATGCGGTGAACCTAATGCCAGAATGACATGGTGAGGGCGCTGAAATCCATTAGGATTTGGCCCAGTGACGCGAGTCATTGTGTCTCCAGCATGACATCGTATCTGGCCAGGGGAAGCACGAAGAAGTCCGCTTGGAATGCTTGGTCATCGATGGAGAAGGGTGTCCCACATATATAACACGCCTAGGCAGGGGATGTGCTCGTCATTGGCCACGGTCACCTTCATGTTGCCACGGTCACCTTCATGTTGCCGTGGCGTTCCAGCTATAGAGACGTGCCGCGCAATGCGTCCTCAGAGATGAAGTTGTGCGTCAAGCCCCTAGTTGAGGAAGGCGAGCAGAGTGGCGACCCCAAGCTGGATGCGCACCTGCATTATTGTCTCGCTGGTGCGAACGCCCACAATCGCGTCATCATTGTTGTCTGCGCCCTCTAGAAGGAAGATGCGCTGGCACTTGATCGGGTGGCCTTCCACCATGATTATTGCGGGTGCTGGTTCGATGCGGGGTTCATCATTGTTGTCTGCGCCGTCTAGAAGGAAGCTCCATGTCGTGGTGCTCCTAATTTTGACTTATGAAACCACATCTTATATTTTTTTTATTCTTCTTGTTACAACATATGGCCAATCACCTAGTTTATATACAAATTTAGGGAATTATTTTTTGTATTTTTCATAACTATAGACATGGCTATTTTTTATAAAACAGAACAGATCCACTGGCTATTGATGGCGATGATGATTAGAGTCTACCAATTAAAGTCTAGATGTTTCTTGTTTTCAAAAAAAAAAAAGTCTAGATGTTTCTTATTATTGTGAGAGTTTTTAGAATTTTAATCTTTTTTCTCACGTAACTGGTGAGAAATAACTTTGGAGCTTGTAATTAGTAATAGTAAGATTTTAGTGTAAGAAACATATATTTTTTTGAGCTAGGATGAATTTACTATAATTTTTCAGTGATTAATAAATTAAAGCCTTATATCACGTTTGTGCTCACGTACTTGGTTTGAGTCACGGCCTGTGTAACTCTGGGCATTCAGCTGTCTCCCTGCCAACAAGAAGAATAGACAATTAGGTTCACCCTGCCGATAATAATCTCAACAATAAGGGATGATGTGATGATGTTTACTAAGTAGGAGGATATGATGATGTTTACTAAGTTAAACTGAGCAGACTGCATGCATCGTTATTGGAAGCAAAAGGGCAATCAGTACTGCAGACAGCTAATCACCGCTGGCTCTAGACCCCCCTTTACCGACAGTTTTGGCCCCCGTTGGTAAAAGTCGACGGTGTTAGGCGAGCTTCATCTCCGCCGGCTGCGCGCCGGCGGTGATGATACTTTACCACCGCCGTCCCGACGTACTAACCAGTGGTAATATCAGACGCATTGACGCCGGCCCGGTGTACCATCCGGCGGTGATGAAACCATATATTGACGCCGACCCGACCTACCATCCGGCGGTGACAATACAACCATCGATGCCGAGCCGGTGTACCATCCGGCGGTGATGATGCAGCCATCGACGCTAGCCCATCGCACCATCCGGCGGTGTCAACGAAACTATCATCGTTGGGCTAGCGTACCAACCGACGGTGATGATGAACATATCAATACCGGTCCGGCATATCATCCGGCGGTGATGATGGACCCATCAATGCTGGACCGGTGTACCATCTGGCTGTGATGACGAGAACATCAACACCGGCCTGGCATACCATCCGCTGGTGATGATGGACCCATCGACACTGGACCGGCGTACCATCCGGCTGTGATGATGAGAACATCAACACCGATCTGGCGTACCATCCATCGGTGATATAGGTACCAGCGCACGCGGTTGGTGTTCCCTCCGATGGTAATGAGGGCAGCGTCACTGCCGCCATTGTATTTGTTCCGGCAGTAATGTTTTGTCCATTACCACCGGAGTTATCACTGTGCATCATTATAGTTCACAATACATTATAATAGCAACAATACAGAAATTTCATGGCTTACGCATTGCCAGCAACATATATAGAGAGAGGCAATGTATTGTATCCATACATACATCACCACTGAGACACAAATATCCATACAAAACGACAGCGACATACATAGTTTTCAACCATAGCGACATAATGTCCAAATCCAACCACAACGAATATATAGTTTTCAAAACATAAACAGACGTCCAAAATGAACTGGCATTACAAGGTCAAGAACTTAACACCTTGATTAGATAAGGTGATGGTATCCATAATAAAACCGCCAAGATCTTCTTGCAACCTAGATATCTTTAAATTGGTCAGCCGAAAATAGTGAGAGTGCATTCTTGTAAGATGATGTCAAAATGGACATATATAATGGTTCCTGCATTTACAGTGTCCCCAAGGAAAATAGTTGGGCTGAACCACTAAACATGCAATGTGTACTACAAAATGAGGCATTTGCAACAAACTTACATGACATTTTGTAGGCAACAAGTATGGGGGATATCTGACTTGTTAAACAGCAAGCCCTTTGTCAATTCATCAAAAACAGCGGTCACTAGCCAGATTTAACAACCCCATCTCAACTACCCCGATCCAGAAGTGTTGGTGTTATGATGGCCCGGGTATCTCAAGCCATGAATTAGTTAGCCGCTCGGGCGGCCCGCAATATGCCAGCCTATAAAAGCCTAAACTATCGAGGCCCGGCTAAGCTGAGTGGACCGGACCAAACACTAAGGTCGGGGTCTGCCACGATCCCTTCCCTCTACCTTAGCCGCACACCACGCAACAGCTCATGACCTCTCGCCATCCCGACACCTATGGGGAACGGGGAGAGATCGAGCCCCGCCAAGCACGCCTGCTCTGACAGGAATAGGCACGCCGCACTGACCCCGCAAGGACCGAGGGGGGTCACCTTCGGCCCGGTCATACGCCATCCCTACGCCATGCAGCGTGGACAAGACAACACCGCCAAGTGATAACGGCCAGTACGGAGATCCACCGTCCAAATACGGCCCGACGAGACGTATGTACGATCCCACCCACTATGAGATGGGACCCACAACGATGGCTGATGGTATTTATAAGTGCAAATAGAATATGAAGGATTTCGTAAGCGTACATAATACCATTGTAGCATTTTACCAGGAGTATTCCAGGTATCATTATTTATATTTTACCACAGGGAAACAATGGAGTAAAAACTTATTGAATATCAAAAGAGTATCTATCAGTCAACATACCAGCATAGCTAGAGCAATGGGTAAAGGTAATGATATGAATTAAGGATAATGACACTCAGAGGATAGATCACTAAGATAATGCAAACTAGTCAACTCGGGAGAGCAACGAGTGAGGTAGATTCCTGTGACATTCTTATTACATGGTCAAAGTATATATACATCCAACTATAGTTAAGACTAACTCTACTCTTGTGCATTTCGGGACGCTGCTTAGACGGTAGAGTACCCACAATAGATAACTCTACCGATGCGACTATGGTCCTACAATTTAAGAACCTGCTCAATTCAGAGTGGACTACAAAAGATAGACGGGGCTATCACCTCCCGCTGCTACCACCCAACCAGAGAACAGGGTGTACTCACAGGCAGAGCATCATATAAGCACCATG
This sequence comes from Miscanthus floridulus, assembly GCF_019320115.1. Lineage (NCBI taxonomy): Eukaryota > Viridiplantae > Streptophyta > Magnoliopsida > Poales > Poaceae > Miscanthus > Miscanthus floridulus. The sequence continues at coordinate 105,932,193 of NC_089589.1, forward strand.
CTTACACAAGGCTCGGCTACTTAGCCCAATTGATAAACTAGCAGGCTAAGCGCTCTATGAACCCGCACATAAAAGTAATGATAACCTCGACTAAGCAAGACACATATTAAAAGTAAGCATAGCCATGTAGATAGAAATATGATGAATTTATAATAATTCTTACAAGATGTGGAAGTGAAGATACAAAGCTTTGCCAAGCCTCCAAGACTAGATCGAAAACTTGAGCATGAGCCCAACTCGACCCTCACTCCTGAGCTACTAATCTACTATATTGGAGAGTCTAGACCCAATCCTCCTAGTGTATCTTGATCTCTGAATGAGAGGTATGAATTAGGGTTTTCAGGGATGCTTTTGGTAGGGGTAGGGGCTAGTATATATAGGTCGGAGCGTCCATTGAGAGCCCTTAGATCAAACTGACTTAAAGGACGACGTAGATGCATCCTAGGAGGCGATGGAGAACCGACGTTGTGACGCAGAGGCTGACACTGGGCCCTAGGGGCCAGGCAGCCTGCAGGTGGGGCCGAGCAGCCCCACATGGAAGCGTCTCACCCTCCGCTTTGGTGTGGAGTCCTCTAGAGTCCTTTGGAACCTTCTGGGGTCCGTTTCGCCACAGATAAGGGTGATTAACTCTGACATCTAGGTCCATCTTGATGGTTTTCTAAATAAACCCTGTAGAAATCATAGATTCACCAAAACTCATGAAATTTGTTAGTTTAAACCCCTAGACCTTTGTTGGTGATCATATTTATGCCCTTATGCATGTTATATTGATGGTTTATAATGTTTGTTAACTACTGTCAACAAACTCCCCCACACTCAACCTTTGCTAGTCCCTGAGCAAAGCCAAACTCAGCAATGGATCTGGAGTTGTTACATTGCTTTCACTCCTCAAAAGTACACAGATGTTCAATAAAAAAATTCTCCTCCAAATTAGAATAAACTGTTCTGACTTTCAAACTTACCCATATTACCTACAACCATGGGGCTTCTTAGCCTTCACTTGGGTCTTGAGCAATTGAAAGACAGAATGATCAAGTCAAGCACTATGTCTAAAGGTCTTTGTTCAACCATTATTCTAGAGTTTTTATAAGTTTTCAAAATAAAACTCAAAGATTCCATTGTATGACACTCTCAATTCTCTCAAAATATGTAGTATTTGGGGATCCTCACCAAGGCAATAAAGATTTTATGCCTTTTCTCTTCCTACCATTAAGGCTTATGTGGAGTTCATAAGTAGGGGGAAAGCTACAACATACTTGCAATGCATATATTGTAAAGTCAAACCTCGGATCCAAAGAGAGTTAAGTCATACAATCAAATCAAGATGTGCATGTGTGTGGATGTATATGGTGGATATATGTATGGTGGCTAACCTAATTCTACTATGCTCCTTGGAAACATTTGCTAGAGAGTAGGGGCTATCTTATTCATCTCTTCTTTTTTTTAGGCGGGCATCTTAGTACCCATTGTTTTAGATATCTCGGACACTTTTGTGTCCATTTTTTCTAATCATTATTTTTTTCTTTTCTTTCTCTTTTTTAAATAACTTTTGCATAGCCCATGCCTCTTTTCTGCAATAGAACTTTTGAGAGATAGCAACAAGAACTTAGAGTATTTATTTGAGGGATGGAAAACCTATCAAGCATGTTTTTGTGTTCACCCCCAATGTAGGAGTAGAACATATTTGGGTGGTGTGTACGTGATCTTGATTTTAAGAGCATGACAAACCTCTCATAAGTGTCAACAAAGCTTGACAAACTCAATGCAAAAGCATGTAGCATATATGTGGAAGTTTTTCTAGCCTAAATAACATGTATGGTTCTGGTGGAAATTCAAGCTTTGTCATATAGGAACTCATCATGTCATTTTTGTGTTTTTCAATAGATAAATCTCCATAACTTTAGTGTCACTTGGAACAAGATAAACAACAGCTCAAACCTTCTCATATCATATCCGTCAATTACCTAGACTTAGATCAAGCATATGCTACCCACATGTTTCAAGTTTAGAGTAAATCCTTATATCAAAATAATTTTATTCAAAACTCGGGAGAATTCAAGGCTGAAAACTAGGTACTTAAAATGAATTACAACAGAGCAATTATTCATCATTTCCATTTTAAGAGATTATCTTCAGAGTCCTTTTTATTTTATTTAGCTTTTCAAACAAATTAAGAAAACTGGACACACTCTCTTTATTTTGTTTTCATTTTTTAGATCACACATTATAACTATATATATTTCTATAAAGTAACTTTTACTTCATTTTTAGTTATTCATCCTTTTTTCTAATATATATAAACCAAACTAAGAATAATAAAAGTAAAGAAATACTTATCTGGATACATGGGGAATGCCTTCTCCCCCAAGCTGGTTGTTCTCGTGGTTGCTCAACGAGATGGCCGGATGTGGAGGTGCCGGAACAGAGCCATCCAATTTTGATTTTGCTGTTGCTGTTGTTGTTGGAAGCTGGCCATCTCCTGTCCCATACTTACCTTCCATTGTGTATGATTGTGTAACGTACCTTGGATGGTAGGTGTCCTCTCATGGATGGTTGTGAGCTTGTTGTCGAATTCAGAACTTCCACTTGTAGAATTTGAGGGATCAACTCCCCCACACTTTACTCGAAGAGTGTTCTGCTCATAAAGACAAGGTAGATATCAAGTGCATGGGCTCTGTTGGTGGAAAAAGACCCACAGAACCAAAACTTTATTTACTCTTCTCTAGCCTTAGGCACATTGAATCTTGATAGAGCTAATGTTATGTGTATTATTTATTCTTAAAACATGGGTGATAAGATCAGAAGGATGTAGCATTTTGACTGTGACAAAAAGAGTGGAGTTCCTTAACCTATGGAAGGATTGTCCATCTTTATAATGTATCAAACTTTACATGATTATGACTATTATCTTCATAGGGTACTGTAAGGAAAATGGACCCTAGGCCCATTTACTTTGGATTTTGGTGCTTGATGACCAACACAACCAAATTGGACTAATGAATTTGCAAGTGATTGTTTTGTAGTTCAATAGGATGCAAGACATGACTTGGACAAAGGCGACGTGATGATCCAATGATCAACACCTTAAGAAAGACGTTAGGAGCAAAAGAGAAAACCCAAGATATCAAGCAAAGTCCAAGCATGAAGATAGGAACCAAGTCACACGCAAGATCGCGAAGAAACGAGCTCATAGAAGTGACCGGACGCTGGAAGAAAGTGACCAGACGCTCTGATCAGTGGCTCGGCAACAGCAGGCGTCAGCAGCAGCGACCGGACGCTGAACAAGCAAAATGACCGGACGCACCAATGGCACTGTTCATCAGTCTGGCAACACACTCAGCAAGTGACCGGACGCTGGCGGCAAACCGACCGGATGCAGGACAGCAGCGTCCGATTGAGTACAGAGAGGTTCTAGAGCAGCGAACTTGTGACCGGACACGTTCGGTGGCAAGTGACCGGATGCTGGCAGTGTCTGATCAGTTGTTCGTGGCTCCAACGGTCGGGACGACCGAATGCATCCGATCAGGACGACTCCAGCGCCCGGTTAGTAGCAGAAAAGCGAGATTTCGTCCCCAATGGCTACTTTCTCAGTGGGGCTTATAAATACAACCCCCAACCAACCATTTGGTAAGAGTGGAGCTGAGGAAACATACCAAGGGTGTTGATACACCATTTTAGTGATCTCCACTTGCATAGTGCTTAGGTTGATTAGACCACCACTTATGTGCTTGCTCTAGGTTTAGGCCTAGTATTTAGTGAGGTTTGCATACCTCTTACCACTCGGTGCTTGCGCGTACCATTGTTGTGCATAGGAGGGGCTTGTAGTCTTGCAAGATCACACCAACCGAGTTTGTGGTGTGGCCGCCACCGTGTACAAGAGGGAACAAGGCCCGCGGTATTTCGGCCGAAAGCTTGATAGTGAAGATGGCAGGGAGCATCCGGGAGAGACTTGCCGGAAGGCACATCGGAGACCCACTTGCGCATGGGGAAGGCCCGAGGCTATCCATGGAGTTACCCGACCGGGAGCTTGGCCCTTGCGAGGGATTCCTTGCGAGGGGCTCCAACGAGGACTAGGGGGAAGCTTACACGCTTCTCGATACCTCGGTAAAAATATCGGAGTCATCGACGGGAGTTTGCATATCTCTACCTTGCTCTTTAGCTTCTGCATTTACATATATTGTATTACTCCTTTTGCGGTAGAGATAGCAACACACTAGCAAAACCGTAGTTGCACATTTAGATAGTTTATCTTTTGCATAGGTTTTGCTAGGGTTAGAAAAATGGGCCATAGTTTTAGAGTTAGATTTTTAAGTTGCCTAATTCACCCCCCCTCTTAGGTGTCACGATCTCCTTCAATTAGTATCGGAGCCAGTTGGCTCAATTTGGACCTTTGGCTTAACCGCCGTTGAGCCGACGCTATTTAGAGTGGTTGGGATGGATACATCTAGGCCTCCGCACTTTGACGGCACTAACTTCCCCTACTATAGAGCTAGAATGGCTTGCTACCTTGAGGCGGTTGATTTGGGAGTTTGGAGAGTCACTCGAGATGGGACAAAACCCATTAAGAATCCAGATAAACCCACGAAGAGTGATGAAAAGGAAATTCATTTCAATGCTAGAGCAAAAAATTGCTTGTTTGAATCTTTTAGCATGGATGTGTTTAACCAAGTGTTCACTTTAAATATGGCACATGAAATTTGGTTAAAACTTCAAGAGCTCCATGACGGCACAAGCAATGTCCGTGAGCAAAAACATTGTCTTGCTAAACAAAACTATGATTCCTTTGAAATGAATGATGATGAGCTTGTTCATGATATGTATTCTCGTTTGAATCTAATTATCAATGAGCTCCATTCTATAGGATTAACAAAGCTAGATGATGCAGACATCATGAGGAAGATCATCTCCGTGCTACCACAAAAGAAACATGCAAGCATCATCACCATCCTTCACAACATGGAGGACTTGAGCACCATGACCCTGGCCATAGTCATTGGCAAGATAGTGGCATTTGAAATGTCACACAAGATGGGTCAAGAAGAAGCCTCTTCATCAAGCAAAGGCAAAGCTCTTGCATGTGGCAAGAAGAAGATGAAGGGCAAGAAAGTTGAGACAAGCTCAAGCTCAAGCTCCTCAAGTGAAGAAGAAGAAGAAGATGAGGAGGATGATGATGATGAAGATTCAAGTGATGATGATCAATCTTCCTCCTCCACCTCCGACCTTGATGAAGAATCAATCAAACTTATCAACAAGGTGGAGAAGATGATCCAAAGGCTCAATGTCAAGGGTGTGCCCATCCAAATTCAAGATATCATCTTCACCAATCAAAGAAATGAGCAAAGAAAAAGAGGATGTTATGGATGCGGCGAGTTGGGGCACTTTGTGGAAGTTTGTCCAAACAAGCCCACACCCAAGACAAAGAAGAAGGCGTGTAGGAACCAAGCCCTCACATCAATAAGGTCATGGGATGCTTCTTCAAGTGAAGAAGAACACCATCACAAGAGGCGAGGGCACAAGCACTCATCATCAAGATCTTCATGTGTGTTCCTTATGGCACGAGGTAACGAAAGCTCATCCTCTAGTGAGAGTGATAGTGATGATGAAATGCCTTCTTATGAAGAAATTGTGCAACAAAATCTTAATTATGCTAAAGTTTGCACTAGTCAACAAAAGAAGCTCAGAAAGATAAAAGAAAAGCTAGATAGTTCACAAGTAGCCTACAAAACATTGCTTGAACAATATGAGAACATTGCCAATCTCAATGTTGAACTATCTACTAAAATTGAGCGACTTGAGGCAAGTGCAACAACAAATGCATGCACAATCAATGATGAGAAGCTTTTAAAGAAAAATGAAAAATTAAAAGAAAAGTTAGCTAGCTCACAAGATGCTTATAAAAGTTTGCTTGCTAAAATGGAAACCATGTGCAAACATTGTGATGAGCTAACTAATAATGTTGCTAATCTTGAAGCCGTTAGCACAACCCTCACCAAGGCATCTAAAAAGAAAAGTTCTAACATGTCTAAAAGGGATGCCTCTACTTCTTGTAATGATTTATGTTTAGACTCATCCTTGTGCAACCAAGTTTGTGTTGAGAAAGTTGTTGTAGATACATGCACACAAGAGGTTGGAAAGGAGAATGAGCAACTCAAGCAAGAAGTAGCTCGCCTCACCAAGGACTTGACTCAAGTGAAAGGCAAGACGAAGCAAGCCCAACTTCATCAAGATAACACCGTCAAAGGGAGTGAAGAAGCTTGATGAAGGACAAACCGTGGTTTGCTACGTGTGCCACAAGGAAGGCCACAAGTCCTACTAGTGCAAGGTGAAGAATGGGGGAGGAGCAAAGAAGAAGGAGAAAAAGCAAACAAGCACGCTCTACAACACCTACACCAACAAGGTGGACAAGAAGGCCTCCACACCTTGTCTCTTGAAGAAGAAGAAAAATGACAAGGTGGTGGCCATCAAGGTGAACAAGCAAGCCAACAATGGGGTCAAATGCTTTTGGGTGCCAAAGGAAATCATCTCCAACATGAAGAACACCAAAAATGTTTGGATCCCGAAAGGGAAGTGAGAAGTCCGATGGACTTTGGGGAATTTGGAGACTTGGCAAAGTATGGGTGCATTTCATGGAGGTGCATCATGATGGACAAAATCATTGCCAAGTGGATTGGTGAATACTATGAACCCAAATTCCCCTTCCCATGTTAGGTAACTAGATTCAATTTACTTCAATTTGTATTAGATTTAAATTTTCCTACAATTGGTATCTTTTAGCATCTAGTTACTCTTCATGCCTAGGTTTGCATTTGCATTCTTATATATTTTGTCATGCATACACTAGGTATTTCATATGGTAGGCTTGCTCGGTTTCATTCTTAGCCCTTGGAGCAAACCTACATGGTTTAAAATTATTTAGGAGCACATCACATAACTTGTCCTTCAACTGTTCATCTAATATGTGCCACAGTCCAAATTGTAGATAATTTCTCCTGAATATCACCTTCGAAAATGACTCTCACATTCATGTGATGTCATCTTTCAAGTGGTATTTTTTATTCTAAAATCAATGTGCATGTTTCCTACAAGTATTCCATACTTGTGTGCACAAATTTAGGGGGAGGTTACTCTACAAGTTGGATGCTTTAAGACTAACACCTTTTCAAGCTTATCATGTGTATAGTAGTCTCATTGCAAGGAAAATGGAGTCCCCGGAGTTAAGCATCATACTTCAAATATCCACCACCGATTGCAAGTGGTAGAAATCAAATTGATTTCTACATGTGGTATTTCTAAACCAATATCATCATGTTGATTTCATTTTGATATTTATATGCTTTCTCCATGCATTATATAGATTAAATTCCCTTGTGCAATACTTTGCCATATATGCATATGCCTTGCTTTCTACCATATGTATGCATATATTTAGGGGGAGCTTAATCTATATAATGTGAGAGTCAAATTTCGTTATCTATTTCACTCTACACACAAAGGATCACAAAGTTTGACCCACCCTTGTGCTACTAATGTCTTCCTTTTTGGTGTTTGATTACAAAGGGGGGAGAATTTAGAGGACCAAAAGCAAGCATTAATTTATAGTAATGGTCTGAGAAAGGGAGGATAGTGGATTATGGATTAGCCTATGTAATGGGAAGAATTTATAGGAAGCAAGGCTTAAATCCATAATACCACATGGGGACATTGGCAAGGGCAAGATAAGTTCTTATATAGTCTTACAAGTAGTATCTTTTAGCATCATATAACCTTGCCCCTTGCATTGCATCTTAGCAAGTAGATAGGTTTTAAATTCAAAAAATTTATTATTTGCTTGTTTTGGTCGTGTTGTCATCAATCACCAAAAATGGGGAGATTGTAAGGAAAATGGACCCTAGGCCCATTTACTTTGGATTTTGGTGTTTGATGACCAACACAACCAAATTGGACTAATGAATTTGCAAGTGATTGTTTTGTAGTTCAATAGGATGCAAGACGTGACTTCAACAAAGGCGACGTGATGATCCGATGATCAACACCTTAAGAAAGACCTTAGGAGCACAAGAGAAAACCTAAGATATCAAGCAAAGTCCAAGCATGAAGATAGGAACCAAGTCGCACGCAAGATCGCGAAGAAACGAGCTCATAGAAGCGACCGGATGCTGGACCGGACGCTGGACCGGACGCTGGAAGAAAGTGACCGGACGCTCCGATCAGTGTCTTGGCAACAGCAGGCGTCAGCAGCAGCGACCGGACGCTGAACAAGCAAAATGACCGGACGCACTGATGGCACTATTCATCAGTCCGGCAACACACTCAGCAAGTGACCGGACGCTGGCGGCAAACCGACCGGACGTAGGACAGCAGGGTCCGATCGAGTACAGAGAGGTTCCAGAGCGGCGAACTTGCGACCGGACACGTTCGGTGGCAAGTGACCGAACACTAGCAGTGTTCGATCAGTTGTTCGTGGCTCCAACGGTCGGGACGACCGAACGTGTCCGATCAGGACGACTCCAGCGTCCGGTTAGTAGCAGAAAAGCGGGATTTCGTCCCCAATGGCTACTTTCTCTGTGGGGCTTATAAATACAATCCCCAACCAGCCATTTGGTAAGAGTGGAGCTGAGGAGACATACCAAGGGTGTTGATACACCATTTTAGTGATCTCCACTTGCATAGTGCTTAGTGTTTTATTAGGTGATTAGCGTAGGTGCTTTGCGAAGTGCTTAGGTTGATTAGACCACCGCTTATGCGCTTGCTCTAGGTTTAGGCCTAGTGTTTAGTGAGGTTTGCATACCTCTTACACTCGGTGCTTGCGTGCACCATTGTTGTACATCAGAGGGGCTTGTAGTCTTGCAAGATCACACCAACCGAGTTTGTGGTGTGGCCGCCTCCGTGTACCAGAGGGAACAAGGCCCGCGGTGTTTCGGCCGGAAGCTTGATAGTGAAGACGGTGGGGAGCATCCAGGAGAGACTTGCCGAAAGGCACGTCAGAGACCCACTTGCGCATGGGGAAGGCTTGAGGCTATCCACGGAGTTACCCGACCAGGAGCTTAGCCCTTGCGAGGGGCTCTAACGAGGACTAGGGGGAAGCTTGCACGCTTCTTGATACCTCGGTAAAAATACCGGAGTCATCGATGGGAGTTTGCATATCTCTACCTTGCTCTTTAGCTTCTGCATTTACATTGATTGTATTACTCCTTTTGCGGTAGAGATAGCAACACACTAGCAAAACCGTAGTTGCACATTTAGATAGTTTATCTTTTGCATAGGTTTTGCTAGGGTTAGAAAAAGAGGCCATAGTTTTAGAGTTAGATTTTTAAGTTGCCTAATTCAACCCCCCCCCTCTTAGGCGTCACGGTCCCCTTCAGGTAAGATATGCAAAATTTTAGCTCATTTGGTTAAGACTATGATATCAAGAAAGTGGTTCTATGAACAAGGTTAAGGAACAAAACATGTTGAGTTAATCAGGTTGGATCTAGCAAAGTTGTAACTCGAACATGTTTGTGTCTTCATTTGTGTGCATACCAAGATCAAGAGGAAAACAATGACCACTTACCTTAAGATGTTACCTTCATTATTGGAGCATGATGACACCATGTGATGAAGGGTAGACGACTTTTGGTGGTCCTTTCCTTCCTTGCATCTTGAGTTGTTCTTGAGCATCTTGTCTCATATGTTGTACGCCTTTCTCACTCTTCCATCATGCCGTCTTTTGTTCTTTCTTGGCATTTTGATCGGTCCTTCTGCTCCTCTCATTATTTCTTCTCTGCAAAGGATTAGTGGACAACACATACCTGAAGGAGTATACAAATGATTCAAAAGAAGGATAGTGTTGTAATAGAGCTAAAGGTCATCTGTATCCCATGTTTTAAATAATATGCCTTTATTGTTCACACTACTTCAAATTTCCAACAAGGTTAAGGTAAAGATGTGTAAAATTATTTTGAAGAATTCCTCAAACCTTGGTTTGTTTCTATGAATGATCTCCTAATATTCCCAACAAAATTTGAATATTTTCCTACAAGGGTTAGTCCATATATACAACCAAATTCTATACAAGTATGTTTTGATTCAATAATCATGTATGAATAATATTCCGAAGCATACTTGTAACAAAACAAGGAAGCTTAAAAGACTAAAGAGATTCATTCAAGTAAAAACAAGAATATGTATGATGAACCAAGGGAGCATGATTATTTAGATTTTTATTTGTTAGTGATTTAGCAAGTCGAGCATATCATAAAGGTAAATATGACCAAGACAAATTAGCAACATGGCATGAGATGTTTTTTAAAGAACTCCATCCCCCAGACTTGAATTTTGTAGAATACAAAATCTAGCTTGGATGATAGAATTCTCCTATGAATGTGATTCTATGTTGCATAATACTTGGTTGAATATACCTTATGTTTTCCTTCTTTTTGATGAAACGATTAGTGACAAATATACCTGAAGGAAACTTGTCCGATGTACCTATTAGTGAGGGCTTCATGGCTTTAGGTCCATTGAGCCAGACCTCTTCTTGCATTTAGCTTTTCTTTGCACCATCCAATTGCATGCACTTCTTCCATCAACCTTTCTTGATTTTTGTTAATCCTTGGTTGACGAGTTGGGCTTCATTGGAGATGCAAACTCAAGTTCCTCCTTAATCATCTAATGGTGTGGCGAAGAGTTGTTCTTCTTTGTTTGTTAGCGATATGCTAGCCATCTTGATGATCAAAGAAAGATCCTCATTGGTACTCGCATGGAAGCTTCATCTTCAATGACTAGGGGATGTCTTTGGGCGACCATAGTCGTTTACGGCCTTACGAGACACAGTCGTCAATGAACCATTAATTGATGATGCTTGTTGACACAATGATTCACGCCATGATGTAGTGGCATCTCATTGTATTGGTCCTTGTTACCAATGCGCAAGCTGGTCCCTTTGAAGATGATGAAGGCAGGCATATTCTGGTTAATACAAGGTGGGTTTCATCCTGCTTCTCATCAACATCCTAGCTTGAGTCTTGGAAAGGCTCAAAGCTAGGTTGTCTTTCATGTTGCTCATAGCATGTCGATCTGTTCGTCCACTTCCACAGCTGTAGTGGTGGTTTGGTTTAGGGTTTGTGGATTCATACCAAACCTTAAACAGGCATAGCTTCTATTCATTCTTTCCTGCAAAATGTTAATAGACACATACCCGAGGGAAATAACAAATTTGAAACATGGGTTGTGTTGTCCTTTTTTTGTGATTTTCCTCTATGCTAATGGAAGCATGGTTTTAGGATTGTTTAGCATAGATTTTGTTTATCATGTTCTATGTGTTTGCTGTATTTTAGTATGGTTCAAGGCAAAGAAAACTTGCAACAAAAGATGAGTGAATAAACCTTGATACTCACAGTTCTTCCTTCCATGAAGAATGAGCTGGGTCTTCTTTGCGCAAAGTTATTAGAGTTCATCGCATGCCTTGATTCATCTCCAATGTGAATTTATCTCAAGACTTACCCATATTGAATTTGAGATTTTTCTGCAGGGGTTAGTCCAACAAAATAACCAGTATCTGCTAAACCATACTATTGGCTCAAAAATTAAACTAGACACCATGTCTATTTTAATTTAGGAAAGCATTTTAACCTAAGCACCATGCTTAATTTAAAGAGCCTTTGGAAGTAAGATCAACACTCCTCTTGGTTCAAAAATCAAACTAAACGTCATGTCTAATTTGATTTAAGAAAACAATTTAAACTAAGCACCACGCTGTTGATGCTAGTTAATAGCCAATTTAAACCATCAATTAAACATGTATAAAGGCATAAATATAACCACCAATGAAGGTTTAGGGGTTTAAACTAACAAATTCCATAAGTTTTGATGAATCTATGTTTCCAGCAGGGTTTAATCAGAAAACTGCCAAGGCGGACCTACATGTCAGATTTAATTGCGCTTATCCACTGTGAAACTGACACCATAAGACTCGGGAGGATTCCACACCGAAGCGTAGGGCGAGACGGTGCCTGTAAGTCGCCAGGCCCCTAGGCTCACCTATTAGCCTCCTCGTTGCTATGTCAGTTTCCCACCACCTCCTAGGGTGCATCTACGCCATTGTTTAAGTCAGTTTGATCCAAGGGCTCACGTTGGACCCTCAAGGCTATATAATCCAGCCCCTGCCTCTCCCCCCAGGCAGATATATAATCAGAAGTCATCAAGTCATTTGAGAAGATAGAAACCCTAATCTCCTCAGAGCTCCTCCTCCATAGCATAACTAGTTAGGATAGATCTAGAGGGAGGCAAGCAAGCTTCGCTTGGATTCCCGATCGTGTCAAGAGCGTGGAACCTTGTACCCATCTCTCTCTTGTTTCTCCATTATTTTATATGCTAGTTACAATTGTTATGACAATCTTAGTGTTCATCTTATTTATGTTCTTCATTATGATGTTCATCATCTACTTTGATTATATGTATAGTATAGCTAGTTTATCATTATGTTTATGCATAAGTTCGTATAATGCTCACTCTAAGGTACCATGGGTGGGTGGTCAACATTGTGTAAGCATGGTGCTTATACGTTGTTTACCTGCGGATACACCCTATATTCTAGGTCATGTGGTAGATCGCAGATGTGACACTCCCATTGAGTCCTTTGTAGTCCACTCCCCGAATATAGGTGCACGTAGGGTCTGATTATGAAGGTAGAAAATGAGCTCTGCCCTCATTCTTCCTTAGTAATATCCCTTAGGTGTAGATATGATGATGATCTTAGCCATGATTACTAGGTGCACTTGCACCAATCAAATGTATGCTTTGACTTGTAATTAAGAATGACTTAGGAATTATTCCTCTAATATTCTACCTGACCATGCTAATGCTATAGAAAGGAGTGCTCTGCGTAACTTATCATTATCATTACTTATTATGTATATATATCTTATCTTATGACTTATCCCTATTGTGAGTAGAGTATTTGTTATGGTTTACTTCTCCTTCAATAGTATAAGTTATCAATACATATCCATGCTAGACCTTCACAGTGGTAAAAATATAAATAACGATACCGGTAATACTCTCGGGTAAAATACTCCAATGGTATATTATCTGTGCGCTTATTACATAGTCAAAGTATATATACATCCAACTATAGTTAAGACTAACTCTACTCTTTTGCACTTTAGGACGCTGCTTAGATGGTAGAGTACCCATAATAGATAACTCTACCGATGCGACTACGGTCCTACAATTTAAGAATCTACTCAATTCGGATTAGACTACAAGGGATAGATGGGGCTGTCACCTCCCGCTGCTACCACCCAACTAGAGAACATGGTATACTCACAGGCAGAGCATCATATAAGCACCATGTTTACATTAGGCTTGTCTACTTAGCCCAATCGATAAACTAGCAGGCTAAGCGCTCTATGAACCCACACACAAAAGTAATGATAACCTCAACTAAGCAAGATACATATTAAAAGTAAGCATAGCCAAGTAGATAGGAATATGATAAATTTATAATAAGTCTTACAAGATGTGGAAGTGAAGATACAAGGCTTTGCCAAGCCTCCAAGACTAGATCCAAAACTTGAGCATGAGCCCAACTCGACCCTCACTCCTGAGCTACTAATCTACTACATTGGAGAGTCTAGATCTAATCCTCTTGGTGTATCTTGATCTCTGAATGAGAGGTATGAATTAGGGTTTTAGGGATGCTCTAGGGAGGGGGGTAGGGGCTGGTATATATGGGCCAGAGCATCCATCGTGAGCCCTTGGATAAAACTGACTTAAAGGATGGCTTAGATGCATCCTAGGAGGTGGTGGAGAACCGACGTTGCAACGCGGAGGCTGACAGTTGCCCCCTAGGGTTAAGCGGCCGACAGGTGGGGCCGGGCAGCCCCACATGGTAGCATCTCACCCTTCGCTTCGGTGTGGAGTGCTCTTGAGTCTTCTAGAACCTTTTGGGTCCATTTCGCTATGGATAGGCATGATTAACTTTGACATCTAGGTCCACCTTGATAGTTTTTTGAATAAACCCTACAGAAATCACAGATTCACCAAAACTCATGGAATTTGTTAGTTTAAACCCCTAGACCTTTGTTGGTGATCCTCGTCCATCGTGGCCTTCTCTGTGCGCGGACCTCGGCCGAGGGTTGCTACATTACTACAAGATCGAGTTGCAGCACCTCAATCCCAACGGGATCTAGCACGTGGCGGCATTCGTCGCCCTATGCAAAGGATTCCTAGGGATCAGCCCCCACTTTGATCTCTAGAGGTACTTCTTCACCATTACCCTCTAGAAGAAGAGAAAGAAAAGAGGTAGGCAGGAGCTGCACATGCCAATGGGGTGTGCCGGCATCTAGCTCCAGAACAGTCGGGTTGGCGAGTACCCGTCGATGCGGCTATCAACATCCAACAAGGGGTGACACTCGCAGTGGTTCTACCTCAAGAACGATGCCACCACTGCCCTGCTAGAGTTCATCAGGAGCCTAATCGAGGATGCCTAGGAGTCGTGGAAGAAGTGGGGCGTACCAGAGAAGGACAAGAAGAGGATCTAGGACCACATCACCGCTATCTAGATGCTCAAGGAGAGCGGTCTAAAGGGGTCGAGTGTCATCAGGGCCTACCTTGCAAGGAGGGTGGTGTCGTTGATGACCCATGCGCTCCCACTGTAAGCGATGGCGCCTGAGGCATTGTTTGATAGAACGACGCTTGCCGAGGGGGCGCTCTCCAACTCCGAGATTGCACAACGCATGAAGGAGGCGATGGAGCCTTCGTGGGATGATGCAGGCGTCCCCCTCAACTTGATCTATCCGGTGCTAGGGCATCCTCCGATGTGGCTAGAGCCAGGACATGTCATCTTCGTAAGTTTCCGTTTCCATGTCTTTTCTTCAGTTGATTTCTCGACCTCTTGATACTGACTTTGAGGGGGATGAGACCAGCCAAGGTACCTAATCTTCATGGATCACCTGGCTCCGTTGTCGAGGGATTCATTTGTGAGGGTGGCGAATCGCGCCGAGGGTGAGCGGTTGAGGAAGGAGAAGGATGACAAGAGGAGGAAGAGGCAGCAGAAGCTACAAGCACGGGAATAGGGGGAGGACACTGTAACACCCCAGGTGTTTGCCACCAGTTAAGCAATGGGTTTGAGCTCAAACATGGCATATTAAGTGATGATGAAAATGTCAAGGTCAAACCTATGGAAATGAGCCCCAACCTAAACCTGGATATTGCACCCCTGCTTGATATATAGGCCATTTTCAAGATATATGCTTGGCTGGTGTTATTGGAATATCTTCATGTGTCTCACATCAATACCCATCTATATTGATCCATGGAAAAGTTTCATGAAGTTTGGAATCAAGAAGTCACATGAAATGACGAGTTATGTCCTTGCTTGAATTATTTTATAAAGTGAATGGAATTCTCGATCGTCAACCAAATCTTGCAACCATGCCCAAATGACTCTAGATGAACTCTACAACAAAAGTCATGAAAGGTTCATGTTGGGCAAATGCCAAGAAAATGCTCCAATGGATCAAAAATGATAATTTAAGCTTCATCGTGATCCTACTTTGGTCAAAGTAGAACAGTAGGTTCTATACCAGTTTTGAGGTTGGACCTTAAATGAAAGTTGTAGTCCATATCATGTAGAACAAACTTTGTTTTTGGACCAAGAGCTAGATCAACTTGGAAATAAGTCAAACAGAGGCTCGAAGTTGGAACCTGCTGCTGATTTCAGCACTTAGAAATATTCTAAGTCTAGAAATTCATCGACATCGGCATTGACGTCTCGCGTTCACCAAATTTCGTTAAGTAACTTGACTTGACCCCAAAATGGAAGTTGGAGCTAAGTTCATGGAGAAGGGCATGTAAAAAGATGGCACTAGTTTGACCTCGTTTTCACCATCAATTTGAACGTTTGCTTGTCGCTGTCAATACGCTGACACTAGCAGTTTGGGGCTTAATTAACCACTGATCCTCTGTCCTATTGACTAGGCACCCTTAACGAGTTTGGTAGACCATTAGGAGGGCAACAACTTTGGTACAGGCCCACGGATCCGAAACTACCGGGAATATGCTAAAAAACGCGTCTGAACTCGGGCTCCATCGCGCGCACCAGGTGTTCGATGGCGGGCCCCATAGGGGACACGTGGATGCCATGCTCGCCGCCGCTGCTCCACGCGTCGTGGATGCCCTGTGCCCTGCTGCCGATGAGGAGGGGCACCAGCACGCACTCTCCATCCCCCTCTCCACTCCCTGCTCGCTCCCTCTCGCGCTCTCCTCGCTCCCGTGCAGGCGCCGCCGCCATGGCCGGTCGTGCCAGCTCCATGGCCGCCATTGTTCCTTCATCTCCAGCCTCCCTCCGCCCAAATAGACCGCAGCACCACCTCCCTCACCTCGCGCCGCAACTCCCGCACCCCTCGCCTGAAGCCACTCGTCGCCGCCGTCAGTCTACGCGCAGCCGAGCCGCATGCACACGTGGGCAGCCCTCCACACTCCTCCTTGTGCCGAGCCGAGGGCACCATCGGGTGTGCACAGGACCGTACTTGCTCCCCGCCACTCGTTGCCATCGACTGCCGCCTCTCCGGCCGGATTCGGTGAAGTCCAGTGCCTCCTCTGCCCCCAGACCCCGTCAAGGACCTCGCGCAACAATTCGATAAAAGGGAAGGTTCTTTCTGCGAAGTTGTGACTCATGTGAATAGTGCTCAGGAGGACCTCTTCGCTGATGTTTGAATTATATTTTCCGTAGGGACCCCGATGCAAGTTTACATTCCTTTTCTTTTGATTTTTACAGATTTGAATGATGAAGTTTGAAAATTCGTATTAATTAGTAGAAAAATCCTAAAATAACAAATGAGGACTTTTTGGAATCCTTGTGAAATTGTCTATGCAGTAGATCTATAATATTACATGTTTAGTTTAAATATTTTGCTGTAAAAATAGATCTATGCAGTTAGGTTCTTAATACTAGTTATGTCTTGTCTTTTTCATAACTGAAGTGGTGGTGCTCAAATAAATGCGAAATTTTTGTGGAGTGCTACTAAGGTAATTGTTGTTGTCTGGTAAAAATTTCAGGAGTTTAGGATTTATAGTTTAAGAGTTATAAAAATAACAAATACCCTGTATTGCTTTGCTTCTACTCTGAACAGTTCTGCATGTTTGAATTAATTGGCTCAGTTAAGTTATGAATCATGACTTGGTGAAAATACATGAGTTGTGGTACTTTTCTTAAGCTTTCCAAAAAGTTAAATATCATGATTCTTGGCTAAGTAGATCTTGAGTTATACTTGCTTAAATCTCTGTGGCTGTTTCTGCCCAAACCCAGATAGGGTTTCCTTGTTCTTACTGTGGGGCCTTCTTAATAGTATAATTAGCTTTAGGTGTTTACAAAAAAGTTGTTCATAATTTTCTAAGCTTTCTAAAAAGTCTAGAATCACATTTATAGTACATGTATAACTCCATTTATAGCTGTTTAAAGTGGCATGTCAGTTTCTGTCTATGTTTTGGACAGAGATGCAATTATTGGATTAGTTGACCCTTCTAAATGTAAAATCATCTTAATACGAGAATAACAAAGTTGTAGATAATTCATGTATCTAGCCTCTGTTAAAAGTTGGTGGTATTTGGCCTTGTGGTTTATGAGTTATGCCTGTTTAAAGTTGGGTTTCAGAAATGGCTGCTTTCTGTCAATTGTGGACCAGTTTCTGTAAATGGGTATATTTGACTTAGTTAACTTAAGAATCATGCTAAGATGATTAAAGATGAATTGTAGAAAATTCCATAAGCTTTCCGGATTGTCTTCTTGCAAGTCATTTGAATTTGTGTAACTCCAGTTATAGCTAAATCTTGTAGCTGCTGTTTGCATGTCTAGAAATTGGCAGATTCCAATTATGGTGTTTGCTTGTATATTGTTAAGTGTGACTTATGCCTTGAATGATGACTGAGTTAGAGCACCTGAGATCTTGGAAAACTTATGTCATGCTTGGTGTTGTCGTCTTCTTTGCCATCTTAGCATGATTGATTGTGTGATGTTTAAGTTAAGCATCGCAAAGTACTTAAGTGTGTTAGTGTAAACTATGCTTGTCTTGCTTGCTATTTTGTGATGCGTCTCATGGTACTATTCTTCATATTTATGCACTTGCATATTGCATATCATCTAGGTACGCTAGATGCACCACGTGAAGGATGAGATGTTGGAGCCAAACCCGAAGACAGTGTTCGATGGATCTATCCCGAAGATGGAAGGACTAAGCGAATGCTAGGACCTGAGACGTCTCCAGGACGGTGCAAGCTAACTGAACTGACTTATGACGGATCCCAGGCAAGCCCCGAAGCATTATAAGTCTCCTAATTTATAAAAGCAATTCTTTCTATATATATGAGTTTATATATTGTTGCATTAAGTTGTAGGAGTTGATTGAAACCGTTGATGCATTTATTACTATCCTTGCCTATCTTATTACCTTTTACCCGGTTAGGTCAGGATCGAATAACTGCTTAGCCTTGCTTAGACCGGTAGCGATCGGTGATATCCGGTCACCTACATTTATAGGTGGTTACTGGAAGAATTTAGCTATGGAAAGAATGATATCCTGGAATTAACCATGTGTGATGGATAATTGGAGACCGGACGGAAAAGTTGGAGGCAACCAGACAGGGTTCTGGGGTGCTGTTAGTTTCCGTCTATGTCGATTAAGGACCGACCGTTGTTGGGCCTCGAGTCATGTTGAACGCATGCCTTACATTTAGCTGGCCGAATAAAGTACCTTTCGACCGCGAAGCTAGGAGATTATTCGGGCCGAGTAGATTGCCCGCAGCGCACTGTACCGGAGCAGGTGTGGTAGGACACGGGGGCGCGAAGATAAGACCAAAGAGCAGTCGGTCAGCCCCCGGGTACATGTGGTTCCTGGCAAACTTGAGATTCCTGGATAGTTGACTCGGTGACCGATACCTCACTTTAGCGGGTGAGTGAGGTTTGTGTAAGGAATAAATCACCAGCTGGCTAGGAATCGATTCGAATCGCCATCGCTCCTGGATAGTGAGCACTTGACTCGAGTTACGGCATCGTAGTAATTATTATGGAACAATGATGGTTATCTGGATGGTATGGGATATGCTAAATCTAAATTGGTAACTGGATGTTATTGGTTAATCAAGTGATTGCTATAGTACAGGTGCTTACCTAGATGGATAGGTCATAATAAAGATGATGCAAAGTACTTAAAATGGTTTCTTCATGATAGCTTATGCTTTTCGCAAACGAGTCAGCTAGCCCACTAAAGAAAGCCTTGCATAATCCTTGGTGTCGCTTTACTTTGGTTTAAGATGGGTAAGTCTGGCTGAGTACATTCGAGTACTCAGGGTTTATCCCACCTTGTTGCAGGTGATGTTCTCGACCTGTTGATGATGGTGGCTAACCGCCGGTGGGCTCGGTGATTCTATATTTACTTCTCATCTATATGCTTTTGTCTGAGGATGTCACTATGCTAGCAATATATTTGGAACTTATATTAATGTAATCATTTGAAAGCTATGTTGTTTTCACTAAGCGGTTTTGAAACCCAAACTTGTACTATTATTTGTTAACCCCTTTGTAATATTATTTCCGCTGCAACCCAATGTATGTGATGTGTATTTGCTTAATCACGCAATCTTGGTTGTGATGTTGATTTACTGAGGTCTTTCAGGACACTCGGCGGACTACCGGGTTTGTATGAGTGAAAGTATGGGTGTGTCAACGTGTTAGCGGGGACAATCGTACTTGATCTTGTATAAATTGGGTGGTTCTGTCATAGACACCGACAGCCACAATGATGATGATGGTGGCGATGATGTTGAGGTAGCCAACGATGTCTAGTGGAGCATCCTAGAGAATGAAGATGCACTAACTAGTAGTGGTTCGCCCTTGCAGGAGTTAGGACCCTTTCCGTTCCACGGAGGGGAGGGTATGTATGGGGAGCCAACAGAGGTGGGACATACCGTTGGCCTCCCTTAGGAGTCAATAGGGGCAGGCAGCTCTACCACCGTGCTTAAGATGCTGACAGAGGCAGGCAGCTCCGCTGCTGTGCCCCAAGAGTCAAGGGGAGTGAGCCCCTCTGCCCAAGAGCAGGGAGCGGGCTCGAAGTGGCCTTGCCCCAATGAGGCTGAGCAGAGGTCGAGGGGTTTGCCCCCCAAACGTATATGCTGCCCAACGGTGCTAAGGTAAGTTATTAGTTCCCTTGCTTCCTCTGTTTTGGATGGATTTCATTGTGACTTACGCCTGTCGTTTCTTACAGCGTCAGGCGGCAGCATAATCCTTTGGCATTGGTGCCAAAGAAGAGCGTTGCCTTCCAAGCGAGGCGGTAGCCGTCGGCTAGTGCCACGCTCGTTTCATCTGGGGGTGGCACCAATGTGACCATGCCTTCGGGCAGACAGGCGCTGCCCATGGTGGTGCCCATGCCCTCGATGGGACAGGCAGATGTGGGGGCCCAAGGGGCTCTTTTAGAGTTCACCGAGCAGCCAGCGATGGTGGTGACATCGCTGCCAATGATGGGGTGGACGAGGCTACCGACTACGCTCGTGGCGCCGACCGTGGTGGGTGCGACATAGCCGATCATGACCCTACCAACGTAGGTGGAGGTGGCGGTGGCTGTGACAGGTGGGCCATAGCCGAGCGCTATTGTGGTGGTGCCTGAGGTACCAGCATGACTCGCGTCATCGACAGCCCAAGTGATGGAGTCTAGCATGCTTTGGATAGAGGGGGACGTGGCTGAGGGGTCCATGGAGTCATGGTGCTAGGAGAGAGTTTGGCACCCATACTTCTGACCCCTTCCATTGTCAGAGGGGCGTCCTAGTGGGAACGTCGTGGCGAGAGGGCTCGGCGGTGCTTGGAGCCAGTGGGGAGTCATCTCTGGCCCTGACATCGGTGGGCGGCAACTCGCCTATGTGGGGCGAGCCCCTTCTCTGGTGGACAAATCCGTAGGATCCGACGTTGACGCTCTTCACCCTAGATGTTGCCACCGTGAGCATGGAGTTGGAGAGCCTCAACGTGGGAGTCACATGCATGCTTGAAGCCCTAAACCAGACTAGGGGTGCCTTGGCCGACGTCGTCGTTCCACCGGCCGGGTATTCGCTTGATCCTGCTTCTCGCCCTTTCCTTTCTCCACATATTTTTGTATTCTGACCATCATCTTCTTTCAGTTCCTCATTGCTCATAGCCAGGGGAAGTCACGGTTTCTTCATGAGCAGAAGGAAACCTAGGACCGCCTCATCGAGGAGGCATGGCTGCATGGGGAGGTGATGGCTTGGCTTGCTACCTCCTAGCAGAGGGTGGCTGAGCTGACTCACCTTGCTGAGGACACGGGCGGTCTTCAGTCATGGGTGGCCGAGGCTCGTTGGCATGCTGATGAGGCTGAGAGGGTGTTTGAGGCCCTATTGGTGAGGTTGTGGAGAGACGAGGAGGAGGCCACCAAGGTCAAGAAGGAGCCAGATGAGCTGCTCTAGAGGGACATCGAGGCCCGCCAGAAGATCCTCAACCTTGTAGCTAAGGTTGAGAAGGAAAGGGAGTTGAAGCTAGGGGCCGAGGAGAACCTCGTGATCCTAGATAGGAGGGTGGGCTAGGATGCTGCAGCGGTCGCTTGGCTATGCAAGGAGCGGGATGAGTTGCTCCATACCATAGAGAGGCTCCACTCGGAGCATGGTGCGACTTGCAAGGAGCGTGACTAGGCCTTCTGAGAGCATGATTAGGCCTGCCAAGAGCGCAACAATGCATAGCAGAAAGTTGACTCCCTCTAGGCAAAGCTCGGAGTCATGACTGTGTAGAGGCTGGAGGCCGAGAGTGTTTCAGTCGGGCTGGCCATGGACCTTGCTGAGGCGAGGAGGAATCTTTAGGCAGAGGGCGACGAGCTCGGTATCCTGAGCGCTACCCTTGAAGTGATCTATGATGACCTTGAGGTGGTGCGGTCGGAGGGGACCAGCTCGCTCACGGCCCATGCCGTCGTGATCACGGCTTGGGTGCGCCAGCTCAAGAGGAATGACCTTCACGCTAGGGTCATCCAATCCTTCGCGATTGCTCATTCTCATTATGGGGACAACATCGACCTAGAGGCAATGAGCCATGGCTTCGTGCCTGGCTATGAAGTCCATGAGCTGGAGGAGATGGAAGCAGCGGTTGCTCCCCTTTTGTAGGACCTGGCGGACAGAATAGAGAGCATAGTCCTCCCTTGAAGGGGTTAGTTCAATAGGTTGATCATTCTTGTAATTAGGGTACAGGTGCCGACCTTTGTGTATCGCTTGAACAAACTTGTCATTTCATTTCATTTGACCAAGTCTGTTCCTTTGTTTTTCCTCCCTTTTTTGTGTGAAAAGGGGTTCATGCGTTCCAACCCTTCCGTTTGTTATGACCATAGAGGTCGAGGTGTAAGATGGAAACTCTGATCACACTAGTGAGCAAGAGTGCCATAGCCGCTAGGGCATAGGTCTCACAGTCTGACTAGCCATGCTCAGTTGTTCGTTTTCGTAGACCCTGCCACTAGGTTTAACGTGAGGAAGAGGTTAGGAGCGGTGACTGTTTCAAAAAGGGTACATATATACCCTTATCAACCCCCGAGTGAGACCCGACCCATTGCCATTGCTAGGGTCGGGTGTCACTGAAGATCGAGGAGAGGGTAGCGAGACTTAGGAGAAAAGCATCTCTTGTTTTTGTGCGTACCCCTCCATAGGATCTGAGCTATCATTCTGCGACCACGTGTTTGGTCTCCTTGCGAGTCCAACTTTCCTCGAGCCCCTGCGCGTAGCAGGAGGCTGGTCGAGGGTCGACTCATTTCTATGATTGTCGCCTTGTCCATGATTTCTACAACTAGAGGGGTTGAGCTAATGTCACTTGCCTCGATGGCTCGAGTGATGCACTCGGTGAGCTCGCTAACGGGCATGTTCGAGTGGAATCTGGGTCTATCATTTGTGACAGGGTTGGCATAGCCTTCATGTGGCGTCCCACTGCTCCTTAACCCACCTCCCGGTAGATGCCCGAGCCATTCTAGGGAGTGACTCAGGTGGCCCAATGGCCTCCCCTTAATGAGGATTCTATGGGGTCGGCTCAAAGTTAGGATCGAATGAGAAGATTGAGATGACCCTATCCGCTTCTAAGCGGTCGAGCAAAGGCCGCTGGGGCTCATCTATGTTTTCTCCCCTAGCTCTGTTCGATGTGAGGTGGCCTCGGGCCCTTCGTGGGCTAGCCTTCGATCCTCGATCAGTTGGACTCCTGATTTGGGGTCGAGCAGCTTGAGGCCCTGAGCCCTGTGGGGCTCGATAGGGGTCGGCTAAATTTCATGTGTCACCCCATCCTCGGTTTCCACAATCAGAGGGGCTAAGATAATGACACTTGCCTCGATGGCTCGAGTGTCATGCTTGGTGAGCTCACTAATGGGCATGTTCAAGTGGAATCTGGGTCCGTCATCCGCTGATGGTGTTGGCATAGCCCTCAAGTGGCATTCTACTACTCCTTAACCCACCTCCCGGTAGATGTCCGTGTCGCTTTGGAGCGACTTAGGTGGCCCACTGGCCTCTCCTCGATGGAGATTCTATGGGCATGGCTTGAGGTTAGGATCAAACAAGAAAGGTCAAGATGTCGTTGTCCGCTTCTGAGCGGGGTCAGGCAAGGGCCACTGGGGCTCATCTCGGTTTTTCTCCCCTAGCTCTGTTTGATGTGAGGCAGCCTTGAGCCCTTCGTGGGCCAGCCTTCGAACCTCGGTCGGTCGCCGTTCATATTGGATGAGATGGCTACTGCTTCGTGACATGACGCGAAGCATTGTGATGCAGCAATTACATATGCAATGCTTGGATGTATGGGATGAATGTATGGATGAATGGATGAATGGATGAATGAATTATGAATGAATGTATGGATCAATGAATGATTATCTAATGGAAAAGTAAAAGAAAGGGGGTTGGTGAAGTCACCTTGATGGCTCGAGTGATGGGTTCAGGGAGCTCTTTCCAGATATGTCTGTGTGGGGTCCAGGTCCATCGTTCGTGATGGAGTTGGTGTAACCTACATAGGGTACCCCACCGTTCCTTACCCATCTCTTGGTCGTGACCCGAGCCGTTTGATAGGCTTTGGGCGACCTGCCGGCCTCTCCTTGATGGAGGTTCTGTAGGTGGGCTCCTCCAAATCCTTCCTAGGAAGGCGGAGGCCTAAGCTTAGGGTGTGGGCAACAAACTCGGATTATGCTGGTGAGAAAAGATGCCATGGCCATCGGGGCATAGGCTTTTTGCAGTCTGACCAATTTGACCCAGCGTTTGTTTCCGCACACCTCACCTATAGGTTTTAGCGTGAGAAAAGGGTTAGGCATAGAGAATGTCTACCGAATAGACACTCTTGCTAGCCCCCGAGCAAAATCTAACCCCTTGCCGTTGCTAGGGTCGGGGCTCGATAGCGAATCTAATTATAGAGAACGCGCATAAAGTAAGGGTGACCCATCTCTCGACAGCAGCCTGAATCGTTTGATCAATTTGGGTGACCCACTAGCATAGGGCTTACCTCGATGGCACGAGTGATGGGTTCGGGGAGTTCTTACCGAATATGTTTGAGCGGAAAACAGGGTCTGTCATTCATGATGGGGTCAGCATAGCCCATGTGGGGCATCTCGCTGCTCCCTATCTGTCCATTGGTAGCGGCTAGGCCATCTGGTTGACTTGTATGATCTACTAGGATAGGGCTTACCTTTCGAGACAGAGGATGAGAACATCTCGCGCAAGGATTTAGTTAGTCCGATAAGCTAGGTGATGAACTTGTAATAAATGGACAAGATCTTAAATTTCATTTTGGCCAAACAGCGTTTTGGACCTTCTCCCCTTTTTGTCTATAAAAGGTTAGTGCACTCTGACCTTTTCTATCATTGAGGGCGTAAGGCTCGGGGTGTGGGCGAACAGACTCTGATCACGCCAGTGAGCAAAGGCGCCGTAGCCACTGGGGCGTAGGTTTCTCGCAGTCCGACCAGTTATACTCAGAGTGTGTTCCTGCAACCCTAGCCCCTAGGTTTAAACATGAGGAGGGGTCGGGCATAGAGACAGTTTACCTGATAGGTATGCTCTTATTAGCCCCTAAATGAGGCCTGATCCCTTGCCGTTGCTGGGGTTGGGCGTCACTAAAGGTCGGGGAGTTTGATAACAAAACTGATAAGAGAAAGTGTACGTTTATTAAGAGTAAAAGCAACATAGCTGCTCAATGTTCTAGGCATTGACAAAGACTTCGCCGTCGATGGTCTTAAGCTTGTAGGGACCTGGTCAGAGCACCTTCGCGATGGCATACGGTCCCTCCCATGGTGGAGAGAGCTTGTGGCAGTCCTTGTTGCTCTGGATGAGGTGGAGCACCGAGTCTCCAATGTTAAAGGCCCGTCCCCGCACTCGACGGCTGTGGTACCAGCGCAACACTTGCTAGTACTTGGCCGAGTGGAGGAGGGCAACGTCGCGTGCTTCATCTAGCTAGTCCATGGCATCCTCGAGGGATGCCTCGACTCCTTGTTCGTTGTATGCCTTGACCACTGGCGCTCCATGGTCAAGGTCGGTCGGGAGGATAGCCTCAGAACCGTAGACCATGAAAAATGGTGTGTAGTCGGTGGCCCAGCTGGGGTCATCCTCAGGCTCTAGAGCACCATGGGAAGCTCCATGACTCATCGTCCACCAAACTTGTTCAACAGGTTGAAGATCCTAGGCTTGAGGCCTTGTAGGACCATGCTGTTTGCATGCTTGACCTGCTCGTTCATGCAGGGGTGCACCATAGTGGCCTAATCGACATGGATGTGGTGTTCATCATAGAATCAGATGAACTTCTTTCTGGTGAACTGTGTGCCATTGTTTCTTGATAATGGAGATCGAGGCCCGAAAGCGATGGACGATATCAAGGAAGAACAGCACGGCTTGCTCGGTCTTGATCGTGGAGATTGGCCAGGCCTCTATCCACTTTGTAAACTTGTCTAAGGTGACAAGCAAGTGGGTATAGTACCTGAGTGCTCTTATGAGAGGTCTGACCAGGTCGAGCCCCTAGACCATGAACAACCATGTGATGGGGATCGTCTGGGGTGCTTGGGCCGGCAGGTGGGTCTGCCGAGCATAGTATTGACACCCTTCGCAGGTGCGCACGATATGCTCACCATCGACAACTGCGGTCGGCCAGTAGAAACCTTGACAGAACGTGTTTCCGACTAGGGTTATAGGCACGGCATGATGACCACAAACCCCACTGTGGATGTCACTCATCAATTGCTTCCCTTGTTCGATGGGGATGCAGCGCTGCAGAATCCTCGTGTGGCTTCGCTTGTAGAGTTCACCCTCAATAAGGACAAAAGACTTGGCACGATGAGCGAGCCATCGAGCTTCCATCTTCTCTATCAACAGCACCTCACGGAGGAGGTAGTCAAGGTAAGGTGTCCTCTAGTCGACCAGAGGGTCGGGCTCTATCGCTAGGTCCTCATCAAACTCCATGACCTCAGGGTCGGATGAAGCCCATGGCTGGTTAGCCACCGAGCCTAGGGTGGGCGACCCATCACTAGCTTGTTCTGGATCCTCATAGTAGACTGAGGGCTTGTGCTGATCGCTAGCAAAGATGCCCATCGGCACCGGCTCTCGGTCGGATGCCGCTTTCACCAGTGCATCGGCCATGTTGTTGAGACACCTTGGGATGTGATTGAGCTCGAGGCCATCGAACTTGTCCTCTAGCTGGAGGACTTCTCAACAGTATGTAGCCATC
Source organism: Miscanthus floridulus (assembly GCF_019320115.1). NCBI lineage: Eukaryota > Viridiplantae > Streptophyta > Magnoliopsida > Poales > Poaceae > Miscanthus > Miscanthus floridulus. The sequence continues at coordinate 105,958,882 of NC_089589.1, forward strand.
TTGGTGTTGTGGCAGCTTGACTCCTTCATGACTTGGTCGATGACCAGCTGGGAGTCACCCTAGACATCAAGGCATCGAATACTGAGCTCGATGGCGATGCACAGACCATTGATGAGTGCCTCATATTCGGCTACATTGTTGGAGGAGGGGAAATGGATGCGAACCATGTACCTCATGCATACCCCAAGGAGTGAAACGAAGACCAGCCCCACGTCGGCGCCTTTCTTGATCAGTGATCCATTGAAGTACATCATCCAATACTCCTGGTCGACGACTACTTGCAGCATTTGGACCTCGGTCCACTCTATAATGAAATCAGCCAGCACTTGGGACTTGATGGCCATTTGGGAGGCATATGAAATGCCTTGTCCCATTAGCTTGAGTGCCCACTTCATGATTCTTCCCATAGCATCCTAGTTTTGGATGACCTCGCTAAGGGGGAAGGATGTCACAACCGTCACTGGATGTGACTCGAAGTAGTGGCACAGCTTCCTCTTGGCGATGAGGACGGCATATAGGAGCTTCTGGATTTGGGGGTAGCGGTTCTTGGAATCAAACATGACCTCACTAATGAAGTACATGGGGCACTGTACTCTGAGGCTATGTCCCTCTTCTTCTCGCTCCACCACCAGGGCGGCGCTGACCACTTGCGTGGTGGCCACAATGTAGAGCAGAAGCGGTTCTCCATTGGTTGGAGCAACTAGGATCGGGGCCTTTGTTAGGAGCTGCTTGACCACGTCAAGCACTTCTTGGGCCTCGGGTGTCCATTCAAAGTGGTCGGCCTTCTTTAGAAGCCAATAGAGGGGGAGACCTTGTTCACCGAGGCACGAGATGTAGCGGTTGAGCGTGGTGAGGCACCCTGTGACTCATTGTACCACCTTTATGTTCTGAATAGGGTCCATCCTTATGATGGCCGAGATCTTCTCTAGGTTGGCCTCGATGCCATGCTCGGAGACAATGAAACCCAGTAGCATTCCCCTCTGGACCTCGAAAACGCACTTCTCAAGATTGAGCTTAATGCTGTTATGCCCAGAGTTTGGCAAAGGTCTGCTCGAGGTTGGTTATGAGCTGGTCAGCCCATTTGGACTTGACCATGATGTCGTCCACATAGGCCTCAATGGTTCGCCCGATGAGGTCTCTGAAACATTTGAGCATACATCACTGGTACGTAGCCCCAGCGTTCTTTAGACCGAATGGCATCGTGATGTAGCAAAACGAACCAAATGGGGTGATGAAAGATGTCGCGAGCTGGTTGGACTCTTTCATCACGATTTGATGGTACCCAGAGTACGCATCAAGGAAGCAAAGGGTTTTGCACCCTGAGGTAGAGTTGACTGCTTGCTCTATGCATGGCAAAGGAAACAGATCCTTTGGGCATGCCTTGTTGAGACTAGTGTAGTCAACACACATTCTCCATTTCCTACTCTTGTTTCATACAAGAATGTGATTGGCTAACCACTTGGGGTGGTACACTTCCTTGATGAACTCGGCTGCTAGTAGCTTTGCGATCTCCTCACCGATGGCCCTGCATTTCCCCTCGTCGAAGCGACACAGGCGCTGCTTCACTAGCTTGGAGCCTAGATTAATCTTCAAGGCATGCTCGGCGATTTCTCTCGGAATGCCTAGCATGTCCAAGGGTTTCCACACAAAGACATCTCCGTTGGCATAGAGGAAGTCGACGAGCGCGCTTTCCTATTTGGAGGAAACCGAGGTGCCAATGCGTACCACTTTGTTGTTTGAGCCACTGGGGCCTATGAGGACCTCCTTGGTGCCCCCCAATGGCTCGAAAGACCTGGCCGACCACTTGGGGTCGGGTGCTTCTTTGGGGACCTCCTTCCTGATGGCTGCAAGCTCCTTGGAGGCGATGATTGCCGCGGCGTGATCACAGCACTCGACCTCGCGCTCGTAGGCATGCTGGAAGGAGGTGCCAATGGTGATGACCCTACCTAGGCCCAGCATCTTCAGTTGTAGGTAGGTGTAGTTGGGAATGGCCATGAACTTCACGTAACATGGGCATCCCAAAATGGCGTGGTAGGTTCTAGGAAACCCGACCACCTCGAAGGTGAGGGTTTCCATCCTATAATTGGATAGATCCCTGAAAGTAATGGGCAGATCAACCTGCCCAAGTGGTATGGCCTGCTTTCTAGGCATAATGCCATGGAAAGGGGCTCCGGTCGGTCGGATGTGCGACCGGTAGGCACCTACAGCATCGAGCATCTTGGCATACATGATATTGAGGCCACTGCCTCCATCCATCAGTACCTTGGTGAGCCGCTTTGTGCTGATGATTGGGTCAACCATGAGTGGATATCTCCCTGGTTGTGGGACACTCTCTAGGTGGTTGGTCCGGTCAAAGGTTATGGCAGACTCCGACCACCGGTGGTAGGTAGGTGTGGCCGGCTTGGCCATGTAGACCTCACGACGCTTGGAGTCATAGGCTGCTGACCCTTCGAAGACCATGAGGCAGCCATCCAGCGTTGGAAAGCCACCGTCCTTCCCCTCGGCATCGTCTGTGGCTGGGTTGGGATCCCCCCTTGCTCCCCCTTGTTGGAGCCTCCAGACAGGAACCGTCTCATGAGGCCATAGTCCTTGTATAGATGCTTGACGGGGAAGGCATGGTTCGAACATGGCCCTTTGAGCAACTTCTCAAAGTGGTTTAGGGTACCCTCCATGAGCTTCTGACCCCCTTTCGGTTGGTGGCAGCCATGAGTGAGCCCTCATGCCGCTACTTATTCTTCTTCTTGCTAGGACGGTTGGAGGCACCTTCGCCGGCATCCTCATCCCGCTTTGCCTTGCCTTTGAGGTGGTCGAAGATCACTTCGACCGCCTCCTCGCCTGACGCATGGCTGGTGGCAATGTCAAGGAGCTCCTTGGTGAATCGTAGGCCCTTATATCCCAGCTTGTGTACCAGGGACTCACAGGTGGTCCTAGATAGGAAAGCTCCTATAACGTCGGCATCGGCGAGGTTTGGCGGTTCATTGCACTAACGGGAGAGGCACCGAATGTACCCATGGAGGGTTTCTCTGGCCTTCTATCAGTAGTTCTTGAGATCCCATGGGTTCCTAGGATGCTTATACGTGCTCTGGAAGTTTCCCACGAAGATCCCTTTTAGGTCAGCCCAACTTTGGATTCTATTGGACGGAAGGTGTTCCAACCATGTCCATGTTGAATTGGCCAGGATCAATGGAAGGTTGTGGATAATGAAATTGTCATTATCCGCCCCATCGACTTGGCAGGCAAGATAATAATCCTCAAGCCACAGTCCATGGTTTGTTTCCCTAGAGTATTTCGGGATGTTGGTGGGTGATCAGTACCTTGGTGGGAAGCCGACGTTGAGGATGTGTCGGCCAAAGGCCTGAGGTCCCGGTAGGCTCGGGCTTGGGCTCCAGTCCTCACCACTATCGTAGTGTCCGCCATATTGAGGGTGGTAGCCATGGTTCGCGCCCTCCCCCGCATCACCACAGGTACATCTGTAGGCATCGAGGGTGTCACGCACGTCATGGTTGTGGCCGAGCCACTCATGCACTGGGACCAGAATGCTCTATCTACCGCCTTGTGGCACCTAGTGGACTAATGCATCCTAGTCAGGTCGCTCTAAGGGTGTTCACTGGCTGGCATCAAGCTCGCATCACTGAGACAGCGTGTAGATCTCATGATGGGCCCGATGGTCTTTGGGCGTCGTGGGATCTGGCAGTCCCTACAGCAAGGCTGCTGTAGCAGCAATGTTCTGGCTTGCCTAGGTAAAGTGTGGCAGCATTCCATCATCCTCGACGATCCTCCGGTTAACATCGTGGGCTAGGGCATGCGCGCATCCACCATCTTCGTGGTGCTCGATCTCTCGATCAAGCTCCATGCATTCCTGCTCGAGCTGTAGTCGTGCTTCCTCGACCTCTAGGTGCCGGGCCTTCAACTGCTTGACCCATAGGTGAGGTGGGGCTCCTGTATCTCCCTTGACCCCATTGTCAAGGTTGTTCATCAAGGTAGCCTCCTCCTCATGGACACTTTTGATGTGTCCCTCGGGGTACTTGCCATGAAGCATTCACGAGAGGGGTGATGGCTCCCCCTACTAGAGTTGGAGCCAGAGTGCGACTCTGACTCCTCTGCGAGGAGGTCGTAGAAAGACTCCACAACATATTCGGTCATCCGCATGAACTCGTTGTTCGCAAGGAATGGAGGAGCATGTTGCACCACAAAGCGGCTAACGGTCTCTGCAGCATTGCGGGGACCGAAAGGGAACGCTGTTAGGGTGCTCTAGATGAGGTATTCCGAGGAGAGGGGCTCTCCCCCATCAAGTTGTGCCATGATGTTGGCGAACAAAAAGGTGAGGCAGCGTAGGTCCTCCCGGGATGGTCGAGGTCCTAGGAAGGCACCAAGCTAGTGCTCTAACCTTCCGTAGTCGAAGCTAAGGAGCCGATCGCTCTCAAGGGCATGGGCCTCCGGTGCATGCAGCTACAGCTCCTCAAGTGCCTCGACGATTGTGTTGAGGCTGGTGGACTAGAGTGGCTAGACTATGGTAGGAGCCAGCACTAGCTCTCCCTCTGTCATGATGATGAAGTCTAGGTCCTCGAAGTGCATGTGCGCACCTAGGACCCAGCTGATGTTGTGTTTCGCCATCCAAAGCCTGGTGTGTGTGTCGAGACATGCAAAAAGCCCTTACCTGGCTTGCCAACTATCGGTGTTTTGAGTAAACACCAACTAGTAAATTTCTAATATTATGTGTCTGGCTCGAATGGTGTGCTAAGAGGACACGAGGTTTATACTGGTTCGGGCAGAATGTCCCTACATCTAGTTTGTTGCTGCTGCTCATTTTACTAGCACTGAAAGTTTGTAGTAGGGGTTACGAATGGTCGAGAGAGGGACTAGTCCCAAGTCTTTGATGGAAAGGATGAACGGGTACTGAGAGCTCGATCGCTGCTCGGTTGTATGTTTAGGGTTTGATGAGTCAATTAGGTTCAACTTGTTTCGATGCCCCTTAGTGGGGTGCCCTGCTTTCCCATTTAAAGGCCAAGGGAAAGCATGGGTTATAGCATGTCAAGAGAGGAGAATGAGAGGGAGAAGAGGTCCTTTAGGATCACCAGGCCTTTCTTTTCCTTTGTGTGGGTCCCGCCGACACTATAGGCGGTGATAGGAATGGCTCCATGCCGGGGGCCTGTCCGTCGATGATGCCATGCCCTGGCATTGTCAATGGGTCGTGACATCCCACTCCACTCCGGTGGGAAGCACGGTGAACCAGCATGCTGATCAGCGGCTGAATAGGGAGTAGGCAGCATAATGACCATGTGTCCATCACTATCGGCGATGTGAGTTCCCTAGAGTGACATGTCATGAGGATGGGTCATGTTGAGATGTGACCGCTCCTTACACGATGCCAGAAAGTTTAACCTTGGGTCATACTTTTTGTCCTATTGTGGTTGGCGGCAGCATAGGCTTCCGTTGGGAGCCGTGCCCGAGGGGTCGAGCAAGGCGGAGCCCGCGGCCTTGGTGTCGGGCGAAGCGGAGCCCAAAACTAGACATCGGGCAAGGTGGAGCCTGGCCTCAGATGTTGAGCGAGGTGGAGCCCTCCCTCAGACGTTGGGCAAGGTGGAGCCCTCCCTTAGACATTGGGTGAGGCAGAGCCCGCCCTCAGAGGTCGGGCGAGGCGGACCCCTCCCTCAGACATTGAGCGATGTAGAGCTAGCCCTTAGAGGTCGGACGAGCGTGGAGCCCACCCTTAGACATCGGGTGAGATGAAGCTTAACTGTAGAGGTTGGGCAGGGCGGAGCTAGCCCCCAGGCATCGGGTGAGGTAGAACCCGCCCTCAGAGGTTGGGCGAGGCAGAGCCCTCCCTTAGACATTGGGCAAGGCGGAGCTAGCCCTTAGAGGTTGGACGAGCATGGAGCCCACCCTTAGACATCGTGTGAGATGGAGCTTGACCTTAGAGGTTGGGCAGGGCAAATCTAGCCATTAGACATCGAGCGAGGCAGAGCCCGCCCTCAGAGGTCAGGCGAGGCAGAGCCTGTGTACCTAGGGGTCGGTTGGAGCTACAGTCGTGCCCTTGGAGGAATTAATGCATAACAGTCATTAGCCTCTCCTCTTCAGGTACCCTAGTATTGGTCCCTGATAGGTTGGCACAGAGATATTGTCAAATATGTATACTTATGACAAGATCATTAACTCTCATGCTATAGCAAGGGTAAATCAAATGATAAATAAATGGTAAGTGTAAGGCATTGATAGTATTCCAGAGAGAAATAGATACTCATAAATATAGTATGGCTAGGTAGGAGATTAGTTAAGAGCAAAAGGTTCCTAAGTCATTCCTTATTTACTAAGTCATTTATATGCACAAGTATATACACTCTCATCTATAGCATAATTAACTTTGGATCTATGCATAAGGAACATTACTAAGGAAGATCAAGAACATAGCTTGACTCCCTTCGCAACTGGGTTCTACTTGCTCTACAAATGGGGAGTGGACTACAAAGGACTCAATGGGAGTGTCACATTCGTGATCTACCACATGACCTAGAGTGTAGAATGCATCCACAGGAAAACAATATTTAAGCACCATGCTTACATAATGTCGGCTACTTAACTCACTCGAGAATTGAGCTAAGCGCTTTGCGAACATATACATATATTCATAATCAATCATGACTATATCAAGCATATAACTAGAGCAAACTAGGAACACAATAAATAGCAACATAATATTGAAGGAGCACAAAGTCATAAATAAAGGGGGATACAATGCATATACCAGCCTCCAGATGGCGAATCCAGAATCCTGAGCAATAGCCCAAACTCTACTTGAACCTTGCTAGCTAACCTATACTAGAACTTTGAAGAATTGGAGCTTTATTCTCTTCTCCCTGGAAACCTTAATTTCTGGTCTGATCTTGACTTGAGGCAGATTCAGATGCTAAGGGAGGGGGGCAGGGGCTGGTATATATAGGCCGGAGCGTCAATTCTAGACCCTCAGATCAAACTGACTTGAATAAACAACGGAGATACAATCCTTAAGGTAGTGGAGAACCGACATAGTAAGGTGGAGACTACTAGGTGGGGCCAGGGGCCATCCTGAGCAATAGCTCTAACTCTACTTGAACCTAACTAACCTATACTAGAACTTTAAAGAATTGGAGCTCTATTCTCTTCTCTCTAGAAACCCTAATTTCTAGTCTGATCTTGACTTATGGCAGATTCAGATGCTAAGGGAGGAGGCAGGGGCTGGTATATGTAGGCCAGAGCGTCAATTCTAGACCCTCAGATCAAACTGACTTGAATAAATAGCGGAGATGCAATCCTTAAGGAAGTGGAGAACCAACATAGCGAGGTGGAGACTGACAGGTGGGGCCAGGGGCTGGCCGGCCTATAGGTGGGGTGAGCTAGCCCCACCTGGTGGCACCTTGGCCTCCACTTTGGTGTGGTGTCTTCTCGAGTCTTCTGGAACCTTTTGATGATATTTTCATTGCAGATAAGCACGATTTACTTTGATGATTTGATCCTCCTTGATGGTTTTCTAGATAAACCCTGCTGAAAACACAGATTCTGCAAAACTTATGGAAATTGTTAGTTTAAACCCCTAAGTCTATGTTGGTGATCATTTTCATGCATGATTTTAAATTTTATTGATGGTTTATAATGGATGGTAACTACCATCAACATGTATCTAGTATAGTCATCCACTATCACAAAGCCATATTTGTTTCCACCGATGCTAGTGTATTATGTTGGCCCAAACAAGTCTATGTGCAATAACTCAAATGCCTTGCTAGTACTCATCATACTCTTCTTTTGATGAGTGTTTGCAACTTGTTTGCTGGCTTGACAAGCACTACAAAGTTTGTCCTTGTCAAATACCACATCCTTCAAGCCTCTAAATAGATCATGCTTAATCAATCTATTCAATTGTTTTATTCCAACATGAACAAGACTTCTATGCCATAACCAACCCATGCTAGATTTAGTGAACAAGCATGTTAACAATTGAGTTTCACTAGCATTGAAATCAGCCAAGTATAGATTCCCATATCTAAAGCCTTTGAAGATCAAAATAGAGCCATCTACACTTATGATTTCTACATCATCTACTCCAAATATGCACTTGAAGCCAATATCACACAATTGAGCCACGGATAGCAAACTGAAGTTCAAGCTCTTAACTAGCAACACATTGGATATGCTCAAACCATTGGATATTGCAATCTTACCAAGCCCTTTGACCTTGCCTTTGCCATTGCCACCAAATGTGATACTATCATAATCATCATTACCACTTGAGTTGACTGAGTTGAACATTCTTACATCACCGGTCATGCGTTAAGTGCACCCACTATCAAGAACCCAATGCCTTCCTCCAACTTTGTAATTGACCTACAAAAGAAGATCAATTCTTTTTAGGTATCCAAACTTGATTGGGTCCTTGAAGGTTAGTCACTAAGCTTTTGGTACCCAAATGGCCTTCTTCTTTGGGCCCAACAAGGAAGTACCAACATATTTAGCCTTCACACCATTGGCACCATTTGTAAGCAAATAACAAGAATCAAACTTGTTTGAGGATACATTAGCATGTGATTTCTTGTTCTTGCCATCATGTTCTTTCTGACCAACTTGCTTGCAACTATACCAATACCGACCATTGTTCTTCACAAAACTAGTCTTGTGAAGAGCAAAGGTAGCCTTGCCTTTCTTGGGGGTATTGCCCAATCTGTCTTTGTTGAGAGAAGCTCTTTGGCTACCTAAACACATAAGCAAGCGGTCCTCACCACCATAGGCTTTGCCTAAGGCATGAGTGAGCTTATTGACCTCATTCTTGAGTGTCTCATTCTCAACCATTAGTGAGCCATCACAAGTGAAACCATCACTACTAGATGAGCTAGAAGTGGAAGAGCTACAAGAAGGGTTAGTGGAACCAACAACAATAGGCATATAGAATGATTCTTCAATTATGTCACAAGTTAAGCCCACTTCACATGTTACAACATGCTTCTTCTCATTTTGCTCACTAAGTAGAGAGGCACGAGCTTTTTCAAGCTTCTTGTGAGCCTTGCCAAGCTCCTCATGGTCTTCCTTTAGACTCTCATGAGATGCATTGAGCTCATCAAAGGCTTTCCTAAGGCCTTTTAGTTCCTTAGTAAAGGCTTTGCATTCCCTTCTCTTAATGTCTATTGGTATTTATTAACGTGTCACTTGTTTTAAGTAGTCACCCTATATTATTAACATTCCTTAGCATCTTTTACTAAGTTGTCATCCCTAGTGTTGGTGCCAGAAATGCTTATTGGTACTACCTAGTATTACTACTAGAGTAGTTCTTTATTAATTCATGTGACTAGGAAGAATATATATAAATGAAAGGAATCTGCAAGCGCACAGATAATTATACCATTGTAGCATTTTACCCGGGAGTATTCCAGGTATCGTTATTTATAATTTTACCATAGGGAAGGTCTAGCACGGACATGTATTGATAACTTATGCTATTGATGGAGAAGTAAACCATAACCAATATTCTACTCACAATAGGGGTAAGTCATAAGATAAATTATGTATATGATAAGTATGGATTAATGATAAATCACTCAGAGTACTCTTTCTATGGCACTAGCATGGTTAAGTAGAATATTAGAGGAATAATTCCTAAGTCATTCTTAATTACATGTCAAAGCATACATTGATTAGTGCAATTACACCCAGTAGTCATGGCTAAGGTCATCTTTATATCTACACATAAGGGATATTACTAAGAAAGATTAAGAACAGAGCTTGTTCTTCCTTTGTAACCGGACCCTACTTGCACCTATATTCGGGGAGTGGACTACAAAGGACTCAACAAGAGTGTCACATCCGCAATCTACCACATGACCTAGAATATAGGGTGTATCCACAGGTAAACAACGTATAAGCACCATGCTTACACAATGTCGACCACTCACCCCATGTACACCAGAGCGAGCGCTATATGAACTGATGCATACATATAATGATAAACTAGCTATAATAGGTATATAATCAAAATAGACGATGAACATTATAACTTAGAACATGAATATTGTGAATACCAATGTTGTCATAACAATTGTAGAAAACATATAAAAGTAATGAGAGATACAAAAGAGAGGTGGTACAAAGATTATACCAAACCACGCTCTTGACAAGATCAGGAATTCAAGTGAAGCCTGCTTGCCTCCCTCAAGACCTAGCCTAACAAGCTATGCGCTAGAATATGGTGGAGCTCTGTGGATGATTAGGGTTTCTGTCTTCTCAAATGACTTATGCAATATGCAATGCCTGAGGGAGGGGGGTAGGGGCTGGTATATATAGGCCGGAGAGTCAATCCTGAGCCCTTGGATCAAACTGACTTGAATAAATGGCGTAGATGCAATCTAGGAGGCAGTGGTGAACCGACATAGCAACGGGGGGCTGATAGGTGGGCCTAGGGGCCAGACGGCCTATAGGTGCCTCCTCTTCATTATGGAGTCATGTCGAGTCTTCTGGGATCAATTTTGCTATGGATAAACGCGATTAAATCTGACATGTAGGTCCACCTTGATAGTTTTCTGGATAAACCCTATAGAAAATATAGATTCACCAAAACTCATGGAATTTGTTAGTTTAAACCCCTAGACCTTTGTTGGTGATTATATTTATGCCCTTATGCATGTTATATTGATGGTTTATAATGTTTGTTAACTACCATCAACAAACTACCCCAAGCTTAACCTTTGCTAGTCCCTTAGCAAAGCTAAACTTAGTAAATGGATCAGGAGTTGCATCGATGCTTTCACTCCTCAAAAGTACACATGCATTCAAACAAGAATTCTCCTCCGGATTAAAGTAAACTGATCTAACTTTCAAACTTACCCATATTACCTTCAACCGTGGGGCTTCTCAGCCTTCACTTGGGTCTTGAGCAATTGAAAGATAGAATGATCAAGTCAAGCACTATGTCTAAAGTTCTTTGCTCAACCATTATTCCGGAGTTTTTGTAGATTTTCAAAATAAAACTCAGAGCTTCCTTTGTATGACAGTCTCAAGTCTCTCAATATATGTGGTATTTGTGGATTCTCACCAAGGCAATAATGATGTTATGCCTGTCTTTCTTCCTACAACAAAAGCTTATGTGGTGCTCATAGGAGTGGAGAAAGCATAAAAGAGCATACTTGCAATATATATATTGTAAAGTCAAATGTCGGATCCAAAGATAGTTGAGTCATACAATCAAATCAAAATGTTCATGTGTGTGGATGTATATGGTGGATATATTTGGTGGCTAACCTAATTGTACTATGCTCCATAAAAACTTATCTCTCTTTTGAAACTTGGATAACAACTTCGCAAGAAAACATGGGCTATCTTATTCATCTTTTTTTATTTTTTTTGTCAAGCATCTGAGTACCCATTGTTTTTAATATCTCAAACAATTGTCCATTTTTTCTCATCTCTTTTTTTCTCTCTTGTTTTTCATGAATAACTTTTGCATAGCCCTATATCTCTTTTCTGCAACAAAACTCTTGAGAGATAGCAACAAGAACTTAGAGCATTTATTTGGTGGATATCCTCTCAAGAATATTTTTGGTGTTCACTCCTAGTGTAGGAGTGAAACATTTTTGGATGGATCTAGCTGGAATGGCATATTGTTGCGCCTACTCCCCATGTAGGAGCAATGCATATGTGGGTGGTGTATACGTGATCTTGATTTTATGAGCATGACAAAACCTCTCATAAGGGTCAACAAAGATTGACTAAACTCAATGCAAAACAAGTAGCATATATGTGGAAGTTTTTCTAATCTAAATATCATGTATGGCTTTGGTAGAAATTCAAGCTTTGTTATACAGGAGCTCATCATGTAGGATTTTCATTTTTTTTTTAAAATAAATCTCTAGAACTTTAGTGTCACTTGGAACAAGATAAACAACATCTCAGACCTTCTTATATCATATCCATCAATTACCTAGACTTAGATCAAGCATACGCTACCCACGAGTTTCAAGTTTAGAGTAAATTCTTATATCAAAACAGTCGTGGCCAAAACTCGGGAGAATTCAAGGCTGAAAACTAGGTACTTGAAAGGAATTAAAACAGAGCAACTATTCATCATTTCCATGTTAAGAAATTATCCTTCAGATTCCTTTTATTTATTCAGTTTCTTAAAAACAGAAAACTAGACACACACTTTTTATTTTGTTTTCATTTTTAAGATCACACCTTACTATTATATATATAGCTAATACAAATATAAATTTTTATTTTGCTTTTAGTTTGTTATGCATCTTTTTATGACTTAGAAATAATAGAACAAAAGGAAAAGAAATACTTAGCTAGATACATGGGGGATGCCTTTCCCCAAGCTTGATGTTGGCGTGGTTGAATGTTGAAGTTGAGTGATCCTTTTCAGAGCAAATTTCCTAGCTAATGTCCTTCTCGTCTCTGGATGGAATTAGATGAAGACAACCAGGCAAATTTGCTCTTGATCTTTGTGCATCATCCTGCAAAATACCGATAAAAATACCAAAACTCGTGGAACGGATTAGGATAAAGGGTTAACGGTAAGCCATCCTGAGATTAGTTATTCTTAAGGTTTAGAAATATTTCTGTTTTGACAGATTTTTAATAGGATGTCTTTCTAATATCTTTTTGGATTTTCTATTTTTATATGCATGCAAGAAATATATTTTTATATGCATGCAAGAAATATGTATGTATGGTATTTTTATTTTTATGACACCACAGTTAATATTCCTATGGGCTTTTACACACCGTAAAATTACTCACATGGGGCTTAAGATTTTATGATGATAAAAAATTTTATTTTCTTTTCTAAATGTAATGCCAATGCAGGAAAGTAAATATGCTAAAGTGAAAATAATTCATACAATGCGAAAAAGAAAATATGGATAACTACCGATGTTACCTCCCGGCGAAGGTTCAGATTTTTAAGTCCTCTAGAAAGGACTTTACTGGAGAAAAGCCCTTTATTCTTCGGGTGCATCTGTCGGTCCAAGGGATGGAGACTCTGAAGGTTGCACCTCTTTTGATAGTGACTTAGATGTTACCACCTTTTTTCCACACCTGCTTGGTCTATGGACTAGACTTTGGCAGAGTATGTTCATCTTTCACAACTTCTTTAGGTTCTTCATCTTCCTCCCATTCATTCTTTGGGAGTTGATTCCTTTGGTTTCGGGATGATTGATGTCTCCTCCTAGAGCGGCACTGCTTCGGCTGCTCATAAATGGTATAACTACTAAAATAACATCATACCTTCTCTCTATGGAATTGGAAGTGGACTTGTCCAGATCCGACGTAGATGATTACGTTGGTTGTGTTGAGGAACGGTCTTTCCAAGATGATGGGTGTATCGTCTTCTTCTTCACCCATGTATAGAACCATGAAGTCAGCAGGGGCAAACTGATCAGGTATTCCTACCATGACATCTTTTGCTATTCCTTCTAGGAATCTGATTGATTGGTCTACCATCTACAATTGTATATATGTAGGAAATAAAGGTTCGTTACCAAATAAATATTCATACGTTACCTTGGACATTATGTTGACACTGGATCCAATGTCATAGAAGGTCTTGTGGAATATTCTTTGTCCAATGGTACACTCGATTGTGGGTGCGCCTAGATGATCCTTCTTAGCAAGGAATGGTGAAGCGAGGTGGTGGTCGTACTCTGATCTGAGTGTGTTGACCATGTTAACTGATTCTTCTTATGGCTGCCTAACCTTGTTCTTCCTCCTTCTCCTATTCTTTTTCTTCTTGGTCACTGTTGTCTCTTTAGGTAGGTATGGCATCGGTGGATGTCCAGGAGATTGCAGGATGCAGTTCTTGAAAGAAAACTTCTCCTTTTTATCCTTGATTGTGAAACAGATATTGGCACTGTCCATGTAGATGATGGCTTTTGCGGTGCTTAGGAAAGGTCGGCCCAAGATAATGGGTGCCCTTACACTCCACCTGTTTCCAAAACCACAAAGTCTACGGGAATATATGATTGTCCCACTCGAACAATGGCATCTTCAAGAACTCTCATAGGGTAGCAGAGTGACTGATTTGCAAGCTGCAAATGCATATTTGTGTACAACATAGTATCTCCATTAATTTGATCATAAATTACCTTTGGCATGATGTTGACACTTGCTCTGAAGTCACAGACAGCTTCTTGGAAAATGTGATGTCCAATGGCGATAGGGATGATATGTCTTCTTGGATCACTCTTCTTTTCTAGCAAGGTATAATCTATCCACCTTTCCAACGATGGTTGTATATAGTAGTATGCTGCATTGTGAATATCGACAAGATTTGTAGTTTCTAGACCTTCTAGTTGCCCTAGAATCTTACCTTTGTTGGACGAAGGAACAGCAGCTACCAACTGAGCTATTTGTGATTCTACCATTTCATTAAATTTATGCTGGTTATTAATGGCAGAAGCTAAGCTATCCATTCTATTATTTATGTTCTCTAGAATTTTATCATTGGTAGCTACCTTTCTAGATAATCCCTCCATAAGTTTGGATTGGCCAGTAATTAATTCTCTCAAGGGTGGTTGATTGAAATTATTGAAATTATTACCTTGGTAGTTCGGCCTTTGTTGCTGATTCCATCCTTGATTCTGTTGAGGACAAAAGTAGTTGTTGTTGACGAAATTCACATCCTCATGGGTCTCAGGGTAGTTGCTCCCTGAATGCCCAGTGTTTCCACTCTTCACACGTCATGCGGGAATCATGAATGTGCATGACTTCTTGCTTCTCATTGGCTCAATCTTCAAGCTTCTTCATCATCAGATCCATCTTAGCAGACAACATGTCTACCTCCTTTAGTTGATGCATGCCTCCACCTCTCTTGTGGGTCTGAAGACATTCTTCATTCCAACCTTGGTTGGAGGCCATCTTCTCCACAAGAGCTATTGCAGCTGGTATGGTGAGTTATAGGAATGCGCCTCTAGCAGCATCATCCATAGTCTCACGAGTACTATTGGTCAACCCATGGTAGAAAGCCTGCATGAGTAGCCAATTCCCCATCCCATGATGAGGACATTTCGCAATGTAATTTTGAAAGCGTTCCCATGCCTCAAGGGCAGATTCATCATGTTGCTGTTGAAAACTTGAGATTTTCGCACGTAGAGCATTGGTCTTGCCTGTGGGAAAGAACTTTGCTAGGAAGGTAGTGGAGCAGTTATCCCATGTAGTGTTTCTATCCTTGTTGGCGTAGAACCATTGCTTTGCCTTCCCCAAGAGTGAGAATGGGAAGAGGCGAAGTAGTATGGCATCTTGGGTCACTCCTTTGATGGTGAAAGTGTTATAGATCTTTAGGAAGTGTTGGAGATGTGCACTCGCATCTTCATGTGCCTTTCCACAAAACTAGCTTGCTTGCACCATATTGATGAGGGCTGGCTTGAGATCGAATCCATTGTCTCCACCATTGATTGTTGGTCCAGTACGGATGTTAGCTGTAGTTGGAGCAGAGAACTCACGAAGAGTCTTGTTAGCCATGGCTTCAAATTCTGGTGTTAAGCTTCACCTTATATGGTTGTCTTCCGACTCTAAAGCTAAAACTTTCTTAAGTTTAGCCTTAGTTCTCTTGAGTAATGCTTCTGGGTCATCAACGTAGTTTGTCGGAAGGTCAAAACCAGTCATACATTACCATGCATAAGATGCACAAGTAGACAAAACAAGGGTAAGA
Source organism: Miscanthus floridulus (assembly GCF_019320115.1). Lineage (NCBI taxonomy): Eukaryota > Viridiplantae > Streptophyta > Magnoliopsida > Poales > Poaceae > Miscanthus > Miscanthus floridulus. Next base: position 105,974,549 of record NC_089589.1, read on the forward strand.
CTGTTTGAGCAGAGCTCAATGGTTATTTCGATCACATCATTAAGTATAAGTTTATCAATACTTCCTTTGCCTAGCAACCTTCCCCGGCAACAGCACAAAAAATGCTTGTTGGTATTTATTAACGTGTCACTTGTTTTAAGTAGTCAACCTATATTGTTTACATTCCTTAGCATCTTTTACTAAGTTGTCATCCCAAGTGTTGGTGCCAGAAATGCTTGTTGGTATACCTAGTATTACTACTAGAGTAGTTCTTTATTAATTCGTGTGACAAGGAAGAATATATATAAATGAAAGGAATCTGCAAGCGCATAAATAATTATACCATTGTAGCACTTTACCCGGGAGTATTCCAGGTATCATTATTTATATTTTTACCACAGGGAAGGTCTGGCATGGACATGTATTGATAAATTATGCTATTGATGGAGAAGTAAACCATAACCAATATTCTACTCAAAATAGGGGTAAGTCATAAGATAAATTATGTATATGATAAGTATGGATTAATGATAAATCACTCAGAGTACTCCTTTCTATGGCATTAGCATGGTTAAGTAGAATATTAGAGGAATAATTCCTAAGTCATTCTTAATTACAAGTCAAAGCATACATTGATTAGTGCAATTACACCTAGTAGTCATGGCTAAGGTCATCTTTATATCTACACATAAGGGATATTACAAAGGAAGATTAAGAATAGAGCTTATTCTTCCTTTGTAACTGGACCCTACTTGCACCTATATTCGGGGAGTGGACTACAAAGGACTTAATGGGAGTGTCACATCCATGATCTACCACATGACCCGGAATATAGGATGTATCCGCAGGTAAACAATGTATAAGCACCACACTTACACAATGTCGACCACTTACCCCACTTACACCAGAGCGAGCGCTATACGAACTTATGCATAAACATAATGATAAACTAGCTATACTAGGTACATAATCAAAGTAGATGATGAACATTATAACTAAGAATATGAATATTGTGAATACCAATGTTGTCATAACAATTGTAGCAAACATATAAAAGTAATGAGAGATACAAAAGAGAGGTGGTACAAAGATTATACCAAACGATGCTCTTGACAAGATCAGGAATCCAATTAAGGCTTGCTTGCCTCCCTCTAGACCTAGCCTAACTAGCTATGCCCTAGAATATGGTGGAGTTCTGAGGATGATTAGGGTTTCTATCATCTCAAATGACTTATGCAATATGCAATGCCTGAGGGAGGGGGGTAGGGGCTTGTATATATAGGCCAGAGCATCAAATCTGAGGCCTCAGATCAAACCGACTTGAATAAATGGCGTAGATGCAATCTAGGAGGCGGTGGAGAACTGACATATCAACGGGGGGCTGATAGGTGGACCCTAGGAGCTGGCCGGCCTGCAGCTAGCGGCATCTTGCCCTCCGCTTCGGTGTGGAGTCCTCTCGAGTCTTCTAGAACCTTCTAGGGTTGGTTTCATTGTGGATAAGCATGATTAAATCTGACATGTAGGTCCACCTTGACGGTTTTCTGGATAAACCCTTCAGAAAATACAGATTCACTAAAACTCATGGAATTTGTTAGTTTAAACCCCTAGACCTTCATTGGTGATTATATTTATGCCCTTATGCATGTTATATTGACGGTTTATAATGTTTGTTAACTACCGTCAACAATGTCAAAATGTTCTTTAGCATCTTTTAACATGTCAAATAGTTCATCTTTAGTTGGTTCATCATCATCACTCACTCAATTTCACTTTTATCATGTTCCTCATCACACTCATCATTGGATTGTACCTTAGTGGCCATAGCCATGAAGCGTGTCAATGGAGTGTCGAAGAGGGAAGGCTTCTCATTGATAGCAATGCTTGCAAGAGCCTTCTTCTTGGTGGTCTTGTCATCATCACTTGAATCATCATCACTTGAGGAAGCATCACTATCCCAAGTGACTACATATGAACCACCCTTCTTCTTCTTCTTCTTGAAGGTCATTTTGTCCTTCTTCTCTTTCTTTTCCTTCTTGTCCTCCTTCCTGCTCTTCTTGTTGTCATCATCATTGTCACTATTGTATGGACAATTGGCAATGAGATGATCCTTGCTATTGCACTTGAAGCACCTTCTTGCTTCATCTTTGTTCTTGGATGAGGACTTCTTCCTTCTTGCACGATAGCCCTTCTTCATCATGAATTTGCCAAATCTCTTCACAAAAGGAGTCATCTTCTCATCATCAATCTCATCAAAGCTTGAGCATTCATCTTCACTTGATGTGTCTTGGTTGGCCTTGCCCTTGGATGATGTGGCTTTGAATGCCACACTCTTCTTCTTGTCATCCTTCTTGTCATCTTTCTTCGCATTTTTCTTCTCTTCTTTGTCATCATCATCTCTATATGTGTCATCGGTCATCACATCTCCCAAGACTTGGTTTGTTGTCATGGTATCCAAACGCTCCTCACTAGCAAGGTGACCAACATGCCAAATCTTGAAGGTAAGCATCTCAAGAACTTATGAGAGAAGTCCTTGTCCTTCACTTCTTCACCAAGTGCTTTGAGATCATTGACAAGCACTTAGAGCCTATGGAACATCTCCGGCACACTCTCATCATCCTTTATCTTAAAGCTTGCAAACTTTTCTTTGAGAATGTATGGTTTGGCGCCCTTCACCGCTTGACTGCCCTCAAATGATTCTTCCAACTTGTTCCAAGCCTCATGAGCCATCTCAATGTTCTTGATTTGCTCAAATGTCTTCTCATCAAGAGCATCATGAATTGCACTAAAAGCTATGTCATTGTTTTGGAGCAATATTTCTTCGGTCGCGGTGGGTGCCTCTAGATTAGCAACCTCAATCTTGGCCTCCACCACCTTCCATTTCTTCCTATTGATTGGCTTGATATGTGTTGTCATCTTTGACTTCCAATAGGGATAATTTGTGCCATCAAATAGGGGTGGCTTCTTGGTATTGTTGATTTGACCCATTTTAACACCATAAGTTGTTAAGCCTCAAATCACAGTGACCACTGCTCTGATACCACTTGAAAGGTCCTAATGGCTAGAGGGGGGTAAATAGCCTATTAAAAAATCTACAACAACACTTAAGCAAAGCGGTTAGACAATTATGAGGCCAAGTGAATGTTGTGCTAGCCTACTAAAAATGTAAGCCACCTAACCACAATTCTATTTTCTATAGTCTCTAAACACATAAAAAGCTAAGTCGCTACCTGTCGGTGTAGAAAGTGACCAACATGTAAATATTTGTAGTTTTGTCGTACGTTGTGATCGGAGGTGGCCTAGCACTCAATGACATAGGGTTTATACTGGTTCAGGCAACATGCCCTACGTCTAGTTTGAGTCGGTCGGTGACTTTATTTCTGAGCCCAGGTGCTCGAAGTTTGCAGTGGGGTTACAAACGGGAAGGAGAAAGATGGGGTGTACAAGAGGTCCGGTCGGCTTCGGTCGGTACCTGCTATACTGTTGATGCTTAGAGGCATGTGAGGGGTTTTACCACGTTCACCTAGTACAGTAAATGCCGGCACCCACAACACTGTCAATGCCCAGAGACATGTGGGGGAGCTTTACCGTATGGGAGTTAATGGCGCCCACAATACTGTAGGGGAAAATGTCGGCGCCTACAACACTGTTTGAGTTTTGTTGTGCCAGGGAGGTTGTAGAGTACTATTTATGCAAGTGTACAGGGTATGGTCCCTAGTATTATGATTTGACTTGTGCGCCCTACCTTACTTTCTCCATCTGTTTCCTGGCCCTTAAGGAGCGGGCGTCCCCTGTTGGTGGGTTCTAGTCGGCTCTGATCACGCCAGTCGGAGAAGAGCAGTGAGCAAAGGTTCGATGCACCCCTGGTCGGAGACATGGGTCGGAGTCAGAAGTGGTGTTTGGCCAAGCCTTCCGATCGGAGAGGCCATCCCGAGGTGGGCTGGAGACCAAAGCGAGCGCTCCATTCGGTGAGGCAGGCCGGAGTCGAAAGCGGGCGCCATTCCTCCTCGGCCAGGACTTCTGGTCAGTGATTGGATCGCCCTTCTAGCCTATCATTCATGTACTTGGGCCGGCCTATGAGTTGCACGTTTGTTTGCAACGTTGTCCATAGGGCTGAGCCTTTGTTGGGAAGCCGGTCTGTGAGGGACCCCGGGTTTATGTACCCGATAGGAGCCCTCGAGCCCCCAGGCGATTCGGGTAGAATCGTTTGGGGGATTTTCGTCTTGATAGCGGGTGCGCGCGAGCGCACCCGTGGGTGTAGCCCCTGAGCCCCCAAGCAATTTGGGTAGAATTGTCTAGGGGGTTTTCGTGTTGCCAGCAGGGGAAATTTTTTGTTTCGTTAGCGGGTGTGAGCGAGCGTACCCGCGGGTGTAGCCCCTGTGACCCCGGGTGATTCAGGTAGAATCGTCTAGGTGGTTTTGTCAGCGGGCGTGTGTGCGTGTTTTTTAGTCGAGACGGAGTCATCAACCAAGGCATCATTTGCGCAACCAAGGTGGTTAGTTTTGGGACCAGGCGAGGTGGAACTCGTGGATCCTGGCATCGATGCGCTCCGTGGGATCGGGCGAGGCAGTTAGTTTTTTAGGGATCGGATGAGACGAAGCTCGCGGGTCCTGGCATCGGTGCGCACTGTGGGATCGGTCAAGTCGGAGTCGTGGATCCTTGGCCTTGGTGCAGCTCATGTAGCCAAGGTAGTTTTTAGTTAGTTAGTTTAGGGATTGGGCGAGGCGAAGCTCGCGGATCCTGATGGGGTGAGTTCGAGGTCATAGACCTAGGCATTTTGGTGTGCAGTCGATGGATGGGGCGAGTTTGGGGTCATAGACCCAGGCATTTTTGGTGTGCAGTCGAAGCGTAGCCGATGGATGGGGCAAGTTCAGGGTTGCAGACCTAGGCGTTTGGTGTGCAGTCGAAGCGTAGCCGATGGATGGGGCGAGTTCGGGGTCACAGACCTAGGCATTTGGTGTGCAGTCGAAGCATAGCCGATGGATGGGGCGAGTTCAGGGTTGTAGACCTAGGCGTTTGGTGTCTTGAGCCCCTGAGGCCCGTTGGGCTTTTGTAGGGGTTGGTTTGAGTTTGTGTGCGTTACCCCGTGCTCGGTTTCTCACAACCGAAGGGGCTGAGTTTTGTCGCTTGCCTAGATCGCTCGAACTTGAGTGACGAGCTAGGTGAGTTCACTAATGGGTATGATCGAGTGGAATCTGAGTTCATCGTTCATGATGGGGTCGGCATAGCCCTCTTGTGACATTCCACTGCTCCTTTACCTGCAACCCGGTAGATGCCTGGATCATTCCGGAGACCGACCCGAGTGGCCTGATGGCCTCCCCTCGATGGAGATTCTATGGGCTTGGTGAGAGGTTTAGGATCAAACAAGAATGTTGAGATGACCCTGTCTGCTTTGGGGCAGACCGAGTGAGGGCCGCACGGGGCTCATCTGCGTTTTTTCCCCTAGCTCTGTTTGACGTGAGGTAGCCTCAAGCCCTTTGTGGGACGGCCTTCGAACCCTGGTCGGTCATTGCTCATGTTGAATGAGTCACTACCGCTCCATGACGTAACATGGAACATTGTGATGCACTTTTGCCGCATGTGCGATGCTTTAGTTCCCAAGCCCCCGGGCGATTCAGGGCCCAAATCGTCTGGGGGGCACGGTCGTATGGAATGAATGCGTGTATCAATGTATGAATGATTATATAAAGAAATAGCTAGGGTCGGTAGTGTTACCTTGATGACTCCAGTGACGGGGTCTGAAGAGCTCCAATCAGAAATGTCTGACCGGGACCCATGCTCGTCATTTGTGATAGAGTCGGCATGGCCAACTTAGGGCGTCCCTTTGCTCCTTACCTATCCCTCAGTGTTTTTTTCTAAGTCATTCAATTGACTTAGGAAGCCCGATGGTCTCTCCTGGCGGAGATCCCGTTGTTTAGGTTTTTCCAAGTCCCGCCTGGGGAGGCGGAGAGTTGCCTGCACGTGGTGACACTTTGGTTTTTGCGCCCAATGTGCGGTAGTGGTGGGCCATACCTAGGCCATGTCCTGTCTTACCAGGCGTCGTTCCGTCTGACCAGGCGTCATTCCGTCGGTTAGTGTGCATCCCATCATTGCCCATCCGCATTGAATGGTGGAAGGGAGAGAGTTTTTCGCTCTAATCTTTTGCCCCTCTTCAGCTGTCGCATTTCCTCCTTAAATAGGGGTAGGGAGAGGGCTTCTCATCATAGTCCTTTGCCTATTCTCCAACTATTGCCTTTCCTTGTTCCTCCTCACTAAGAGTGCATGTATGCCATGATGGTTCCTAAGTGAGAGAGAGGGTAAGCGAGGAGGAGGACTTATAGATCCTTTTGTGAATCTGAAGTGTGATGTTGAGCTAGAGGCTGCTCGAGGCAGTGCTGGTCGTCTTTGCCTGAGAGGAAGCGGCTTCCGCCAAGGAGGTGGCGCAGTGGAATCATCTGCGAGGCCTTTTTTAGGATGGATCTATGTGTGGATTCTTTCCGGTGGATCTTCACTGGGCGAGCCTTATCAGACGGCTGGTGGAGGGTTTCGTGCCTACAGTGCTCAAGTTGGCCAATTCATAAAGTTTGATGAGATCTCTTCCAGCCATGGTGGCCATACCTCAGTGGCAGCATCCCTGCCCAGGAGCTACCTCGACTACATGAGAAGGTTAGGAGCTCCATGTTCTTCTGCTGAGCATCTATGGGTGCGATGCCCTTGAGGTACCCATTGTGCTCGCCAAAGTTGAGGGTGCAAAACTGGGTGGGTCCCTTGAGGTACCCGTTGTGCTCGCCGAAGTCAAGGGAGCGGAACCGGGCGGGGCCCCTATGGCGGTGGTTATGTCCGGCGGTGTGTGTCGTGGCCTCTCCTTTGGCGTCAAGCGATGTCGTCGAGCGGCCGCAGTAGTATTTGGAGTAGAAGTAGTTATAAAATGTAACAGTTGAGTTCGTGGGTGAGCCCTCGTGTGAATAGTTTTTGTATTAATGAATACATCAGTTCTATTTTTGTGACAGAGCCACTATATGTTCCTTGTTTTTTATCCTAGCATAGCCTTTGTTTTTATCCTTTCTTTTTTGCACCTGCCCGTTAGTTCCATAGGCTATAGGTTTTAAGAACCTAGGCATGGCCCGTGGGGCTCGGCTGCTCATAACCGTAGGTCGTGGCAAGGTGCGTTCGGTTAGGAGTAAGAACAAAGTTACGTAGGGCAATCAAAGGAATGGAATGCGCTTCCATTCCGGGACAAAGTTGTTACCATGTGATAGTAAAAAAGAGAGGTTGTATTTAGTATTGTTCCCTCATGGAACCCTCGAGCGACCCAGGCTGAAAGTGTTCGGGCCGAGGTGCTTTACAGGAGCAAGTGTTGACTAAAAAAGCGGTAAGACCAAATTTAGGGGAAAAACGACATAGTTATTCAATGTTCCAAGTGTTGGTGGGAACGCTGCCGTTGTCGTCCCCCAGTCGGTAGGTGCTCGGTCAGATCACTTCGGTCACCATATAGGGTCCTTCCCATGGTGGAGAGAGTTTGTGTTTTTCCTTCATCGATTGGGTCCTCCGAAGTACGAGATCACTGACTTTGAGTATCCTCCCCCTGATCTTCCATTCATGGTACCTACGGAGAGTTTGCTGGTAGTGAGCGGAGTGGATGATGGTCGTCTCGTAGGCCTCTTCGAGTAGGTCTATTATGTCTTGCTGAGCCTCCATGGCTCGGTTGTGGTCGAAAGCCTTCACTCTTGGGGCACCGTGGTCGAGGTTGGAGGGCAGCACTACCTCAGCTCCATAGGCCAGGAAGAAGGGTGCGAACCCAGTGGATTGGTTTGGGGTTGTTCTCAGGCTCTAGAGGATCGCTGGGACCTCTGCAACCTATTGCTCAGCGTAATTGTTGAGTCGGTCGAAGTTGTGTGGCTTAAGTCCTTGGAGGACCGTGCCATTGGCATGCTCGACCTTATCATTAGTACGTGGGTGTTCGACCGAGGCCTAGTTGATCCTGATGCCGTATCCATCACTGAAGTCTAGGAACTTGTTTCCAGTGAAGTTTGTCTCGTGGTCAGTGATGATGTAGTTAGGAACATCGAACTGATAGACGATGTCGAGGAAGAATTTGACTGCCTCTTCCGAGCGGATGTTGGTGATGGGTTTGGCCTCTATCCACTTGGTGAACTTGTCGACTACTACGAGTAGGTGAGTGAAACCACCTAGGCCCTTTTTGAAGGGTCCCACCATGTCGAGGCCCCAGACCACGAACAGCCAGGTGATGGGGATGGTTTAGAGCTCCTGTGCCGGCAAATGGGTTTGTTGAGTGTAGAACTGGCATCCTTCACACCAGCGGACAACCTCCTCTGCATCTCGTAGCGCGGTGGGCTAGTAAAAAACCTTGGCGAAAGGCTTTTCCGACCAGCGACCTTGGGGTTGTGTGATGTCTGCAAATCCTGACATGGACCTTGAGGAGGAGTTGCTTCCCCTGGTTGGTGGGGATGCACATCATGAGCACCCCCGATGGACTCTGTTTGTAGAGTTTGTCACCGAGCACGACGAAGGTTTTGGCGCATTGAGCGATCCATCAGGCTTTAGTCCTTTTGGGTGGAAGAACCTCCTCGAGGAGGTAGGCGAGCAGCGGTGCTCGCTAGTCGGTTTGATCGAGTGCCAATATGGCAACGTCAGCGGGTGATGTCGTCATAGAGGCACTGGGGTCGGAGCCCCCGAGCGCTGGCTTGGTGTTGGAGCCCTCGGGTGCCTGCTCGGCGTTGGGGTGTGTCTAGATCGGACCTTACAGGACACGGGCGGACGGCTTGTGGAGATCGTTGATGATGACCCCGCTCGAAGACGGATCCCGCCTAGTGGCCAATTTTATGAGAAAATCGGTGGCATCGTTGTCCTTTCGGGAGATGTGATGCAGCTCAATTCCTTGGAATTTGTCCTCGAGCTTATGCACCTCTTGATAGTATGCTGCCATGAGGGGGCTTTTGCAGGAGGACTCCTTCATGACCTGATCGATGACCAGCTCTGAGTCGCCATGAACGTAGAGTCATGTAGCACCAAGTTCGATGGCGATGCATAGTCCATTGATGAGGGCCTCGTACTCCACCGTGTTGTTTGAGGCTGAAAAGTGGAGGCAGATGGCATAGTGGAGCCTACTACCATCTAGGGAGATCAGAACCACTCCAGCCCCCGATCCGGGTGCCATGATGGACCCGTCGAAGTACATTGTCCAGTACTCGTTGGTGACGTCTGGGGTCGGTAGCTGGACCTCCATCCATTCGGCAACAAAATCTACGAGAGGTTGAGACTTAATGGTCATATGGGGGATATACCTGATGTCGTGGCCCATGAGTTCGAGTGCCCACTTGGAGATCTGTCCCGTGGCATCATGGTTGCGGACGATGTCTTTGAGCGGGTATGAAGTGACGACCGTGACTTCATGGTTGGTGAAGTAGTACAAGAGCTTCTGGGTCGCCATCAGCACGGCATATAGGAGCTTCTGCACCTATGGGTACTGGACCTTGGGGTCGGTGAGTACCTCCACGACGAAGTAAACGGTCCGCTAGACCTCAAGGTTGTGTCTCGGCTCCTCCCTTTCGACGACCAGGGCGGCGCTTACCACATGGTTGCTGGTCGTGACATAGAGGAGGAGGGGTTCTCCTCGTTCGGGAGCGATGAGGTTTGGGGCCTATGTTAGGGATGCTTTGAGGCTTTCTAGAGCTTGCTGAGCTTCCTCAGTCCAGATGAAGGCGTCCATCTTTTTGAGGAGCTTGTAGAGTGGCATCCCTCATTTGTCGAGCTAAGAGATGAACCGGCTTAGAGCGGCCAGATAGCCGGTGAGCCTTTGCATGCCCTTGATGTTGCGTATGGGGCCCATGTTGGAAATGGTCATGATTTTTTTGGGGTTGGCCTCGATGCCGTGCTCGGAAATGATGTATCCTAGCAGCTTCCCCTTTGGAACCCCGAAAACACATTTCTCAGGATTCAATAGGATGTTGAACATTTAGAGGTTCGCAAATGTTGTGGCCAAGTTTGCAATCAGGTCACAAGCTTGAGCCATTTTGACCATTATGTCATCAACATAGACGGCGATCATTGGTTTCGGCCACTTGGCTTGATCAGGCTGATCGAACGGGTTGATTTGGTCAGCGAAGCATTGCTGCATGCATCTTTGGTAGGTGGCGCCAGCGTTCTTCAGGCCGAAAGGCATGGTTACATAGCAGTAAAAACCATATGGGGTAATGAATGAGGTTGCGAGCTGATCGGACTCTTTCATCGCAATCTGGTGATTGCCTAAGTAGGCATCCAGAAAGGAGAGGATCTCGCAACCCGAGGTGGAGTTGACTATCTGGTCTATGCGCGGCAAAGGAAAGTGATCCTTTGGACACGCTTTGTTGAGGCTAGTATAATCAACGCACATTCTCCATTTCCCAGTCTTCTTTTTAACCAGAACAGGATTAGCAAGCCAGTCGGAGTGGAATACCTCTCTGATAAATCTAGCTGCCAGGAGTTTGGTAATTTCTTTGCCTATGGCCCTGCGCCTTTCATCGTCGAAATGGCATAGGCATTGCTTAGCGGGCTTTGAGCCCAGGATGAGGTGTAGTGCATGCTCGGCGATGTCCCATGGTATGCCTGGCATATCGGATGGCTTCCATGCTAAGACATCATGATTGGTGTGCAGGAAATCGATGAGCTCGCATTCTTATTTTGCCAGGAGCTGGGTCCTGATCTGCACCGTTTTGGTTGGGTCGGTGGGGTCGATTCCCACCGCCTTGGTTTCCTCGAGCGGGCGGAAGGACATCGAGGAGTTTGGTTTGTTGCAGTCCGAGACTACTAGGTCAACTACTCCTCGAGCCTTGGAAGCTCAAAAGAGTTGATGACCACGGTGGAGAGCTCGAAATGCTCGCAGTTGCACATGAAGGCGTGCAAAAAGGCGCTGCTCATGGTGATGACGCCGTTCGGTCCCGGCATCTTCAGCTTGAGGTAGGAGTAATTGGGGATTGCCATGAATTTGGCGTAGCATGGCCACCCCAAGATGGCATGGTAGGACCCTAGAAAGTCCACCACTTCGAAGGTGAGGACCTCCGAGTAGAAGTTGGCTCAGTTGCCAAATGTGATGGGCAAGTCGATTTGCCCGAGCGGGTATGCCTGCGCTCCCAGGATTACCCCATGGAAGGGACAGCCCACCAGGCGGAGCTCTGACCAGGGGATGCGCATGGCGTTGAGGGTGTCGACATAGAGGATGTTGAGGCCGCTGCCTCCGTCCATCAGCACCTTGGTGAGGCGCTTCTTGCGGACTATGGGGTCAACGACGAGCGGGTAGCGTCCCAGTCTCACGATGTGGGAGGGATGGTCCCTCTGATCGAAGGTGATCAGAGATTCCGACCAGCTGAGGAAGAAGGGGATGGCTATCTCATTGGTGCATGCCTCCCTATAGCGCACCTTGTGCTGGCATTTGGTCTCGATGGTGTTGGATCCATCGAAGATCATGATGCATTCCTCAGGGTCAAGAAAGCCTTGTCCGTCCTTGCCCGCCACGCCTACTTTCTTGGCTGCTACTTCTTTGTCATCTCCTTCTTTTGTCCCGCCAGTCTGTCGGAGGAAACGTTTGAGGAGCTCATAGTCCTTGTAGAGGTGTTTGACGGGGTAGGCGTGGTTGGTGCATAGGCTTTCCATGAGTTTGTTGAAGTGGTCAGGCAGGCCCTATTGGGGCTGCTTGCCCATGCGGTCAGTTGCGGCGACCAACGCGGTGTTGTCCGATCAGCGCCAGTCCTTTTTGTTCTTCTTGCCCCTCTATGTGGAGGGACCCTCGTCTTGGTCTGCGCGTCCCAGCTTCCATTGAAGACTGCTCCGAGTGCCTCCTCACCAGAGGCATGGTTAGTGGCGACATCGAGCAGGTCACGGGTGGTACGAGGCTTCAAGCAACCAAGCTTGTGGATCTGGGACTCGCAGGTTGTCCCAGAGAGGAATGCGGTGATGATGTCCGCATCGATGACATTAGGGAGGGAGTTGCATCGTTGGGAGAACCTACAGATGTAATCTCATAGGGACTCGCTGGGCTCCTACTGGTAGCTCTTGAGGTCCTAAGAGTTACCCAGGCGAACATACGTCCCCTGGAAATTTCCAACGAAGACCCTCTTGGGGTCCCTCGGCGTGGATGCTGTCGTGTGGGAGGAATTCGAGCCATGCTCGAACATGTTCCCCTATGTAGATGAGGAGATACTAAATGATGAAAAGGTCATCATCCACCCCCCCGGCTTGGCAGGCGAGCCAGAAATCTTTGAGCCAAATACCGGGGTTCGTCTCCCTGGTGTACTTGGCTACATTGGTGGGCGGTCAGAAGCACTGCGGGAATGGCGCTCTCTAGATATGCCACCCAAAGGCTCATGGTCCTGGGCCCTTAGGGCTAGGACTCTGGTCGTCTGGCCGGCAACCATGCCTGGGGTGCGTTTCACCGCTCCCCTCGATGGTTTGGCTAGGGCCCATGTCACCTGCCCTCACCGCCTCTCGGTGGACGTCATCATCATGCCAGGTGTGACGCTGGTTGCTGATGACGCTATGAGGGTCTTGGTGCGAACCAGGCTGCTTGTGCACCAGCGGTCAGTGTGGAGCAGGTGCTAGGTCGGACCATGGCGCAATCGCTGCCTCCTGAGCCGTGCTTGGCGGCTGTAGCATTGAGCGGATGGAGTGATCCGTCTGGCGTGTCCCCACTCCCCCACTAGGGAGAGAAGGCACGTGTCAGAGTCGCGATGCTGAGCTTTTCGCTTGTTGAATGGTGGTGGCTTCTACCAGTGCCCGGAGGTTCCGGTAGACTGCCCGCTCCTGGGGGTCAACGGGCTCGGGAACGCCGCACAGAAGCATTGCCGCAGCGGTGATGTTCTAGATAGCCCGAGTGAATTGTGGGGGGTCATTCCCCTCATTTATGATGTCACACTGGACCTAGCGGGCGCGACCCTATGCGCCGGTGGCTAGGTCATGTGCATGGGGCGCAACGTGCTGTACCGAGTGCACTAGCGCAGGTAGTGGATGGTTCTGCCGCCGTTGTCGTAGCTCCTCGGTGTGCCATTGTGCAAGCGCGAGGGCACCCGCATGCAAGTCTGGAGGGGTGTGAGTCTACATAGACTCCGCAACTACCGATGGCTACCCCGGAGCGTCCACCATAGCGCACTCTCAGGACGGTTGGTGGCTAGGTGCCACGTTGTCGATGTTGGAGCCGTCGCTCTCCACCTTGTGATCCAGGCATTCGTAGAAGCAGGTGGGAGCATAGCTCACCATCCCCATGAATTCGGATGTGAAAGGGGGTGGCGTCGGCATTTTTTGGAGCCCTCGAGCACACGCATCCACGGAGGATGTGAGGCCATTAGGGAACCGGTCGTGTGGTGGTTGCGGTACGGATAACACGGTCGCTCCAGATAATTGATAGAAGATAGTAAATAGCGAGTAAATAACAGTATGTACATTACTCACAGCGGGGTTTGAGCAGAGAGTTTGCTTGGAATGAAGCGTAGATGCCTCATCGTTGAAGTCGTCATGCGTCCTAGAGCCAATGGAGGGTGCCCCTCCGATGGGCACCAAAATGAGTGCCTCCTCGTGGAGGTGTAGTACGCTGAGCCGGTCGGCGATGAAGTCCTGGCTTCCAGAGAGGAAGGGCTGGGACGGCTCAGAGATGGATGGAACCCACATCCCAACAGGTGGGAGTGCAGGAAACTCTAGTGAGCCGAAGCGAGTCGTATCGCCTAAGCTTGCCATGGAGAAGGTTTCAGAAAAGTGGGCCATCCGATGACCAAAAAGTGTTGAACGTACAGCGTCTTCCCCATGGACGGCGCTAACTGTCGGTGCAAAAAGTGACCAACACGTAAATATTTGTAGTTTTGCTGTACATTGTGATCGGAGGTGGTCTAGCACTCAATGACACAGGGTTTATACTACTTTAGGCAGCGTGCCCTACGTCCAATTTGAGTCAGTCGGTGATTTTATTCCTAAGCCCAGATGCTCGAAGTTTGCAGTGGGTTACAAACGAGAAGGAGGAAGATGGGGGGTACAAGAGGTCCGGTCGGACTTCAGCCGAAAGGGTCAAGAGTGACAGGAGCCCCGCTATGAGCTAGGTTTTCGAGCGTGTGCTCGTGGTTTGAACCTGGTGATTCTGCTGTTGTGTACTAGTGAACTTGATCGATCTGAATGAATCTGAATCAACCTATCTATTGGAAGAGAGCACATCCCCTTTTATAGATGAAGGGAATGGCCTTACAAGTGAGAGGGAGGGAGTACGTTCGCTGCTAAGTCTTGCTATCCATGTCGGTGGGTACAAGACGATGGTAGGCGCCTACAATACTATTGAATGTCAGATGCATGTAGGAGGTTGCGTCGTCTTCTTCAGGTATGGCAGATGTCGGTACCTGCTATACTGTTGATGCTCAGAGGCATGTGAGGGGTTTTACCATGTTCGCCCGGTACGGTAAATGTTGATGCCCACAACACTGTCGATGCCTAGAGGCATGTGGGGGAGCCTTACCTTATGGGAGTTAATGGCGCCCACAATACTATAGGGGAAAATGTCAGCGCCTACAATACTGTTTGGGTTCTATCATGCTAGGGAGGTTGCAGAGTACTATTCTGCATGTGTATAGGGTATGGTCCCCAATATTGCGGTTTGACTTGTGCGCCCTGCCTTACTTTCTCTGTTCATTTCCTAGTCCTTACCAAGAGGGCATCCCCAGTCGGTGGGTCCCAGTCGGCTCTGATCATGCTAGTCGGAGAAGAGCAGTGAGCAGGGGTTCGGTGCACCCCCGGTCGGAGACGCGGGTCATAGTTGGAAGTGGTGTTTGGCCAAGCCTTCTGGTCGGAGAGGCCATCCGGAGGTGGGTTAGAGACCAAAGCAAGCACTCTAGTCGGAGAGGCGGGCCAGAGTCAGAAGCGGGCATCATTCCTCCTCGGCCATGCCTTCTGGTCGGTGATTGGATCGCCCTTCTGGCCTGTCGTTCAGGTACTTGGGCCGGCCTATGAGTTGCATGTTTGTTTGCAACGTTGTTTGCTGGGCCAAGCCTTTGTTGGGAAGCCGGTCTATGAGAGACCCCGGGTTTATGAACCCGACACTACCATTAAGTTAGTGAGCTCTCAAAGACTAACTAAAGAGCCTCACTAACCACTAGACAAGACACAAGGTAGCTCTCAAAACTAGTTACACTAAAGAGCTTAGCTACACTAAGAATGTAAATACAAGAGAGGTAGTGAAGTTTATACCGCCTTGTCGAGGTATGAGCCGATCACAAGATGGAGCCAATCAATCACAAAGAATCCTGGTAACAAGAGATGACACAAGATTTTTCACCGAGGTTCACTTGCTTGCCGAAAAGCTAGTCCCCGTTGTGGCGATACACTCACTTGTAGGTTCACGCGCTAATTAGCATCACACGCTAAACCCACAACTAGGTGCCACACAACCAACACAAGATGAGGGTCACACAAGCCGTGAGTAATCCACTAGAGTACATTTTGCCTCTCCATCGGGGAAAGGTCAAAAAACCCTCACAATCACCACGATCAGAGCCGGAGACAAGCACCTTCCTCCGCTCGATGATCCTCGGTGCTCTAATGTGGCAGAACCGCCTAATCTAATGCCTCCAAGGAGTACTCGTCTTCCATTAGACACTAAGTACTCAAGGGAGGACACCAAATTGTGTGGTTCCATCGAGCACACCCCAGGGGAGAACCCAAAAATCCACATTTTTCCATCAGGATCACAAATGAGAGGATAAAGCTTACAATATTTTAGCCATTTCTTACATCACTCTCCATGTAACATCAAAGTATAATATTTATTATTTATAATAGCGGAATATGAACAGGTGATCAGAGTTACAACAGAAATAAATATCTATTCATGACATGATGAAACATTGATATATAAACTATGACAACAGATTATAAAACTTCCATTTATAAAACATTTAGTGAGAGTTATAAATAAAACTATGATCGCAGCGTAAAGGAATCCCCTCTGAGCCCACTAGGAGGAATCCACACACAAGGGTCAGCTCTAGCATCCACCTGTCACCTGTAATAGGGGGAAATAAAACCCTAAGTACTCAATTATACTCAGCAAGACTTACCCGATTGGAGGAAAGAAAAGTCTCCAAGGATATGCAAGGCTATCTGGCTTGTGGGTTTATTGCATCTGCAGGAAGCATTACTAAGCGTCCATCCTTATATTCAATTTTATTAGCAGTCATCATTAGTTCATTAACTAACCATTCTATGTAAGCACATGTGCTACTCTCAAGCATGTGGTAAGCAATCGGATTTCCTTTTACCATCTTTCATCTTCCAGTTCTTACAACGGTGCTAGATTGTAGACAAGTCGTACCGGCACGGCGACAATTCGTGAATCAATGAGCCCAGCTGGGTACCTCGAAACACATGCCCTGCTTGTACCCCAGGCACAAGCAGGACCAACCCACTACCCTCCTATCATGGGGTCCAAGTCCCCATCCAAACTTGGACTCCAAGCCCCTGCCCCAAAGTCCCGGACATAGTGTGGTGCAAGGACCTCCACCCAAAAACCACCCTAAAAGTTGGTCCGAAAAGAGCTGGAACCCATGACAAGAGAGTAACAAGTCTTCCGTGCGTCCATACCCAAGTATGTGGTCGGGATAATAAGTCTGTGACTTGCCTAGAGTCCAATGCAACGGCTGGTCCTTAACCGACACAAACAGGGAAACAGTGTAACCAAGCTATGCCCGTTGGCCGCAGGACACAACCTCTTACACCCACCGATACCTAAACCATATCCCTACCCGATCTCCATTTTTCTTTTACCATTTTATCACGAGTGATAATAATATAGTAACAATAATACGATAATAATATATTTCCTATCTCTCGCGAGTGACAGGCAATCACTCGACTTCTACCGGAGTCCTATAGCATAGCAATCTACACGATCCTGTCATACTAGTAAGACTCATAGGATAAAGATATACATATGCAAGTGGGTTTCATTCAACTCCTTAAAACTTAATGCACAAATATAATTTAAAGTGCAGAAAGTAGGGGTTATGCACCGGGGCTTGCCTAGGTAAGATTTAATAAGAAGTTAGCTTTCCCATCGCGGTGACACGGCCCTCGATACACCATCTTTTCTGATACTCCAGATGACTCCCCGATCCGTCGACATCCCTATTATGATATGCAATGCGATGCATAGATGATGCAACAGTTAATTAACAAGGCAACAACTACTCTTAAAACAGAGCACATATATACGAACTAATAAGCTAGCTCTAATGACTAACGTACTAATCTATGTACCAACATCATCTAGAAAGATGTAATTTCCCAACAAGTGTTTTAGTTATAAAGTTCCAAGGTGTTTCTTTATTTCATTTATTTGATTTACTATATATTCAAACTAGGGCTCATTAACTACTCTAGTAAACTAACTATTATTGGGCTACAAAAATTATAGAGAACACCTGATAACACTTGTAACCTACTGTAAAATTTTTAGAGTCAACACTATCACCAATTTATCACAGAAATTCCTACAAGTTCACATTTTAACAATACTAAACATTTTATAATAATTAGAGCAACCCTAAAAACCGCACCAACGAGATGAACCCATTACGCTAATAGATAGATCATGATTTTAGGAACTCAACAAAAAAATTTCCACAATTTTTGGACTCCTAAATGATTTTATATTTAAATAACAAAATCAGCTCAGAATTTATTTTAGGAAACCTTCACTAATTCATTGGAAAAAGAAAAAAAGAGCACCATGGCCCACGATCGTCGAATCGGCTCGGCCCGTAGGCACGTGCACGACCTGCTGGCTAGGCACGGCCCAGCGACGGCGGTAACGGCACGGACGGCCCATGCAGACGCACGGCTGAGGTGCGTGTGGCACAAGACCGGCCCAGCTGTGAAAGCCCAGGGCGCGCTGTCCATTTTGCAAAAACGACCCTAGGTTTTAACTAATAAACCTATGATCTAGCTCACGATTCAAATGAGTCATCTATTCTTAACCTAGCCCCCTATATTTTCCTATCTTCATCATTCCCCAGTCCCCGAGCATCACCAGAGCAGAGCACCATGGTGGGGATGATCCGACGGCGGCCAAGACTGACTAGGGAGGGCACGACGACGGTGGAGGGGTGGCCGCCCGAGGCGTAGGGCCACCGTAGGGTTCACGCAACCACGCAAGACCGCGATGGCCCATGGCGGTGTGCAGGGCATGTCTGCCCACGTGTAGACATGGATGGCGGCAATGGCGTGCGCGCTTCGGTGGACCTACACGTTCTTAGAAAGGTGGAGGTGGCGGGATAGCATCGGGGGCTCAACGTGGCTCCCGCTGTAGAGATGGTTGGAGCGAAGGACGGTCGAGTCGGCCTGGCCACATGCGAGCGGCCAGGGCAGTGGTGCTCCAAGGCAAACATGTCCGTGTCACCGCATCATCGGCGAGGACCTTGGCCGAAGGAAGGTGAGCACCCGATAGAGAGGATCAAATCAAGACTACTGGGGTCATCAATCGAACCATTACCGATGATTAGGGCCTTACCCCCAATCGCGCTCTGCTCCTGATGGCGATGGAAATGCCAAACTAGCCGGCAATAGTGCACTTCTGATTCTCAATGCGGGTTGGGCATTTAGCTAGCTTCGCTAACAAGCCATGGGTGCAAGGAATTGGATTGGAATTGCCCGAGCTGTGCGAAATTGGAAGACAGAGGTAGCTCTATTATTGAACTCGAAGGGTGCTCGGGTCGAGCTGGGCGTTTAAGCACGGTAAAGGCCGAGCAGCGGCTACGAAGGGCATCGGCGTGTGTCCACGGTGCCAAGCATCCAACATTATCGCATACAACATGAATGGAGCCGGCATCGCGATGGGCGCGGCCGCGGCAGGGAAACAACATTCACGCATCAAACTACTGTGGGGGACCGAGGCAGCAAACGACGCGAGGCAGACAACGGTGCTGCAACAAAGACATTAACGTGATAGGACAACGGAGATCGACCGTGGCTCGGTGGTAGTTGGATTGGGTGGTGAGGTGGAAGCCACATCGACCTGGCAGCTGCTATAATGGCATCGGCGGCCGATAGTGTCGCAGCGGTGTAGGGGCTAGGACACGACATGAGACAGCAGGAACACAGTGCAGAGCAAGGCAGTGGCAGTGGGGCCATAGCACAGAGTGGTAGCGGAATAGCAGCGGCAGTGGCCAGGGCTGGCCGAGCAGGCATACAGTGGCCGAGAGTCTAGAACGACATAATGCATGTTTTTTAAAGTGAACCGAAAACAACTTACTAATGCGACGAAGGCTCAACTGGTTTTGCGAACTCAAGTCGACACTAACAGCTAGCTAGCGAAGAAATTCTTACGACCAGAGGATAATCGGTGATGAAGTTAGAGCGACGTCAAGATAGGTTTGTCACGCTGAACGATAGTTCACGAACAGAGCTCCAATGGCATAGCTACAACGCGTTTCAACGTACTTTGAATAATTTTTAAGAGGACCACAGGACATCCAACACAACTACCACCAACACCATGCTCAAGTATGCACTTTGATGCAACAAATCGTACGAAAACACGAAACTAGGATTTAGGAAATTTTGTTTGAATTCAAATGCCAAAATAGCATTGTCTAACACTCTTTTCTGACTTAGAACGAAAAGGGTTCAATTGGGACTCAACCTCCAAGAACACTCATTGCTACAATTTTAAAATGTCTAACGTCATTACTTTTATCCAATGAGTATCTCACGCATTAGTCCATACCTCATACTAACCCATAGGGGTAAAACACTTACGCACCCTTTAACTATTTTTCTTAATATAAATCACCAAAATAGCATCCTAACTATAATTTGAACTCCCTGCCGATTCACGAAAGGTCTAGTTTAAATCTTGGATTCAATTTCTAAGCTATCATATATACTATTGAATAACTTTTACTCACCACAACAAGAGTTGCATTTTCATCTATTAAACTTGCGCTCCAGATTTATTCAAGTACTAAATACAAGTTATATTTTATTTTGTTTATAAAAATTGCTTTTCATGCTTAATTTAATAGAACAAACCATTCGCTATCTATTTGCTAGAATTGTTGTCAGACATTCCTAAATATCTTTAAGCACTAAGTAATTTAACTTGGGCATTTATTTGAGTCCACAAAACTGAGTCACACAGGATTCACTTATCACTTCAATTATGTTTCAAATAAAAAATCCAAGAAACTCATTTCAGAAAATTTTCTTAGGCCTAAATCTCGGTGCTAAATGAGCTCGTAACACCAGAGGTATTACATCTAAGCCGTCTAGGTGGTGGCAACCACAAAGAGTAACAAGCGAAACACAATCACCAAGTGCCTCTAGATGCAATCACTCAAAGCAATGCACTTGGATGCTCTCAATCTCACCAAAGTGATGATACAATCAAGCTCAGTGAGAGTGTTGGCTAGGCTCACAAGAGTGTATGGTCAATGTAAATGGCCAAGAGAGTGAGCAAGAGCCGGCCAACACACTTAAATACAGAGCCCCAACAAAATAGCCATTGGCCTTCCTCACTGCCTATTTTCAAGGGGTGACCGGATGCACCGGTCAGGTTGACCGAACGCAAGACCCTAGCATCTGGTCCTCAGATTCTCACCATGTGTCCCTATGACTCAACCTCATTGGTTAGATTTCAACGGTCAAGTTCCAACAGTGAGTCACTTAAGTGACGACCGAATGCACCAGCGATAGGACCAGACATGCTGATGCCAGCCCTACTCACGCGCACTCCCACACCGCAAAGTTCTGACCAGACACACTACTCCCTGTGATTGTGCAACATCAGGTCAACTCCAGTAGAGAGATGTTTTTATGCTATCGTACCCGTCCGCTCATGCATGACCGGACGCAGGCCAGCGTCCGATTCTCTCTAGGCACACGTTCTCGCTCATGTCAGCGTACGTCACCTATGACCGAACGTAAGCCCTGCATGTCCGGTCACTTTTACTGTTTAGTGTCCAGTGCTAAACCCTAAGCCACGCCACCTCGGTTTGCATTGACCGGACGCCGGGGCCGAGTCCGGTCGCTATAAAAGCGACGTCTGGTCACTTAAAAACAGTGCCTCGACTTCTCCAACTTTGCCACCCTTGCTCAAATGTGCCAACGACCAAGTGTATCACCTTGCGCATGTGTGTTAGTATATTTTACAAGCATTTTCAAGGGTGTTAGCTCTCCAGTAGATCTAAATGCATACGCAAGAGTTAGAACATCTTGTGGCACTTTGATAACCGCATTTCGATACGAGTTTCACCCCTCTTAATAGTATGGCTATCGATCCTAAATGTGATCACACCCACTAGGTGTCTTGATCACCAAAACAAAATGGCTCCTACCACTTATACCTTTGCCTTGAGCCTTTTGTTTTTCTTTTTCTTTTTTCCAAGCCTGAGCACTTGATCACCGTGGTCACATCACCATCTTGGTCATCACCATCCTTGCTCATCACTTGGAATGTGCTACCCTATCTCATGATCACTTAGACCAAAAGGGTTAGCACTTAGGGTTTCATCAATTCACTAAAACCAAACTAGAGCTTTTAGGAACGTGGCAAATCAGGGTGCACGCGAGCGATGAAACCACCTGCCACCATGCGGCATCGTCATTAGTGACTAGTTGGCTATCTGGCACCATGCCTCACCAGGCCAAGCCTAGAACTAGGGTCAAATCCCCCATGACGGACAAGTTGTCCCTCATGTTATTATGAACTATTAGCTTTCACACGGAGGCATGTGCATCCGAGAAAGTGGACCCCCTGAGCGCGCAATGCACTAAGCTGAGCAGACCATGCCGCATTGCCCTCAGAACCTACATCAAGAGTGATAGGTCGCACCACCTCTTCGTCAAAGAGCAACAACCATACCTGGGAATGGAGACGTGATGACTGCGATGTCATTGAGCCATGGGGGCTCGGGCATTGAAGCATATGAGCCCTCTCAGCCAAGGGTTTCCACAGGCGAAACATCAAGAAGCCACCCCCAAGGACTCACGAGCCCATCGAGGACGATGAGCTGACAAGGATCGACCCAAGGCCACCTGAGAGACCGTTCCACACCGGCTACGAGCGCTCTGAGCCATAGAGAAGCGCCATCACCAGCTCATGGCCCATGGACTTCCATGACTCCACCACAAGCAAGCGCATTGGGCTCGCCACAGCACAAGCAACAACAGCAGAATGAGCATCTACTCCCTAAATGACCACCAGTGATGTGAATCATATTCCTCTCTTCATTATTCGATCACATTCGCATGCGCACATAGATACGTCAACAAACCTAAATGGCTAAAGTAGATAGTAGAACAAACATTGGGGCACGGAATGCGCATGGCACGTTTCAAAGGCATCCACCTTTTGGATGGCCCAATCCACTTCTCACGCATGGCCAGCACCATTAACCCGTAGGGGGAGCGGATGCGAGACCCCCTGCCAGCATGCACCGCCACCACAAGAAGCCATACACGCTACCTCACCTTTGCCACCTGCGCCCTGTAGCACAGCACGATACGTGACCCCTAGCCAACACCTGCGCATCATGAGAAAACAACCCCTAAAGAGAGGATCACACGCCTATCAATGTCGAGCCAAGGGAGAGCAAGAGTGCCACATTAACATGAATAAAAGTGAATGAGAAACCAGCAATAAAGATTATCGGTAGGCCACGTACATGGGCAATTTAGTTCTCATAACCTCACCCATCGGCGAAGCACACAAGCTTGCAGACCAAGAACACATAGCACAACTTAGGGACCCTAACTATAGCTATGCAAACCACCCTTCATATTCACAGTCACCGCAAAAGCTTTCGCGGTGGAGACAAGATCATCCACTAGAGCTAGCCTCCCACCGGGCTTCAGGAGCCACGCCTCGACAAAGATCCTCGCCCAAGAGGCCTTCTCAAAGATGAGCCTCCTCTACCCCACATCGAGACACTGCGAGCTGCTCCTGTAGAACTATAACCAAGAGGATCCCACTAAGACCTGAGAGCGAAACACCTGGTAGAAGGAATTAACGGTAGTAGAAAACCTACCGCATGCTTGCACCCGAGCGGTAGAAGCCGACGCTTGTGCCTCGGTGACTTCTTATTCCGCCACTAAGAGGGCCGCCTAGAGATAATCCACACAGGCCTTCAGCTGAACCACCTTGCGGGCAGAGTTTGAGTGCAACCGGCGAGCCTCATCCCTCTCGAGCGTGAAGTTCCATATTCCCCGCTGCCCGGTGGACAAGGATGGGGAACTGGGCTCATCGTCTCTGTTGTCATTTCTTAGCACAATCACTAAGTGTGGAGGTTTTAAGTTCATCCTCAGCAATGGTGCTAGAAATACATATTTCTTAGCACCATCACTAAGATTGAGTTAACCTTAGCGACACTGCCAAGACACACCAACTACGATAGTTCTTAATGATTATAGAAAATATCCGCAAGCGCACGGATCTATCGTTGTTGCATTTCACCTGGAAGTATATAGGGTATCATTATTTATATTTTCCCAAAGGAGGGCAAGGTGTAAAGAGTCTAGCATGAATATGAACAAGATTACATACTTGCATAGCGGACCATAGTTCATGACAGGGGTAAAAATGGTATTTTTGGGATAGTGGACACAAATCTAAGCCAACCTCAAGGATAAAAGGAAAACAAAGAATAAAAGAATGTTCCTACATGGACTGGCATGTTCTAATATAGCCGTGCACAGAACAATTGATGATCATACAACATATATGGTTAGAGTTAGAACTGAGTGTAAGATAGGTCGGGGGGCCACCGAGTACTGGTCTGCCAGCAACCTCATGTGACAATTTAGACTCCTACACCCTACCAAAACATATGGGATTATAAGGGACGGATAGGGCTCTCACCACCTGCCACTCCACTGGAGAGTAGGAAATGTATTCACCTGTTTCTCCATACCCAAGCACCATTCTTGCGTACACAGAAACTGCCCAAATTCCCCTGGGTCCCCGACCCTACGGATCGATAGGTAAAGAACTTGGGCACACCCGAAGGCACGATTAACCACCACCTCAACTTAGCTCTAATTCTACTCATATAAGTCATATGAATGATTAATCATAAGGTTCTACATGTCAAAATCATAACATATAAACTATATGCTAGTTCATATATCATGATTATAATATGAGAACTAGAGTCTAGTTCATATGCATTGCTATATTGTAAGTATGAGGGCATGACTATGGAAGAACTCATTGTATTACTCATACCAAAGATCCCTTCTTCCAAGGAGCCAAGCCCTCTTTGATATCTTTGCTAGCTCCAAATACTACGAAGAACGTAAAAGTTCAAGATGTGGTGTGAGGTGTGGCTTCAAATGTTGGTATTTTGAGAGAGAGCTCCACCCCTACATTTATACAAGCATGGAGGTCGGTTTGGTGCCAATAAAATAGGAAACTAGCCTACACTGCCTATGCATGCCGCCATGCAACCATCGGTGGAAGCCAGGCCCATGAGCCAGCCATAGGGGTGCAGCCGCACCCCTGGTGCGTCCGCACCCTGGTGGGGCCACCTCACGACCGCCTTCGCATGGTCGGTTCCTGTGTGGGCCTGGGCCCCTCCCACATTTGTGCTTGGCCCAGATTCGGTGTGTAGGTGGGCTTCTCCATGTATTTCCTTTGCGCATTTCTACATTACGCTTTCTGCTTTGCGCTTTTTGCTTGGTTTTCCACTTGTATTCAAATGTGTGATCTGCAAAACATGTTCTCTCGAATACAAGTGGAACTATGTTAATAGTACAGGCATATGTGTCAAAACATTGTTTATTTCTCCTATTTTGGACTTTATTTGGCGATCAGATTTGATCATTAGTGACCGCCAACAAATCCCCCAAGTTTAACCTTTGCTCATCCCGAGCAAATAGCTAAGTACTTGGTTTTTTGATTAGGAGTTTCTACTATGCCGAATACATTTCACAAGTGCCATGTCTATAAGAAAGTATTCTTCTATAATTCAAATAAGTTGGCATTTTTATCCACCCTTTAGCGTATAGCTTTTCCAAGTTCTTGGGCGGTTGCAAGATAGAACGGTTATAATAGAATCACCAATCATCCATTCTTTGATTGACCATCTCTCCGGAGGTTTTATGAGTTTTGTAAAATAAATGTAAGTTCCTCAAATGATTCTCTCAATCACTCAATGTGTATGAAACCTCACCAAGGCAATTGAAATTTTGCCATCTTTTTCAAATCCTACCACTAATGGTTTTTGAGTGGAGTTTTGGGTTGGTATGAAAGTGGGGAATACTTGCATCACATATGTATCTAAGTCAAAAACTGGACTGCAAGGAGATGCAAGTCATACACTTTCATCAAGACATGCAAGTGTGTGGAATTTTTCATAATGTTCCTAATTCTAAATATTTTTGGTACTCCTTTGAATCATGAATCTCTCTCTTTTGAAAGAATGCCTTTTCTTTGAAAGTATGGGCTATCTTATTTCTTTCTTTTTCTTTTCTCTCTTTTTTCCTTTTCTTCATGTTCTTTGGCATGCATTTTTTCCTCTCGTGCCTTTTGGCATGGATATTTTTCTCTTTCTCTTTTTTTTTCTTTTTTTAGCATAGCCCATATCTTTCTTTTTGGCATATGAAATTTTTGAGAGAGATACATGATAAAGTGTATGGAGTAATTATTTGGTGGACGGAAAAAAAAACATGTTTGTACGTAACTCTCAGTGTAAGACTTAGCAATTTATTTGTGGGTGTACGTGTGTCTTGATCATGGGTGCATGATGAGAATCTCAACAAGGGTCACAACAATTTGACAAAGCTCAATGCTCAAACAAGTAGCATATGACTAAGGTTTTGAATTTATATCATGTCATATGGCCTTGGTAGGTATTCATAATCATTGTGGAACTTTGGATTTTAGCATTTTTGAAATTAAAATCTTTAGATGTCAAGTCTCTCTTACAACAAAGCCATAGTAAATTCTATTTGTACCATATCATAACTCGCAACAACTTAGAAAAGGAGCATGCACTTGCAATCCCACAAGTTTTCAAGTTTTTTAGGATGAGACATTTTTAGCCAACAAACTTAAATCTTGGGGAATGCTAAGTTATAACCTAGACACAGATGAATTATAGACAGAGCAACTATTCATCATTTCAACTTAGGAGAAACTAAGCATTCCTAAAACACATATGAGAGTGGAATAAATATTTTTGGTGTTTTTATCATATTTTATTTTTTTGGTATTTTTGAATTTTTAGATATTTTTTTAAATGCTAAAAAATAAATAAATGAGGAAAATAAAATGCGAAAAATATAAAGAAGATACAAGGTACCTCTGCGGGGGTCCTCCCCCAAGCTAGCTCGAGGCCTAGGGTCCGGGATTGTATCCCATGGACCGCCGGTAGGCCACATGCGCTTTCTATTGTTGTCTCAACAACGCTTTGATGTCCACGAACTATTGTTGCTGCTATCGGTGCCACTGGGTCACATCTTGCACGTGAGTGTTAAGTGTATTTTGAATTTTACCTGTGCGGATTTCCAACCCTCCGAGGTGGGTGTTGATGCCGTCCAACTCCTGATGGTCCGAAGTAGACTATTGCGGATAGATGGGTGGTGGTAACCCCTCAGAGTCAGAGGAGTGAGCCTATAGCTCATGCCATCCTGATCCTCCAGCCTTGTGCCAACCTGACCCTCTAGCCTCATGTGGATGTAGGGCATATCCCCAGCCAAGTTGATATCCAGGTGTGAACTCAGGTGTCTGCATAGCTAGGAACCATCCCGCATGGTGCGTCTGAGGTGCCGGTGGTGTCGGTGTTGGAGATGGCAGATGGGAGCAGCATGCTTTCGTTCCTAGTCCTGCTCCTTGTTAACCTACGAGAAATGGAACTCATGCGTGCTTCCTCTTGTTCAACAAGAGTGAAAGTTAGCTCCGAGGACTTATACAAATGAAGATCTAGGTTTGGTAACTGGATCTCATTTGCATATCTTGGGAAGAAAAATACAAGGTCCCCTATATTATTATATTTCAAATGGTACCCTTGCATCAAGTAATGCTCATCAATTTTGATGCATGGAGTAGAGATGTATGTCACATCTTATCCATCCAATGCATCAATACTAGCGGCAATATGAGTCACAAGGGGCGTGCAAGGAATAGCGGTGAAACAAATGTCTTGTCTAGCGAACAAAGTCATGGCAATCCATTGATGCATAAACCTCAAAGTAGCATGGTGAATATTCATATTTCGAGGTTGAAATTTGCCAACTAGATTTTGACTAGAAATTACTCTCCAAAATTCATGTCGATTAAAACCTCTGAGACCATGATCTAGGTCAATTGAGCATTTTGCACTAAAGCCTAAGTGAGAGCTGAGATTTTTCCATATAAGATATTATTCTTTCTCAAAAAGAAAAAAAGTAATCCCACCCTCAACTTCTTTCAAAGAGCATAAAAATTGAATGGTTAGGAGGCGAGAACCTTGCTCATCAACAGGAGCAATGTTCTCCCATCATATGGCCTTCCAGATGGTGGTGAATTTGGCATCCATACCTATCTTTTCGAGAAGGGCGGGGTCGTTGTTGGTATTTGTTAGCGCAAATAGATAATCCGCAAGCGCATGAATACTGTTGTAGATTTCACCCGGAGTATTCCTAGGTATCGATTTCCACGGGAACATGAAGTGTACTAGAAAGGATCAAGGTCATCCAAAGATAAAGAGTTTTTGTGGGAAGAGAGGGGTTTTGTAAGGTTTTCCTAAGATAACTAGATAACAAAGGTTCAAGCTTAATTACTAAACTCACTTACTACGGAGCAACAGTACCTTTTCCGATCCTCGAAAAGACTAGGAAGGGGTGATCGAGGTCAGGCTACCAAAAAGCTCTACTAAAACACCAATCCAAATGTGGTGGATTACAAAGGCCGGGTCAGAGCTGTCACCTCTAGGGCTACCATAACTATCCGTGGGATTGGGCGCAAACTCAGGTAAACACTAGCCTAGACACCACGTCTACGCTAATGATTACTACTCTTGCCCGAATTCTTAGACTAGAGCACTCGATCAAGCAGAGTTCCTGTAAGTAAGCAAAGCAACAACTAAACTTAGTTAAGTAGTATGCTTGAAAATACCAAAAGAAAACTTGGATATTACTCAAGTCGAGTCGGCTTCGTAGATGTACAAAGTTGAGGAGGACCCGAAAAACCCGGCTCCTGCTTCGCTCTATTCCTCTCCTCTCTTTCTCTTTTTCTCTATTACAACTAGATGTGAAGCACCTAGAGTGACACTACTACAAAATGTGTGAAGATGAAGCTCAAGGTAGGTGTGTCTTGTAGAGGGGGCGGGTGCCCATCTATTTATACAAGGAGCAAGGGCGGTGCTATGGCTATTCCTAGCGCGAAGTCCCTATCTCCACCACCTCTTCATGCTTCCATGCCACCGCCTTCGCGTGGTGTCCTGTGGGCTAGACATGGTTCGCTCCTCGGTGGGTTTTTCGTCTAAATGAGTTGAGTTGATGGACGTCTTTATTGTTCCTTTGTGCAAATCAGCATCGGAAAAGCACCTTTCGGTGAAATTTTCCAAGCATTTGTGTTTATGTTCTACAAAACAAATGAGAGCACCAAAACTCGTGGAACTTGGTAGATAGAATAATATTTTGTTATGATGTAGTCTGAAATGTTGTCATTTTAATGCACTTTGGTGGGCAAAATATTTGAGTTAAGGACCGCCAAC
Source organism: Miscanthus floridulus (assembly GCF_019320115.1). Lineage (NCBI taxonomy): Eukaryota > Viridiplantae > Streptophyta > Magnoliopsida > Poales > Poaceae > Miscanthus > Miscanthus floridulus. The sequence goes on from NC_089589.1 coordinate 106,003,219, forward strand.
AAGCTCCCCCACACATAGATCTTTGCACATCCCGAGCAAAGGTTAGGATAAAGTAAGCATAAACATGGCAGTTCAAGATATGAGACTAGGATAACAATTATTCCAAAAATATACCTCATACTTGTGGGATATGTGGAGTGTCTATCATATCTCCTTGAGTGGTTGAGAAATGGAATGTCTCTGAAACAAAGTTATCTCTTCCCATTTTCACATCTTAGTCACTTGGAGTTTTTGTAACCTTTTGAAATAAAACATAGTTCACATGTACTCCACAAATGGCACTCTCAAATCGCTCAATGGTGTTTTGTTCCTCACCAAGGCATATCATAGCAATGCCTTTTTTCTTCCTACTTCTAAAAAGCTTACATGGAGCTTGGGTAGGAAAAAGTATGAAGGCATACTTGCATTGTGTATTTTGATAACTCAAACAATGGATCTGGGAGAAAGATGTCATACAATCAAATCAAGATGCGCATGTGTGTGGAACATTTGGTGGATATATAGTGTGGCTAACCTTTTTCTACTATGCTCTTTACAACACATCTCTCTCTTTATTGGGACTTGGAATTTTTTTGTGAGAACATGGGCTATCCTTATTTCATCATTCTTTTCTTCTTTTCTCCTTTCCTTTTTTCTTCTTTTCTTTTTGATGATCGTCTCATGCCTCTTTTTGCAATGAAACTTTTTGAGAGAGATATCAACAAAGATTTGGAGCATTTATTTTGATGAAACCTAACAAACATATTTTTGTTCACTCCTAGTGTAGGAGTAGAACATTTTTTTGGTGGATCCAAGTGGAAGGCATGTTTTTTTTGGCGCCTACTCCTAGTGTAGGAGTAGTGCATATATTTGGTGGTGTGTATGTGATCTTGATTTTAATAGCATGATAACTTTCTCATCACGGGTCAACAAAGTTTGACAAAACTCAACACAAAAACAAGTAGCATATATAGAAGGTTTTATCATGATATTTGGCCTTAGTAGGAATTTCTTTACCATTGAGGAGTGTGTGTGAAACTATGGATTTTGAAATTTTATCAGAAAGAAAATTCTCCAAGTACTTTGAATAGAAAAAGGTTGGATTTCCATGTCAAAGCCATATCTCACTTCACAACAACTTAGTCAATATGTTTTTCCTATATGATATTTTTCAAACAAGCACTAAGTGTATATAAGGAATAAAGATTATGCAAGTCAATCTCAAAGAGCTATATTTATATTCACTTTCAAAATTTGAGTCTAAGTGTGAAACTTGGTTCTTTTTTATATGTATGTTTAGACAAGTGTAGAACCGGGAGTAAACATATGAACAGGTGGGAAAGAATCAAACCGAGTTGTGTGCAGGCTCCTCCACCAGTCCATGATGTGGTTCGGTGCTTTTTGTTTTTCAATGAGGGTGTTGCACACCCCCACACTTCTTTGGAGCTATATCTGACTTTTTATTTAAAGACAGAAAGTGGTGAAAATAAAGGGGACTCTTCTAGTGAGGAAGACTAGAGAGTCAAAATTTTATTAACCTATAATCTAAACGGTACAAGATTGAATTTTCTTAGTTTGAATCTTTAAAGTGTAGAAATTCAATTACGTCAATTTCTTCAAAGTTTTGTGGTTCAAGGAAAATTTTCAAACGTTGGCCATTTACCTTAAATATGTTACCTTCATCATCTTGGAGCATGACAACACTGTGTCATGAGGTCTCGATTACCTTGAATGGCCCTTCCCATTTGCTCCAAAGTTTTCCATGACCAAAGAGTTTTACTCTTGAATTGAACATCAGAACATTATCTCCAGGTGTGAACTCTTTGTGTTTTATTCTTTTGTCATGCCATTTTTTGTTCTTTCTTTGTAAATCTTAGAGTTGTGGTAAGCTTTTTCTCTCCATTCCTCTAGCTCAAACAGTTGCATTTGTCTATTCTTGCCGGCTGGGTGGAGATCCCTATTCCATTTCTTAATTCCCCAATGGGCCCTAGACTCCAACTCCACAGGCAGATAGCATGTTTTTCCATATACAAGTTGATATGGAGACATGCCTATGGTTGTCTTGTATGTTGTTCAGTGTGCCCATAGTGCATCATGCAGCTTGTACTTCCATTCCTTCCCCATCTCATCCACGGTCTTTTGCAGAATGTTCTTGATCTGCTTATTTGATGTTTCAGGTTGACCGCTTGTTTGCGGATGGTATGGAGTTGCAACATTGTGCTTGGCTCCATATTCTACCAGGAACTGCCGAAAGGTCTTGTCGATGAAGTGTGACCCTCCATCACTTATGACCATTTGGGGTGTTCCAAACCATGGGAATATCACTTCATGGAACATTTTTTTGGAGTGCTTGGAGTCAGAGGTCTGACATGGCAGTGCTTCTACCCACTTGGACACATAGTCCACCGCCACAAAGATGTATTCTACATCTCCAGACTTTGGGAATGGTCCCATGAAGTCAATCCCCCAAACGTCAAACAACTCCACTTGGAGGTTGTTCATGAGTGGCATTGCATCCCGAGCGTTGATGTTTCCATGCTTCTGGCATTTGATGCATCTTTTGACAAACTCTTTTGTATCTTGATACATCATTGGACAAAAGAATCTGCTTTGCCAGATCTTGGCATGTGTTCAGAAGCTCCATAGTGTCCTCCATAGGGTGATGCATGACATCTCTCTATGATCTTTGTGGCTTCAATCATTGGGAAACATCTCCATAGCAATCCATCGGCGCAGACTAGGTAGAGGTATGGGTCATCCCACAAGTGGGAACGACTTTGATGTTGGAGTTTCCTCCTGTCCTCCCCTGGTGCAACATATCCTGCAACTATATAGTTCACAATATTTGCATACCATGGGTCCGAGTCCGTTACTTTGAGGAGTGTGTCGTCCCTTAGATAGTCATTAATGGATAACTCATGTGTATCCCTATGTTAAAGCCTAGACAAGTGGTCGGCTCTGAGTTTTCTACTCATTTCTTATCTCTTATTTCTATGTCAAACTCTTGGAGCAGAAGAATCCATCGAATTAGCTGAGGCTTAGCATCTTTCTTAGTGAGGAGGTATTTAAGAGCGGCATGATCTGTATAAGCAATTACCTTTGCCCCCACTAAGTAAGATCTAAACTTGTCTATTGCAAAGACAACAACCAACAACTCCTTCTCAGTTGTGGCATAATTCAGTTTGTGCCCTAGATAATGTTTTGCTAGCATAGGATATAGCATAGTGCTTTTTATCCTTTGTTTGGCCCAAAATGGCCCCCACAACAAAGTCGCTAGCATCACACATGATTTAAAAGGGCAACTTCCAATCTAGTGGTTGGATGATTGGAGCTTAAATGAGTGCCTTTTTCAAAATTTGAAAGGCTTCAAGGCACTCATCATTGAACATGAAAGGTGCATCTTTAGCTAAGAGGCTAGTTAGGGGTCTAGTGATTTGAGAAAAATCTTTGATGAATCGCCTGTAGAACCCTGAGTGGCCTAGGAATCTACAAATGCTCTTCACATTCATGGGAGGTGGAAGTTGTTCAATGACTTCAATCTTTTTTTGTTCACCTCTATCCCACGGGCACACACCTTGTGTCCTAGCACTATTCCTTCCTGAACCATAAAATGGCATTTCTCCTAGTTTAGGACTAAGTGCTTTTCTTCGCACCATTGTAAGACTTTGTCTAAATTCTCCAAACAATCGGTGAAGGTTTTTCCATAGATAGTAAAGTCCTCCATGATTTTCTCAATCATGTCGAAGAAAATAGACATCATGCACCATTGGAAAGAGGTTGGAGCATTGCATAACCCGAACGACATGCGTCGATATGCGTAAGTTCCATACGAGCATGTGAATGTAGTCTTACTTTGTTCATCGGGGTGGATCAGGATTTGATGATACCCAGAATACCCATCAAGGAAATAGAAGAAGGAATGGTTTGTGAGGCATTCTAACATTTCATCAATGAACGGTAACGAAAAATGATCCTTCTTAGTGGCCTTGTTGAGTTTGTGGTAGTCAGTGCACATTCGCCACCCGGTGATAGTTCGTTGAGGGATAAGCTCGTTCTTTTCATTCTCAACGACTGTCATCCCTCCTTTCTTTAGCATGACTTGGATAGGACTAACCCACTCGCTATACAGCACGGGATAGATAATCCTGACATGCAAAAGTTTTAGGACCTCCTTCTTAACAACCTCTCGCATAGCGTTGTTAAGTCTCTACTGGGGTTCCCTCGATGGTGAAGAATCAAGATCGACAGGGATACGATGAGTGCAAAGAGTGGGACTAATCCCTTTGATGTCCTAGAGTGAGTAGCCTATGGCTGATTTATGTCTTTCTAGGACAGCGACAAGTTTACGGGTTTAATCTTGAGAGAGTTTGTCGCTTACAATGACAGGAGTTTCTCGGTTGTCATTGAGAAAGACATATTTTAGGCTAGAAGGAAGGGGTTTTAGCTCGATTGAGGGTTGTGATGGCATTTTAGTTTGGTCTATCTCGATATGCTTTGCCAGCTCTTCCTCTTCTTCAATGAAGTTTTCATCATCGAGAGCCGGTCGGGCCATGTCTTCTAGAGAAGCCATCAAGACATCCTCAATAGGGTCTTGTTCGGGCTTGGGTTCTACTATCGCATTGTCTGTGCGTGCAAGTGACACAGCGATAGGAGAACTTCCCAGTTTTAAAATTAAAACACCAGTTTTGGTCTTTCCTAAAAGAGTGTCCCAAAAGGTAAACCAACCAAAAGGGATGCATCTGAGATGTCATAGATATGAAAATCTAGACGATATTAGAATCAATTATGCGCATAGGAATAGACCTCATGACCCCATAACTTTCAAGAATAACTCTCGAAAGAATTTTTAAAAGCTTATGAGATGGGACCAAGGATTCGTTGGGGCAAAATTTTCAGCCAAAGCTTTTGAAATAATATTCATCCCAGTGGTCGGACAATAGTGAGCCTCTATGGTGGTTTCCTTAAAGATGCAAGGTACAATATCTAATGGGGCAATGATTCGGGCTACCTCGGTGGATAACTCCATTTCCGCCAACCACTCATGACTCATGATGGCCAAGAGTCCCTTGTTGTGTTCTTTGAGAAAGGGCTCATTTTGCAGACCATGATCCTCAGATGCTGCAGAGTGGACCAGAGGTCTCACTTGAACCGATAAATTCGAGGTATTACCAAAATCTTCAAAAAGATCTTCCTCGAATTCAAAGGGAAATGAAGAGGGATGAGGTTCGTCATCCTCTAGAGTGTGGTATGTTCCCTTAATAGGGGGCTGTATGGCAACCAGATCATGAGAGGGATTTGAAGGAATTTCAGATTCGGTTGCAAGTGCCTCCTCTTGTTGGGCAGGGCCTCACTCAACTACTATAGGAAACTCATCATAAATTCTAGTGTAAGGGGTGTTTTCAAGGATTTTCTCAAGAATGGCTTTCCCCTCACTAATGGTGTTGTGCGCGAACGAGCCTCGAGAAGATAAGTCAAGGTGGAGAGCAGTTTCTTTGCTAAGACCAAGGTGGATGTGATGTAGGAGGAAATGGTCAGGCAAAGAAAGGTTTGGACCGGCATTGATGAGGGTTGTGAACCTAGCCTAGGCTGCTCCTAGAGTTTCCTTCTCTTTCTGTTGAAAGGTAAGAATTTTTACTCGAAGGGTAGTAATTCAAGAAAGAGGGAAGAAAGCAAGACAAAATTTGTCTCAAAGTCCATCCCAATTTCCATGAACACCTCCTATAGTATGAGCATACCATTGTTTTGCTCTTCCTAAAAGGGAGAACAAAAACAATTTCCATTTAATGGTCTCATGTGTCATGCCAGAAATATGTAGGCAAGAGCATAGTTGCTAAAATTCCTGAAGGTGGGTATAAGGGTTTCCATCCTCTTGCCAGAGAAGGATTGCTCTCAAAAAATGGCTATAAAGCCAGGACGTAGTTCAAAGCTAGAAGTTGTGATTGGCTTCGATAATTGTGGTGTCTCTAAGAACTCGCCCTTTGGAGCGGATAATTTATGAATAGGAGTGGAATCCATGTGGTAAAGGTGGTGGGTGATAGTTGTGGAGAGGTGAATGTGGTGGTGGTAAAAAAATAAAGATAGATGGATGACTTAGTTTGATTCTAGAATAGCTATCGTTCCCATGCAATGGCGCCAGAAAGCTTGTTGGTATTTGTTAACGCAAACAGATAAATCCGCAAGCGCATGGATACCGCTGTAGCTTTCACCCGAAGTATTCCTAGGTATCGATTTCATTGGGGAACGTGAAGTGTACTAGAAAGGATCAAGGTCGTCCAAGGATAAAGTGTTTTTGTGGGAAGAGAGGGGTTTTCTAAGGTTTTCCCAAGATAACTAGATAACCAAGGTTCAAGCTTAATTACTAAACTCACTTACATTGGAGCAACAGTACCTTTCCAATCCTCAAAAAGACTAGGAAGGGGTGATCGGGGTCAGGCTGCCAAAAAGCTCTACGAAAACACCAATCCGAATGTGGTGGATTACAAAGGCCTGGTCAGAGCTATCACCTCTAGGGCTACCACAACTATCCATGGGATTGGGCGCAAACTCAGGTAAACACAAGCCTAAAAACCATGTCTACGCTAATGATTACTACTCTAGCCCGAATTCTTAGACTACAGCACTTGGTCAAGCGGAGTTCCTGTAAATAAGCCAAGCAACAACTAAACTTAGTTAAGTTGTATGCTTGAAAATACCAAAAGAAAACTTGGGTATTACTCAAGTCGAGTCGGCTCTGTAGAGGTACAAAGTTGAGGAGGACCCGACAAACCCGGCTCCTCCTTCGCTCTATTCCATTCCTCTCTTTCTCTTTTTCTCTATTACAACTAGGTGTGAAGCACCTAGAGGGACACTACTACAAAATGTGTGTCAATGAAGCTCAAGGTAGGTGTGTCTTGTAGAGGGGGATGCCCCTCTATTTATACAAGGAGCAAGGGCAGTTCTATGTCTATTCCTGGCGCGAAGTCCCTATCTCCACCGCCTCTGCATGCTTCCATGCCACCGCCTTCACGTGGTGGGCTGTGGGCTGGACATGGTTCGCTCCTCGGTGGGTTTTTCGTCCGAATGAGTTGAGTTGATGGACGTCTTTATTGTTCCTTTGTGCAAATCAGCGTCGAAAAGCGCCTTTCGGTGAAATTTTCCATCCATTTGTGTTTATGTCCTGCAAAACATATGAGCACCAACTTGTTAGATAGAATAATATTTTGTTATAATGTAGCCCGAAATGTTGTCATTTTAATGCACTTTGGCGGGCAAAATATTTGAGTTAAGAACCGCCAACAGTCGTATGCTAGTGTGTGGATGAACTCACGGTTCTTGACATGATTTTATGCCTACATCTCCCGCTCTCCCTCTAAGTCAAGGTGTGGATCATCATCACCTTCCTCCATCATTTGCTCTTGCACTTCTTCTTCCGTTGGTACTATTTCTTCTTCTTCTTCATGCATCAGGCTCTCTTCGGCCTCGGAGAAGCGCGTGCTTGAGATTCCGCGGGAGCGACTTGAGCTCGCTCCCATGGCTTTCTTGAATGCACCAGTGAGCTTCCTTCCAAACTTGCCCATGGCAAAAAAAAGACAACAACACAAACTCAGAAATGGGGGTACGTTAGTGAAAACAAATCAAACAACCCCCGAGCTTGGCTTGGTGGTGATGAGTGTATGATTTTTCTGTAGAGTTTCCTTGCACTCAAGCTTTGTGGAAAATATTTTTGCAAGAGGTGGAACAAGTGAATGAGAGGGAGTGAAAAAGGAGAGTGGAGTGTGAGTGAGAGCTCACACCCGAGCTCTCCAATTTATAGACGGCCGACCACCATCTTGGGGAGGCAGAGGGCAACGGTTAGTAGCCGTTGGCGAAGGCGCGGGGCCAACAGCCACCAGTAGGGTGTGGATGCACCCATGGTGCCCCTGCACCTAAGGTGGCCCCAATGTTGCCCCCCTTTGTCAGGTGGTGTCCAACGGCTCTTTCAAATTCATGCCCGTTGGTGCTTCCCTCAGATTCGAAATTTTGCTCCCGAATTTGATTTTCCACAAAATTTTTATTATATTTTGATTTTTCATAAATATTTTTAAAATGAGAAATGATAATAGAAAAATCTATACTATTAGAAAATGATTTTAATTTTATTTTTCTGAACAGTTTATTTTGAAGCAAAATTTTAAATTTTGAATTTTGAAAATTTTAAATTTTTTTAAAATTTTTGAATTTTTAAAAGATAACTACCGATTTACCTTCGGCAAGGGCACGACATTTATAGTCTGTCAGCAAGACTTCTCCTCCCTCATTGCTCTGCAGCTGCAAGAACAAATTTGGGGGAATTCTCGGGTTGCCCTGGGATTTTCCCCGAATGGTTGAAAGGTATAGCGGCAGCAATTTGAGCAATTTGTGTTTCGATCATTTTATTAAAACTTAGTTGGTTTTTCATAGAGGATGATAAATTTTCAAGTTTTGAATTAATATTTTCAAATATTTTATCATTAAATGAAAGCTTTTTAGTGATATTTTTATTTATTTTAGCTTGACCTAAAACTAGGTCTCTCAAGGTAGGTTGTTTCGAATTGTAATTTGAGTTAAAGTTCGAATTCCCTCCTTGCGGGCGGGACTGACTGTTCCACCCGTTATTGTTACCTTGTCGGAACCCGTTGTTGATGTATCCAACGTCTTCACGGGTTTTGGGGTAATTGTTCCCTGAATGTCGGACCTCACCATAGACTTTGCAAGTCATTTACGAATCTATGGCCTAAATGGTGGCCTTCATAGCCTCTTTCTCATGGGCCCTTACATTCAGTCTTGAGAGTAACAAGTCTATTTTTGCGGCAAGCATATCCGTTTCCTTCACGATATGCATGCCTTTTTGTTGTTTGTGTTCCTCCCCCCCCCCCAGCTTTGATTGGCCACCATCTTCTCGATGAGAGCCCTGGCATCAGCGATGGTCAGGGAAAGGAATGCTCTTCCAGCAGCGGCATCCATGTGCCTCTTCGACATGGGCGTGAGCCCTTCATAGAAGTTTTGGAGCATGAGCCAATTCTCCATTCCGTGGTGCGGGCAGGCCTAGATGTAATTTTGCAGCCTTTCCCATGCCTCAGGGATGGATTCTAGTGAAGTCTGCTGGAAGTTTGAAATTTTCCCCTCAGGGCATTGGTTTTGCCCATGGGGAAAAACTTCGCGAGGAATGCCGCGGACCATTTGTCCCACATACTGATAGCTTCCTTTTCTTTATAGAACCACTTATTTGCCTTCCCCACAAGGGAGAAGGGAAACAGATGGAGCCTTATGCTTGCTGGTGCGACATCTTTTATGACGATGGTGCCGCACAGCTCAAGGAAGTGTTGCAAGTGTGCACTTGCGTCCTCACTTGGCAAACCACGGAACTGATTTTCCTGCACCATCATGATCAGGCTAGTGCGAAGCTCAAAGTTTTCGGTACCCGTGTTGACAGCGGACCCAACGGGCACATTGTCAATAGCGGGGGTGGAGTAGTCGTAGAGGACTTAGCTATTTCGGTAGTAGCAGATGGTGTGGGGATGACTGGCTCAACTGCCAGCAGAGTAGCAGAAGAAGAAGCGATCGGGACAGACTCTTCCTTAGGAGTGCCTCTGGATTATCGGTGTAGTTTTCCGGCAGGTTGTAACCAGTCATACACTCTCTAGTTTTCATCCACAACATGAAGAAAACAAGCAGAACTAGCCCACATAAAATATGGCTACCATTACATGCATGTGATCATGATCATGTCCTACTAGATTCTTTTAACCTATGCCCTCTATCGCAATGGCGCCAGAAATGCTTGTTGGCATTTCTTAGCGCAATCACCAAGTGTGTAGGTTTTAAGTCCATCCTCGGTAACGGCGCCAGAAATACCTATTGGTATTTCTTAGCACCATCACTAAGATTGAGTTAACCTTAGCGACGCCGCCAAGAAACACCAACTACGATAGTTCTTAACAATTACAAAAAAATATCCACAAGCACACAGATCTATCGTTGTAGCATTTCACTCGGAAGTATTCAGGGTATCGTTATTTATATTTTCCTAAAGGAGGGCAAGGTGTAAAGAGTCTAGCATGAATATGAACAATATTACATATATGCATAGCGGACCATAGTTCATGACATGGGTAAAAACGGTATTTTTGGGATAGTGGACACACATCTGAGCCAACCTCAAGGATAAAAGAAAACAAATAATAAAAGAATGTTCCTACGTGGAGCCGGCATGTTCTACTATAGCCGTACAAGGAACAGTTGATGATCATACAACATATATGGTTAGAGCTAGAACTGAGTGTAAGATAGGTCAGGAGGCCACCGAGTACTGGTCTGCCAGCAACCTCATGTGATAATTTAGACTCCTACACCCTATCCGAATGTTGAGGATTATAAGGGATGAATAGGGCTATCACCACCAGCCGCCTACCCCTCAACCGAAGAGTAGAAAATGTATTCACATGTTTCTCCATACCCAAGCACCATGCTTGCGTACACAGAAACTACCCAAATTCCCTCGGGTCCCCAACCCTACGGATCGATAGGCAAAGAACTTGGGCACACCTGAAGGCACGATGAACCGCCACCTCAACTTAGCCATGATTCTACACATATAAGTCATATGAATGATTAAGCATAAGGTTCTACATGTCAAGATCATAACATGCAAACTATATGCTAGTTCATATATCATGATTATAACATGAGAACTATAGTCTAGTTCATATGCATTGCTATATTGTAAGTATGAGAGCATGACTATGGAAGAACTCATTGTATTATTCATACCAAAGATCCCTTCTTCTAAGGAGCCAAGCCCTCCTTGATAGCTTTGCTAGCTCCAAATACTACTAAGAATGTAAAAGTACAATATGTGGTGTGAGGTGTGGCTTCAAATGTTGGTGTTTTGAGAGAGAGCTCCACCCCTACATTTATACAAGCATGGAGGTCGGTTTGGCACCAATAAAATAGGAAACTAGCCTAAACCGCATATGCATGCCGCCATGCAACCATCGGTGGAAGCCAGGCCCAGGAGCTAGCCATAGTGGTGTGGCCGCACCCTAGTGGGGCCACCTCGTGATCGCCTTCACATGGTCGGTTCTTGGGTGGGCCTGGGCCCCTCCCACATCAGAGCTTGGCCCATATTCTGTGTGTAGGTGGGCTTCTCCATGTATTTCCTTTACGCATTTCTGCATTACGCTTTCTGCTTTGCGCCTTTTGCTTGGTTTTCCACTTGTATTCAAATGTGTGATCTACAAAACATGTTCTCTCCAATACAAGTGGAACTATGTTAATAGTAAAGGCATATGTGTCAAAAAATTGTTTATTTCTCCTTTTTTGACTTTATTTGGCGGTTGGATTTGATCGTTAGTGACCGCCAATAGTCTCCAGAAGCGGAACAGACTAGGGACGGGCGGCACCGAAAGGACCCCGATCTATGACGTCGCCGTAGGGGGAATAATCCTAAACACGCAAGCAATCAGTATAGGCAGAGCCAAATCTAGAAACAATGTAAAATCCAAGCCAACACGGGCCACGACCCTGGAGCTTGGGATCATGGCCACCAACTTCATGATAGCAAGACGATCGGCGACCTAGGGGTCACAACCTACTCTTGTACGATGCCCCGGGATGATCAGGAGGCGATGACGAAGGCCACGGCGAGACCACATCGCACAGGACGGCTGGCGAAATACCACTATGCCCACAGCGCCGCTGTGACTTGCACTGTGGCACCACACCACACCATGCCACGACGTGAGCACAAGACCATGACGACAGCCATGCCCGGACATGCGCCACAAGACGACGTTACTTGCAAGCTAAGTTATCTAGGCCCCCACCCTTAGGCTCATGACTCTTTGGTTGGGAGAACTTTCTTCTTTGTACGTGACTTGGCCCCGAACTCTGTAGAAGAGCAGCCAGGGCACCCTTCTCATCATCTTCACCATTTTGGACTCCTGAAGCTTCCGTTCGGGCAGTCCATCTCCTAGCTCTAGCTCTAGCTCAATCTCCTACCTCTTCCACCATTCTTGCACCCCCCCATTGTAAGAACCTCATAGCATTTAAGCGAGGAACACGCGCTCGATCATCTCTGAGACTAGATGTAGGGCTCTGGCCTTAACCAGTATAAATCCTCGTGTCTTTTGGATGCTACCATCATCTTCCTAGAGCAGCTAGGGTTCCAGTGAGGACGCACGGATGGGGAGAGCAGTAGGAGGAGGGCGCAAGAGAGTGAGGCGGAAAGGGGGAGAGTGGGAGGTGGCCGGTGATGGTGGATGGGGGCCGCATAGGCGGCGGCAGCGACGATGGAGGCGATGGCGACAGCTGTGGTCGGGCAGGAAAGACAAGAGAAGGGAGAGAAGGGAAGGGTCGAGCGGTGGTTCTTTATTCCGCTTTGTCGTGCCAGGCAGGGTGGCACGGCAGAGCCGCGCCGCTATGGATGGCGCGTCAAGGATGGACACGTCACTGGCCAACGAGTCCCTACCGCGCCAGGAGCCATGGTGCGACAGTTTGATTCAGCCGCGCCAGGTTACATGGCGCGACCAAACAGGTTAGTTTTGGAAATAAAATTGTAATTTTTTTATTGTGTGTAAATTAGTCCATGTTAGCTTGCAATTTTTTTATTATGCTTAATTTAGTCCATGTTAGCTTGGATTGACTCTTTTGAGACCAAAATTTCCAGTCGAGATTGTCATTTTTAATAAACTTAAAATATCAAAAACTAAAAAAATTGCATTCCACACTCAAATCATTGTATGTTTCACATAAAATCGATTTGAACTACTTTGTACACAGACCTTGTATGGAGCATCACAAACTTATGTGTTGTTATATGCGTCTAGCGCTCTTTCTTCAGCCCCTTCTATACATTTTTTCTGGATCCGTCACTGTTTTGGGGGGTGCATGAGTACAAATTCTAGAGGACTTTTAGGATAGCACATACTCCGTACATGCCGTCAAATGTTAGTCAAAGACATATATAATGCTTCGGATATCATTGCTCATAAGTATTCACTGTGACGGGTTTTTTTTTGTTTCATATATAATGCAGATTTGAGAAAAAATGGCACGGGGTGTCACATCGGATGTTACATGGGGTGTTCGGATACTAATAAAAAAACAAATTACAGAATCTATCAGTAAACCGCGAGACGAATTTATTAAGCCTAATTAATTCGTCATTAGCACATGTGTTACTATAGCACTTTATTGCCAAATGTCACACCCAATTTTAAGGATAAAATTGAATGCACTAACTCATGTGTGCCCAGAGATTAGTCACACACACAAGCTGATAAATTATAAAAGAGTATCATCACAGTGTATCTTACATCATGATAATAACATAACTTAGTCTTATACATCACAGCGGAAAATAAAAGATAACTCTCTCTCGTGGAACACCTTCACAGGGAAGGTCAACTAGTTGACCACAAGCCTAATAATCCTCAGGAAACTCCTCATACACGTTGTCATCTGTTACCCATCTGGGATTTTTATCCAAATATAGAAAGTAAACAAGCGTAAGTACATCCCGTACTCAACAAGATAACATGGGGTTCATGAGGCTCAAAAAGGATGACACTGGTTTACTACTGTTAGCACTTTTAGTAAGTCAAGATTTTATCATCAGTGATTGTCAAGTTATGCTTAAGCTCCCATTTAAACCCACTTAATCAGATATCAGCATCATTTGGATCATATCATCATAAACCATCACAAATGAACAACAATGAGTAACCAATTATTCTGTGAGTTTTCCAGGCCGCTCGTGACCGTGAGCACGCTGTTATAATAATTTGTAACCCTCTGCAGAGGTGGTGCACATTCACCGCAAGTCGTGATTCCCATATGCCCGGGTTAATTACTCACATGTCAATGCCAAGGTGAGCGGGCAGGGTACACTATGAAGCCATTTCATAGGTTTCTCTAACAAGTTAGGGCCGCTAGGTTTCCTCGGTAGGCAGATGTAGGAACCCCCCTTTCCTATGGCACATATCCATCGCGGCTATACACATAGGAACAGAGGCAGCCCTATACCCAACGTGGCAAGCCCCTCTTGCGCCATAAAGGTAACCTCTAACAAGCTAGAAAAGGTCCTATTACTGAGCTAAAGTCAGAGCCATATGACTCTCACGGTTGCACTGTCAGTCCCAGCTTTTGCCGACAGATTAGTCCTTATGGAGGGCCAGGAGCAACATGATCAAAAGTCATTTGCACCTTCGCCCTATGGATCCATTGTTATAAATCACGTTATATTTTTAGTTCCATAGATCCATTAACCTTTGTATAGATCATGTTCAGTTAGAGCACTAGCAATCTACCCATATGCAATTAACCCATAGGAGTCAAGGGAACATGTCATCAAATGACTAGAATGTGCTTATGGTTATCAAAGTTAGACACATGCACATGAGTAAATGATTAAAGTGAATAGGACATCAAGGTAAGCCCATGCTATACTTGCCTTGGTTCATAAACTCCTGCTGATCCTGCTGGTCGTCGAAGAACTCTTGGTCTCCAACGTTCTCCTCACCATCTGAACACGACCAACACGGCAACACACAACATTCCAGGAACATTCATGCAAAGCAAACACAATCCTACAGTTAGAACAGTACACCAACAGTATAGAAAACAAGATAAAATGTTTATGAAAAGAATCTACATCTTGCTACGATCACATCAACGCGAATTTCACAAAAATCAGCGCTAAAACGTGAAAGTTATGAATTAAACGGGTTTTCCTATAGCACTTTATTTAATTAATCCTAACCATGAAATTTAAAAGTTGCAAACTTGATTAACAGTGGTACTAACACGTAGATTATGAAATTACAAAGCTAACACAATTTGAACGGGTCAATTCGGAGCTAAAACGAAGTTTTTATGAGCAAAACAAATCTAGTGGCATTTCTATAAATACTGAAAACGTATTTTGGACTAAAACAGTGCACTTTACGTTTTCAAAACGAAAAAGCGTACTCTGGAAATTATGCTGGGGGCGGCGGGTTCAATTCATCCGAAACCGAGGGACTCTTAAGCAAAACTGCCAGGGCGAAAGGGTATCGGCCATTCTGGGTCGTCGATCAATCAAGGGACGGCCTGGATTAGAGAAGGGAAAAGAGAGAGCGGGAGACGCCGGCTGGAACAGTGGCCCGACGGCGGCGCTGCCATGGCCGACGGCAAGGACCTCGCCAGCGCATAGGAAACAAGGCCTAGAAGCCTCGGTTTTCGCATCCGAGAACAACGAGGGATAGAGGGGTGAAGTAGACCTCGGCCAGGCCAAGAATGGGGCCGGTGGACGCGGTTGGCGCGGTGGTCGCCATGGCCGGCGGCCAAAGCACACGGGCGCACGTGGCAAAGGCTCTAGAAGCCTCAAAACGAGAAATAAATTGCACAGGGAGATAGAGGGAAACAAGGCGAAGCTCACCGTGACTTCAATCGGGGATGAACGCGGCTCTAGGACAGCGGTTCGTGCGAAGGGGCAGACGGCGGATCCCGATGATCCTCGGCGCGGTGGTTTTCGGCGTCCATGGCTCGTGCGAGTGCGAAATGGGAGCGGGGATAGGCAGCAGGGGTGCGAGCGGGGGTTCGGCTCCTTTAAAATGAGGTCAAGGAGCGGGGCGACGTGCCCACATCGCGAGGAGAGTGGGCGGCGGTTGCGGCTCGTGCGACGGTTGCAGAAGGAAGGAGACGGTGTCGACAGGGCGCGGGGTGTAGGCGTGCGGCAGTGGTTAGGCATGCGGTGCTGGGCTGGCTCGTTGGCTGGGCCATGCAGTTGCGGCCGAGCTGGGCCGGGAGAGCGGCGGCGGTTGCCTGGTCGAGCTAGGCCAGCCCAAGAAGGGGAAGAGGGGGAAAAGTGAGCGGGCCGCGTGGAGGAAAGGGCCTGCGGGCCGAAACTGAGGAAGGGAGGGAAGGGAAAGAAATTTTCTTTTTCTTTTTATTTTCTAGAGTTTTTCAAAGGTATTTTTCAAATGGATTTGAATTCTTGTTTTCAAATTTGGTCAAACCAATCATCCTAAGAATGAATATGCAGCAGCATGTATGCATCAAAAGGTTACTAACCTCATAATTGATTTTAATTCCATAAAACTATTATTTCCCTAGATTCAATGCTCACAAAAATTGCTTAAATAAATCAATTTGGCTATTTTAAAAAAATGAAATTTTCCAGGGTGTGACAAATCAACCCCCCTTAAGATGAATCTCGTCCTCGAGATTCGGATGATTGCTTACTCAAACAGTTGGGGATAAGACTTTCTCAGATCCTCTTCTCTTTCCCAAGTGGCCTCATCCTCTGTATATCGATTCCATTGCACCTTGCACATTTTTATAACTCGGCTCCTTGTAACTCTTTCTGTCGTCTGTAAGATCTTTATTGGATACTCTTTATATGTAAGATCTTCCTTAACAGTAAGCTCTTCCAAAGGAATCTGCTCTTCTGGTACCCTCAAACACTTTTTCAATTGAGAAACATGGAACACATCATGCACACCTGACAAACTTTCAGGCAGTTCCAATTGATAGGCTACTTCTCCACGTCTCTCTAGGATCTTAAAAGGTCCTATATACCTTGGTGCCAACTTTCCCTTCATATTTAATCTTTAAACACTTCTCATTGGTGACACCTTCAAGTACACATAATCACCAACTTCGAAAGTCAGCTCTCTTCTGCGAGTATCAGCGTAACTCTTCTATCGGGACTGAGCCACTCTCAAATTATCTCTAATCATTCTCACTTGTTCTTCCACGTCTCTAAGGACATTGGGTCCAAACACTTGAGTTTCACCAGTCTGATTCTAGAACAAAGGCGTTCTACATTTACGTCCATACAGTGCCTCGAAACGTGCCATCTTGAGACTCTTCTGGTAACTGTTGTTGTACGAGAACTCTGCGTATGGCAGACTCTTATCCCAACTATTACCATACTGTAGTGCATAAGCTCTCAACATATCTTCCAAAATCTGATTGATCCTTTCAGTCTGTCCATCAGTTTGCGGGTGGTAAGCAGAACTGAAATTCAACTTTGTCCCCAAGGATCTATGTACTTTATGCCAGAATTGCAATGTAAACTGAGTGCCTCTATCCGACATAATTTTCTTGGGAACACCATGTAAGCACATTATTCTTTCCATGTACAACTCTGCTAACCTTGCACCTGTATAGGTAGTCTTGACTGGTAAAAAGTGAGCAACCTTGCTGAGTCAATCCACTATTACCCATATTGAATCATAACCTCTTTGAGTGCGGGGCAAACCTTCGATAAAATCCTTACCAACTTCTTCCTATTTCCATTCAGGAATCTTCATTGGTTGTAACAACCCTGCAGGTCTTTGATGCTCAGCTTTCACTCTTTGACAAGTGTCACACAAAGCCACATACTCTGCCACATCTCTCTTCAAACCATACCACCAATACTTCTCCTTGAGATCCAAATACATCTTTGTACTTCCGGGATGTATAGAATAAGCAGACTCATGGGCCTCTTGTAGAATTGCATCACGGATAGCCTTCACTTCAGGTACACATATCCTTTTTCTGAACCAAAGAGTACCATTCTCATCCATCCTGAATCCTAGTGCCTTTCCAAGCACTACATTCTCCGCTATCTCTTTTAGTTTTTCATCCTCCAATTGACCTTTGCGTATCTCTTGCTCCAATGTAGGCTCTATCACCAATTCCATTGCATTAGTGACAAAACTCAAGTTGAGATGCTCCATTTCAGCACACAACTCTACTGACATAAATGTCATCCCAAGTCCATTAGCATAACTCTTCCTGCTAAGTGCATCAGCTACGACATTTGCTTTTCCCGGATGATAATGCACTTCCAAATCATAGTCTTTGATCAATTCCAACCAACGACGTTGTCTTAGATTCAGATCTGACTGGGTAAAGATATACTTCAAACTCTTGTGATCCGTATAGATATCACTCTTATGCCCAATTAGATAATGTCTCTAGATTTTCAAAGCGTGAACCACAGCTGCCAATTCCAAGTCATGAGTAGGGTAATTCCACTCATGCTTCCTCAATTGTCTAGATGCATATGCCACCACTCTTCCTTCTTGCATAAGCACACATCCAAGGCCCAAACGGGATGCATCACAATATATAGAGAAGTTCTTGCTTAAGTCAATCTCTTCTTTAGCTCGTCAAAGTTTGCCTGGCATTTATCAGACCATACATATTTAGCATTCTTTTCCAATAGAGTTGTCATAGGCTTAGCAAGCTTGGACAATCCTTCAATGAACCTCCTATAGTATCCAGCCAATCCCAAAAAGCTACGAATCTCACTTACATTGGTTGGTGGTTTCCAATTCAACACATCTTGCACTTTGCCTGGATCCACTGCTATTCCACCATTGGAGACAACATGACCTAGAAAGGAGACCTCCTTCAACCAAAACTCACACTTGCTCCACTTAGCATACAACTTATGTTCTCTAAGCTTTTGTAAGACCAACCTTATATGTTCTGCATGTTCTTCTTTGGTCTTGGAGAATATCAGTATGTCATCAATGAATACCACCACAAATTTATCAAGAAACTCCATGAACACCTTATTCATCAGATACATAAAGTATGCAGGTGCATTGGTCAATCCAAAAGACATAACGGTATACTCATACAAGCCATACCGTGTAGTGAATGTTGTCTTGGGTATGTCCGAGTTTCGAATCTTAAGCTGATGGTATCCTGAGCGGAGATCAATCTTGGAGAACACATAGGCTCCTCTTAACTAATCAAACAAATCATCAATTCTAGGCAAAGGGTATTTATTCTTGATTGTAACCTCATTAAGCGAACGGTAATCTACACACATCCGTTGACTACCATCCTTCTTATCCACAAAGATCATAGGTGCTCCCCATGGGGAAGAACTGGGGCGTAAGAAACCTTTTTCTTGCAACTCTTTTAGTTGTTTCTTAAGCTCTTCTAATTCATTAACCCATATTCTATATGGGCGTTTAGCTATTGGTGCAGTTCTAGGTAATAATTCAATAATGAATTCAATGTCACGGTCAGGTGGCATACCTGACAAGTCATCGGGGAAGACATCCGGAAATTCCTCCACAACACGATCTTGTTCATTGGCATCACCATCCAACTGATTCACAGTGGCTGTTGGCTGAGCTTGCACTATCACTTCTACACAGATTCTATCTCCATTGGGTGATGTCACAACAACAGATTTCTCCTGACACTGAATCACTATCCGGTGTTGTTTCATCCAATCTATTCCCAGAATAAGATCAATTCCCGTTGTTCTCAACACAATAGGTTTCACTTTGAAGTCTACCCCCCTTAAGGAAATGCTAGTTGAGGGACTCCCATATGAAGCGGGCATACTACCTCCCGGTGAATTTACTAGTATGGGGTTTTTCATGGCACACAAAGGTATGCTATGCATTCTAACAAAAGCTTGGGAAATAAAAGAATGCGAAGCATCAGAATCAAAAGTACTGTAGCAGAGATAGACTTGATGCTGACGTACCCAACATGACCTCGGGCGTCTCCTGAGCTGCATTAGATGACACATAGTTCACCTTCGTAGTGTGAGGTGGTCGGGCGTTGAACTTCTGATTGCCAGTCTGGTTCTGAGGGACTTGCTGGTTCTGCTTCTTTGGACACTAATGAGCATAGTGACCTACTTCTCCAAGGCGGTAGCATGCATTGGGGTTATTGGGTGCACCACTCTTCACTGGAGCATTGTTGGTCATTCCCTGGCATGTTGCTGGATTGCCAGTCTGTTGCGGGGGACGCTGATTACCATACTGTTGCTGGTATTGAGGGCGTTGCTGGAACTGGTTACGCTGAGGATACTGACCACGGTTTCCCTGGTTAGATTATCCTTGATTCCTTTGCTGAAAACCCTACTGGGGATAGGCACGCGGGCGGGTGTTACTTCCAGAAGCTTGCCCTTGAAGCCTCCTCTTCTTGGCTTCCATCTCTTTGCGCTTATTGTCAATCACAATAGCGCGGTTCATCAAGGACTGAAAGTTAGGGTAGGTGTTGGACATCAGCTAGAGCTGCAGGCCATCATAAAGTCACTTGAGGAAACGGCGTTGCTTCTCCTTGTCCTCAACTACATCATTTGGAGCATAGCGTGACAGTTAAGCAAACTTGTCACGATACTCCGCCACACTCATGGATCCTTGCTTGAGGGGTCTGAATTCCTCCTGCTTCAATTCCACGAGTCCATCAGGGATATGATAAGATCGGAAATTGTCTTTGAATTCCTATCAAGTGATAGCTGGAGCATTGTTGGGGTGTCCATACTGGAAAGAATCCCACCAATCCTAAGCTGCTCCCTAGAGTTGACCAGAAGCATATAACACCTTCTCAAGATCGTTGCATTGTGCTATGTTAAGTTGCTTCTCTACAGCACGCAACCAATCATCTGCCTCCATAGGATCTGAGGCATGGGTGAACACCGGTGGGCGACCCTTCATAAACTCTCCACGCTTATCTCTGACCTGAACAGGCGGTGGTCCTCTTGCAGGTTCGTTATCCAAGCGCTGCATCATAGTTTGCATTAACTGCGCTTGCATTCCCATCAATTGTTCCATGGTCACAGGTGGCGGTGGTGTTGGATTTATGAGAGCATCACGTCCACGACCATGGCCTCTGTCTCTTCCTCCTCTTGCGGCCATCTGTTTTCCAACAAATGCGTAAAATTTTAGAGATTTCCAATTTATAGAGAGCTTATAAAGATAAGAAACAATGCTGAAAATTTTCTAGACAAGATTCAAATACAGCAGTTCAGTAAATCTGTTATAACTCGAGTTTCAGAGGTCCAACAGAGGTGTACCAAGAATGGTTGGAAAGCTTAGGAGATCAGCTACAGCTTTTATTTAGATCACTTTTACAGATTCTGACATACACATGGTCAAAAACAGCGCTAAACCGAATCTATTCTGGGTTCCAGTCTGCGCAGGAACATCAACTTGTGACAGCTAGATCTCACAAACCTGAACAGATTTTGATGTGATTCTAGAGACATTTGAAAGATACAGAAGTCTAGTTATCTCCACAAAAATTTCAGAATTTTTGACGGCCCAGATTTCGAGATACAAAATAAAGATCACAAACTGCTCCAGAAAACAGCACAGCAGAGATAAGGTGAAGCAAACCATCTACATTAAGAACATCATCTAAACTTAAGATTCCAATCTAAGGAAGTTGTGGATATGCCCACAAACTTCCAGCAAACAACCAAACTCCAAATCAACTAAGTTCACAATTAAAAACATCTAATCATCAAAGTTCACAAGACCAACAAGCCTAAACATGGCTCATGAACTAACAACGTTGTAATCTTAAACAAGGCACCTAACACCTATGGAGCGGTGTCAATCATGGTGAACGACCGGCGCTTCTTCTTGTAGATCGGTGGCTGCCCAAGTTAAGCACGTAGTTCATCAACTTGCTTTTGGAGACGTCTCTCGGCCCTCTGTGATGCACGCAGCTCTCCCTTGACTTCTTCATCCACCCCCTGCATAGCATGGACATGCTGCACTGTTGCTTCCATAGTTGGATCACCTTCTGGTGGAGCCAGGACCTGCCAAACACCCTCATGATCATTGCGAGGAAGGAACCTGAAACGGTCCTCCCTCATGGCCTCAAAGCGACGACCATGGTAGTAGATGTAGGCGTCCAGCGCTGCATCTTCCATGCCATCCAATGCATGGGCCCTCCTGGCAGTGGCACGGTGGACAGTCTCCACCTCATGTCCATTCTTAATGTCATTCCAAGCAGTGACAACCAGCTCTACCTTCCAAAAGGTTGCCTCCAAAGGATGCTGGTACTCTGCACAATGATAGCTGATGGAGGCGTGCAGATCGGGTAGTAGTCATCCTGCTAAGACGACGATGGCGCGCGGCGGGAGAGGATGAACTGGCAGCGGCGCTTCACTAGATTTGGGATTTGGGGAAGGGAAGGGTCTAGGGTTTTCAGTGTACACGTGCCGGGCCAAAATTTGCGCGTGAGCTCAATGTAAGCGGCGTGGTGGGGCCCACTTATTTTTAGCGACAGACAGTTCACCGTTAAATATCAATATCTATAGCGACAGACAAAAATCGCTAAATGAGGAATTAGCGACAAATGGTCCGTGAGTTATCTTTAGCGTCAAATCATCCATCGGTAAATATAATTTTTAGAGTTAGATGTCTGATGATGATGCGGTATTGTGATGTAGTGTAGTTTCATGGACCACTGTACTTATTAGTGAATCCTACCTCTCTGAAATTTCATCCTGCGTGCAGAGAGTGCAGTGCCATGCAACAACAATGCGGAACCTAGAATCCATGTGAAGGTAAGGTGTACTACCTCCATTGCTGGCTAGTTCTTTTGTCCTGACTCAGGAGTGTTTGTTTGAAGGTGAGGGACACCGTGGTGTCAGAATTTCAGGAAACGCGTACTGGGAGTAATGCAGGAGAAACATCAAACATGGAGACCGGGCTGTGGTTTCTATACTTTTGGACTGTTGGGCTGTTGGGCTGTTGGGTTTACACGATCTTTGGTAAATACTCACCACTTTCTACCGTTTGAACTGGTCACGCTGTTGGGCTTACCATCGTTTTTTTTTTTTTGTCTCCAACACAATCGAACAATTTTGAATTACATAAGAAAATACTAGCCCTTGTTTAGATTGAGGTTAGAAATCAGTATTTGTCACTGTAGCACTTTCGTTTGTATTTGACAATTATTGTCCAATCATGGCCTAACTAGACTCAAAAGATTCGTCTCGTAATTTACAATCAAACTATGTAATTAGTTTTTTTTATCTATATTTAATACTCCATGCATGTATCTAAAGATTTGATGTGATAGAGAGAGAGTGAAAAAACTTACAATCTAAACAAGGCGCTAGTACATAAGAAGACAGGCACGACACGACCGGGGATGCAAACAGGAACGCGAACAAGAACGGCAAATGGGCCTGACCGCAGCGCGTGCTGCTGGGCTGACTTGTGGGCGAAGACGGGGAGTCACCGTACGTGTGTACAATTGTGTACACTTCCTATTTTCCTCCCTTGTGTTTATTTCAATGAAAATTAAGATTTTATATAATACAAACTTTTGGCTCCAAAACTATCAAAACGATGCTTAGATATGCTAATTAATTTGGTATTATCTAAAACAAGTTCTTCATATCATAACATAAAAAAGTGAGTTTTATAATAAAAACAAGTTTCTACGATTTTTCATAGCGACAAAGCCAGCAATAATATGTAGCCGGCGGTGTGTTTGCCTCTCCGAACCCGAACAAAGAAATATTTAAACACAAATTAAGCAACAAACTAACCAACCACAAACTGGTTTTCTGAAATTCCAAATGAATCCGGCCTGCTTTACTAAAGCTAGCTTCTAATTAGGAAACCCAAACATCCACTTCCACATGACCTTTGTTGGAGTTTTATCGCTCCCTAATCATTAACAGAGGTGGGACAAAAATAACGTCAAAATCCTCTAGTTCGAATGGGTGTTTAAGATTAACTATTAAAATTATCATACGGGCCGGGGCTAGCCATATACCTCCTATCTCCCATCAAAAGTACTTGACAAATTTAGTTTTGCATGGTCTTCGATGTTTATCTTGGGCCACTAATTCCCTATACAATATCAGAAGCTAATATTGTAAAAAGAGAAATGAATTGGAGCTTCCGAAGTAATGTCTCAACCCTAAGGGTTTCGTGGATCAAATATAAAGGGTTATGGAACAAGTTAATATGATTACAACTGTCTCAACAGTAGAATTAGATCAAAATAAAGAGTAAAAGTCAAAATTTCCTATATGAAATGAAAAAAAATTGAGATCATTGTGCATTTGTTCGGAAAGAACTGATTGCCTTCTTTGTTTGGTTGCTCTAAGGTACTACCTCCGGTCATGAAAACTTGCTTGTTGCTTAGTGCAAAATTTGGTCAAACCTTAAAAACTACAAACAACAATGACTATTACATTATTTAGTTTCAAAGTGCGTAAGTTATTATATGCATGAATTTGTATTCAAAATACTTGCAGAATCTTTTATATGCAAAGGACTTTGAGAACTATTCACAGAAAATTAGTGGTCAAAAGATAATGTATCAAGTATTTGTGACCGGAGGGAATATGTTTGACTCATGCAAGTTTGTACTCCCTGCGGTCACTATAAAGTCAATATACCAACACCAAATTAATAATGG
Organism: Miscanthus floridulus; assembly: GCF_019320115.1. Taxonomy (NCBI): domain Eukaryota; kingdom Viridiplantae; phylum Streptophyta; class Magnoliopsida; order Poales; family Poaceae; genus Miscanthus; species Miscanthus floridulus. The sequence goes on from NC_089589.1 coordinate 106,027,375, forward strand.
TATTAGGGTCACACAGAAATTTTGGCATATGAAGGTCCCTTTGAAGATAAAACTATTTATGTGGTATCTAAAGAAGGGACTCATCTTAACAAAAGACAACCTAGCCTAGAGGAATTGGCGAGGTAGAAAAACTTAGGAATTTTGCTACAAGTTGGAATCTATTCGTCATTTAGTCTTTGAATGTCATTACGCTCGATTTGAGTATTGGATCAGTGACCATGATCTTCGCAATGATATATGGATGAGTGAATAGGGCACATGTCAGATTGGAGTATTGGATCAATGACACCATGATCTTCGCAATGATATATGGATGAGTGAATAGGGCACATGTCAGATTGGAGTATTGGATCAATGACCATGATCTTCGCAATGATATATGGTTGAGTGAACAGGGCACATGTCAGGTTGGAGTATTGGATCAATGACCATGATCTTCGCAATGATATATGGATGAGTGAATAGGGCACATGTCAGATTGGAGTATTGGATCAATGACCATGATCTTTGCAATGATCCTAGTCACATCATTACAAAAAAAATTACAACGCAAGACACCACCCAGAAATTCTGAAACAACTGAAACAACATGACACAAAATTTTAGAAATTCCAAAAAAGAAAAAAAAAACTTATGATGGCATGCATACATACCATGTTAGAGCATCTCCAGCATCTTATAGCAACACACAAATCAGACAAAATAATTTAGATACCCGGTGAATCACGATGCAGTATCAAATGCAAATTGAGTGCATGTCTAGCATGAAGGATGCAATTAACCATTAATTGCAAGGAATGACAGAAAGCACATTTAGGTTGCATGTTGACTAGAAATGATTTTTACACGCCTGTCAAGGGAAAGATAGTATTATTTTTTAACGCAGCACTTCAGTGGGATTCAGGTCCTCCATAGCTCCAGGAAGATGAAGCGTGAACCCAGGAAGGAAGAACTTTTTTTAGATAATGTATTTTCGTTAATCCGGGAACCCAAAGGAAGATGGGCTGGTAGAACTCAAAAGAAAACAAAAATGAACTCTCTCGCGTGTTGTTGAGTGCAGCAAATTAAAACATAGCAGCAATTTTCTCTTATGTCACATGCTAAAGGTAAGGCACCAACAACATATCAATGCCAATAACACACACGCGCGACTTGTGACAGACCCGACGTACAGCAAGATGGTTTCTAGTAACAAAGGACAAATGGAAAGTTGCCAAGTCACATTAAAAGAGGATCCTTCTGGTGGAGAGATGTCCTGAAGCTCCTGGACTCTTTCAAATCTTTCTGCGCTGTCAATGTTTAGAATGGCCAAACCTGTCTTTTCTGGCAGGTCAATTGGACTCAATAACCGCTCAAGTTGCAATACCCAGAGCTTTACTCCTTTGCTAAGAATAAAATGGTCTCAGTTCAAAACTTGTTTGGTCAGCAACTTTGGCAGATCAGTTCAGTTTTCCTTGCTAGAATCACTACAAGAAAAAGAGGTATTAACGACGGGATATGTGGTCGTTAAAGGTCCTAATGTGGTCGTTAAAAGTTATTAACGACCACAAAAGTGTGGTCGTCCATGGTCGTTAAAAGCTCCGTCGTTAATACAATTAACGACCACATAATATTTCCCGCCGTTAACTTTTCAACGACCGACCAATATGTGGTCGTTGAAACTAGATTTGTAACGACTACATTTCTAATAACAACGACCACATTTTCATCGCTAATATTTTTACACCATATATCATGAGGCACTAACGACCATGTTTTAGTAATAACGACCATATTTTTTTTGGAATTAATAATATTTGAAACCATATTTATATTGATAATTTTTTCACATTGGCTACTTATTTATAACACCAGCCACCACTTGACACCATATACAATGAAATTTTTCATAGCAGAGAAAACACAATTGATAAACTTGCAACAGCAAGCTATTATTATTTATCCAATTTGTCACCATATAAAGATATATCTTTGCAAAAAAAGAGAGGAAAAAATAGCTAACCATAAAACTAACAGTGCCTCACTTCAGGACCATTCCTATTACAAAGAATTAGCAGCAATAAGC